>NC_051850.1:69243958-69868958 GCF_905115235.1 Hermetia illucens | reverse complement strand
TCCCAGACGTGCACCAAAACATAGCTTTCTATCATCCAAGCCACACAACAAAAGTGCTTATCCCTGCAAAACAGAAAAGAGCTTAATATTTTCCAGGCACAAACCGCTTCCCAGGATACAACCTCACCAAAAGCACACGTCCCATTCCCAAGGCGCAACCCAACCAACCCACCCAAACACACACCAGCACGCAAGGCACAAACCCGAAGCCTCGCACTGGGGAAGAGACGCAACGATTGAGATAGCGCAAAAGCTTAAAAGCTTTATCAGCCTATTGGGTGGGTGTTCTATTTACTACGAATTTGTTTTGTATTTCTTTAAAATTATTGTCGTTGGGAACACGGTAGATTAGTTTCTTTTAAGAACCGATAGTTCTTTGTGGGCGGTATGTTAGATTCAGTTAGTCATTTAATCAATTTCTCATTCATGTAATTATAAAATTCTTTTCATGTGTCGTGAAAGTCTTAAATGCGGATATGTGCTTTCCGCAATTGGCTCATGAAATACTGCTGACAGTGCTTACAAATACTGTGGCCAACATGCGAAAACGTCTCGTTACAGTTTATTTTCTTTGAATAATTGTATCATATTCATTGCAAAGTAAACTAATTTAATGCTATGTATATTATCTCTAAAATCAACCATGTCTATCAGAATTCTGTGCATTTCAAATCACACTCAGGCAAATAATTTTAGAATTGTAAAGCCAGCACCCCTTGTTTGAATTTTTTCCAATTATAATGTTCAAAATTACGGAACACCTGTCCGAATTTCTTTAGATGCAGATGCCCGAGGTAGAATTGTTATAAGAGCACAGAAACTGACCAACGACATGCTTTCTAGTGTCTAGTGTCACCGCAACAGGCAACACACCTTCGGTTTTTATAGAAAAGGGCGTCACTATCTATGCAAATAGTTACCGTAAAAACGACTCTACTGCCTTAGAGTCAAAAGCACTTTTGGAACCACCATCGGCCCTTGCGCAGGCGTCAAAGTCATCCCAAAGTTTAAATGTTCCTCATGTGTGGGGCAAGGCCAATTTATCCGATTTTTCAACCAAAGAAGAATTGCCTTCGACTTCACCAGATATTCACCTGTTCGACTATTTTATGTATGTATAAGGAGTAATTCTCCTACAAGGGCCTGTCCGTCTCCTCACATAACTGCGGGTTCATTGAAAGGAGGTTATTAGGAAACATGAGATGAATCAAGTGAAAATATGATCCGTGCCCCAATGAACGATCTCCATGACGTTTATAAGCTTAAGTAAGGGCAAATTATCACCGGTTCAAAAATTGGGTCACACACACCCACTTAATAATTTTTCAAAATTTTACAAATTCCTATAAAATAATAATGTAGCTATGCACAAAAAGCTATTTAATAATTTATGTACCATACCCTTTATTAAAACAAATTCGAATACTGGAAACTACTACTCTTATGTGACCAACGTGCACGTGTTTCCATTCCGCCATAGCTAAGAATTCTACATATATTGCCAACCTGCAAGATATAAATATGTACACATATATTAAAGACATAAATATTGTGCTCATTTTAATCAAACTTTGCCTATTACGGTATACTATTCCATTTATATGTACGCATCCAAATTCATCTAACGCATCTTCACGTTTCTACTTTACTCGCGGCTAAAAACACACACATGTATGTAAATTACATGCCGCTGGTACCAACGTACATGAAGGTCATCTTTGTACACTATCTGCAAACAACTATATACACATGTCTGTCCCCAATAATTGATACTAACATACAAATAACTAACAAGCCGGGATATCGCAAGCTGGGTGCTTCGAGTGAAAGGTTTTGTGTTCATCTTATGTGCAGAACTCCCAATGCATGGTTTTCCTTTCGAACATAGCAAAAAATGCAAAATATTCCTTCATTAATGGCTCAAATTTTGTATTGGTATGATGAACTTAAGGGAGGTTTTCGGGTAAATTTCTAAGATATAGTAACATGCTATTATTAACTTTATTTGAGCAGAGATCGTATAGACTCACCATTTGGGTTTTCGGTTGGATAGGTTCTCAGAACGAGACCAGCTTCATTATTCGGGCTCACATTTTGAGCCCTCACTACTTTATGTTTCACCCAATATCTGAAATAAGATCTCTTTCGAAAAGTACTAATTGAGCCCTTGCACATGACTAGATTTGGTGAAAAAAATTAACACTTCTCCTTTCACATGTATGGGGGGCCCCCCTCAAACTCAACACAAAATAGCGCCACTTACTATATGTAAAGGGATTCATAGACCATATTTTCTCAACAAATTTGGTGAGAATTAGTTCAACCGTTTCCGAGTAAATGACTTGCAGACAGACATTGAATCGATTTTAATAAGGTTTTGTTTCACACAAAGCCCCGCGTTTCGGGTATAAAGTTTTTTTCTTCATCTTATATGGAAAACTTCTATGCACATTTTTCCATCTGTAAACAGCTAGAAATCCAACATATTCCTGCAAATTTTTACAAACTACAGGATATGCGTATATATTACAGACAAAAGTATTATCCTCACCCGAAACAAATTGCCTATTACCGAATACTGTACATATACATGTACGATCATTCCCATTTTTCCGATTTACTTTACAGCTGGTTTAGTTTACAAATATCTATCTGAATTAGACACTACCCGCAAATTTGATTAGCAACTATATGTATATATATATGTACATACACACATATGGCTGTAATTCTAATTGATATTGATATACAATGACTAAAAGTAAAACAAAATGTTTTTTGCGATCCCCAATCATATGGGCTCACTTTGTAACGGTATTGACGATTTGATATGTGATGATGACGTCGTACATGTTTTAGAATGGACGAAATTCACAAAAATGGAGAAGTTTCACCCTCTGGATTCAAACTTTTCCAAATTGTGCCTTATGTTATCCTTTACAGCAACGCTTCTGGGATGAACTTATGGGGGTTGCCAGATAAATTGCTTTCAAACTTTCCAGAATTGTGCCCCATATTATCACCTATACTGTTACTAGATTTTGTACTTCTTCTGTTCTGTTCTGGCAAACGTCCGAAATATAGCAACATTCTATTATTAGTTTTATTTGTGCGGATATCGGAACGGGAAGTATTTTGAGGCCTAGATTTTGTCTCAAAGCATTACTGTGATTTTTTCAAATTCTCCGGTTGGATAAGTCCTGAGAATAGACATATTTCACTTTTTGGGCGCACATTTTGAGACCTCACACCCTTGTATTTTATCCAATTAGAAAGAGGATAATTTTCGAAAAGTACTTTTACTTATGCTAATGTTTTATTTTTATATGTTCAATTAACAATCACTGTTTCTTAAACCACTTAAATTATTTCGAGCTTTTTAAAATTTAAATAATAAGCGGAATGTTGGATGTTACTGCAATGTCGTCAGCCCTGTCGCTCTATGGTTCTAAGTGTTGGGCGACTGTAAAAGGCGTCTTGCGGCAATGGAGACGAAGATGTTTCGTTAGACCAGTGGAGTGACACCACTTTATCATATGCGAAATGAGAATATCCGAAATTGATATCGGATTACACCGATTGTGGCAAAATTGTGAGAGAGGCGTCTTTGATGGTATGGTCATGAAATTCGCGCTGTCGAGAATTTACTTACCAAGAATGGTTTGAACGTCAAAGTCGACGGTAAGCGACCAAAATGATGAGCGAAACAACGGTGGCTTGATACACTGGATGGTGATTTAAAGGCCTCACGACTATATCCAGATCAGGCTTCTGATAAAATAAAATGGCGCAACTGAGCACGACGAGCCGACCTCGCTTGTGAACAGGAGAAAGCCTAACGAAAAGGAATGAACGTAGTGTGGATGTCTACTCCTCTGAATTTTTTCCTCGATTCTTGACCGATTCTTTTTCTGCAATGACATCGACATCGAGTTCATGAACAACGCGATTCACAATTGTGTGCATTCGACGCGTAAGCTGCTCACTCTGCCACAACACTGCAATTCCAGCTGAAACTCTTTGGTTTCAGCTGGAGACAACCAGACCCACAGCTCACTCAGCTCAGCTGCCGCAAGTCAAAATGGACGTGTCGCGCGCCTCTCCTCCTAGCTACGCTTTCCTCTCTGAAGAAGGGCTTTAGACGAGCCAAGGAGACCCATTTGACCACGCCTCCGACGTTAAGGTTATAATGGTATGGGCTTCGCTCGTGGACTTCGAAGGAGCCCTCGCAAGTCAGCCATAGTTGTCGCGTAGTTGGCGGGTGGTGGCGGCTTTAGCTTCAGCATTACGTCCCTGAGCAGACGCAACAAACGGGTAATGTTGAGTTCCCACCTAATGTGGAGTACAGGGTCGCTGGGTAGTCTCATGTTCTCGCAATATAGTACTTCCACGGGGCTTGCAGCAGATTTTTCGCGATTTGCTGCCCGGAGGCCAAGTAGACCGCGTGGCAGGACCTGTGACCAAGAAGGATCGTCTCGGAGCATTGTAGCGGCCTTCACGATCCTGTGTCATCTTTCAAACATCCCATTGGACTGCAGGTGGTAAGCGGCTTTCAGGTGGCGCTTGAAGAGTTTGTCCAACTTCGAGAAAAGTGAAGACTGAAACTACATTGTTGATGTTAAGCCGAAAATAGGAAACTCCCTAAATATGTATTTAGGGTTGGTCCTCAGATTCTGAAGAACTGCGTTGTTCTTCTGCATCTCCGCGATCACAGGAAAGTCAACGGTGGCAGAGATCTTGGCCTCTGCCACACGTGACAAAGCGCCAGGAACTACATTATCCTTTCCAGATACGTGTTCAATGTGATAAAGCTCAAGTGCCGAAAATGTTCACAAAGAAATACGCAGCAACAATATTGTAATAAGTAGTGTAAAACACACTTCTAATGGAAACCACGCACTAATCGTTAAATCAGTTGCTATGTCTGTTGGGTGTGAATTGATGGATGTCAACTTGCGCCATGTATACTGTTTCAACACTATGAATGGCCTGTTTTCAAGGGAATACGCGGATACGCGGCTAATAACTCATAAGTGATGTAGTTCCGTTGAGCGGGATTCAGCTGCTTGGAGAAGAAGCTCAATGGTTGCCAGATTTGGTTCACTTTTTGGTAAAAAGCAGCACCAAAGGCAATGTCTGCAACGTCGACGATTTCAACAGCCTCTGGAGACTACCCATTTAGGCGGGGGTCTTTGGTCTTCGGCCCAAACAAGTAAGCGTTAAGGATCGACTAATGGTGGGCGACATTGGGCAAGAAATTTAACATTCCCAGCAACCTTTTCAGATAATTGACAGTTTTCGGAAGCGTAAAACTCGAAACCGCTTCCACTTTGACTGAATCCGGTTGGATGCCTTCAGAGGTAATCAGGTGGCCGAAAAATATCACCTATGCTCGTAGGAATTTGCGTTAAGAACTAGACCGGTCTGAAAGAGACGTTAAAAATGCACTCGAATGCTCGAAGTGCTTTAAATACTCAGAGGAAGACGACACCAGAACATCATCCAAATATACAAAACAGAAGTGAAGGTTTCGCAGTACAGAGTAGATGAATCTTTGAAAGGTTTGCTCCGCGTTGCACAATCCAAAAGTTATCCTAGTAAACTTGAAGAGTCCATAAAGTGTGCATATTTCCATTGTTGGAATACCTTCGGGATCTACAGGAATTTGATGGTATCCCTTGACTACGTGGATGCGTTGGATGGGGTATCGGTCTGAAGTCGTCTAAGCATTTAAATGTCTGTAGTCGGCAGGATTTCACCTTTCGTCTTTGTGTTTAAGGAACATGTAAAGTGCCGAGGGCCAAGGTCTACAAATGCCCTGCTTAAGAAGTTCTTCGAACTCTTTCCGCGGTGGTAATGAACGCACCTTAGAAAAGACCGGGGAACCAGTATCGATGCTGAACATCATGCTTAACGGGTTCAGAAAGGCTACGCTCGGTGGTGATATTGCGATAAGTCCGCGAATGCGTACATCGGCAAGTTCTTCAAAAACGATAGAGAATTCTGGTTGAACAGGATGAGATTCTTTCTGATGGCCCAAAGAGCGTTACGGGTGTCAATGAGGGAACTGTTATGTAGATGCACTAGCAATCCGTAGTGACACGGGAAATCCGTGCTTAAAATGAGAATGCTGATGTCGTCCTCGACCTAAGTCTACCTGCCTCTAGCCATACGTGCGGATCGCATCGTTGCCACAAATTTCAAAGATTGTAGTATTAAATTATGATACCGGAATACAGGAATAACCGGACTTCAGTGCTTGTATAAACCAGGTAGTTGCGCCAGCTCAAGGGATCTTAAATTCTGAGGCGACGTGGTACTGCATTTCGGGAAGCAATCGCCAGAACTTCCGGCAAGTTGTTTGGGTGAGAAATTGCAGGGGCTAATATATTTTGCAGTCTCTTCGGCGAATCTACGATAGTCCCACCTTGCCTTGCCCAACTTGCCGGAGGTCCCGACGACCTACTACCCGATCGCCCATTTTAAGAGCGCTGACAGCCTGTGTCGACTCAGAAACGGTAGCTATTAACGATGCCAATATCTGCTACAGCGGAGTCACATGGCTTGTGTGTTGCGAGACACCTCCCCCATCACGAATTTTGTCTGTGGTGGCAGCTAACATGTCCAGAGACCCCGAAATTGCACATGCCAAGATGGTTTGTGTGCTCTCCGGGAGCCTCTGCAGCCACTACTACAGCAACCTAGCGTTAGCTTTGTCAGTAGGTGGTTAAATTTTTCCGTCTCACTCACTGAAGGGCGCTTTATGAGCTGTTCCGTTAGTCTTTTGTAAGAGCCGTCCTCGAGGACGTCGGAGACAAGCTCAATTCTTCTTCATCTAGCCCGACCAGCGTATGATTGAAGCCAATGGCGCCCATTGTGACGCCGGCCAAAGCAAATCAGGTATCAAACTGGAGGAACCACGCTGCCGGGTTCCTACGTCAAAACGGCAGCACCCGTACCGGCACGGCAGTTACCGAGGAACTTGCCTCTATTCTATCAGAAGCGGAAATATAGAGTTTGGAAGCTTTGCGGGTGGCAATCAAAATCAACTACACACAAATGGAACGAGTACAATAACTTCCTTGATCAGAAACAGCTCCCGGGGCTCTTGAAGTACCGGATACGCCAACGATCCACCTTTCTCTTTTTATAATTAAAACTGGAGGACACAGAACCGCATTTAAAACAATCTTCATTTACACTTAGGTCACCAATTATTACTTATGTTAACCTTCCCGTATATAAAACGCAATTAACAATAAACAACTTAAATTATTTTGAGCTTTTTAAAATTTAAATAATAAGCATTTTCTATGCACTGAAATCGGAAAATAATATTTGACAGCGAAAATTGTTTGACGAACGCGATTCACAATTGCACGCATTCGACGCGCAAGCTGCTCCCTCCGCCACAATACTAATTAAGCCCCTTCGTTTATTACCCTTCATGACTAAAAATAAAAATTGCTTCCCCCTTTCGCATATATAGGGAGCCCCGCTAAAACGCCAACACAAAATAATGTCATCCGGCCACATATTCTCACCAAATTTCGAGATGGTTACTCCAGCCGTTTCGGGGTAAATCTCGTCGAAAGATGGACAAACAGACAGACAGATATTGAATCAATTTTAACAAGACCTTAAAAAAGGAGAAGGCTTAGAGCAAATCAGAATGTTTAAATTTCATAATAGTGATAATCCATTACATTAACTGAAGTTATCGCTGTCATTTAATTATTATACATCAAAGAAATAAAACAAATCGAAAACCAGAAACTCGGTGCTTTAGGTATAAACGGTCTTGAGTTTCTTTAGGTGAAGAATCTTGAATGTATGACAGTTCCGCTTGCATATACTGTGAGCGTCAAAAATAAGTAAACACCCATCTTTTTTGTATTTAAACTTTTATTGCACAATGTTTATTGATAGAAATTAAAATGTTTTATCATAGCTTGAAAGGCTCATATAATAGAAGTTTATGTCAGCACAAACACTTAAACAAAACAAAACATTTTCAAAAATAATTCATCTTGTCTTAAAATACTCATGAATTTACGCGTCAAAACAAAGTATACAGTGGCAACACTTCTCGTTTTGTTTTTAATTATTTCCGGGAATCACACAAATTTCTTTGAAACTGTTTATAAGTGAAGTAAGCAAATATAGTGCACTAATATTTTTCGTAGATTTTCTTTGTTTTTGTTTGAATAAGTGCAAAAGTATAACATTTAAGATAATGGGTAAGCAAACCACAAACGAAACACGAAAAATAATTTTAGATTTACATAAAGAAAAGAAATCTTTGCGTGAAATTGGAAAAATCGTTAGAAGGAATCATTGTACGATAAAAAAAATTATAGATAAATATACGACTCGTCATACTATTGAAAATTTACCGCGGTCTGGGCGACCTAAGAAGCTTACTGACTCCGAAGTGCGGACAATTGTACGAGAAGTAAGGAATAATCCAGTTTCAAGTGCAGTAAACATATCAAAGAAAATAGCTGAGACTTCAGGCAAATCAATGAGTGCAAGCACAATTCGAAGAGCGCTCCACAAAAATGGTCTACATGGCAGAGTGCCACGTAAAAAACCCTATATTTCTAAAGCGAATCAAAAGAAGCGTATAAAATTCGCCAGAAAGTACCAAAATGAGGCTACACACTTTTGGGAAAACATTTTATACTCCGATGAGAGTAAATTTGAAATATTTGGGGCGAAAAAGCCACCAAAAATATGGCGAGCGAAAAATGAAGCATTTCTCGACAAGTGCGTTACAAGCACCATAAAGCACGGTGGAGGCTCAGTTATGGTCTGGGGATGTATGGCGGCATCCGGAGTTGGAAATCTAGTTTTCATCGAGTCTAAAATGACTAAAATAGACTATTTAAATATACTGAGGGACAATATCACTCCTAGTGCTGACAAATTGGGGCTGTCGGAGAACTGGATCTTTCAGCACGATAACGATCCGAAATATACGTCCCACATTGTTAAGGAATGGTTGTTATACCGAACGCCAAAAACCCTTGATCACCCACCGCAGTCCCCAGACCTTAATCCTGTCGAGCATTTGTGGGAGCACCTTGACAGGAAAATCAGACAAAGAAGCATTTCCAACAAGGACGACCTAAAAAGGGCTTTAATCGAAGAATGGAACAACATTTTTCCAGATATTACAAAAAATCTTGTCAAATCAATGCCTAAAAGACTGAATGCTGTTCTAAAGTCACATGGAAAACAAACTAAATATTAAAAATTATTTCTAATTAATTATTGGATATTATTTCTTAGAGAAGTAAATTCTGTATACTTTCTTTTGACGCGTAAAATCAGCAGTATTTTGAAGCATTAATAATTTTTTGAAACGGTATTTTGTTTTGTTTAACTTTTTTTCAGATTTAAACTTCTATTATATAATACTTTTAACCGGTGATGAAGCATGTTAATTTTTATCAGTAACTGCTATGAAATTAAAGCTTAAATACGAAAAAATTAAGTGTTTACTTATTTTTGACGCTCACAGTAGTTAGAAAATCAATTGTGCGCTGTTATTCGAGATCAATTTACACGAATAATTTGCTCTGGAAAGTACTGTATTGATAAAAAAGAAGTTTACCAAAAACAGATACAGACAAGACGAAATACCAGAATCTCAACGCTTCGAATATAAAAGTTTTGTGTTCATCTTACATATTAAAGCCATAAATGTAGCTCGTCCTAAACAAACAAACATATTCTACTACCCCATACTGATGCATACGTATATATACACGCACTGGGCGCGTAAATTGAATTGAATCCCGCTAGTGATATGCATGTGTATATCTATTTAAATTTGGCATTACAACTTGCTTGTTGTTCAGTTGAGCCCATGAGAATGACGTCATACAAGTTTTAGAGTGCAATCAATTCATATAAAATACAAAACCTTCGCCCTCTATGACTTGTAATAATAATTGAATTTCCTTCAAACTTCTCACTTTGTTTCGGTTCAGACAAAGCCTTAATAAAAAATGAAAACAAGTCGGAAATCCGGAAGCTGGGCACTTCTGGTATGATTAAGCCTAGCACGTAATATATGCATATATTATGTGAGAATACCCACTTTCACGTGATACTGACTTTCAAAGTCTTGAATTTGCACAGAAGCGACAACTTTGACCTATTATAACTTGGTAGGATTGTACTCTATCTTATAGCGTGCATTGCGGTAACATTTGGTGATTATAGAATGAACTTAAGGGTGGTTTTGCATCCAATGACTAAAAATTGTAGTACTATACAATTGTTAACTTATTAACAGATATCCAGACCTTTCATTTGACATGCCACAAGACAATATTTGATCAAAAAATGTGCATATAGGGAGACCCCCTTCAGTTCGACCTAGAATGATGTAATTCACTGTATACGTGAGCGTTCACAATTTCCACCTTTCCACCAAATTTGGTGTCAATTGCTACAACCGTATCCGAGAAAAATGCGTGCCACAGACAGACCGATAGACAAACAGTAAACCGATTTTAATAAGGTTTTGTTTTACACAAAATCTTAAAAAGGCAAACATTTCTTATCTTTGAATTCTCATCTTGCCCGTTTAACTTTTAATGATTTTAACGTCTCAAAATCCCCTTTACCCACCAAGCTAATCCTCAGTGGTTTGAGTATTTGATAATCTTTTATGGTGGGGGTGAAATTGGTCATTATTATCTTTTTATTCCGTTGTCCGTTTAGAAACAGGATTAGCTCGTAAATTATAAATTATAAGGGGGTCATCTCGTGTGAAGGCAGTGTTCTTTAGCTTTTTTTTTGTGAATTTTTTTGAAGAACTGAATAAGGGTACGAAAGCTTTTCCACCATATATTTATTAATGTCTTGGGCATACGTAATAATTTGTTCACACAGATATCATCGCTCATTATTGAAGTACTCAGCAACTTATCCATCCATCGAAAAAAAAGTGTTTTGGGGTGTAAAGCTGAAGTTCGCCCTGCTCATCTTAAAGAAAAAAAATTCGGGATACCGGAAGCGTACACACATGTTCATCCTACTGGACACTACCCGCGAACTTAATTAGCACATACATATCCATACACATATATGTCTCGAATAATTCATACTGATATTCAAATAATAAAAAGCTGAAAAAGGAAAACTGAAATGTCGCCGTGTACCCCGCCATTCATGTAAGTTCACTTTATATGATGATATCTCTTATACGAGTGCCAAGTCTTGTATTTCTTGGATGAATTCCAGGGAAGTTTTCGGGTAGATTTCTAAAGTATAATAATATGCATTATTAACTTTATTTGAGCAGATATCAGCATGGGACATACTTTGAGGCCCGTTTTTGGGTGCTCAAGCACCCAATATCAGAAATAAGATATCTTTCGAAAACCACTAATCGAGCCGGTTCATTTGATACTCCACATGACTATGTATATTCTGTGAAAAAAAAATATACACCCTCTTTCGCATGTATGAGGAGACCCCTTCACACTCAACACAAAATGGCACCACCTGCTATATATAAACGGATTCACATACTACAACCTATCACCAAATTTCATGACAATTGGTTTCACCGTTTCCGAGTAAACCATGTGTGCCAGACAGACTGATAGACATTGAATCGATTTTAATAAGGTTTTGTTTCACACAAAATATTAAAAGTACACGGCATTATATCCTGTGAAGTATACCACTTTTGGTGCCTCGTTAAACTTTTTTTTTGTTTTTTTTCGCCTTCTCTAATGTATAAATAAGTCAAGATGCCGCAAGCTGGGCGTTTCAGATATAAAGATAATGTACTAGCCTTTTGTGAGGAACTCTCTATATATGTTTTTTTCATTCTTATACAGCCAAAAATGGAAAATATTCCTTCACAAATTACCAAAATGCAAGATTTATATATTTACATAATTATCATAGACATTGATATGCTATTGAGCTCATCCTAAACAAACAAACATTGCCTATTACCATATACTGATGCATACAAATTTACGCCTGGGTGACGAATTTTATTTTATGCATGACAACGACCCTAAGCATACGGCTGAGGTTAATAAGCTGTGGCTATTATATAATGTTCCCAAACAGTTACATACACCCCCACAATCGCCAGATTTAAATCCCATAGAACATCTGTGGGATTTATTAGAACGCAGAATTCGCCAATACGATATAACTTCAAAGGATATGCTGAAAAATGTATTACAAGAAGAATGGAATAAAATAAGTGTTGAAGAAACATCTAAACTTGTATCTTCTATGCCGAAAAGATTAAAAGAGGTCATAAAAAGAAAAGGGTATCCTACAAGCTACTGATTTGCTTTTCATATTTACTCAAATATAATTTTTTTTAAATATTTGTTTACTGTACGCAGACTTTTTCTACTGAATTATTGCGATTCTTTTAATTTTTGGCTTTATAACCTGGTTTTTGTAAGACTTATAACTTAGTGAATTAAATACACTAAAACTACGGAACTATTTGTAATGTTTGGATAATAAATTCGCCACAAAAATTAGCTTAATTTTTTTGTTTGTGCTCTAACACACTTCAAGGCCCTGATCCAACATGGATTGTTGCGCCAATGATTATTATTATTATTATTTTTGTTTTACTAAGGAAAAGTATCATACTACTGAGTGTACGCACACTTTTTCTGCCTAGTGTATGTACGCATTTAAATTGATCTAACGTGTCGTCACCCATTTCTACTTTACTCAGTGCACAAAAGCACTCAAATATGTACGTAAATTGAATACCGGTGGCACTAACGTACTTGTACATCCACCTTCCACCGGACATTACCCGCAAACTTCATTACGCATACATATACATACACATGTCGATCTGCAGTAATTGAAGCTGATAAACAAACAACTAAAGAAAGCTAAGAAAGGCAATCTGAAATGCCTCCATGGACCCCACTGTGCATATAAGTTTACTTTATATGAAAATGGCGTTCTATACCAAGTAATCTTGCAGTATTTCTAGCAAGAAAATTAAATTATAATTAAAACTTGTTTTTTTTATATCTTCTTCATATCTTTGTCCTCTTCTTCTTCTTTTTAGCTTTCGACCCGTTCACAAGCGGGATCTGCTCGTCGTGATCGGTTTCGTCATTTTGTTTTATCAAAAACCTGATTTGGGTGCAATCGCGAAGCTTTTAAATCCCCAGCGTATCAAGCCACCGCTGTTTCGCCTGGCATTTTCGTCGCTTACCATCGACTTCCCTGTTCAGACCAATCTTGGCACAAATTAGGGAACCATCGAAAACGCCTCTCTCGCAATTTTTCCACAATCGGTGTAACCTCATATCGATCGCGGTTCGCTGATACGTCGATCACAAAGAAAACCAGTTGAAAACCACCACTTCATCCAGGTTGCGTTAATGCGTGAAGCAATTTCATAACGCAGTTATCTATTGACTGATATCATTGACCCAAGATATCTAAACCGCTCTGGACAGGTCACTCCCGCTGACGGTGACAGTGCCTGTTTCATGGGAATCGGTCATCAAAAATTTAGTTTTATTTAGATTCAATCTGAAACGGTGAACAATCATTCCATGTTTGGACAAGTTGTTCGAGATCGTTTTCGCAGGGCCGCCTTCTATTCTAAACTTTTTATGTAAAGCTCACGAAATAAGACGGTTCTTCCCAAGTCAAAATAGATTGCATTCATTATCGTCTCCAAAACATACTGACGAAGCTTCGTCGGATTGTTCAAAGGTAATTGAAAAAAATTAGGTACTTTATTTATCAAACAAAAGCACAATTTATTTTTCCAAAATTTACTTAACTTAAATACTGTCAGAATGATTTTTTCAACTGTGACCACCTCGGTTGACTGCTCGACTAAAAAAGGGGAAGACTCGTGATCAGATCTAGCGGCGCAGCCTCAATTGTAGATCCAACAAAATTACTCCTCGCTGGACCGAGCCCTTTGAGTATGCGCCACTCCATTACTCCGCTGCAGGTACATTCACACAGCGGTATATTTTTTTACAGCGACCTTCACAGCAGTCCACCTCCAGCTGCAGCCAGGGGGGTACAGCGAAAGTCCGAGGCGTAACATCCTCAGCTCGGCTTTCCCTCGGGAGTAATTGTCTCTCGGAAAAATAAATTCAGGCAAAATATCGAGAGACGCATGGGCGCGCCTTCAACGTCGAAGGCAAAGTGGTGGGGGGCTCGCTCAAGAACTTTATGATGTCCGTCCTATGGTAGTTGCAGTGGCCCCCGGGAGGCGGGACTTGCCTGAACGACTCAAGATCCCTAGGTACGTTGGCGATGTTTTTCGTATGGTTGGCGGGTGACGATGGTTTACAAGGGAGTCTCAGTTTATCCCCGTATACAGATTCCGCGGGACTTGCAGGAAACTCCTCGCTGCTGCCTGTCCGTAGGACAAATAGAAAGAGAGGCAGGACTTGCGACCAGGAAGGATCATCTTGCGCCCTTATAGTGGCTTTTAGCGTCCTGTACCATCACTCGAGCATCCCGTTGGATTGAGGGTCGTAGGCAGTTGTCCGGTGGCGTTTGAAGCCTAGAAGTCCGCCTAACTCCGAAAAAAGAGAGGATTGAAACTGCATTCCCTGGTCACTGATGATGATTGCCGGCACACCAAAGCGAGGCATCCACTCTCGGCAGAGGGCCTTGGCACATGACAGTGCCGTAATGTCCTTTAGGTGAGTCGCTTCAGGCGACCGAGTGATCGATGATTGTGAAGCAATACGTTAAACCGTGCGAGTCTCGCAATGGGCCAATGATGCATTATCTGGCCAAAGAGTTTGCGTAGGCGCTACAATGTGTGAGCCGTTTAACGGAGATTCATCCGGACCCTACACTAAGATAGCTAGTGAAATTCATTTTCTCCCGCCGATATTCCTGTATGGTTTAACTGCCAAGGCACTGGACCTAGTTATCAAGAACATAGATAAAACCGTTAAATGTAAGATTACTAATCTATCGGTCGACAGGCTTAAAGTCGGGCTCAATTGTCTTAATAGCCACAGGAGACTTTTCCAATTAATCAAGGCCTCCAAACTAGGAGGTCATTCCTTCACCATTAAGGTTGGCTTCATTGTCAGAGGAATTTCCCCTCACGAATACACTTCTAACGACATGGCAACGGAAATCAAGAAATAAACACAGGCTCTCCACCCCGTGGTCACGGGCTAGCGATAACATCTTAAGCCACCTTCGTGTGACTCTCAATTCTGGGGCAGATGCCGCTTTAGTCTCTAAACTAAAACCCCTACCATACCAACGGATCAGCTGGAAGAAATTCAGGGAAAAGAATGTTACTCAGTGCTCCCAACAATTTGGCCGCGTTTCTTCAAATTGCGGTTACCACACCAGATGTGTCAAATGCGCGGATCCATAAGTCTCCAAGGATTGCCCTCGTTCGACTGTCTAAGACAACGCCAATAAGGGAGTCGGCGGCGCCCCTCAATCACACTCTCACGCCAAAATAAAACACCTGAGAATCTCTCTCAACAACAAACTTAAATCCATCCCCGATGTCAGATCTCCTATAGCCAAAACTTCTAAGGCCTCAGCTGCCTTAAGAAACATCTTCACTCGGGTCCTCTTTCCTGCCACTAAAACTCTCTTACACAAGAGTCTAATTCGACCAATTCTGAGCTATGGTTTTCCAGCATGGGCTACCATGTCACTTAATGTAGCTGAAGCCCTCCAACGCTTCGGAAGGCCGATCCTCAGGAAATACACGGCCAAATACAAAAGGCCGAGCCTAAAATTCCTTAAAAATGCTCTAATGTATGCCCTCTCTGGAATTTGTCCCATAATTCTGCATATGATCAAACTATCACGCGTCAGACTGACTGTCCCACCCTAATCCACTGATAAAAATCTTACTACGCATAACGCTTCGTTGGGCTAACAGAGGTACTTCATGTCAGCAATCATGCCTTCCTCCCTCTTTCATCCCCTCCTTTTACTAAAGCTCTTCCCCTCACTTTCACAGAGGCTAACCGCCTCAGACCAACGCTCCGGCAGCTAATCCTCGCACAGATATCCATTACCTATTCATTGTATATTGCCTAGTCTTGATTAAGTCCGTCAACATCAATTAGTTTATATAGAATCAGATTTCTGTAACCATTAACTTCTCCCCTGAATTAACATCATTTCTTCTACCAAGTAGGCTCTCCAATCTAAGTTTCCTGAATCCCCTAAACTTCTTCTTCCATTCCGCCTTTGGTCACTGTCCTTGCACAGGCCCCTTTCTCAGGTTAATATTACCAACGAGAATGGACTGTGCTTTACTCTAAACCCCTCACTCAATCCCGTCCACCGGTACCTAAGAACCCTCATCTTCTCGTTTACCAGTACGGAGTACTGTTTTGTTTTGTGTTATCTCTTGATTTGGCTACAAGTTCTAAATTATTCTTATTATTCTTTAAGCATATGCTATATTAAATGAGCATTGATATTCATCAATTTTTCACTATATGTCTTGCCACCGGTTATGCCAGATATTTCCGTAAGTTGGCGTTATAGACTTACTTCGTCACGCTTGCGCTTTCAAATGAATATTTACATATATATTTTTGTACCTCACTTGTATTTCTTTTTCTTTGTTCAATAAATAAACCTGAAATCTGCACAAACGCGTGGGTCGGCAACGTCTTTGAAAATGGTGGATAGAGTGTCGGATGGGCAGGTGGAAATCATCCCTGATGACGTAAGGTTGGTTGTGGAATCGATGAGGAATCTGCGTTGCAAATCCACTCGCAAAACATAGTAACACAGGAAGCCTGCGACCAAGATGGGAGTGCTAACGTCCGCTAAAATAAAACGCCACGAATACGTTCGTCGAAGTCCCGAACTTAGGTCTAATTGAATGTAAGTAGGGCTGCTGCATTTCGGGGCCTTTGCCTTTCGTTGGTACCAGCATAACCACCTACTATACCTGTCGAGGGTCCTAACGACCTACTACCTCAGAGTCTATTTCGAGGAGCGGGTCTCCACCGGTTTCGCGAGCTTCGTCCCGAGAGCACTAACGATATCGGCTAGTTTTGACGCGGTGGTTACCAATGCGGTCATTGACTGTTGTTGTCGCGCGAGTTTATGCGGCGCATCGCTCGGCAGCTCACCAACCATGAATCGCAAGGGCACCTTCTTTATTTTATCGGCGGTTGTCGCCAGCATGTCCAACAAACCAGAGTCCGCACACGCCAAAATAGCACAAGTACCCTGTTACATAGATGCCATTTCCCTGCCCGCATTGCCGGTTTTGAACATTCAAATTTGAGTCTTCGGACTTCGGCTGATCGGTATGCCAGCACTACACTACTTTGCCGTGATGATGGGGGATTTTTTCGGTTTGATTGACAGATGGAGGAAAGAGGGGAGGAAAAAGCTCGGTAGGAAAGGGAAAAAACTGAAGCGGTGCCCGTCGTCCAGCAGAGAAGTGAAAAAGTCGAGCAGTTTAGGAAAAAGGTCGTGAACTGTCGACCTGAAGCAACATGCTCTTTAAGGGCTTTCATGCAACCTTGCCGCTGACTGTGTTTCAGTATTTTTCTTTGTAGCCGGGGCTTCGTGGCGATGGCGGCCCACAGCTCAACAACAACTTTGGATCACACCGAATGAATCCATATGGTGGTGGTGGTAACATGGGCGTCAGCAGCCCAGGAAATTACGGTAACCAGCAAAACCAGAACTTACGGGAAGCAGCAAAACCAGAACGTACGGTAAGCAACAAAAGCAGAACTTACGGTAAACGGCAAAACAGGAAATTACGGTAAACAGCAAAACAGTAGTAAACAAAGTCAGATTCAATTAAAAGAGGATAGGCATTAGAGAGAGATATATATAAACACAGCACTGAATGAATGAAACAACGAAAGAATTTTGTGCAGGAAGAGATTATTTAAAATGCTCTAAAGAAAGATAAAAATGTAAGCAAGATCCTGACAAAACTAAAACTAGAAAAATCCCTTTATATAAAGCCAACAAGATATCCTCAGAATATGTAGAGCGAAATTAATGATAAATATCTATATGTATTAAGGTTTTTTTAAGCATAGTCACTAGAGCATTGAAATTTAGATTTTGTGCTTTTCCATATAAACAATTCGTAATTGACCTCCACATTCTTGCAAGTCTCGCGCACTCACTTTTGTCGCACGTCATATTACCCATATTGAATTCGTTGACCAGGTTAACTCTGTGTAAAACAAGACCTTATTAAAGTTGATTCACTGCCGGTATGTCTGTCTGTCTGTCACATGCACTTTTCTCCAATAAGCCTAAACCGATCCAAACGAAATTTAGTGGACATATGGGAACTATGAAATTCCACGCATGCAGTAAGTGACAAAATTTTTTTCGCCGCATATGGTCATGTGGGGTATTAAATGACCCTTCATTATTATTTAGTGCTTTCCGAAATTGGTATTTGTTTTCACGTGGATTGTAAAGTGCGCGAGTAAGGAGTTAAAATGCACACACTTAAAGTGAGACAGGAATCATTTTCGGAAACTACTCAACCCAAAAATCTGAAATAAATCAGGAAGGTGCCCTTATATGAAATCTAGGCCTCAAAATATATCCCATTCCAATATTTGCTCAAATAAACTTACTAACAGTACATTACTAACTTTAGAAATTAGATTGAAAACTCCCCTTAAACTCATCCTGCATAGAAAACAATATCGCACATACCTATGTCAAGTTTCATGGAAATCCGACTATTAGTGTCAAAGTTATAGCAGTTCAAACTTATCTATTTCGCGAGAATTTACTGCATCCTAAGCCATGCAGATAAGATAACGTCATAATCAACGAGAATAATTGAACGAAATATTAAAATTCCATTCATGATCAATCCACTTCCCCCGCCCCCCAGCCCTTTTAAGGTTTTGCATGAAACAACAACAACAGCACTTGTAGCCCCTAGAACAGAAAAAGATTTGGAAGAAATTAGGAAACTTCCAGATTGTGTAGGAGATTTGCAAACCTTCGACAGGAACCCAGCGCAGCGTCGAAACGATCTTACAGGACTATCAGATAATCCGCGATAAGCTCATATTTAAGGCTACATTACCCCACATCAGGCAAAAGATAAGGACGCTGCCCTTACATCATGTAAGATCTTTGAAGACGATTGGTTTAGCATAAAAAATACCTATCGCTTCATTACGCCGACAGGCGAGATGTTCGCACATTGAAGCATAAACTCCATTCAATGATCCAAGCCAATACGAGTATCGATGAGTTTTATGCCACTATCAACTACCAATTATCACTACTTATTAACAAGTTAAAAACAGAAGATTGTTCGCAAGACACAGTCACTGCTTTGACTGAAAATTACCGTAACCGTGCTTTGGACGTTTTTGTACGGGGTCTGAATGGGAACTTATCGAAAATGTCAATCATTCAGAAAGAAACATGCATACGCTTCTGGCACAGTTGGATTGTCCGTAACTCGGGTTTTGTTTCACATCAAACCTTACCTTTCACATAAAACCTTAAAAACGCGAAAACCAAAAAATTATAAGCCCGTGGACACTGTGTACAAGGCAGACAAACAAATTAAAGCCAAGAATAAACCAACATTTCGGAAAGAAACTGTCGTAAAAAATAACCGTGTCACTATTATTGCAACCTCTGGAAAAAAGATCCACAAATCCCATCTAAAAAATACTTCCCCCATTTGAGATTAACTTTGTGGAGCGCCCATGCTTCCATGGACGTGTATTAATAGACGAGTCGTTTCGTGACCATGCGCCACGGACTCGGAAAAATTTTGGACAGGAACTTCAAAATCATTAATACAATTAACATGCAAGACTTCGATGATATTGGCAAGATCATGATGTCCAAAATCGAGCAACATGTGGATAGATCCAGTACGAACCAACGAAGAAGAAACAACAAGTTCTTATTATTTCAGATAATTAATCGTTGGAAACACCGCATAATTTCACTCAGGTATATTGAATACCGCTTGTTTAATGTACAGATATGTGTACCTATCTGAATTAGGCACTACCCCAAAGCTTCATTGACATATCCATATGTATAAATACATATCTGTCACGAGTAAACTAAAACGAAATGTTTCCCTGCGACCCCTATTCATATGAGCTCACTTTGTTGTGGTGTTGACAAATTGATATGTAATGATGACCTCACACACGTTTTAGAATGTATGAAGTTCACATAAAATATAAAAGTTTCACCTTCTATAACTTTGGAGCGCGATTCGAGCCCCAAGCGTAACACAGCCATTCTGACCGACAGCCAAGCGGCCATCAAGGCCTTGTGCTCAACGACGACATCTTCCCGGTTGGTGGGGCAGTGCAGAGACACGCTCAACCATCTGGGCGGCACGCTCAAGATCACTCTCCTCTGGGTTCCCGGGCATAGGAACATAGAGGGGAATGAGCGGGCTGACGGATTGGCCAGGCAAGGCTCTGCTCTTGGCAGTCCCTCGGCGAATACAGTCGGTGTTCCGCTGGCGGCTGTCGGGGACCGAGTCTACTCGCACTACCTAGCAGCCACGGGCCTGAGATGGCGAAGGCTTACAAGCTGTGCCAAATCAAGGAGAATTTGGCCCGCTTATAACATAGCCCGATCACGAGAGCTCCTGTGCCAGACGCGTGCAAATGCATTCAAGATTACGGCGGTCTGCACGGGGCACTGGCCCATAGGGGACCATGCCGCTAGGCTCGGCTTACCCTACAACTCGCATTGCCGAAGCTGCAGAGAAGGAAGGGAAACCCTCATGCACTTTCTCTGCGATTGCCCGGCTCTGGCTCGAGTCAGGCTGTGGACACTGGGTAAACCATTTTTTGGGGACCTTAGTGAGATTTCTAACTGCAGGGTCGGAGAGCTGCTTTCCGTCGTGAATGCTACGGGCTGGCTGTGAAGATTCGAGCCAGCCGGACTCTGTTTCCCTGTTCCTATAACAACAGTCACGGTCTTAGGAGTTTGTGGCATCAAAACGGCGCACCAAAGCGCTAATTGGGCTCCTCGGAGCGGCCACTGATACCTACCTACCTACCATAACTTTGGTAATAATAGTTGGATTTCCTTCAAACTTCCTTGGATTTCCTTCAAACCCAAAGTTATGCCTTATGTTATCCCCTATACCACTGCCAAATTTTGGACTTCTAGCATGAACTTAAGGGGGTTTCCGGCTAAATTTCTAAAATATGCTAATATACTATTTTTATTTATTTGTGCAGATATCGCAACGGGAGGTATTTGGAGGCCTAGATCTTAGATACACCACTGTGATTTTTGGATAGGTTCTGAAAACGAAACCTGTTACACTTTTTAAGGGTCATATTTTGAGCCCTCACTCCCCTACGTTTCACCCTGCGACTATCGCTTGCGAATCTGTGCAATCAAGTTTATTTTTCTTTCGTATTATTGATAAATTCACAAACGCCCCACATGCCTCATTCTGTGAAAAAAGTTTTGCACCCTCCTTTCGCATGTATGGAAAGCTCCCCTTAAACTTAACACAAAATGGGGTCACTTGTTGCATGTAAAGGGATCCACAGACCACAATCGGTTCAGCTATTTCCGAATAAATCGAGTGTGGCAGGCAGACAAACATCGATCCGATTCTAATAAGATTTTGTTTCACATAAAAACCTTAAAAAACGGCTCGATGAAACGCAATTATCCTAGACTGCGAACGGTAGAAATATGTTCTAAATAAGCCGTGAAAAATTCCAAGATTTTCGTTGAATAGGTTTTGAGCTATGGTAACACTCGATCTTCTCCAACATGCAGTTCCGAGAAAAACACATTTAATGATTAGAATGTAATTGTTAACCATAAAATCTTAACAGTCCATTAACCTCCTAGTCCATAAACCTTCGGTTTCGCTCCTTAAGCGAAGTCATTCGAACGTCATTTGGACTGGTAAATTTGCGTTTCAGCATGGCAATGGACATAAACCTGACGTACGACACTTTACCTGTTTAAGACTTCAATTTCTAAATGACTCCGAATATCGAAAAATCACTTTACCCAAATGTTGTAGAAACAATTGATGCCGAATAGTTAAATTCCGTCCAATGCCCGCAGCTCGCTCGCGCGGTATAAAGATTTTGTGTTCATCTTATGCAAGAAACTTCATCGCACATTTTTCTATCCCTATATAGATACAAATCCAACATATTCCTTCATATAGCCATAGATATTATCCTCACCCTAAACAAACAAACAAACAGCCTATATTCGAATACTGTACATATATATGCACGTATATAAATTGATCGTACCCATATTTCCGACTTACTATGTGCACAAAATAATAGATATGTGTATGTGTTTAATGTACAAATATATCTGTCTGAATTAGACACTACAAAAATATCTGTCTGAATTAGACACTACCCGTAAACTCCATAGCATCCATATGCTATATACCTACATACACACACGTCTGTTTGCAGTAATTGATATTCATATACAAATGACTAATAAACTAAAACAAAATAATTCATTCCGACCCCATTCATAAGAACTTATTTCGTTATGGTATTGATGAATTGAAATGTGGTGATGACGTCATACAGGTTGTAGAATGTACGAAATTCACAAAAAATGGCAAGGTTTCATCCCTATAACTTTGTTAGTAATAGTTGGATTTTCTTCAAACTGGACCAACTTGTGTATTATGTTCTTCGTTATACCTATGCCAAATTGTATACTTCTGGGATGAACTTAAGGGGGTTGCCGGGTAAATTTCTAAAATGTAAAAATATACTACTATTAATTTTATTTGTGCAGATATCGGAACCGGAAGTATTTTAAAGCCTACATTGAGTAGAGATGCACCACTGTGAATTTTTCAGATTTTTCGATTGGGTCAGTTCTGAAACGAGACCTGTTACACTTTTCGGGCGTTATATTTGGAGCCCTCACTCCCCGGTGTTTCACTCAATATCAAATATGGAACCCGTTTCGAAAAGTACTAATTGAACACCCCTTAAACTTAACACAAAATGGCGGCAGTTGCTGCACGTAAAGGGAACAACAGATCACATACTCTTACCAATTTTCGTGACAATCGGTCCTGCCGTTTCCGAATAAATTGGCTGTGACCGACAGACAGACGGACAGACAGACATCGACTCGATTCTAATAAGGTTTTGTTTCACACAAAACCTTAACAAGTTGGGAAACCGGAAGCTGGGCGCTTCAGGTATGAAAGGTTTTGTTTGCTTCTTCTGTAAGTATATTTGAGTGTAGAACTATCCCATTTGTACGTAGTCCGTTATGTATATGCATTTAGCATGTCAGAATTAGTACTTCGGGTTGTAAATTTACACGGTAAAGACAACTTTGAGCTACTGTAACTTTGCTACTAATAGTATGATTTTGATCGAACTTGAGGATAATATGCTTCATATTATATTTTATACTACTACCAAGTTCTACAACTCTGGGATAAACCTAAGGAGGGTTTTACTCAATTTTTCCAAAAATATGGTAATATACTATTAATAACTTAATTTGAACAGATATCGATATGGAGAGTATTTTGAGGCCTGGGCACCATATAGAGGCAGCTTCATGAATTTTTTCAGATATTTTGGTTCGGTAGTTTTTGAGAATGGGTCCGTTAAAGAAATCATCACTTTCCACCCCTCCCACTCCCGCTTTTCTAGCAAATTTCAAAACTAAGACCGGCTTCAAAAAGTACTAATCGAGACCTTTCATTTGATGACCACATGACTTCATTCGGTGAAAAAAAATTTTACACCCCCTTTTAACATGTATGGGGACCCTCCCCCCTAAATTCAACCTAGAAGGATATCACTCACTGCATGTCTGCGGGTCCACACTTCCCTCCTTCTCACCAAATTTCGTGTCAATCGGTATAACCGTTTCTGAGAAAAGTGCTTGTGACAGACAGACAGACAGACAGATATTGAACCAATTCTAATAAGGTTTTGTTTTGCAAATAAAACCTTAAAATGAAGAAAACGGCATACATCTCTTATCTCTGAATTTTCATCGTGGCCCCATCTAAGATTAATACTAACAAACGTTTAATCTCCGTGATCTCACGAAATCCAATTTATTCACCAAGCTAATCCTCATTTTAAGTGGGTTGAGTACATAATAATCATAGGCGGTGTGTGTATGAGATTGGTAACCATCTTTTTAAGGTTTTGTGTAAACACAAAACCTTATTAAAATCGGTTTACTGTCTGTCTGTCTGTCTGTCTGTCCGTCACACGCATTTTTCTCGGAGACGGTTATAGCGATTGACACCAAATTTGGTAAAAAGGTGGGAACTGTGAACGCTCACACATACAGTGAATTACATCCTTTTACGTCGAATTTAAGGGGGGGTCCCCATACATGCAAAAGGGGGGTGTAACATTTTTTTTCATCAAATATAGTCATGTGGAGTATCAAATTAAAGGTCTCGATTAGTACTTTTCAAAGCCGATCTTAGTTTTGACATTCGTTGGAAAGGTGGGGAGCGCGGGGGGTTGAAACTGATCACTTCTTTAAGGGGGCCATTCTCAGAAACTACCAAACCGAAAAATCTGAAAAAAATCAGGAGGCTGCCACTATATGGTGCCTGGGCTCCGAAATACCTTCCATGCCGATATCTGTTTAAATAAAGTTAATAATAGTATATTACTACAATTTTTTGTAATTGGTTAGAAACCCCCCTTAAGTTCATTCTAGTACCATGCAATTTTGCAGTGATATATGCTAAAATATAGAGCATGATCTTACCAAGTTTGGTGGAAATCGCACTATTACTAACAAAGTTATAATACCTCAAATTTGTTGCTTCTTTGAAAATTGAAGACTATGAATGTCAATATCACCCGAAAGTGGATACTCTCACATAATGTATGGATATATTACGTGCTACGTACCAGGAAATACACAAAACCTTTCGTACCTGAAGCGTCCAGCTTCCGGTTTCCCGACTTGTTCTTCTTCTTTAGCCTCTGCTATAATGTATTTCCGACTATTGGATCCAATGTGGTGCTGGTACTTCCTAATATTTTTGGGATGCAGTAAATTCAGACGAAGAAGACGAATTTGACGCCGTAACTTTGCTAATACTAGCAAAATTCATATCAAACTTGATGGTAGTATATGTTTTCTTATGAATTAATTTTACAATTGAGCGAAAAGCAAGAAAATGCAAATATAAATACCATATGGCCCGCTTCAAAATGTTGTAACCCGTAGTGCTTAACCCGACGGCACGTCTTACACACTAAGCCTTCGACGAAATACGTATTTACTAACTATTAAAATATATTGTAGTAGGAGAAATTTTATTTTTATTTAGAAGAACTACAAGCATCGGAACGATAACTATTTTACTAATTGAGAATTTTTATTTGTGTGGGGTACACGGGTATATTAGGCGAAAAGAATTTGAACGTCCCCCCTTTGCATGTATGGATAGCCCCCTTTAAACTCCAACTAAATTTATGTCACTCACCATATGCATGGAGAGTATGACAATTACATAGGTCTCGACGCGAGAAAAGCAAATTCATCGAAATCATAAAACTGCTTAAATCGTCGCTGATGGAAGATCAAGAGTGTGATATAAAACAGTATTTCGGCGTTCCTTTCAGCAGTGTTACAAAAATTATTTAAATCGCCGAGTCTTTCTAATCGCCACACATTATTTTCGGAAGAAGATAGCAGACATGGGCCACAAAAGAATTTGTTTTGAATATCGCAGCCACTACATCATACAATTTAGTAGAAAACCAGTTTCCTTTCTGTTTTAATATTTAAATATTAATATTGTTTTAATATTTAAGTATTAATACCGTCATTTAATAATATTTCATACCGACATTTATCACTAATTTCCTCCTTACTAGCGATCCAAAAGACTTCGATAACAAATCATCAATCAGACAAAAATGAATACCTTTACCATCCATTAATTCAATAAAGGGACCACTTTCAACTGAACAACCATTCAACATTATTTTTAACTTTAAATCACCTCCACTTGCATACTTACACCGTGCAAAAAATTATAATATTCAATTTTACTCTAAACAAATCGCATACAACTGAAAATCAAACTGGAAACTTAACATTTATTTATTGTCCATTTTGATCGCAATCAAATGGGAAAATCAAGTTAATTCGATCGGATCAATACAGCACACAATTCATCCGAAACCGATTGTGCTGCTTCGGAGGCAAATCTAAAACCACATCCGCTTGCCTCCATATAATTTATGAATTGGCGATGAACGCTCGACAACGAAATGAATTTTTCAATCGACCGTCATAATAGGTAGATGCTAAAATCCCTTTCAAGGAATGTGCATCTCGGCGAGGGCATTATCTGCTGGTGGTCTGCTTATCGAGTGTCAAATTGTTGTTAAGGAGCAACATTTGGAACTGTGTTATAATTTTACAGTAGCTTCATCTGTTATATTTCTGTCATTGTATTTTCTTTAATAATGTAATGGAAGCAATGCTTTTCTTGCTTCCAATGACGGCATGGCACTGGTTGAGAACCCGCATTTCTCGACTGGGCATGTGGTGTTTAGTTATAAGGCTTAGGCTTAATTATCGAAAATTTAGGAATATTACTCAGAGAAAATGTAGCCTTCGTATGGAGCAAATTCACTTAAATATGGTATATCTAGCGTTTTGGTTTCCATTGTTCGCATTTAAAGTGAACTGTGGCCTCGTTGGCCCCCGGGAAGTGTCCTGTTAGACTTTTGCGGCTAATCGCGTTTTCTATCACACTTCGCATTGTTACTTCAAAACATTAAGACGAAACGTCAAATCAAGTGAGAAACAAAGAGAATATTCCATTAAACCACATTGCATAAAGTATTTCCTGAATAACTATCTCCTTAAAATTCAATCTTGACAATGAAACGCTCACAAGTCTATACTCGTCGTTATGGGCTTTATGAGACTCGACAGCGTCATCTTCACGCGTAGGGCTGAATTAAAACATATCTCAACTCACTTTATTCTCTATTGTTTGAAATAAACTCCGAATTCGCTTTGTAGGGAAAATTTGTAGGCGAGAGTCACAAATGTCAGATGTAGTAGAGGTTATAAGTGGTACATAAGTGGAAGGGTACGTGATGTTGGTGAGCCGGCTAGGACCCTTAGTATTTAGAGCTCCTCGGACGTGTTTCCGACGGGTGCTAGATAGGAATAGTACTAAAGTAAAGTTTTATTCCACGGGAAACACCAAGCCAGCAGCTAGTATATTGAAGCTTGGAGCAATTGGTGTTGCTGTAGGAGCTGCTGTGGGCACAGCGTATTCACTTTACTCTGCAAGTGGAGGAAAAACAGATCATAAGAAACATGAGCGAAAATTGCCTGCCGTAATAGGCAAGCGGCCTGACATCAAAATTGCGAAACGGATCATCAGTCCAACTGACAAAAGCGGCCTTGACCTTGTCCTTTTCCAGTTCCAGACATGTCCATTCTGCTGCAAAGTTCGAGCTTTTCTTGATTACCATGGGTTATCCTACTCGATCGTCGAAGTGGACGCAGTCTTGCGTCAAGACCTAAGGTGGTCTGATTACAGGAAAGTGCCGATTTTGCTTGCAAAAAGGAAGGACGGCAAATATGTCCAGCTAACTGACTCCAGCGCTATCGTATCCGTTTTAGCAAGTTATTTACACGACCCCTCGCAAGACATCGGCGAGCTAGCTAATTTTTACCCAACTATATCGTTTTTCGATGACAGTGGAGCGAAAAAGGAAGAGGTTATGAACAAGTACTTCATAATGTACCAGGAAAAAGTTCCAGAAAATTTCACCGGCAAAACAACGAGGTAAGTTTACTTATAAACGTTGGGCATGCTGAGACAAGAACAGGTCCTTCATCAGTTTATTTATTCATAAAGCTTTGTTATTCTTCCGGATTTTCTGTTGGCTAGATCTAAAATAAGTACTTACTTCCCCTCACTGGGTTTGGAAGAAAATAGTACGGAACCAATGGAGACCACCAGGATAAATAATATATAATAACAACAATTTCTTTGATACAAATTTCTAATCACACACACACATCAATCAAGAAGAAGAATTGGATAAACGTTTCTTCTCTTACCTGGCATGAAGTGAGCAATGGTCAAATTCGCTTTGTACATCCAACAATTTCACAGCACTGTATCATGCAGCGAGCCTTTCTTTATTCAAGGATCTGTAAATTAACTAGTAGATGAAGGTACTCGAAAAAGTACAAAATAGAAAAAGAAAAATAGAGCCGTCTTGTAAACGACCTATACGATACGGTTAAGGAGAAGTTAAACATTACTATTTCACGTCAATGTTATTGAAAATTAATATATTTCTTAAGGAAAACAATCATGTAATTTGGAAATTCACAGTTCGAGTATAGTTTTGCTTAAGAGGGTCATCCCGTGTGTCGGATCCGAAGAATCAAATTTTTTTTATCATCAATTGTATCTAGATATAGTGTAGAATATATGAGCAAAGTGATTTTTTGATATTCGGAGTCATTCGGAAATTACAGTGTTAAACACGTGATAAGTCACACGCCAGATTTATTCGATCGCCGTAATAAAGCTCGTATTTACCCGTCCGAATGACTTCGCTAAAAGGACAAAAATTGAAGCCAAGGCCGTATATGTGTTTCTTGAAGAAACCTAAGGTTTATGGACTAGGTATAGCAGATTAATGGTCAGTTAAAGTTTTATGGCTAAAATCGCATTCTACTGTTTAAATGCGGTTTTCTCGAAACCGCATGTTGAAAATCGGCTGCCACCATAACCCAAAATCTATCCAACCAAATTTTTCAAAATTTTCACGATTTATTCAGAACATATTTCTACGGTCCGCAAACTAGGATAATTGCGATTCATTCAGTAGTTTTTTTTTATTCATTGAAGCTGAGCTGTAAAAAAACGCCAAAATTTAAAAAAAAAGTTTAACACGGCACCAAAAATTTTATTTTTAATATAGTTTAAAAGTTTGCGGACTGTAGTTAAGTCTGTATGTTAAAATGCCGTTTACTTTTTTCTCTAAGATGATCGCAGCACCCTCTAGCGTGGCAGCAGAAAACCACCTTTTTTGGAGATGGGTGTATAAATTGCTCTGTATTTCAATAACAAACTATGTGATCGGGCTGGAAATTACTATGCACATTCAAGATATTAATAAATCTATGGTGAAAAATTCGTATTTGCATCTTTCTCCAGTTCTTCACAAACAATTTCTAAACAAGTCGGAATTCCGGAAGCTCGCGCTTCGGAGATAAAGGTTTTGTGTTCATCTTATGTAAGAAATTTCAACGCACATTTTTCTATCCGTATATAGCTACAAATCCAACATAATCCTTTATATTTTTCCAAACTACGAGACATACGTACATACGTACGTACAGCCATAGATATTACGCTCACCCTAAACAAACAAACAGCCTATTTCCGAATACTGTACACATATATTGACGTATATAAATTAATCGTGCCCATATTTCCGATTTACTTCTTATATCTATTTGAATTAGGCACTACCCGCAAAGTTCATTAGCACGCATATATTGTATTATATACCTACATACACACATGTCTGGTTGACAAATGACTAAAAAGCTAAAACAAAATAATTCTCTGCGACCCCATTCATAAGGACTCACTTCGTTGGGGTATTGACGAATTGATATGATGATGAGGTCATGTAGGTTGTAGAGTGCACGAAATTCCCAAAAAATTGTAAAGTTTCACCCCCTATAACTTTGTTAATAATTGTTGGATTTCTTCTTCATTATATGCAAATTTTGTACTTCTGGGATGAACATAAGGGGAGTGCCGGATACATTTCTGAAATGTGGAAATATACTATTATTAACTTTATTTGTGCAGGTATCGGAGCCGGATATATTTTGAGGCCTAGATTTCGTAGAGATGCACCACTGTGAATTTTTTCAGATTTTTCGGTTGGATAGGTTCTGAGAACGAGACTTGTTACACTTTTTGGGGGTCATATTTTGAGCCCTCGCTCTCCTATGTTTCACACAATATCAAATATTGAACCAGTTTCGAAAAGTACTAATTGAGACCTTTCATTTGATACCCCACATGGCTACATTCTGTGGAAAAAAAATGTGCACCCTCCATTCACATGTATGGCGAGCCCCCCTTAAACTTAACACAAGATGGCGCCACTTACTGCATGTAAATGGAACATCAGATTACATACTCACCAATTTTCGTAACAATCGGTCTAGCCGTTTCCGAATAAATCGGGCGTGACAGACAGACAGACAGACACCGTCTCAATTCTAATAAGGTTTTGTTTCACACAAAACCTTAAAAAAGCCAAAAAAAACGGCCTTCACACGGGATGACCCCCTTAAGTGGCTATATCATAAAGAAGACCGAAAATGAGGTGTACTTTGGTTTGTATTTCTTCGTTTTCTTCAGCCTTTGTCCCGTTCACAAGCGGGGTCGGCTCGTCGTTATCGGTTTTGCCATTTGGTTCTATCACATGCCTGATCTGGATGCAATCGCAAGGCTTTCAAAACCCCATCCAACGTATCACCCACCGTTATTTCGGCCGGCCTTTTGGGCGCTTACCATCGACTTTGATGTTCAGACTAATCTTGGCAAGTGAATTCTCGTTAGCGCGAATTACGTGACCATACCATCGAAGACGCCTCACTCGCAGTTTTTCCACGATCGGTGCAAACCCATATCGATCGCTAATATCCTCATTTCGGATGTGATCAAAACGTGTCACGCCGCTAGTCCAACGCAACATCTTCCTTTCCATTATACCATTTTATAGTAGGCCAACATTCAAGCCCATAGAAAGCGACAGTACGGACGAAATCGCAGTAAATTTTAGATTTGAGATTTAGATTAGTCAATCATAAAGAACACCACACAAATTGCTCAAGATCATTTTTGCTACTACACACTGCATAGAGCAGTGTATAGGGCGCTGGACGTTGAATGTCCCGTGTGACGGTGTCCATAACAAGAACGAAGAGAAGTGGTGAGAAGGCGCTTCCTTAATGAACACCAACAAAGACACGAAGCGGTTTTGATACACCCGCCATACTTCGAACTTTTCGGACGTCTTGTTTCTTCTGGCACAAAATGTTGTCGTAGCGCATACCAGATGATTTTGTGTGGCACACGGTCAAACGCTTTCTCTAGATCAAGAAACGCAATGTAAAGAGAGCGATGTTTCTCACGGTGTTTCTCCATGAGTAACCGCCCAGCGTATATTGCGTCAGTAGCTCCGCAGTTTGTGACAAATTCGACTTGATTCACGGTTATTTCAACGATTGCATGAATACGGTTGTCAAGAATGCGTTCAAAAATCTTCATCGTATGGGAAAGTAACCGGATCGGACAATAATTTGAACATTCTGCTGGACTGCCTTTCTTTTTCCATATCGAAACTGTGGTTCTTTCTTGCCAGTCAGATGGTGTTCTACTTTCCTGAATAACCCGATTAAAGAATTCACTGAGCCACAGTGTTCCTCAGTGTGTCCCAGCTCTTCGCTTTCCAGAGCTCAGATGCGATGCTGTCAGATCCTGTGGATTTTCCCGATTTCATTCGTTTTATTGCTTTCTCGACTGGAGTTGCGTTAACAGTTACATCACTGTGCTTTACGTGGGTACCTGTCTCGTGGACTTAATCCCACGGTCTTCCGAAGACACGGATTGATTTTGTGACCACAATCAGAGCCCAGTCGCAGCAAGCTACTACGGTACCAGTCTACACCGAGTGCATGGCTCAGCATTCATACTGGTGCATGCAAGACCTACCTAAATCTTTACCGAACTAAGGAATACGGCACCTGTGTTGAAATGAAATACCACGCCGAGGCCCGAAAAGTCTCTGTTCGCTTGAACGTAACCAAAACCCTCATGAAGCTCCCACTAGGGGGTCAACTGCTACAACCGAGCTGAACGCACATACAACAGGAATTCTCCTGAAATATGTGAATTCAGGGGCTATCCCGGTTACCCCCAACGTTCATACCTGATGCGTCCAGCTTCCGGTCTCCCGTCTTGTTTCTATAAGTTAATGTAAAATATGTATGTAATGTAATATAAATATAAGAGGAAGATTTTGTGTAAATCAAAACCTTATTATTTTCTATCTGTCTGTCGGTTTCCCATACTGATGTGAAATTTGATGGGAAGATAGGGCTATGATCCCCTACCTATGCATGCAGTGAGTAACATCTTTCTACGTTGAGTATAAGAGCGGTCCCCATACAAGCAAAAGGCGGTTTAAAACTTGTTTTTTTTTATACATGCAAAATGGGGGAGTACGGTTGAAAAGTGATTATTTCCTTCACAGACCATTCTCAGAAGATACCCAACCAAAAAATCTGAAAAAAAATCCTATAGTTGCCACAATATCGTCTCTACCGTCCATATCGATATCTGGTCCAATAAAGTCAATAATAATTGTTTGTTACATAAGACCTGACCTGACCTTTGTTACATAAGACCTGATAAGATGTTAAATGAAACCTCGTTATCGTAAAACTGAACTGTGTACTTTATTTCATATCACATATTCTTATATACAATTCTACAACATTCTAGGTGAGCCCGGAACTTATAAGTGTAACGTAAACAAATCAATACGAAAATATTTCTGACCTGACAATGTACAAGTTAAACGTGCAATATGCAACCGTAATATTCCAAATTGGTTATGCAAACTTTTAACTAAAGCATCACGTAATCGTACAAACAAAGAATATGCAAATTAAGTTTACCAACAAAAATACGTTACACATTAAGCATTACTTAATCGTACAATAATATATAACTATATCCTATCGAAATTGAGTAGAAACCTCCTTAAGTTCACCCTAGGATCAAAAAATGTTACTTTAATATGGACCGCAATATTACCAAGTTTGATTTGGTTACTAACAATAATAGGTCAAAATTTATGCAAATTTGCAACATTGTAAGTTTCATATACAAGTGAACAGTTTGACATAATACAGTCAAACTTCTCTAAGTTGAAATTCCTCCAAGCTGAATTATTCTCTAACTCGAACTTTCCGGCCTTTCATTGGGGTTCTCCTCAATTTTCTATATAAACATTAATCTCTATATCGAATTACTCTAAATTCCTCTTAGACCAACAGTATTTTGTAACTTACAGTAAATATTGCATACATTACAATTTCTTTAAGGGGGTCAGCCCGTTTTTTTTCGCTGTTTTGGGCCTTTTTTGTGAGGAACTGGATGAAGATACAAATACAAATGTTTCACCATATATTTATTAATATCTTGAGCATGCGTAATCAGTTTTCCAGCCCGATATCGTATTTCATTATTGAAGTAGAACAACTTAAACACCCATCGCCAAAAAAGGTGTTTGTCTGCTGCTATGGGCGCTGTGCTCATCTTAATGAAAAAAATACGGCATTTTAACGTGCGGACTTAACCACAGTTCCCAAACTAGGATTATTAAAAAATATTGACCGGTAAATTTTTATAAATTTTGGTGTTTTTTTCGCGGTTTCCTTAATGCATAAAAATAATGGCCCAATGAATCGCAATTATCCTAGTTTGCGAACCGCAGAAATATGTTCTGAATAAGTCGTGAACATTTCAAAAGAATTGGGTTGGATAAATTTTGGGCTATGGTGGCAACCGATTTTCCACATGCAGTTTCGAGAAAAGCACATTTAAAAAGTAGAATGTGATTATTAAACATAAAATCTTAACTGATCATTAATCTCCTACACCTAGTCAAAAAACCTTCGGTTTCTTAAAAAACACATGTAAAATCTTGGCTTGGCGTCATTCGAACGTCGACCAGTAAATTCCCACTGCATTTCGGCAGTACTTGACCTGTTTAACGCTGTAATTTCCGAACGAATCCGAATATTGAAAAATCACTTTGCCTAAATATTCTACACTATATCTAGATACAATTGATGTCAAAAAAATCCATTCCTCCGATCCGAAACACGGGATGAACCCTTAAGGGTACTTTTGGCACTCAGAGCGCAATTAGTAGAGTGTTTTTAAAAATATGATTTCTCAAAAATCATCATCGCAAATCAATAACATATTGATTTGCGTTCTTTTTACTTTGAGGATAACGAATAAAATAAAAAAAAGTGTATCTGGTTGTTGTCATATACAGGTTTATGTTTGACGTTTGCGACCATTTGGAATGTAAAAATTTGTGAAGTTTAAATGCAGTTTTTTAAAGACAAGTTTAAAAAATAAGCAAATCTACTGTTAGATTTCAAAGTCTTCTAGTACTTCATTCCCACTTAGATCGATAAGGGCAGAAGAAATACCACATTTTCGAATGGTGTGAGTGATAAAAAACAATTTCCCTATTGGCGCACTAGTAATGAAGGAAAAGGTGCTATAATTCACAGAAAGCTTGAATTGTTGTTCAGAGCTCGCGATGGTTAGCTGCAGTGATCAGATCAAGAAGCGGTGGATGACTGGCTTGAAGGACTTTCTCCTTGACCTATAACTCGGGCGCCAAACGGGTTTTTCTACAAAATTTACTAAACGTCACTTTAGTGCTAAAGGAGATAAATATTTTGATATAAAGCATAGCCAAAAAAGTGTAGCTTTGCTGATTGGGGCCAACATGGCTAGATCAAACAAGTTGAAGTCTTCAATAGTAGAAGCCACAAATCTCATTGTTTCCGACGAACAGGTAACCGGTCAATTAAATGGCAAAAATTCAGTCGTGGATAATAGGGGATAATTTCCGTATATATGCAAAAGAGAGTGTACATTTTTTTCGCCGAAGATTGTCATGCATCATCATGGGTCATGTGTTTGGTATTGGTTGAAACACAGGGGAGTGAGGCTCAAAATGTGTGGCCCGAAAAGTGAAACAAATTTCGTCCTCAGAACCTATCCAGTCGACAAATCACAGGTTTGCATCTGTACATCTGCACAAATGAAGTGAATAATGGTATACCACCATATTTCAGAAATTTATCCGAAAAATCCCCCTTAAATTCATCCTAGAAGTACAAAATTTGGCATTAGTATAAGCAATAATAAAGGACACAATTCTGAAAAGTTTAAACGCGGTCTACCATTAACAAAGTTATAGAAGGTCAAAGTTTTGCATTTCGTGCAAACTTATTACACTCTAAGACGTCTATGACGCCATCATATCATCATATAAAGTGAACTTTTGTCATAAACGGGGTCAATGGGAACATTTTCGTTTGCTTGTTTAGATTATTTTACTTATATGTATATCAGTTAGTGGTGACCGACATGTGTATATACATTTATATGCTAATAGAGTATAGAATCCAATAACATGGCCATGTACGTTAGTATCAGTGGTATTTAATTTCATCATCAACGGCGCAACAACCGGCCGAGGTCCACCAATTCGATATCCCTAAAAGCTGTCTGGCGTCCTGGCCTACGCCATCTCTCCATCTTAGGCAAGGTCTGCCTCGTCTTCTTTTTCTACCATAGCTATTGCCCCTATAGACTTTCCGGGTGGGATAATCCTCATCCATACGGATTAAGTAACCCGCCCACCGTAACCTATTGAGCCGGATTTTACCCACAACCGGACGGTCATGGTATCGCTCACAGATTTCGTCATTGTGTAGGCTACGGAATCGTCCATCCTCATGTAGGGAGCCAAAAATTATTCGGAGGATTCTTATCTCGAACGCGGCCAAGAATGATTTTGAGAGTGATTCTGCTGCTTTTATCTGACCTCGCACATTGGTCAGGGTCAGCCTAGTCAGTCTTATCAATTTCGTCGGGATACCGAATTCTGTCATGGCCGTGTACAGTTTTACTCTGGCTATGCTATCATAGACGGCTTTAAAGTCAATGAATAGATGGTGCAACTGTTGTCCATATTCCAACAGTTTTTCCATCGCTTGCCGCAGAGGGAAAATCTGATGTGTTGCTAATTTGCCTGGAATGAAGCCTCTTTGGTATGGGCCAATGATGTTCTGGGCGTATGGGGCTATCCGGTCTAGCAAGATAGCGGAGAATATCTTATAGATGGCACTCAGCAACGTGATACCTCTATGCTCTATTGCTACACTGTGTGATATCTCCCTTTTTATGTATGAGACAGATAATGCCTCGTTGCCAATCGTAAGGCATTGATTCGCTGTCCCATACCTTGAGCACAAGTTGATGAACCACTTGGTGTAACTGGTCGCCTCCATATTTAACGAATTCGGCTGTATTCCATCGGCTCCGGGCGGCTTATGATTTTTTAGCCGATGAATTGCACGGACTGTTTCTCCTAAACTTGGTGGTGGCAGTATTTGTCCATCGTCTTCAGTTGGCGATACCTCCAACTCGCCAATGTTCTGGTTGTTCAGTAGCTCATAAAAGTACTCAACTCATCGCTCCAATATGCCCATTCTATCGGAAATCAGATTTCCCTCTTTGTCTCGGCAAGATGAGCATGGAGGTGTATAAGGCTTCATCCTGCTGATTTGTTGGTAAAACTTCCGCGCCTGGTGCGGTTGCTCCCTGTACTTTTCTAGTTCACAGACTTGTTGGTTCTCCCAAGCGTCCTGTTTCCGTCTGTGAAGTGGCTTCTCCGCTCAACAGAGTTCGTGCTCGCGTTCTTTGAGAATGCAACATTACTCGGTATGCGGCATTCTTCCGTTCCGTTGCTAGCTTATATTCATCGTCAAACCAGCCTTTCCGACTCCTTTTGCGGCCGGGGCCAAGTATGTTTGTGGCCGTATCCATGATAACGTTCTTCGGGTGATTGTGAAGATCATTTGTTGATGCTTCATCTCCAGGTCCTCTGTTGACTGCGGTTATTGCGGCATCCATTTCCCTCTTATAGGTGTCGCGGAGGGTTGTGTTGTGGATGGCGTCAGTATTCACTCTCACCTGAATGTTAGAGGGGATTCTAGGTGGTATTCTTATTCGAGCTCGGAGCACCATTCCAACGAGATAGTGATCCGAGTCTATATTGGCCTCCCTATATGTTCTGACATTCATCAAGGCTGAGAGATAGCCGCGTTCGATCAACACGTACTTAATTTACAAACATGTATGTATGCTTTTGTCAACAAAAGTGGACATAAAATATATGTATATGTACGCAATAGCATACGGTAATAGGCAATAGTTTTATGTTTAGGATTAGCACAATATTTATATATTTAATGTATATGTACATATATTTTGGAGTTTGGCGATATATGAAGAAATATTTTGCATTCTTAGCTATGTACGAATAGGAAAACGCCCATCGAGAAGTGCTTACAGTTTTTTGTTATTAATCAATGCATTGCTTGCTTTCATTTAACTATTCGAAGATGGATATCCCCACATTAAATTTTTTGTACATATTTCATTTTTGTATGACCCTTTTGTATTGAATATTTAGGCATATATATGGCTGAGAATTATAATTTCTTAAGTATAAATCTTAACAACTCGAACAGGCAAATGAGAAGTCGACTTAGAGAGGTGCTTATACAATACAAGCCAGGGACAAATGTCCACTTATTAACATAAAACATACACAAAATGTTTCATAGCTGAAGCGCCAAGCTTCTGGTTTCTCGACTTGTTTTTTATCTAGAAGAAGAAAACCAAAAAGTTTGAACGCGCTCTAACTATCATTAACAGAGTTATAGAAGGTCAAAGTTTTGCATTTCGCATAAATTTATTGTGCTCTAAGATGTGTATGATGCCATCATCATATAAAGTGAACTTATATGAAAAACGGGGACCAGGGGGACTTTTTTTTACTTGTTTAGATTTGTAGTTAGTTATTTGTTAGTTTGTTAGTTATTTGTATGTATATCAGTATCAATTACTGAGATAAGCAGACATGAGTGTGTATAGGAGTATGTATATGCAAATAAAGTTTTAAACTTTTTTCTTTACATTTTTGTTTATGTTTTTAAATGAATGCATAACATCTCGAGAATATTGTGCCAAAATTTCAAGTCGAATGGAGTAAAATTGACGACGTTATGAGTATTTAAACGTCAATTGCTCTAGGCCGGGTCTTTTAGTGTGCACAACTTTAAATCGCTTTTTTAAATTTGCTATTTTTGAAGTCCCTATACACCACAACTCAAAACCTACTGCACCAATCGTTTTGAAATTTTGCACAACGCTTCTTCTCGCAATTCTCCAGATATCCCTGGGAGCTTTTTGTTTACTAATTGTAAATTTGTTTACATAAGTCAATTTTTCAGCAAAAATCAAATTTTTGGCTTCCAAGTGCAACGAAAAATTGAAAAGTCGACCAAAACAACCACTCCACTCCACACATTCACTACCTCGAGAAACATTTCCTTTAACGAATGCATTTTGATTTTTGTGTTTCAGATGACTATCACGAGATACTGTGTACAACGCATAACTATTTCTCGAAGCGCCTCCGGAGATTTACTGCCACTCGTTCAATTTTAAATTTAAAATTAAATTCGAAACTCGCAATGGTTTTTTATGAAGGCAATTAGGAAATTTCACACAAGTGGAGCATCGCGGTGTATAAGGCTTCATCCTGCTGACTTGTTGATAAAAATCCCACGACAGGTGCGGTTACTCCCTGTACTTTTCGAGTTTACAGACCTGTTGGTTATCACAGGCTTTCTTTTTCCATCTGTGAAGTCGCTTCTCCGCTCGCCGGAGTTCGTGATAACTCTTCGCGGGTGCCCGCGTTCTTTGAGAATGTAACATTACTCGGTATGCAGCATTCGTTCGTTTCGTTGCTAACTTACATTCATCGTCAAAGCAGCCGTTCCGATTTTTTTGCGACTGGGGCCAAGTGTGTTTATAGCCGTGTAAATGATAGCGTTCTTCAGGTGATTGTGAAGATCACTCGTTGATGCTTCGTCTCCAGGACTTCTGTTGACTGCGGTTATTGCGGCATCCATTTCCCCCTTATAGGTAACGGAGGGCTGTGCTGTGGATGGGGTCAGTGTTAACTCTCACCTGATTGTCAAAGGGTATTGTCTAGGTATTGTTGTTATTCGAGACTGGAGCACTATGCCAACGAGATAGAGATCCGAGTCTATACAGAATAATAGTCGAACGGACTTGTTACATGCACTTTTATCGCGAATATTCTGCAGTTTCCCTTTAACTTGTTCTTTGAGCCTTTCCCTGATCAACCTGGTACCTCGCGCACGTGAAACGGCTAATTTTCGCGCTTCTTGTGTGCTTTCTCAGAATTAAAATTTTGTTCTGGCAACAATATTTTGCATCCAACTTTGTAATTACTGTTCCTCGGTCAATTGCCTTAAGGGGGTCATCCCGTGTGAAGGCCGTTTTTTTTGCCTTTTTTTGAAAAATTATTTTGAAGGACTGGATACAGACAGAAACGTGATTTTTTCACCGTATGTTTATTGATACCTCTAGTATATGTGATAAATTTTTCAGCTTAATTTCATAGCTAATTTTCGGAATAGGTGTTAATTTATGCACCCATCTCCAACAAAAGGTGCTTTTCTGCTGCCACGCTGGAGGGCGCTGTGTTCATCTGAGGAAAAAAAACTAAACGGCATTTTAATGTGGACAATATTCCACCGTCCGCAAACTAGGATAATTAGAAAATATTAAAAGGTAAATTTTTGGTGGGCTTTTAAACTTAATTTTTTGGATTTTGGTGTTTTTTTACGGCTTCTTTTATGAATAAAAAAAAAACTACCCGTCCGATTGCAATTATCCTAGTTTGCGGACCGTAGAAATATGTACTAAAGAAGCCGTGAAAATTTCAAAGAATTTGGTTGGGTGGATTTTGAGCTATGGTGGCAGCCGATTTTCAAGATGCAGTTTCGAGAAAAACGCATTTGAAAATTTAAATGTGATTATCAACAGTAAAATTTTAGCTCACCATTAATCTGCTATACTTGGTCCATAGAGAGCACCCTCCGTTTCTTCAAAAATGTCTTGTAAGGCCGATTGTTGCTCTCTGGTGTCAATTGTGGCTCTTTTAGTGAGGTCAGTCGATGGTCGTTCGAACCGCCAAATTCGCGCTTCATTACGGCGGTCGGCATAAACCTGACATATGTGACCAACTTGACATCCCATTGTCACTAGGATTTTGAGAATGCCATTGAATCCTTCATTGAAAATAATTACAGCCAGAAAAGTGACTATTTCTACGACCTTGGCCCCAGAATGAAGGTGTTTAGGAGCGAAAGTCCAGATTAATGCATTCAACGACTCATTGTTATTCTGGGTCTCTGCTCTTAAACATCTGTTCAAGAGATTATCTCGTGACAAATCTTCGTAGATTGGTTTGATGACTGTTTGAACTTCTTCAGTCAAAGGTGCCTTCTCGTGGTGAAAACTGTCCAGTTCTCCTTTAGCTTCCGCTTTGCGCCATTTCAACCAACTGTCCTCGCCTGCTGGACAATTTTGATGCTGAGGATTTTTGTCTGTAGAACATTTATGGAAGAAAGTTTCCCAAATTTCTTGCTTCATTCCTTCTATCGAATTTGCGTGTCGACGAATAGCTAGCCCAGAAAATGTAGTGAGGTCCTTATCAGTAAGTTTTCCAGCCCCTTTTCCACCAATGCATTTGTGATTCTTCTTTGCATTTCTAAGCCGCGTTCCCAATCTTTTCTTGACATGTCCTACGCATTCCTTTCTTACTACTACGTATATTTTATTATTTGCAGAAATACCGGAGAAAACTCCATCAAAATCCAATATACAATATACAAAACTTGTCGCAATTGGAACATCCATGTTCATGCTTGCTAAAAGTTTCTTTGCTGATGTTGATGCGAAGTTCTTTTCTTTCTCTGATAAGTATCGACTCCCATGAAATACTCGTTTTTTAGTGCGAGCATGACGTTGAACGTTAAAGTGATCTCCCTTCGTACGATCCATTTAAAAAAAATCACTGAACACACAAACAGCACAATACTTACAACAAAATATAACTGAGTATAGCTTGAAAGCCTTTCAGTGCTCACTCTAGACTGGATTATCCTTTTTATTCCGAACAGCAAATAAGTTTAGACAATTGATTGGTTTTCCATCTTTTTATATTTATACCTTTGTTCGAATTTATAAGGCTAAGGTAAAAAACTAACAGGTAAAAAAAGATTCGATGCTCTTTCTCATCGAGTACTCTAGCCGCGGCTGCAAACTCCTTACCTGTTTTACCCTGTAATTTCTGAAGGACTCGGAATATCGGAAAATCCCTTTTCCCACATATTCTCCACTATATATAGATACAATTTATGCAAAAAAAAAATCGATTTCTCCAACCCGACACACGGGATGACCCCCTTAAAGTGTAACAAGTGCAACGATTTGTAAACAAACCTGACCTTTTTTGCATATATTTAGGCGAACCTCGATACTAAATTCCTGTTTCCCTGTTGCCGAGTGAACAATAAGTGTTACGTGGTACTGTGGCAATAGTCTTGCCTATTGTGCTGACTTCGATTCCGCTCCGCGTCGTCTCCTACTTTTTTTCCGCTAATAACATATACTGTTGTCGAATCTATACTGAGAGCACGTAATTTCAATTAAACTTCATACTGCCAACGATAAACTATTGCGACTACACGGTATAACATTTTGCTGCATCATTAACTTCCGTGGCTGTGTGTTTAACTCCCTTTTTCAAATTTATTATGGCAACTTCCTCGCCGATTTATGGTATTCTGTGTGCTATTTGTAAGTGCGACCTTCCACGCCAAATGTTTGGTCATTCCCTCTGCGTTCATAGATATTGGCGCAAAATTTTCATCGAACCTTACCTATCGTTGTCCTCCACCTGAGGGACATATTCCCTACTCAGCATCGGCTGCGCTACGCACTTTTGGCGATTGTCCTATGGTCGCTCCGTTAGCACCACCACACGCTTCCTCCTGTGCATCATCGACGCCCGCCACCTCTGAACCGCAGGCCTTTCCGACCTCATGTCGCCCGAGTGGCCTCCAATGGAACATCGCCTCGCCGGCGAAACAGCTGTTCGTGTCAAGGCTAGCGTACTCCACCACGTCCGATGAAATTCTGGCCTATATCAGAAGCAAAACCAACTCAACTTTGTCACCTCGTTCATATGTGAAGCTGACGAAGCATGGCATATCCCCACGACTTCGATGCTATCGTCCAATCTTCCTTTAGGCCACAGGAGGTCTTCGTCAAGCCTTATCAGAGGACTAAGCTTCGTGAAAATTTCTGGCCCGCCCGCCTGCTTCGCCGAACTTAAATTATTCCTACAACTATACACTATTTTATCAAAATGAAAGAGGTCTAAGGACCAAGCTGTTGAATTTCAAACTGTCTGCTTTAGCGTTCCAACATCATGTCATCTGCATTTCTGAAACCTGGCTGGATGACAGAATTTTAGATTCTAAACTCCTCGAAGTTTATTCTGTCTTTCGTTGGGACATAGACTGCGCTGGGCTTGGCAAGGTAACTGGCGGAGGTGCCCTAATAGCTGTTAAGTCTCCTCTCCGTGCCGAATTCATCTTTTCTTCCTTCTGTTCCACCTACGATTTTGTCACCATATGAGTCATTCCGCCAAACGTATGCCCCTTTATCATATCGTGCGTATAGTTTCCCTGCCTAAGCCCGCCTTCTTTGTACGAGGATTTCTTCGACAGATTATCAGAGGTCCTAATCGTTTTGTTTCCCTCACACCCTCAGTTTAATCTTTCTAGAAACCACTTAGATCGCACTCTTGATCCTGCCCTCTCTAACCTTCCTGTGCGTTGCCTTTCCCAATCTCTTCATGCTCCGTCTTACGTTGCCCCTGACGCCCATCATCCTGCTCTTGAGTTCGATGCTCAAATATCCCGACTCCACTGTCCTCCTTGATGCCAATGTCGGACCTGGCTACGATGGTCTTCCAAACCTCTTTTCACTCAAAACTGGTAAGTCCATCTCTCTTCCCCTATCTGTTATTTTCAACAAAAGCTTGGAAGGGTATCATTTCCCCGGCTTGTGGAAACAGGCTCTCACCATCCTCATACACAAAAGTGGTGATCGTAGGCTTGCCGAGAATTACCGGCCCATCTCCCTCCTCTCTTTCTGTTCCAAAATCCTGGAAAGATATGTCAGTGACTGGTTGTCCGCCTACTTTGGCCACCCCATAGTGAAAGAGCAACACAGTTTCGTTAAGCATAGATCCACTGCCTCCAACCGGCTTGACTTTACCAACTTTGTCGCCAAATGTCTAAATTCACGGCAAGAAGTGCATTCCATTTACACTGATTTCGTAAAGCCTTCGACACTGTAAATTACAAGATACTTCTATCCAAACTTTCATCTCTAAACGTTCTCATACCACTTATTTTATGGCTCGCTTCTTACCTTTCCAACCAATCGTGCCGCGTATCTTTTGATGGCTGTACTTCCCGCTCTTTCTCCCCCTCCTCTGGCGTCCCACAGGGATCTATTCTGGTTCTTTTGTTATTTTTATTTTTTATTAACGACCTTCCCCTCCTTACTTGTCCCTGTTTGCTCTCTGCAGACGACCTTAAGCTGTTTTCCTCTATATCGTCGCCTATGGACTGTGTTTCCCTTCAATCTAACCTAGACACTCTGGTTCGTTGGTGCTCGACTAATGGTTTAGCGCTGAACGTCAAAAAGTTTCACTCTATTTGCTACTCCCTAAAATCCTCACCCACTTCTTTCTCCTACTCTCTTAACGGACATTCCTTATCCTGCTTAAATTCCACTCAAGACCTCGGAGTCAATTGCGACAATAAGCTCCGCTTTGACACCCATTGCCTCGAAGTCACCAATCGAGCAGCAAAATTGTCAGGCTTTATACTTCGCTCCTCCTCTGATTTTGACTCCATCCAGCCCTCCTTAGCTCTCTTCAATTCCCCCGTGAAGAATACCCTCGAGTACTGCTCCGTGATCTGGTCCCGTAACTGCGATTGTCTTGCCCTTGAAAATGTGCAACGTAAATTCACCCGTTTCCTCTTTTTTAAGAAAAGCTTCCCTCGTGTGGACTACCCCTCCCGCCTCCGCTTTCTGAACATTCCCTTCCTACAACAGCGTAGATCCTATCCGGATCAATGCACATATTTTAAACTTTCTTTGGGTCTGATGGTAATAGAGCTGTTGGTCCTGGCTCAGCAGGCCTCTTCTCGGTTTTATGCTCCATCGTGAGTACCAATCCACGTTTCGCCCTGGGACTTATACTACCCTTTGACTACATTGCGACCCAATGGCCGATTAAAACAGCGGTAGCTTGGTGGTGATGGTGGAACCATTCCATTCGGACCAAGCTCTCGACCCCGTTACCGAACGAAATAAAGAAATGTCTAAAAAATAACATCCGAAATAATCATCTCCCTCGTTAGTGAAGTACAGACCACTACTGTAAACTACACTTCCCTTTCTGTGAGAGCAGAGAATAGGGAGTGTATTCTCAAACTCAAAGTATTCCCTACTGTAGTGAAAAGTGACTACAGTTCGAAATTTTATTGCTACCGAAACATCAACGACGCCTCAAATAAGGGCTAACCTAACGCCGAAAATCTTTGGCTGTCGAAAGCGGCTAACGATTAGGCACTTCTCGACAACAGCATCGAGGTCACCCGGAATGACCATTTTCTCCAACTCTAATGATAATTCCAGCGATACTAGGTGGACATTCTCGGCCTAAATGAAGTGAAAATGGGGAACTCTGAACAGGAAAGGATTCCCTCTTGGGGCGCTACACTTTTGTATTTTAGAAAGTTTTAGCAGACACTCATTGTTACTAAGTGTCGACCTGTTATTGACCGCAAGGTACGCTTTCTCGACCTGGATCTTAACTGCAAGATTCCAATCCAGGTTAAGGATCTCACTACAAATGCACGATGCTATGGACCAGCGGAGACGGATGCTTCCTATGAGTAATTACACGCAGTTCAAGAGAGGCTTCCTTAAAGTGACATTGTGATCGCGATGGGTCATCTGAATGCCAAGATGGGGTTACGTTTCATCTAACAAGGGGAGTTACCTTTCAACTAATCGGCAATGAGATCTAATCAGATCCACCATATCACGATTAACTGTAGATTTAAAAGTTTAAGGGGAGTTACGTTTCATCTAATCGGCGATGAGTATCTAATTAGATCGATCATATCGCGATGAGCTGTAGATTTAAAAGCTTCTTCTGAATATGCATAACAAAGAGGTACTGGCAGAACGTCGAAAGGGACGTGATGGTTGTTTACCTTGTTTGCATGTCGCTCGCAAGGGGACGGAGTGTCGATCCCCAATTTCAATACGGGTCGTCTCCGCGATTCAACTTTTGGTTACAAAGGAAAAGGTGAATGAAGCAGAAGCTGCCGCAAATAGCAACGATTTCGGAACCGTATAACCACATCACGAAAGAACCTGCAGGTGATCGTGAGCTTTTCTGTGACCTTATAAAGAACGTTAACGGTAAGCTTCTCACGATGATGAGCAGCTGAGGAGATCGAGTAAGCACTTCTCTAAAATTCTGAATTGTATAACATCCGGTGAATTCCAACTCTTGTAGATGTCAAGTCATCGCAAAAAGCGGATACCGACTGCTCCTCCAGACAGAAGAACAGAACAGAAATCATCATAGCCATCTAATTTCTCAAACGAAGGTGTAGAACAATCAGAATGCAAGCTCCTCACAAAATCATGGAGGGAGTTGAAGCGCATTGCCGGGAATAAACAGTGATGGGGCGTAGATGTGCTTGATGCGCTATGCTTCATACAGGGGACTCTCTCTATATATACACACACGGCTGCCGCATCCACCGCGCAATGCGACTTGGGCGGTGGATGCGTCTGGCAACGCCGCAATCTGGGCGTCCGGAAGACAGGCCATTCAGGAAGTCCTGGACCCCCCGGGAGCCGGTTTTATAAGGGCGAAGGTCAACGGTGTCCATACTTACAGCTGTTACGCTCCTCCTAGTGCAACCTTAGCACAATATGAGGAGATGTTAGACAATCTGGTGTTGGACGCTAAAGACCGCAGCCCTAAAATCATTGCAGGCGATTTCAATGCGTGGGCCCTGGAGTGGGAATGTCGATCGACGAATACCAGAGGTCAAATTCTGCTGGAGTCTTTTGCGGAATTGGACATTGTGCTGGCCAACGTTGGATGCGTGCCCACCTTTCGAGGTAGGGGGTCGAGTTCGATCGATGACCTGACATTTGTTGCACTTCTCTGGTAAGGGAGATGGCTTGGCAAGTGAGTGAGCACTACACCCACAGTGACCACCAGGTCATCTTCCTCAGCATTAGAACCCGCGGAAGCAATCAAGGACGCTCTGGAGATAGAACGAGCTTTCGAGGAGGAGACATTCCTGGCGGCATTGGAGGGAGCCCATGATTCAGATGGAACAGAAGTGGAAAGGGTCACACAGCTGTCTCAGCGTGTAACCGAAACATGCGGCGCTACGACGACACGGCAAGAGGCCAAACTACTGGTGGAACAAGGAGATCGCTGCCTTGAGATCCTCTTGTCTCCGAGCGAGGAGACTTTCCCACATGACAAGGGGATCGCTAGCCCCAAAAACCACCCGGCGTGCCCTCTTCATATCGCTCTATTTGTCTCTTAAACACCATGGGGAAGATGTTGGAGAGGGTGATATAAAACAGGCTGCTCCCGTTCATCGAGCTTGCGGGAGGTTTTTCAGAGCGGCAATATGGGTTTCGGCGAACCCGTTCTAAAGTCGATGCAATAGCAAAGGTCGTGGGATTGGCTCGAAATGTAATGGCCATGGGCAAATGCTTTGTTCTGGTGACACTGAACGTCAAAAATGCTTTCAGCTCAGCCAACTGGGGCTTGATTAAAGGCGCTTTGGCCAAACTGGGTGTTCCTAGTTACTTGGCTCGACTAATCGAGAGTTACCTTTCGGACAGACTTCTCTGCTACGAGACGGACGACGGGCCGAAGGAGTACATTGTGACAGCAGGTGTGCCTCAAGGTTCTGTATTGAGACAACTGCTGTGGAACATAATGTACGACGGAGTGCTTGGCCTACGCGTGCCGGAGGAGGCAACGCTGATTGGTGTTACGGACGACCTCGCGGTAGTTGTAATTGCAAGTGTGTGTAGAGCTTTATGCAAATGAAGCCATTTATGCCATCAAGTGATGGTTACGAATGGCCAAGCTAGACCTGGCTGACGGAAAGACGGAGGCGATCCTCATTGCCAACCGCAGGAAGAACAACACGGTTAATATCTGGGTTGGTAATCGTGAGGTCTTCTCAAAATCAATTGTCAAATACCTGGGGGTGATGACCGATGCCAAACTGAGTTTCAAGGGACACTTGGATTATGCGCGGGAGAAGGCAACAAATGCTAGCTCAACCCTTGCAAGGATGATGCCTAACGCAGGAGAGCCGAAGTATAGTCGTAGGCTACTACTCGCGGGAGTGGTGAAGTCGATGCTGTTATACGCGGCCCCTGTCTGGGCGGGAGCGTTGAACCATGCTGTCAACCGGAGGAAGATAAGTTCAGCATATCGGCCAATTGGTCAAGGGTGTGGAGCGCATTTAGGACGGCATCGACGAAGGCAGTGTGTGTCATCGCAAGAATGATCCCTATAGATCTCCTAGCGAGCGAGGCACATTGGCTCTACGAAAACCGGAAGGCAAATTCAGCCGAGGTGAATGCGGATTTCCGAAAAGCCATCAGGATAGAATTGTGTGGCAAGTTGCAACAACGATGGGATAATTCCGACAAGGGGCGATGGATCCATACATTGATCCCGTGTATCGAGAAATGGATCGACGGAAAGCACGGAGAATTAAATTACCACCTGACGCAGTTCCTTACGGGACACGGTGGCTGTAGGAAGTACTTGCATCGCTTCGAGTTGGACGAGTCTCCCAACTGTCCTGAATGCGGTGCTACATTCGAGGACTCGGAGCACGTTATATTCCACTGTGCCCGATGTCTGCAGCAGAAAAGGAGGTTGAACAGCATCTTGGGGGCGAACATCGAGCCTTCCAACCTGGTGGAAGAAATGCTGAAGTCGGGGGAAAGCTGGATGGCGGTAAATTGGTAGTAGCCGTAGTGCAGACAAAACTCCTGGAGTTAGATCGAACTCGAAACGTGCTGGTGTAGCGAACCAGAGCCTCTCCCGAAAAGTCACACTTCACGGTGGTCCCGCGGGGAGGGGCAGAAACGTGGTTTTAGTGAGTGCGAATCCCACACATTGCTGCAACCTGATGCAGCAACGTCTTTGTAAGATTTCCACTTCCATCCATAAATATATATATTATATACTTTTCCCAGCGCCATTTCCTTCGGGTGACCTCCTTCTAAAGCCGCCAGGAAAGCTTCTTCCTCGAAAGGTCTAGTGTACCACCCAGCTATCCCTTTTTTCCACTTCTGTTGCCCAATCAACTGTCGTCTCCCTCGTTTCTGATGTCGAGGAAGATAGCCTCGTAGTTACTTTTGGTGTGTCCATTCATCCGCCACGCCATCTCTGGTAAGGTTCGCAGATTATCGTTCCGTCCACATTCGACTCTATCGCAGTGCTGAAATTGATTTGTATCAACATCAACTGGGTTTCCAAAGCCCTGCACCATAAAAAAACTACCTTTCTCGTCCTGCATATTTGGTTTGATTTTTGGGTATCCTTTCCATATCCAATTTGTATCCTCGGGTGGGCGTTTGCTTCCCACCTACCCGGCCTCTACATAAGCATACCCTCAAACGTACATCTCCTGATGCGTGCATGTACATGGCCATGACGCATCCACTGAGCGTTTCCTTATCGAAGGGACGCGCCTGATGGGAGATTTGGCAATTCCACACGAAAGTGAACCAGCAATATCAACGGCTAACAGAGGCATGCGCCTCTACCGCGATGGAAGTTCCACCAAGAAATCGCGCCGTTGAGACCATTCCCTCTGCGAGCGAGGCTGACCAAGGAGAAACTACAGCCAACTGGGGTTGAATTAAGGGTGTCCAAAGTTACTTACTTAGCTCGGATAATCGAAAGTTACCTCTCCGAGAGACTTTTTTGATACAAGACGGAGGACCAGCTGAATGAATATGTTGTGACAGCAGGTGTTTCCCAAGGCTCGATACTTGGGGTCCTACTGTGGAACATAATGTATGACGAAGTGCTTGGCCTTGGCATGCCAAAGGAAGCAACATTGATTGGTTTTGCAGACGACCTGACAGTGGGGGTATAATAGTTGCGAAGCAGCCCTAGGACGTGGAACTGTATGGAAGTGAAACCATTCATGCCATCAAAGTATGGCTCCAAATGGTGAAACTGGACTTGGCGGAAGATAAGACTTAGGCGGGCCTTAATAATAACAATCGCAAGAAAAGCAATACTGTCAAAATCCAGGTTAGGAATCACGAGGCTGATGATCGATGCCAAGTTGAGCTTCAAGGGGCACCTGGATTATGCGCCCGAAAAGGCAGCAACGGCTAGCTTGTCTCTGGGAAGGATGATGCCTAATATGGGAAGGCTAAAATCTAGTCGTCGGCTGCTTAACCCAAGGGTAGTGAAATCCATCCTGCTATACGCGGCTGCTTTCTGGGCGTGCGCACTAGATAACACAGTGAACCAGGGAAGGGTAAGTTCGGCATACCGGGCAATCAGATACTGTCGGTTAAGAGTCACTCAACAACATCAGAGCGGCTCTCCGCTCTTGGATGTTTGGCGGTTATGCCGTCAACCACCAGGGATGGAAGACGTAGGCGTCGTATGGTTTGGACGAACCAACTCAACGAATTTATCGTCCGCGTCTTTTACCGTGTCACGGCTTTGGAACCGAATCCATCAGGGTACAGACATCGACTACATGACGCATTCATAATCCGATTTCCGGAACTAAGTCATGCTCCGGAGCAGAAGGTTGTCAATCAATACCGCGAGATAGTGAAAAATAATCGAGTTGTCCTACTAACCAGGCAACAAATTTTCCGCGAAGTTTCACTTGAGCTCGGTCTGGAGACACCAACTTACCGGACTGAACAAAGGAGCAGCACGAATACTTCACCTATAAGGAACTTCATGAACCCAGAAATCAGGAGGAGCTTAGTGACTGGGGATGTCGACCCAAATTTTAATGAGGCTTTGACCGTACTCCAGGTTGTATTCACAGAATATGCTGAGATTCTCCCAGATGCTAGGCCAAAGATCCCAAAAGTAGAGTTTACTTCGGCAACTACTACTGCTGCCGTTGATAGAATTTTGGCTGATCCTTTGGCTAGCAAGATTTTTGTGACGAGGTCCACAGTCTGGTCTACGTTGCAGCTGCCACGGTTATTCGTCTCCATAATCAAAATCTTGGAGCGAAAAACAGAGGTATGCGCAGAAAAATTTTCCGTTCTGAGTGTTTCGACTCAACAAAAGAGTCGAAAAGTTGAGAAAGGAGATTGGTCGTATTACGCAAGCACTTTTTGAAAATCCACCACCAAGATTGCACAGATGCGTTGCCAACATCATTGGAAACTACCACCTGTCCAATGATATACCAATCGAAGAAATCCCCAAGGTGGTGAAGCAGAAACTTGCGGTATGCTCCAATCGCATCCATAGGTAGGCAAAGAGCTTTCAGCGAAGGACAGATAACGACTTGTTCTTTCAGAACCACAGCGGATTTTATAAAAATCACACAAACTTTGTGGGTGAGTTTGAAGCAACATGGCTCCCACACCTTATGCGTTCATGCCAAGCCATCCCCAAAATGACCATGCCTAATATAACTAATGTGGACGTAGAAGTAGCCCTCGGTACGGCAGGTAATTGGAAGGCGCCATGAGTTGACAAGATTCACAACTTCTGGCTAAAGTGGTTTAAGAGCACTCACCGGACTTTGGCAAATCGTTCTAATCAGATGATTGCGGATCCGAAATTATTTCCAGAATTTTTCACCAAAGGGATAACTTCTCTCATCCCCAAGGAACAGGGTACCTCTTGCCCTTCAAAATGTCGACCTATTACTTGTCTTCCTACCGTCTACAAAGTTATCACTTTAGTTCTGTGCGCGAACATCGAAAGGCGAAAGGATGCGCAAAAGGCTTCGGAGGCTGTAAAGAACAGCTTGTAATCGATACGGTAGCTGTAAAGCAAGCTGTCCGCCAGAAACGAAATATCTCGGCAGCCTACATCGATTATAACCCAGCTTCCGACTCCATTTCGCATTCGTGGTTTCTAAAAGTTTTACGCATGTACAAAATCAAAATCAAATGTGGCTCTTCTACTCACAAACGTCAGGATAAATACCATATTGTTTTGTTTTTACATGAAAGCTAATACGGGTTCCAAGTTAAACACGGCATATTATCGAAATGTACATTAAGCCATTTAATATATATTGACGACATGAAATTGTAGGAGGCAATGTGGTCAGCATTGCGCTCGCCCGAGATTATTACCCTGATTTAACTCAGGTACTCATTCACAGCTAAGTGGACTGGTATCCGACGTCAAATCACGATACAAATCCCACTGCCACCAGTGAGATTTGAACCGCGACCTTCCGTACGACAGCCTTGTGGCAATGCAATAATGAGATCTAGGTTGGTGGGGGAATTTGAACAGCGTCTGGATCTTGCCCTGAAAACAGAGCTGTTCGGGAAAAAGGAAATTATGCCAATTAACACCTTCGCCATTCCCGTCTTTCTATATACTTTTGTTGTGATACAGTGGAGTAATACGGATTAAGTATCTGTCAATAGACGGGCAAGGGTATTTCTTGCAATCAACAACATGCACAATAAAGCTCAGAGAGGAAGAGGGTTGCTTGATTTGATCAAGTGCATTCTCTTCGTGAGTTTTTCTATAAGAAACAATCCTCTAGCCAAATGCATCAGGCTATCATAATGGCAGATAATAAATTATTTCCTCTGAACTTGAAAAGCAGAGAATGGGATCTCATGTCGTAATATTCGTCTACCCAACAGAAGATCAACATAAAGAAAGAGAAACCTATTCACGGAGGTCATATCATAAATTTGTTGTTGCCAGGCATTGACATTGAAACCTGCAACAAATGGTTGACTAACGGTGTACTATTTTATAAGACTGAAGAATTCCTAACTTCAATTGAGGATGATTCGCTCCCAACAAAAAAATTACAAACGGTATGTCCTTCATGACTCCTCAATTACCAACGCCAGTTGTAAGCTATTCAACTGTGAAGAGGAGACCATCCAGCACACATTGAACAGTGCCGAGTACAACAGTCGTCATAACTCCGTCTGAAAGATTCTTTACTATTAGTATGCTCCGCAGAGAATCTTGGAACATGATCGGGCTAAACTATTGTGGGATCACACTATTGCCACTGAACACAGTGTTAATCACAATAGACCCGATTTAGTTCTGCTTTTCAAGGAAGAACGAGCGTGCTTCATAATCGATGTAGCCGTTCCGTTGGACCGAAACACTATTGACAAACAACAAGAAAAAATCCGGAACTACGACCCCTTGCCGGACGATAAGAAGCAGACTTGCAGACTACGAAAGATCCGAGTAGTCCCAGTCGTCCTTTCAGCGACGGGATTATTCCCGCAAAATTTAGATAAAGGATCGAAAACGCTCGATCTTAGGACTGGACTATACATGGAGATCCAAAAAGCGGTCATCCTTGCAATCTGTGCTATAGTTGGAAGAGTCCTCTCCGGTCACATTCTGGCCTAGTAGGCTCTGGTCTTGATTTGCAATGTCTTCGATTTAAAATCTTTGTGGCAAGGTACTGAACGCCCGCGAAGCGTCAGCTTCCACCGGTGACTCTCATTGGCGGGATCGAGCGGACGGCTGAAACTACGTGCTTTCAGAAGGGGGCAGAGTGATGTGGCGGCGCATCGGAAACGCGAACCTGGGCGCCATTATGGATTCGCCTGATATAGACTGAATGACAAAAGTCAGGGCTGATCTCTCTCGATTTGAGCGCCGGCGCGACCAGCTTATATGTTGTATAGTGAATAGTGATAATAGTGAATTCACGTCAAATAAAATACTATACATAATGAATTAATAGTTTTTGTATTATAATTAAAAATGACTATAAATAATAAATAATCTCCGTTCAATATATTTTCCGTCTTCACATAAAAGAAAATTTCCCAAAGTGGTGACCCCGTACGTTCAGACAGAACATTTTTTTCTAAAGAGAGTTGCATACGGGAAAAGGAAAGAACCGTACGATAAGCAACAATTTTAATGAAATTACGGTCGCTACACCAAAATGTCTTAAGATTCGAGAAGTTGGGCGTGCAATTTCCTTGGATTTTCTTTTTGTCGGTAATTTCCAATTGTAAAATATCGAATATTTATCGAAATATTGAATCCGGTGAAAGGTATTACAATGAAGTGAGGATAGAAAGCTGACATTACGGAGCCATAGCACGAACTCAATGTACTACTGTACTCAATCAACACGGTCACGCTCGTGGCTTTTTGATACGATAGTGAAACTAATAACGGCAACTATTCCGGTTCGTTGAAGGCGCCGGTCGAAACAATGTACTGCATCAGTCGGCATGTACTGCATCAGTCAACGTTAACTTCATACTTTAGATGAATTACTGGATCATTACTAAAGAACACCAATCTACACAAGTAAGCAAGATAGGCGGGCGTGCTTGAGAAGCCAAATTCACGTCGAATTTGGCAAGGGTGAAACTTCGTAGGCGCCTGAGTTGAGATAACTTCCCGAGACAGAGGCGCTCGTCCGTGAAGCATTGGAACACCCTAGTTTGTTATTTAATTTACCTCCGCGACAGCCCGCCGCGACCGTGTCAGCAGCGGGGACTTCCTCATTATCCTGTTCAACGCTATAAGTCCTGTTAGGAACGTCGGGAAGGTGATCTGCTGCCGAGGGCACTCTCACATTGTCGTGGAGCCGCGGAATTTATGCTGGATTAGTTCCGGAAGTTAGTCTTCAGGTTGTAGGCGGGTCGTGGCCGGGCAACATTGTTGATCGTTTAAAGTCCCGCGAGCGTCGTAGAATCTACAATGGCTGATCAACTTACATAAGGACAAATTGCTGTATTGTAAATGTACATTCTTCCTATTCAAGCAGCCGCGTAGATGGGAGGTAAACGATAATACATTTCCGTTAACAAACAATAGCATTTTAGTTCGTGCATCGACAAATATGGGGCGCTTGCGGATTCATAGTATTAAACATGCATTTGCCCCATTATTACATAGCGTGTAATATATGCAAATATTATGTGAGAGTATCCACTTCATTTATTCATAGTCTTGAATTTTCAAAGAAGCGACAATTTGAACTTTTATAACTTTGTTAGTCATAGTGCGATTTCCACCAAACTGGACAAGATCATGCTCTATATATTGTAGCCCACATTACTGCAATTTCGTGGTGCTATGATGAATTGAAGGGGGGTTTTCCAGCCAATAACTGAAAATTATAGTAACATACATGCATACTTCGATTTATCACGTTAATTGGTTATAAGTCGAAAATGTGATAATTCTTAGGGTAAACAAGAGTAGAATTTTTCGTTAATTGCCGCTTGTTGCTTATGAAGTACTATGTTAAAAGTAACATTTCGCGTATAGTACCTATTAAGAATCAATCCAAAATACATACAAAAATGTAAACGTGTTTAGTTTATATTATCCAAATAAAGAGGATTTATTAGAAAATATTATAAAAGTACACATATATATAAATATTTATGAGTCAGTCCTCATCATTTGATGAAATCACGAAGAATCCCTGCTGCGGTTTGCAATTAAGAAGCTTTTCCAGATGGTGACGGTTTGAAAAATTTAGTTAAAGTTGTTTGACTTGCTTTAAGCTTTTTCGATTTGTACAATTCCCGATAACATTCAATACTTTTACTTATTGAAAAGGACACCGTCCGCCTTCTTTCATTGTCTCGATCATCCTCCAAATACTTCAACGCCTTCTCAATGTGTTCCAAAAATTTGGAAATTTGTTTGGTTGGAAAGTCTTTTTCTCCCTCGTCTAAATTTTGTTGTACCAATTCTGTGTCATCGGTTACAATATTCAACAATTCTTCACTAGAAAGTGGCACTTTAGGAGTATTAATTACGTCAAATATAGTATATCCTCTTCATCGATTTCGGCAAAGCCTATCGTTTTCGCAATCTCAAGAATTTCTCTGTTGATTTCTGAATCGCTGTCGATATCAATGCCAGAAGGAGACTTAACCGCTTCTGGTCAGATTTTACGCCAGGCTTTGTTCATTGTGCCATTAGTTACCTCTTTCCAAGAAGCTTCGATATTTTCAACAGCCTTGAGAATATCAAATTATTATAATTGTCTATCTTTACCCAATGCAATGCTATCGTCGTTTCACCAACTGCCTGAAAGACGCAGACAGTATGCTTTAAAGGTAGCAATTACACCTTGGTCCATGCGTTGCAGCAGGGAAGTGGTATTTGGTGGCAGGAAGACCACTTTCACATTTCCATCGCTTTAGTTGAGAGTTGCAGGATGTCCAAAAGCATTATCGACTAATAGCAAAACCTTGTGCGATAAGTTGTTCTTCCTACTGTATTCTTTGGCTCCTGGATAAAATTCATTTCTAAACCATTCATTATTATGCCTAAAAATATCTGGCAAGCGTGGTTTTCGAAATATTTTTTAAGGCCCTTGGATTTTCCGAATGGTACACGAGCAGAGGCTTCAGTTTGAAATCGCCAGCGGCATTCTCGCCCAAAACAAGTATAAGCCTCTCTTTGGAGACTTTGAAGCCTCTTGTTGTAGCTTCTTCCTTGGAAATAAATGTACGAGATTGTAAACACTTCCAGTAAAGTCCTGTCTCATCGTCATTAAAAACTTATTTCGGACTGTAACCGTCTTAATTAATAATACTTTTAAGCATGTCGGGAAATTTTTTCGCTTCTTCATAATGAGCACTAGCCGCTTCTCCAGTCAACTTTAAATTATGCAGACCAAATCTTGATTTGAATTTGCCGAACCATCCTCGACTTGCATTAAATTCGAAGGCTTCGTTTCGGCTTCGCTTTTTCTTGGATGACTGCAGTTGCAATTGGTATGTTTCTCTGGTTCATGTAGAGAATCCAGGCATACAGCAATTTTTCTATCTTCTCTAATACAAAGGGTCGGGTGTTTTGTTATTATGGCACTTCCTGGTGAAGAAATATGCTCGCGAATTTTTTCCGCATTCCTTTTTATCTGTCTGATAGAATATGCCTTCAATTCTAAGGAAACAGCAATTCACGCGGCTTTCTCTCCTTCGTCCAAACGTTGTAATTATTTCTATTTTTGTTTTTAAATTAATAACTTGCATCTGTCTCTTCTTTTTAGACAAGCTGTATCCTTTATCCGTACTGCTATGTGGGTTTTTGATCCTGTTTCTGTTAAGACAATTTTGTCGCTTAGAATATGAAAGTCTGTTTAAGAAGAAAGTTTCTTTCCAAGTTTTAGTGGTTAATTTCTCACTCGAAATCAAACCAATATCGTATTAGGTGACCGTTAGTCTTGAGTTCTACTACTAAGATTGAATTAAAACTAACGAGGGCTTCTTTTATTTATGTGTCAAATAATTTTGTACATAGTTGGATGGATTTCAATATTTGCAACGTCCGACCCTTTCAGGCTTTATTTGAACAGATTGCTTATATGCAACTTATCCAGCGTTATCTGAAACTCGCTCTCAATGTTTATCTAAGTATAATCTTCTCATGTCCTTCCGTTTTCATGTAAACTTGCAAACCAACCATAATAAACCAAAATAACTTGTTCAGATGGTTCCTTTTATTCACAACCATCTGAGTTTGTTCACGTGCGCCAAGTTCTTCCCTTTCAACAAATATATTAATACGGAAACTAAGGATCCAGAAAACGAAAAATCAACAAAACACATTCACACCTTTCAAATACTTCTAATAATCGAAAACACCGACCACTTGTGTGAACATTCAGAGCTATATTCAATACATATGCCCAAATGGCGCCAGTGATTAGGAGAAATATTTTAACTTAAACATATTATACACATGGCCTTCAATCCACTTTTATCTAAGCGGACGCACTCCGGCAATGAAAGTGTGTAGAATTAAAAATATGTATGCGCATATTGCTAAAAATTGTGTGATAAGTCGAAGCAAACACGTGTTAATTCGAAGCATGCTCCTTAATTTTTCGAGTGTTATAAGTTAAAAATGATATAAGTCGAAGTGTGATAAGTCGAGGTATACCTGTACTATTATTAACTTTATTTGAAAGGATATCGATGTGGGGGTATTTCGGAGCTTAGGCACCATATAGTGGCAGACCCCTGATTTTTTCAGATTTTTCGGTTCGGTAGTTTCTGAGAACGGATCCGTTAAAAGATGATCACTTTCGACCGTCCGCACTTCCCACTTTCCAACAAATGTCAAATCTAAGACCGGCGGATCTGCGACGGTTCTTGGGCCTGTTAAATTTTTATCGTCGTTTCTTGCCCAGAGCGGCTCATCACCAAGCGATCCTGCACGCTAACTTGTCTGGGCCCAAAACTAGACTCCCGCGAGGTTGCATGGTCTGCTAAAGCCGTTCATGCGTTTGAGATAGTCAAACAGCAACTTGTTGATGCAGCACTGCTGACAATTCCTCAACCAGATGCACCCCTAGCTGTGTTCGTCGATGCCTCTGATACAGCGGTAGCCGCCACTTTTCGCCAACGGGCGAATCAAATCTGGCAACCATTGAGCTTCTTTTCGTAGCAGTTCAACGCAATTACAGCCCCTACGATCGTGAACTACTCGCCCGTTTCTCACTTGAGAACAGGCCGTCCACTGTGTTCACGGACCACAAACCCCTTACGTCACGCTTAGACAAAAGCCCGACAAAGCCTCCCCTCGCTAACTTCAGCACTTGAGTTATATCAGCAAGTTTACTTCTGATATCCAACGCGTGTCTGGAAAGACAACGTAGTTGCTGACGCTTTGTCTCGAATCTTGAAGGTCACAGTCCCCGCTGACATCATCGGCACTTTGCGAGACTCGCACGGATTCAAGTATTGCTTCACAATCATCGACAGGTTTACGCGGTGGTCTGAAGCAATACCTCTGACATTACGGCGCAATCATGTGCTGAGGCCCTCTGTCGAGAGTGGATTCGGCACTTTGGTGTTTCAGCCGTTATCATCACGGACCAGGGGATGCAATTTGAATCTGCTTTTTCCGCGGATTTAGGAAAGCTCCTTGGCTTCAAACGGCATAGGGCTACTGCATACCATCCGGCAGTCCAATGGTATGCTGGAACTTTGGCACCGGACGCCCGCGAAGCGTCAGATTCCCCCGGTGACTCTCATTTGCGGGATCGCGCGGACGGCTTGTTCCTTTGAAACTGCAGGGTTTCAGCTGGGGACGGAGTGATGTGGCGGCACATCGGAGACGCGAACCTGGGCGCATCCAGTGGTCGCCGGAAACCACTGACGGCCTGGCATAGATTGAAGGCCAATAGTTAGGACTGATCTCTCTCGATTTGAGCGCCGGCGCAACCTGGCTCATAACTTATAAAGTACATGAAAACTGTGTTTTGTATTTACGATAAATTAGTGAATAGTGATAATAGTGAATCTACATTAAATAAAACACAATAAAAAATGAATTAATAATTTTTGTATTATATTATAATGAAAAATTCCTAATGGAATAATTTCCGTTCAATATATTTTCCGTCTTCACATAAAAGAAAATTTTCCAAATCTATATGTCTCTGCAGCTTAAAACCATCGTGTCCACTGCTTGGAGTGTTTGCGACAATTGTGGTGCAGCAATACATTTTCGACAAGGTCACACACACTTTACGTTGGAACACATCATCGCTGTGATGCCAGTCTTTGGATATTGCCTTCAGAGCATCCTTAGGTTGGTTGCCCTTTAGTCCAGTTGGGCGGGAAGAGGATTTGTGGGCTTTTTTATCTATATATATATTTTTTGTTTGTACTCTGAGGTGGAAAATCTTAGAAAGACATGTCCGCTCCAGCTCCGCCGCACAAACGCGCACTTTAAACTTTCCTCCTCCTTCCTTCATTCACCAGCTCATATTGTATTTTTAAAGTTTTATCCAAAACAAAACCTTATTAAAATCGGTTTGATGTCTGTGTGTGTTTCTGTCTGTCTACCACACGCATTTTTCTGGAAACGGTTATAGCGATTGATACCAAATTGGTGGTGGAAAGGTGGGAACTGTGAACGTTTTCGCATGCAGTGAATCTCATCATTCTAGGTCGAATTTAAGGAGGGGTCCCCAGACATGCAAAAAAGGGGGGTATAATTTTTTTTCACCAAATGAAAGGTCTCGGTTAGTAATTTCCAAAGCCGGTCTTAGTTTTGACATTTGTGGAGAAGTGGGGAGTGTGGTGGGTCGAAAGTGATCATTTCTTTCATTCATTTCTTTCCATTCTCAGAAACTGCCCAAGATCTGAAAAAACGGAGGGACTGCCACTATATGGTTCCTAGGCTCCGAAATATCTCCCATATCGATATCCTTTCAAATAAATTTAATAATAGTACAGGTATACCTCGACTTTCACACTTCGACTTATATCATTGTTGACTTATAACACTCGAAAAATTAAAGAGCCTGCTTCGAATTAATATGTTCGATAGGGTTCCACGTGCCCCTCTATACATCTTGCATGGTATAGTACATTCATTTCATTCGCCAGAATGTCGCCCGGTACCACCAATGCTGCCCCATTTACTGTGTTTTCGAGAGCATTGCAAACTCTCAAGGCCATAAGCCAGTAAATCAAATTCACCTACTTTTCTCTTTGAGAGTTTGCGAGCGTCTCCGCCCACATAGGTAACGCATATAGTAGAGTGGATCACACCACTCAGGCTAAAAGTAATTTTCTGCAATGTTTCGGCCCACCGACATTCGGCAACATTCTTTTAAGTGCTGTGACTGCGCCAGCTGTCTTTTGACATGAATGCTCTAGGTGCTCCCTAAGCTCAGTTTGACGTCAATTCTCCACCCAGGTACTTGACAGCTGACTCTGGGAGGACCATATACCCACTGACTTCCACCTTCACGGTGTTTTTTTTCTACACTTTGTTGTTAAGACTGCTTCCGTTTTCTCATCCGCAAGGGTCAATCCAGCCTTTTCCAGTCAGATCTTTACCACTGTCAACGTCTCCGTCGCGTAAACCACCACATTCTCTGGTTGTTTTGCTATACCAACTACAGCCAGGTCATCGGCAAAGCTTACAATCGTAGCCTCCTCTGGAACAGGAAGCACAAGCACTCCATTATACATAGCATTCCACAGCAAGGAGCCAGTACCGAGCCCTATGGTACACCCGCTGTGACACAGTTGGCGGAATTGGATGCGTTTTTGACATCCTAGCGCCACCACGGCACAGCAACCTCCAGCATTCAGTGGGTATTTTGTCAAACTCACCACCATGCTTATTGCGTCCACCGTATTGTGGGCGCGTCGAAACAAGTACTGGACCTGCGACAGGCCATTATCGCCTTCCATGATGGGTAGGAGTCTATTATATGTGACTCTCTTCATCATCTTAACCATTGTATCCAACAGACAGATTGGAAGATAGGATGCTGGATCTCCATGTGGCTTACCGGGTTTGTGAAGCAACAGCAACTCTTGCTTCCTCAGGACAATGAATATTCCTTCTTTTAGGCACGCCTCGATGGTATTGACGAAATGGTCAGCCCTGGTCTCCACTGCAAACTTCAAAGCTCGATTAGGGATGCCATTCAGACCTAAAGCCTTATTTTCACCGACCCTATGACATATTTCCCGTAGCTCCTCTTCGGTAACTGGAGGTATCAGACACTCGTTGTCTTCGATTGTCTTGGCGGCGAGGAAACAGAGTGGTAACAATATGTTTCAGGAGGCGCGGACAGGTCACCTGGATGATTTCCGCAGCCTTTTCATTACTACCCTCTAAGGCCCGCACCAAGGGCTTATGTCGGCATCTTCGTACAACTGTTTGAAGCCATTCCTTTTGCTTTTGCGAATCGCTGCCCTTAGGCGGCCACGCAGTTGTCTATGCGTTCCCCCTCAACCTTCGTTACGGGATTTTCCTCTGAGCCTCGGGGTAGAGTCCGCGAAGTTATTGTGCTGCCTACTAGGAAACAATCACCTTCTGGGCATCGTGGCATCGTATGCTTTCGTCACCCATGGGTTGATCTAGGTGGCTTTTTTATGGCCGTACTAATCAGAGATATGCCAGACTTAAGTGCCGCAGAGAACACCCCCTCAAAAGCTTTCGCCATCTAACTCGGCAACCCACCCAGCATTTGTGGGAGCTCCTATACGAGCTGGATTCGCACTTGATCTCCATGTAGATTACTTAGTGGTCACTGTAAGTGTAGTCCCCACTAACTTGCCAAGCAACTCTTCTGACTAAAGCGGCGCTCACAAACGTCACGTCCCCTGAAAATGTATGAGGTCCCAGCATTCGCAGCACCACATCTAGCTCCGTGAATGCCTCGACCAGAACAAGTCCTCTCACATTCGCACGCATTAAAATCACCTGCTATTATGGTCGACCAACGTCCATCCAGAAACAAAGTGCTCAGCATTTGCTTATACTCGTCGAGCGCTATACGCTGTGGGGAAGATAGCAGCTGTATATGTGAGCTCCTTTCACATTTTGCTCTGATGGAGCCTTCCTCCGGGAGTTCCATTATTTCCTGGAAATCTTGTTCTCCGCAAGTCCATAACTCTGCTTTGCCCGTTTGATCCTTGACCCAGATGCCACCACTGTGATTTCGATATGGTTCATTTATGATGGCCACATCGATATTTCTCTCGCGAATGGTTTACGAGAGTAGATCCTACGCCGCCTCGCATTGGTTAAGGTTGATTTGTGTCAACCTCGTCTGCGGCTTATATTGAAGGCTTTCCTGTATGCCGGGCATCTGCTGCTGCCTGCAATGTGCCAATGGTCCACCCCTCCTTCCCTTTGCTCAGTAGGCAATTTGGGTCTGCTCCACAGTCTTTGCTAATGTGGCACTCCGCTCCGCATCTCTGGCATAGCTTCGATCTGTCATTGGCACTGGAACATGCCTTCACGATGTGACCGAAGCCAAGGCATATAAAGCACCGTTTCAGCGTCACCTGCTCTCTAAAGCGACACATAACCCAGCCTATTCTTACTTTCCCTGCTGCCAACAGTTTTTAGTGCTGCCTCCACTGGTAGACTGATGATGGGGGTTTATGTCCTATTGTAAGCTTTCCGTAGCCCCTTTACCGCTGACTCTTGAAGTCCAATATAGCCTAACTTCTTTTCCAGAGCCTCACGAACCTCATCTGTATATTTGCAGATTTTAGAGATCTCCGGTCTGCTAGTTCTGATTTCGGGTTCCTGTCCCAAGGACTGTTCAATTTAATTCAAGAACTTATCCGTCGTTATATTCTTGGACTTCTCGAGCTCCAGCAGAAGTATACTTTCTGAGACCGCCTAATCCGGCTAACATTCTCTTCCTCTTTTTGTCTTATGGGTTTGCTTGCCAGTTGACTTGTGCAACCCTTCGCGCAGCCACCTTCCCGGTTTATGCGCTTCAGATTTTTTTAATGGGCGTCATTTGTGTTATCTGACTTATTTTTTCGCCCGATGCCATCACACCCCTTCATCCTGGACCTTATGTCGCTCAAGTAGTTATCTGGCATAATTTCGTGCCCCGTACCCCACTACACTTCCCCCCTTGGGAGTAGTATTTTCATTCGAGGGAGCTTATGCCTGTAAGGGTGAGGATCTGCGTAGAATCGAGCTTCTATTGAACGGGTCCCTCAATGGAACCAGTTCTACTCCATCCATCGCGCTTGTAACATTCGTTGCAACGTAGCCAAGGTCGCCACTACTGCCTTACTGCGGTCGTTTAATATCGCTTGCCCAGCCTCAAAAACCGCCAGTACTGGGTTTCCGAAGCCCTGCACCATAAATTTCCCTCTATTCCTCTCCTCCATGTTTGGTTTTATTTCTAAGTATCCTTCTCATAGCCAATTTTTATCCACGTGTGGGCGTTTTTATTCCCACCTACCCGGCCAGCGAATAAGAATACTTGTACAGGCACATCTCCAGATGCGTGCTCATATCGCATCCGCCGAGTATTCCCTTATCCGCACGCAGGGATGGGAGATTTGGAAACTTCGCACAGGATATATATAAATAAAAAAAGCCCACTAACCCTCTTCCCGCCCAATCGGACCGAGCGACAATCAACCTAAGGATCGGCTGAAGACAACATCCAAAGACCCGCATCGCAGCGATGATGCGTTTCAACGCATGCCATGCACGGGTGGTTCTAATCTGCAGAGACATAGATTTTAAATGGAAGACAGTACCAATCAAGACTGAAGCACACTAGGCCAAACTGTTACCGGACAGGTCTCTTCGAATTATAGTGCAGGTTGCAAGGATGGCCACTTTTTCGTCATCAACGGCGCACTTTTCGTCATCATCACCCCGGTTTTGCGCCGAGGTTCACCAATTCGATATCCCCAAAAGCTGGCTGGCGTGCTGACCTACAACATCACTTCATCTCCTCCTTGTCTTGTCTTTCTACTATAAATATTGCCCTTTTATAAATTTTCTGGGTTGGATCATCCTCATCCATACGGATTAGGTGACCCGTCCACGGCAACCTGTTGAGCCGGATTTTATCCACTACCAGACTGGCATGGTATCGCTCATAGATTTCGTCGTTATGTAGGCTACGGAATCTTCGGAGGATTCTTTTCTCGAGCGCGGCAAAGAGTTCGCAATTTTTTTTTTGCTAAGAACCCAGATCTCCGCGGAATATATAAGGACTGGCAAGATCATAGTCTAGTACACTAAGAGCTTTGACCCCTTGGTGAGACGTTTCGAGCGAAACAGTTTTTGTAAGCTGAAATAGGCACTGTTGGCAGCCGACAACCGTGCACGGATTTCACAACTGTTATCGGTTGTGATTTTCGACCCTAAATAGGAGAAATTTTCAATGGTCTCAAAGTTGTAGTCTCCTATTTTTATTGTTTTCGTTTGAGCAGTTCGATTCGATGTTGTTCGCTCTTTGATTTTTGCCACTGACGTTGCCACCATGTACTTCATTTTGCCTTCATTAATATGGAGCCCGAGATCTCGCGACGTCCTCCTCGACCTGGATAAAGGTAGACTGTACATCTCGGGTTGTTCGTCCCATAATGTCAATATCGTCAGCTTAGGCCAGTAGTTGGATGGACTTGAAGTGGATGTTGGCTCTCGCATTCACGTCTGCATCGCAATCACTTTCTTCAGAGCCAGGATAAACAGGAACTATGATAGGGCATCCCCTTTTCTTAGACCATTGTTGGCCGCTTTTAGCATCTCCATGTATAGCCCGGCCCTTAGATCGAGCGTTTTCAGCGCTTTATGTAAATTTTGCGCGACTAATCCCAACGCCACTGGGACTACTTCGATCTTTTGCAGTCTCCAAGTCCTGCTTCATATCGTCCGCCAAGGATGCGTGTCAACAACAATTTGTTATATAACCTCCGTGAATGGGTTCCTCTTTCCTGCGTGGTTGCATGCAGCTCTGTGTTTGCAACTCAGGTCGGGATTAACCTGGTGTATCATGTATATATTCCTGGTTTGCATCCTCCTCGTTCCCCATATATGCAAAAAAAGGGTGCACATTTTTTTACCAACTATGGTCGTGTAGGGTATCAGATGAAAGGTGTCGATTAGTACTTTTCAAACCTGGTTTCAGTTTTGACATTTAATTAACAAGGAGAGAGCGTGGAAGCTGGAATCGGGGCCATTCTCAGAACCTACCCAACCGAAGAATCTGAAGATAATCATACCTGAAGCACCTAGCTTCTGGTTTAGCCATATAAACACGAAGTTATAACAGTCTTTGTTATTTTCAAATAAATTGTAAATATGTGATTTCTGAAGTCTAGAGACTACGACAGAATAAAGAAATGTGCACGAACGCATGCCTTCAAATGGAATTATTTTGCTAAGTATTTTTGTCTTTCCATTGTTTTTATGTCCTTATTTTCTTTATTTATATTCAACAGGAAATTCTAATTCTCGGCATTCCTTTCAGAGATGAACGAAAATGGCGTAGTTGGGCTGACGACGAGCTAGTTCATCTGATTTCACCTAATGTCTATCGGACAAGAAAGGAAGCTTTTGAAACCTTCGAGTGGTTCTCCGAAGCTGGAGAATGGAGTGTGCTTTTCCCACAATGGGAACGAAATATGATGGTTTACATAGGCGCCTACGCTATGTGGCTTATAAGCAAACGATTAAAAAAGAAATATGGTTTAACAGACGACGTTAGATCCCATATATACGATTCCTTGGGAAAATTAACATCCGAATTGAAAATGCGGGGTACCAAATATTTGGGAGGTGATCGACCAAACTTAGCAGATCTCTCAATATTTGGCATTTTATGTAGTATGGAAGGGTGTTCTGCATTCAAAGAATGTTTACAAAACACTGATATCGGTAAGATATTTATAGTTTCAAATCAAACCTCAATTAGATAATAGATCCAAGTACTCTTTTACAGGCCCATGGTTTAACGGCATTAAAGAATTAACGGTCAAAAGCAAGGGTCATGCAGTTATAAATGAAGCTCTTTTAAGAAATATGCAACATAATATTACGTGAATTATTTTCCAAATTCAGATAAGTGTTTGTATAAAATGTAACTAAAAGTATGAATAAATGATCTGATAGTAACAAATTTCCTTCATTAAAAATTCCCAGGAAATATCAAATGTTTCAACCTTACTGCTGTTGACGATCTAGCAGTTGAATTGTCTCGTTCACAACTGGGGTCGGGTCGTCGTGATCTTCTTTTTTTTTCTTTAGCCTTTGTCCCGCTCATAAGCGAGGTCGCCTCGTTGTGATCGGTTGCGCTACTTTTGCTCTATCAAAAGCCTGATCTGGATGCAAGCACGACCTTGAAATTCCCAACCAGCATATCAAGCCACCGTTGTTTCGGTCAGCCTTTTGGTCGCTTACCATCGACGTCGATGTTCAGACCAATGTTAGCGAAGACGCCTCTCTCGCAATTTTTCCACAATCGGTGTAACCCCATATCGATCGCGGATATACTCATTTCGGGTGTGATCAAAGCATGTTGCCCCACTAGTGCAACGCCACATCTTCGTCGTTCGTATCGCAAAACGCCGTTCATTGTATTATATTTTACAATCGGCCAATACCCAGAACAATACAGGCCGACATTGCGGTAAATTTTAGATTTGAAACGTTTGCTGATACGTCGCTCACAAAGAGCACCAGTTGTGGAACGCCACTTTACCCAGGTGGTTGAAGTAATTTCATAACGTAGTTCTCCGTGGGTCGATAGCATTGACCCGAGATATTTAAATCGCTCAGTTCGGGGCAGGCCACTGTCAGTGTCAATGCCTGTTTCATTGGGAACGGGCGTCAAAGATTCAGTTTTATTCAGATTCAATCTGAGGCTATGTTGCATGAGGCGATCATTCCATTTTGGACAAGTTTTTGTTATTAGACGCTAGGAAAACATCATCTACGCTGGACGTTGGATGTCCCGGATGACACTGACTATAAAAAGAACAAAGAGGTGAGAGTGCGCTTCCTGGATGAACACCAACAGAGATACGAAGCGGTTTGGATACCGTCGCCATGCTTCGAACTTTACTTTTCGGATTGTAGTAGAGCAATTGAACCCAGCGCACGAGCTTTTCTGGCACTAAGTGTTGTCCTCCAGCATACTAGATGAGTTCGTATGACACATGGTCAAACGCTTTCTCTAGTTTCAGAAATGCAATGTAGAGTGAGCGATGCTTCTCATGGTGTTTCTCTATGAGTAACCGCGCAGCGTGTATTACTTCAGCAATTCCGCAGTTTTTGACAAACCGGGCTTGCAGTCACGGTTATTCCAACGATTTCGCTGAAACGGTTATCAAGAATTTGTTCAGAAATCTTCGTGGACTAGCTTTTTTTTCCCATATATGAACTGTGGTACTTTCTTGCAAGTTAGATGATGTTCTCCCTTCCTCAATAACCTGATTGAATAAATCGCTGAGCCACAGTGTTGGGTCCCAGTTCTTCGCTTTCCAGAGCTGAGATACGATGTCGTCAGGTCCATTGGCTTTCCCCGATTTTTGATTTTATTACTTCATCGACTTCATTTGCACTGACAGGTGAAGTTGCTCGAAGTGTCGGCAATGATTGTGGAAGTGGAGGATGAACGAATTCTTCCGTTTAAATCTGCTCGAAATAATCTCGCCATCTAACCGTTGCGGCTCGACGGCCGCTAAGCAACATACCGTTCTGGCCATTAACGCAACAGAAGTGTTCAATATCCTGTGTGCATTGTCCAGTTTATCGTAGAGATCTTTGTAATGGAACGCTCGGGTGACAGCGGTCATTTTCTTTGCTTCCTGATTAGCATTCTTATAAATTTGCCAATTGGCCTGCTTTTCATCGTCGAGAAACTAGTTTTAGAAGCGTTTCTTTTCACGGTTCGCGTTCTGTGTCGCAGACACACATTTGTTTTGCTCGGACTAATTTACTTACATCCTGATGCCGCCCATGCATCAAGAACCCTTGCTAATATCTCAACAGGACGGGAACTCGTCCTGCCGCGCCGACTGAAGTGAAGGCCCTAGCATTTTTCCGATGCTTATGACTCCACGATCATTTTGTTTTTAATAACATTGCATGCATTTTCTTGGTCGGCCTGTCGCGGGACCTGTCACCAAGAGAGATCAGGATAGGATTCAGTATAATGGAATAACTCCAACTATATTTATCTCTTTCGCTGATCTCAGCTTTTTATTTTTATTTTACTGAAAATAGTACAAAGTACGTTTCCTCAAACGCTCCTCGGACATGCTATGTAAATAACTTCAAAATGAAGGCAATAGCCTAAATATGTATTTATATACAGTTCTGGTTTATTGTTGTTTATTGTCGTACTCAAAATTCTTTGGAACCTTAACGATCATCCCCTCTTTCCACTCTCTGGGAAAAGTCTTGGATTCCCAAGACTCCGTATGAGTGGAAATAGTAGATCTGCAATAACTGCAGCTGCGGTGATAAATATAAATATATAACTATGCAGGGAAAATGTAAAGCCCAGCGACTACTCTCCGTTTTAGTGCATTGATGGGAGGAACTTCATCCGTTATGATACGGTTAAGAACCATAGTGAAGTGTTCTTTCCACCCCTTCAGCTGCTCGTCATCGTGCATGAAGAGTCGGCCATTAAAGTTCCTCACAGGGCCATGCAAGTTATTCGGTGATGCGGCATACACTGCTAAAATCATGGCGAACTGCGGAAGCAACAGGTAGTCTAAGGTGGTGGTCTCTTTCAAGGCCAATATTAGCGCTTCTCTTATTACACACATCGAGAAGATAACTTCAAAATCTACTGCTGGTTAAGGGGGTTTTCCTACTGTTTCTGTTATATTATGTTATATATTTTGAAAGCAAAATATGCTGGGAGTATTCTACAGAAATTTTAAACCGAAACTCAAAATATATACCAAGTTACAGCAAATAGAACAGCATGCCCATGTTGACGTGAATACAAAAAGAAAATTTTCAACGCGTTTTTCTTGAAACAAAATCTGTGTGAAACAAAACCTTATTAAAATCGATGTCTGTCCGTCTGTCTGTGTTGTGTTAAGTTCAAAGGGGGGTGTAAACTTCTTTTCACAGAATATGGTCACTTGGGGTATCAAATGAAAGAACTCGAATAGTACTCTCCGAAAAGGATCTTATTTCTTATATCGGCTGAAGCATAGGAGAGATAGGGCTCAAAATGTTGGGTCCAAAAAGTGAAACAAGTTTTATGCTCAGAACCTATCCAACCGGAAATTCTGAAAAAAAATCACACTGATGCATCTATATGAAATCTCGGTCTCAAAATACATGCCATTCCCGTATCTGCACAAAAAAGGTCATAATAGTATATTACCATATTTTAGAAATTTACCTCAGGATTTACCCCCTATCCCAGACATACAAAATTTGGCATCGACGAAACGCAACGCGATGATATAGGACATGATTCTGAAAAGTCTGATGGCAATTCAACTATTAGTAACAAAGTTATAAAAGGTCACAGTTTCGCATTTCCGGTAAATTTATTGCACTTTAAGACTTTTATGACATCATCATTATATAAAGTGAACTTATGTAAAGGATGGGACCCCCGGGGACGTTTTAATCTTTCTTTTTTTGGCTTTTTTAGTTGTTTGTACATAAGTGTCATTTACTCGAGGCAGACATGTGTATGTATGTGTAATAAAGCTTGCGAATAGTAACCAAAGAATAGACATCTGTGTACCTGGTTACCAGCGGTTTTTAATTTAGGTACGTGCTTTTGTGCCCGGAGTAAAGTAGAAATGCCTGAAAATGCATTAGATCAATTTATCAATACGGCAATAGACAATGTTTGTTTATTCAGAATGAACACAATCTTTATGTCGTTGATATCTATATTGATACACATATATGTGTATCTTGGAGTTTGGCAAAATATGACGGAATATTTTGTATTCTTAGCTATGTACGAATGCAAGATCGTATATAGAGAGTTTCTCACATAAGATGAACACAAAACCTTTATACTCGAAGCCCCCAACTTCCGGTATCCCTACTGGTTTCAACTAGTGGGAAACACAACTATAATTCTGCTCAACCGATCGAGCTCAAATTCTGACACAATATTCTACGCTCGTTAATAATTTCTAATTTTCATTGTAGATTATTCTTGACAACTTCGCCATTTTATTAATATTCAGTAAGGTCGAATTAGAATGGTGATTCGGACAATAGACGACAAGTATACAGAATAAGAAAACTTTTGAATTCTTGGTTTCAGATGACTACAAATGGAGATGTGCTTCCCACTAGCAACACACATTTTTTTAAAAGAACCCACTTGGAAACAAATACAAAAGTTTAGCAAATTCGTCAATCGAAATTTTTGTACCATAATCCAAATATTTGAAATAGGAAGCGTCATATACAAAAACCCCTTAATATGAATGCTCGTACGGTATCGGTCAGTTGAAACGCAATTGACGTTATTACAAGCTATGCGCTCGAACTAGACCTGACGAGAGGGGGTGGAAAGGAGGGACTCCCTCCGGGCCCGGAGTCTTCTCGGGGGTCAGCTGCAAATAACCAATACATTACATACATAAATACAACAAGAAATTGATAAAGCGACTCATCTCACGAACAAATATAATTTTATAATATTTTAAAATCTCACTGCTACCAGTAAAATTCGAACCGCGACCTTCCGTACGACAGCCTTGTGCTCTAACCACGAAGCCATTCGGGCACAAACTACATAAAACTATCAAAAAAAGTAAGTAAAGTAAAAAGAACATTGAATAAAATACTTGGTTTCAGGAAATTTTTGCCTGATGCAAAAATGGGCCAATGATATTTAGTGGTTAAATGTATGTATTAGTGCATAAAATTATTAACTTTGGTTTCGTTTTTTAATGCTAATGAATTGTAGTTCAATAAAATTAAAAAAAAAAATATTTAATTAACCGAATAAACAATTTCTAATAGACTCCCCGCCTTAATGACTAATGACGGAAATCACGTCTACGGTGCAATCTAATAAAACCCTCAAAGACCGTTTTTGAAAAAAACTGTGTCTTTGAAATTATCAGTATTTGAAACTACAATCAAATTCAAACAGACTGAAAAGTCTACGCAATGTTGTGTGGCGTCACAACTCGAGCCAAGAAACTTCAATTGACCGGCAACTGGCAATTACTCATAAAAATATAGAATTGTCAAAATTAATTTCACGCGTGAAATGTCAAAGAGGAACGGTGAAATATTGCCTCCTTGCCTTGCTACACAAACAATTTCTTAAAAACCTCGCTGAATGGTTTTTTAGCTGTTCCAAAAAGAAACATTCGCAAGTGGTTCGCCATCGCCCAATTAAATTCAGTTTCTTTGGAGTCAAGTTTAAATGTCGTGGATCATTTCAATATGAGTGAACATTTTTTAAACTTGAACTCCAATCTTAATTGATAATATTCGTTAGATTTCTGTGTCATTATTATTTAGCTTAGACTATCGCCACCTATGGACTGGGTAATTCCAACATTACCAAACAATTCCTCCATTCGGCCGACAAGACCGTTACGGCCGCAGAAATGATTAGTGACGACTGCCCTGCCATAATCATCGACGACTACCATCGGGGATCGGTGAAGCAAATACCTGTGTCAATTACATCCAAGGATTCCAAGACGAGTTCAAACTTGCTTCAGGTAAGTTTGTCTTCAAACGAAAACAAAAGGATTCGGGCATCTCGGACCACGAGGCCCCAGCGTAACTAGGCTTTCCACCCCGTGATCACCAGCCAATGACACCAGTCTGAGCCTCTCCCGTGTGCCTCTTAACTCTGAGGCAGAGGCCAACTTAGTCACTAAACAAAATATCCTATCAACGGATTAGCTGGGAGAAACCCCGAAAAGGGGACGACCAATATTTTAATTGCCAACAATTTGGCCACGTATCCTCAAACTGCAGATACGACCCCAGATGTGTGAAGTGCGCGGGCCCACACGTCTCCAGGGACTGCCCACGTTCGAATATAGAAGACAACGCCGAAAAGGAGTCGGCAGCACTCCTCAAATGTGCAAACTGTGGCCAACTGGGTCACCCTGCCAATTTTTCTCAGTGCCCCAGTGGGCTGGAACCAATCCTGCGCAAAGAGAGAGCCAAAAGCAACCCGCACTCCCAATCTGCTTCGTTCTTCCCCAGCCTTGACAAACCCTCGTCTGTTCGTGTCTCTCAGCCTAGCACTCTGCCTCATGCCAACTGGGCCGCCCCTCCTTCACTGACTCCGTCTTTCGCACATTGGCCAAGAGTCAAGCAAGACCCGAAACCCTTAGCCCTTTATCGCCCCCACATTCTTCTATTCGCAGGGGCTTCTCCATGGAAGCCAGGTCGCTATTCAATATGTCATTCTCTTCTCTGTGGAACACATTCTCAGACTTCTGTCACAATTATCTCCGCCTCCCCGCTGAAGACAAACCCGAAGCGTATTTACAATTTCTCTTCAAATTGCTAGACAACCAAAATGAAGATACTCACATTCAACACTAATTCGATCATTTTTAACCACAAACATTTCGCTCTCTACAAGCTCCTCGAGGATTCCGATCCTAACCTAGCTCTCCTAAACGAAACCAGACTGGGGGAAGCCCCCAACGTAAAACGACCTGCTCTCGGTTACAGTACTTTCCGCAACAACGCGGTTAGAGGCACAGCCATACTAGCCAAAGCGAGACTTAGAGCAAATAGCATCCCATCGACTGCACTCTCATCAAACTGCCTGTTGGCAGTAGTCAGACATCCTGTTAAGGGTGGTGGCGTCCTCCGAGTCCTAATGGGCCGTCTCTACTTCCCGGGCGGTACAGGTCGTCACCTCACTCCCATTCTAGCTGAACTCAGGGAAATCGCGACCAGTTTTGATCCTCGGCGGTGACCTCAACGCGAGGCACGTATCTTGGTACGACTCAGTTAACAACGAAAACGGCAAAGTGCTCTTCGATTGGTTTCAGTTAAGGCCCATTCCTTAGCGCGGACATCATTAACATGGGAATGCCATCTTTTCCTCATGGGTCTCCTTTCCTAGACGGCTTTATAATCTAGTCCAATCTCTCAGCATGTGCCACTAGCTGCTCCTCTTTGGCAGCCCACTCCGACCATCATGCCCTCAGCCTCTCTCTCTTCATCTACAGCAAATTCTCCCTTCACTCCACCATCCGCATAAATGCAGATCCTTCAATCTGACAAGTTAGGACGATTTCCAATGCGACTTAACCAATGCGCTGGGTCCTCCCCTGGACAAATCGCGCATCCACTTTAATGTTGAGCTAGATACATACGTCCGGAAAGTTAACTCTGCTTCGAAACTACAATTGACAAACACGCTCCAGTTAAAGAGCCTGGTTACTACAAATACGGGTGCCTTTCTCACTCAACCCTCCTCTTAGTCCGCGATAGAAACAGACTACTGCAGCGCAGGAAACGATTATTTCACCGGTTGCGGAACAGATGCCACGCTGACTACCGTCTCCTCTTCGAGATCATCAAAGACCTGTCCAGCAAAATGAATAGAGCTGTTCGCTCCCAACTGAATGCATTTTACAATAAACTCTTCAAATACCTCAAACCTGGCCCACAAGTTTTCTCAATAATTAATCGGATAAATAGGATAAAAATAGGTAACCTCCAGTGTCACTCTCCTGAGGAAAAAATATCCGCTTGCTTAGATTATTTCAGCCACTTATTCAGATCTCCAGCGGACCCCATCTGGAACTCGGTGGTCGCCGCTACTGTCAGCGATAAAAGGTTGAGCTTGAAAGGGTCTTATCTTTGCCCTTTTTCCCCCAGATGCCCGACTGATATAGTCAGAACAGGTCCATTCGCCTCCTTCTTTACTTCCCTAGAAGAAGTCGAACCTGCAATCTCCCGGTCCAACAATAAAAAACTTCGGGCCTTGACGACATCTCTAACTTTGTCCTGTGGAAGTGTGCGCCTACCATCAGTGAACATCCATCCTCTTCAACAACTGCCTAACAACGGCCACTTCCCGGTATCTTGGAAATCAGCCCTCCTCATACCTATCCCTAAGAAGGGGTGCTCGGGCGATCTCAAAGAAATGAGGCCTATCTCTCTTCTTTCCAATATTGGAAAATTCTTCGAACGTACCCTACTAAGTCACCTCAATAGACATTACTTCCCTATCATTCCACTTGATCAATTCGGGTTCGAAAACCTCTAATTCATCGAGCAGGCAATCCTGTATCTGCAAGACCATATCGTCAACCACTTGAAAAATAGGCATTGCACCGTAGCCTGCGCCTTAAAACTCGAAAAGGCATTTGATTCAGTTTAGAAAGAGAGCTTGTTCTACGAACTAATTCAGTCCAATTGCCTCCTTCCCTTATGCAGAATCCTCGGAGACTTCATCCCCAACAGAACATGCCACGTGCGCTTCAAGGGACTTCGCTTCATCGACTTCTCGGTAAACTTAGGAGTCCCTCAGGGATCTATTCTAGGCCCCAAACTTTTTAACATTTTCTTCCACGATGTATCCCTCTCTGCCGTAAACGCTTAAGGCGTATATTTTTTCGGACATCGCCTATTCAATTTTTGCCGTAAGTTCATGGAGTGTTGTCTCCGTGGATTTGCCTTTCTGGTAGGCGTGTTGTCTATAATGAAGTGACCTTTTAGGAATGCGTGTATCCCTTATGAACCGATCTGTCAGTCTTTCTAGTCATTTTAGTAGCCCTCACCGTTAATTCGCTAAAGTCTGAGGTTATTGGTTATTTGCTTTAGAAACCCCAGCGGCAATTGCACTGGCGCACAGTGCCAGAAAGCAAAAAACTCAAGCCGAAACCAAACATTAAATATCTGGGAATCTCCATAAAAAAAAACTTAAATTAAATTAAATAAAAAACCAAATACAGAAGGCAAAACCTAAAATCTCACATGCCCCATAATTCCGCATATGATCAAGCTGTTGCGCGTCAGACTGAAAAAGTGACTGTCCCACCCTAACCGGCTGATATAAAATCTCGCTAAATGCAATGCATCGTTACGCGAGCAGAGGTACTACGTGTCAGGGCTGACTCTCCGGACAGTAATTCTCCTCTCAGCCATCACGCCTCAGCTTTCATCAAAGCTCCTCCACGGACTTTCACAGAAGCTAACCACGTAGGACTAATGTTCCGGCAATCAATCCACGCGCGAGTTTAGATCACTTTCCATTATTTCTCTTTACCTAGCCTAGATTAAGACTATCAACATTTATTAGCCTGTACAATAGAGATACCGCAGAATATTCAACCAGCCCAAGGCGCGAATCCAACTCAGTGCAAATCCATTTTTTAAGGTTTTGTGTGAAACAAAACCTTATTAGAATGGTGACGGTGTCTGTCTGTCCGTCTGTCTGTCTGTCTGTCTGTCTGTCTGTCTGTCTGTCTGTCTGTCTGTCTGTCTGTCTGTCACACCCGATTTATTCGGAAACGGCTAGACCGATTGTCACGAAAATTGGTGAGAGTATGTAATCTGGTGATCCCTTTACATGCAGTAAGTGGCGCCATCTTGCGTTAAGTTTAAGGGGGGGCTCTCCGTACATGTGAATGGAGGGTGCAAATTTTTTTTTCACAGAATGTAGCCAAGTGGGGTATCAAATGAAAGGTCTCAATTAGTACTTTTCGAATCTGGTTCAATATTTGATATTAGATGAAACATAGGGGAGTAAGGGTTGAAAATATGACCCACAAAAAGTGTAACAGGTCTCGTTCTCAGAACCTATCCAACCGAAAAATCTGGAAAAAATCACAGTGGTGCATCTCTACGAAATCTAGGCCTCAAAATATATCCGGTTCCGATATCTGCACAAATAAAGTTAATAATAGTATATTTCCACATTTTAGAAATTTACCCGGCACCCCCCTTTATATTCATCCCAGAAATACAAAATTTAGCATGAGTGTAACGAAGAATATAATGCACAGTTTGGTCAAGTTTGAAGAAAATCCAACTATTATTAACAAAGTTATTGGGGGTGAAACTTTACAATTTTTTGTGAATTTCGTGCACTCTACAACCCGCATGACGTCATCATCACATATCAATTCGTCAATACCACAACGAAATGAATTCTTATGAATTGGGTCGCAGACAATTATTTTGTTTTAGTTTGTTAGTTATTTGTCAACCAGACATGTGTATATGTAGGTATATAATATATGCGTGCTAATGAACTTTGCGGCTAGTGCCTAATTCAGATAGATATAAGACGTAAATCGGAAATATGGGTACGATAAATTTAGATACGTGCATATATGTGTACAGCAGGTAATAGGCAGTTTGTTTGTTTAGGGTGAGCGTGATATCTATGGCTCTAATATGTACGTATGTCTCGTAGTTTGGAAAAATATGAAGGATTATGTTGGATTTGTAGCTATATACGGACAGAGAAATGTGCGTCTCTTACATAAGATGAACACAAAACCTTTATACCCGAAGCGCGAGCTTCCGGTATTCCGACTTGTTTTTTTGTTGACCTGTGAGTCTTTCAAAAGCGTACGTTTTATCGCCAGCCAGGTAAAGATGTCAGAATTTGCTATATAGCTTACTGTCGAAACGTAAAGTAGTTTGAAGGATTGTCCATTTATGCGTCAATTTCCCGTTTTCCTGTTAAAAATTAAACCGGATACTTTCACGTAGATAAGATTCAAACTGCTTCCTCGATGACATCACATGAAGTGTCAGCCAATCACCCTTGTGAGAATTAAATTGTTAAACCATTATAATTAAGAAATGAGCATTCCGAATTAGTTTTTTTAACGGATATGGTAATTGGGCAGGTCAAACTACTGCTTCGGCGTAAGAAGACATAGTCATTTTCTAACGCGGGAGACTATTGCGTATTTTTTGTGATTTGTGTATAACATTGAGTCATTTTTGCACCCTACTGTATGTATAACAACATATTTCAATTAGATTATGACAGACATTTTCCTTTAAGTATTAAGGCCCAACATCTAAGAAAAGCTGAAGAAGATTTCAGTTTCAAAATTAGCAGATCTTAACACCAATTTTCTACTTCTTCCTATTTGACTGCTCCATTCAAAGATATCGGGACGATACCCCGTAAGGCATTTCATTCCAGGCGAACTACAGTTCAGTGCGTAGCCTGCTGTCAAAACAAATTTTCCTGCCCACAGTTTAATGAAAGACCACATTTGGACAGTTCTAGAAAGTATTGTTCGGAGTGAAAAGTAGTCAAGTGCATAGTTTAACTCGTTGTAATTTTAACTTTATATACCTTCATTAGGCAGAATCATGTCGTCAGATTGGGATACAGTAACAGTGCTACGTAAGCGAGCTCCTAAGGCGGCAGCTTTGAAGAGCGAAGGTGCAATCAATGCGGCGCGCCGGCAGGGAATTCCAGTTGCGACCGAGCAGAAATGTAAATGATCTGTACTCATTGTTCAAGTAATATGTGTTTAATAAAATAACGCGCGTTACACCTTCCGTCTCACGGTCACACCGACTGTATTATCTTAGTTTTCGGTGAAACCATGTGAAGTCTTTTGATTACAGTTTGTTTGTTATGCAGCCATCTTCATTCCTTCAACTTTGACGACTAAAGTCACTCAGATCGATTCTGATGAAATATATTTTCACACTTTGTAAAAAGATGATTCGGTGTTGCTGAAATTGAGATGAATGTATGTTTCGTGAAAGTGGCATATGTACTGAACAAACACAATTTATTAAACAGCGCTTCCTATCAAGATACGTCCAATTGTATTAGAAGTGTTTTACAGAATCCCAGCCAAATTTCTTCACTAATTGCAAACGCTTCTCGCCTACAGTGCGGGAAGTGAACTGGCGATGTTCATAGCTTACTTGTGCATTGCAGATGTAACTAGTCAACTGATTTGCTAATATTGCTTTTGTGCGAAGTGCATCATCATACCATCTATTCGAGTTCTCCTGAGCATATTCTCATCTGGTTGCATAATGTAATGCAATCAAATGAAACGAAGTCGTTTTCATAACTTCAAAGCCTAGCATGAAGAGCTTTTTGCTTTCCGCCAACTGCATATGTATTTAATGCGTCAATAATAATTTATTAAAATCCCTGTTTTAACGCAACTATCTTAAAAACTTCCCTTAGTAAACCAGTACTGAACATGTCAGACACAAAAGAATTCTTCCATACATTTAGTATGAAAGTATTTATACTATCCAGCGGCATGCGTTCCGCATCCAGTACGTAGCGTGTCAGACACGTCATCGGTAGAAGCAACAATACTCGTCTCGTCTTGAATTTGAATGGTGGAGGAAAGTATTGCGAATATACGCCCTTCCGCGCATCGGTGCAAATAATAACAAATGAATGCATGTAAATTTAGTGTGGTTTTCACGACAAATGCAATGATCGGTCTTTCCACATATTGTAATCGTTCGTCTATTTCAAACTAATAAAAAATTCACTGCTAAAAAAAAGACATTTGTCGCAACACTACTTGCTTCGGGAAATTACAAATCAAAAAGAAGTTCCCATTGCACTATACACTTGGAATAACTTTATATTTGGGAATTCTTGAGAGATACATTCTGATATAGATTGTCCTATAACGGAACAATTGGTAAACAACTTATACACATGTCTACGCTTCTAATAGAATCGCTGTTCAGTTTCCTTACTGGGACGCACTCTAGCACGGAGAAAAATATTCCTTACAAGAATTCTACCTATACTATGCAGTATCTGTGCGGATACGGAACGCCTGCTGCTAGACAGTATGAATAATCTCTTAGTAAAAGTATGGAAGGAACTCGCAAACTATCTACTCTAACGAATTTCGGGTTGGGTTTTATTGGGTCCAAATGGCTTTATAGTTAAAGAGCCTAGCATCTTAGTGTAAGGTCAAGATTGAAATCTCATGGGGGGCAAAGGGATTTGTATCGTGCCTGGATGTAGGATACCGGCCGACTCAGCAGTAAATGAGTACCTGAATCAAATCAGAGTAATAATCACAGGCGAGCGCAATACTGACCTCCTACAGTGTACCATAGTCTCGAAGTATACTGTTACGGCCTTGAATAGAGTGCTTCAAGGTCAGATCCAATTGGTTTGTCGTACCAACGATTATTGCTATTAATTCTTTCGTTGAATTTAGTTGCATTGGTATTGGATATAGTCAATGACAATGTTTAAGAAGTAGAGTGTTGATTATTACGAAGCAGTATAAATTGTTGAAATTTCTGATCTGCTGATTTTGGCAGATGGAATATTGGCCTATCACCATGAAATCTGTTTTTCTTTTTATTGATTTTGCCTTTATTTACCTTTTATGTAGTATCGGTAGCATTTGTTTGACGAAAAATTACTCTCGTGCATTCTTCCAGAAATACGAGGAATGTAATGTTTAACTCACCTTTGTTCGGATCATTATTAGTTTCTTTTATTATCGATATGAACTCCAGTTTCTCGTTAGTAAATTGAATCCCCACGCAAATATAACCAGACGTAATTTAATTATAAATATACAAAATAAATTACTAACCGTACTGGTTTGCTAGTCAATTGTTCTGACTGTAGTAATGCTACACATAGGAAACATGTTAAAAAACTATTTTTCGACTTCTTTGGATTGAGCAAGTCACTCCATTATATTAATTTTATTTTTCAAACCCTATTATTTAGCTTTATTATTCGTGTTTCGGATCATTATCCTGCTTAAAAACTCACCTTAGAGTCGTATCATACTCAGCATACGCGAGTACATATCTAATCTAATAAATATAGACATTTTAATCCATGATGCCTTTGATCAAATATATTGGGCCAAGACCATAGTACGTGATCATATCATGATGCTAGATACTTCATTTTTAAATGTTTCGGTCGGAAATATATGTTAGGAGGACTGGGAAGTAATGCCGTTTTTGACATGTCAACTTTTGTTTAACATTTATCAACCGGTTGTGGAATCAAACAACCTTAATGCTCGTTATCACCCAAGATCATTTGTAGTAGATCTACAAAGCAAGCAAAGTCGGTGGTATCAAATGAAAGGGCTCAATTAGTACTTTTTGAAACTGGTCTCGTATTTGATACCGAGTGAAACGTGGGGGAGTGAGGGCACAAAATATGACCTTCAAAAGGTGTAACAGGTCCCGCTTTCAGACCTTATCCAACCGAAAAATCTGAAATCGCAGTGGTGTTTAAACGAAATCTAGGCCTCAAAATACATCGCGTTCCAATATCTGCACAAATAGAGTTAATAATAGTATATTTCCATATTTTAGAAATTTAGTCGGAAACCCCCTTAAGATCATGCTAGAAGTACAAATAGCATAAAGCCTAACTTTGGGAAATTTGAAGGGAATCCAACTATTATTAACGAAGTTATAGAAGGTGAAATTCGTCCATTTTATGTGAATTTCGTACATTCTAAAACGTGTATGTCGTCATCAAACATGTCAATTCGTCAATACCACACAAAACTGAGCTCATATGAATGGGGGTCTCATGGAAACATTTCGTTTTAGTTTTCTGATCATTTATATATCAATATCAATTACTCGAGGTGGACATATTTCTGTATTTATTTGCATACGCTAATGAAGCTTTGGGGTAGTGCCTAATTCACATAGATATATTTATACATTAAACTGGCGGTATTCAATATACGTACTGTATATGTACATATGAAATAGATCGGAAATATGCTTACAATTAATTTATTTATTTATTTATGTATACGTGCATATATGTGTATGTATAGTATTTGGTAATAGGCAATGTTTGTATAGGGTAAGCATAATACCTGTAATATGGACTTATATCTTGTAGTTTGAAAAAAATATGGAGCAATATATTGGGTTTTCAGCCATATATGAATGGAAAACTGTGCGCAGAAAATTCCTCACATAAGGTGAACACAAAACCTCTATATCCGAAGCACCAGCTTCCAGTATTCCGACTTGTTATCGGTTTGTTTACTAGGAATGGAAAACAGGTTCTCTATAAGAATCCTGGTTGTCTAAAGGCTAGTATATATCTCGCGAAAGCTTAGATTAGTGCTCACGATGGAACACAAACCAGGCAAACGCTTGCTGGATCAACACCAACAGCTCTACTAACAAACCCTATTTACACTTCCACGTGCTGATCGCTGGAAGTTCTCTCATAACGAAAACCGTGAACGGAAAGCAAATCTCCCACACATAAAAATAGGACAAATTGCACAGGCCGGTTCTCCAGGTTGGGGGCGTAGTGTTGAAAATCCTACGCGCAAAACTACATGTTACGAACCCACAAAATGAGCCTCGGACTTGATGAACTTTACGACAGGGCCGGCACGAAACTATATGAGCGATTTGTACGTTGTGTGGCGATGCGTGTGCTCCTGTACAGCTACAAATCCTACTGCCACCAGAGAGATTTGGACCGCGTACGACAGCCTAGTGCTCTAACCCCTGAGCTATCCGGACAGTGCCGCAAAAGAGAAAGAATTATTCCCTAAAGTCCCACTACCTCATTTCGCTTAAAGGGGCGCCATTTTGTGTTGAGTTTAATTGACGCATATACGCGAAAGGGGGTGTACATTTTTTTATCGCCGAATATAGCCATGTGGGGAATCAAATAAATTCAAATAGTATATTACCGTGTTTTTGAAATTTACCGGAAAACCCCACTTAAGTTGATCCACGAAGTCGGAAATTCGACATCAGCATAGGCGATAATATTAGCCGTAATTCCGAAAAGTTATAGAAGGCCAAATTTTCACATTTTAGGTAAATTTATGGCACCGTAAGACGTATATGACGTCATCATCATGTAAAGTGAACTAATATGAACAGCGGGGTCCACGGCGTTTTTAATGTACGTGCATAACATATATATATATATATATATAGCTTTTGTGCACGGAGTAAAATGGAAATGCGTGGAGATACGTTAGATCAATTTAGCTAATGCACATACAGATATATGTATGCATCGTCATACGGTAATAGACTATGTTTGTTTATTTATTATGGACACAGTATTTATGTCGTTGATCTCTATCTACATATGGGTATCTTGAAGTTTGGAAAAATATGACGGAATATTTTGTGTTGTTAGCTATATATGAATGCAAAATCGTGCATAGAGTTTCTCAGATAAGATGAACACAACACCTTTTTACCCGAAGCCCCCAGTTTCCGGTATCCCGACTTGTTTTTCATTACAAACAAACAAAAATCCTAAAAAAAATTCATGGTGAAACAATCAGTGTCACATAGGGAAACATCTAAAGCCCAAAATATCTAGCCACTCGCTCAAGTAGGACAAAACGAGCAGCTTTTTGAAACAAGTGGTAGGATTTTCTTTAATTCAAGTAATTCGCCGAAATATGCATGTTTGCACAAAGAATAAAGCCTTTTGTAAAGTAAAAAGGAGAAGATTCAGATTTTTAATTTTAAATATTTTCAGTTTATTCCAACGCTTAGTATAGGTTTAATTAATAGGATTTTATTCACTAAATTACCAAAAATAAACTGAACGATTACAAATTCCTTGCATTACAATAGAAAAATAGGTAAAAGGTAACGGAGAGCCGGCACTAGTGCTAAGTGACATTTCATTGACAGGAAGTAAATTCCACAAAATTCTGGTTTAGTCAGTTGTTGCAATTTATAATGTTGTTGCCGCCTTATTTCCAGTAACGAGGAATTTTCCTACTCTTGCAGCTGTTATATTGTGACAAGTGTCGGATTAATGCTTATCGCATCCACTAGGCGGGCCCTCATGTGGTGGGAACCGGTACCAGACTTAATACTAAGTACGAGATTCCAGTATAGGAATGACAAACATCTCGGCATAAGAGGAGGTTTTCTATGAGCAAGTCAACACAGTCAAGGAAAGGTTTCCTAAGTGAGATTACAATCGTCATGAGCGATCTGAATGCGAAGGCCGGCTCTAATAGCATCTTACTCGAACATATTATGGTGGAACACCGTTCGATTATTGCACCCGTCTCGAGTGCAACAATATGCTCTTATATGGGAGCAGCACATGGAATCTGGCCAACACTGTTTATCAAAAGCTAGGGTTTTTAGCGTGCAAAAATACACTTTTTTACGAGTTTTTTTAAAATTTACATTTTCATTTTGTACATTATTAAGTATGATTTTAAGAATATTCTGTAAAATTTCGATGCAAAAATATTGACAAAGAAGACAGTAACAGAGCTTTTCCCAGCGCCTTGGGAAAAGACGATTTTCCGCGTTCACTGTATCTCAGCTGAAAATTATTTGAAAGAAAAAACCATTTGACTTTAGTCAAAGTATTAGTAAATCCTCCCCCCAACCGTCTTAGATTTTCTTTCATTTTAAAATTTTTGGCGCTCATTTAATTTATTTTTCACGAAAAATTCCGCCAATTTGTAAGTAAAAAACCACTAAAATAAAAAAAAAATAAAGAATATATGTACCAAATTTGAAATGAATCGGCCAAGTAGTTTTAAAATGGACTTCGAGAAAGTGGTTTTGAGAAAAACGCGTTTAAAGTTTTATAGGCTTAGATCTACAATTTGGAGGAGCGGAGACTAACTGCTCGATAACTTTGAGAATTTAGCGCGGATCGACTTGAAATCTTGAGATTATATGCTTGAAATGTTTATCTACAAGAAAAACGAATTTTTCTAAATTTCAGATTCGTCCAACATATTTTTTTGTCACAGTTCTGTTCAATGTGCTATTAGTTAATTAATCACAGGGCTCGGTTTTTTTCACATACATTGCAGTAGTTCTGCACCGTTGTTCATGACACTAAGCGACTGCTAGGCAACCTTGACTCTCCACTATTTTTATTGGAAACTTAGCAATTTGAAAAGTTCATCATCAAAACCGAGGAAAAATGTCTCCATTGATATGCCAATATTATCAGCTATTTCTCTTATTGTAATTGGGCGACCATCTCTTCAATTTTTTCACATTAATTATTGCTATGTAGGGGGATGCTCGTTCTGTTTATAATACGATTAGATGTACTTCGCGAAGGGAGTGAACAGGTTCTAGCGGGCATACCTGTTATTCAATGAGTGAGTTTCAAATTTTCACCAATTGATTTTGGAAAGTTTGTTAAAATCTAAGCAAATTTTTTGTTTGATATAATTGGAGTTCGGGGTATGTAGATGTATGCTCGCTTGAAATACCCAAGAGGTACGAAACATCCATTGATAAAGTTACCGTTTCTTTGATTCAATATTTAATCGAAAATTCTCAAACTTATTCGGTCTCCATTTTTTCACCTTGAAGGTAAGGTGCGTTTGCCATTTATTAGAATAAAAGACGGAAAAAGGCAGCCTGAGAGAACCAACAGGTCTGTGAAGTGGAAAAATATAGGGAGGAATAGAATGGACATTTCGAAGCGATGAATTGAATATTTTGATGAACTGCTCAACAACTAGAATATCGGCGAGTTAGAGGTCCCGCCAAGTGAAGACGACGGACAGTCATAAGTCGCCTGGAGCCGATGGAATTACAACTGGTTAAATAGGGGAGCGATCAACTACACCAAACGATTCATCACCTTATACTCGGGATGTGGGACAGCGAATCAATGCCTTACTATTGGCAATGATGCATTATCCGCCCCATACATAAAAAGAGGGATATCACGTAGTGTAGCAATTATAGGGATATCACGTTGATGACTATCATCTATAAGATATTCCCCGCTATCTTACTAGGTCCGATAGCCCCATACGCCCAGAGCATCAAAGAGGCTTCACTCTAAGCAAATCAGCAAAAGATCAGATTTTTTCTCTCTGCGGAAAGTGATAGAAAAACTGTTGGAATATAGCCATCAGTTACACCATCTTTTTAAGGCTGCCTATGATAGCATAGCCAGGGTAAAACTATACACGGCAATGAGAGAAGTCGGTATCCCGAAATTGATAAGACTGACTAGGCTAACGCTGAACAATATACGAGAAGCAGGATCACTCTCGAGACCATTCGACATCAACAACAGTCTAAAGCAAGGAGATGCTGTATCGTGCATCATTTTTAGCCTGGCCCTTGGAAAAGTGATCCGTGATGCTGAGGAAAATGCGAGAAGCACCATCTTCTCTAGGTCCATGCTGACGATATCGACATCATGGGAAGAACAACCCGATACGTACAAACGGCCTTAATCCGAGCAGGCGGTGCGAGATCTTGAGCTGCACATCAGTGAAGGCAAGACGAAATATATGGTAGCAACGTCAGCACCAGAAAAGCAACAACATCAAATCGCACTGGTCAAACGAGAATAATGAAGATGGGAGACTGTAATTTTGAAACCGTTGATAACTTCACATCAATCACAACCGATAACAGTTACAACGATGAAATCCCCGCGCGGTTGTTGGCAGCTTACAGAGCCTATTTCAACTTACAAAAATTGTTCCGCTCGAGACGCCTCACCATATGGTCAAAGCTTTTACTATACAAGGCAATGACCTTGCCACTCCTCATGTATTCCTCGGAGACTTGGGTTCTTAATAAGAAAAGTTTGTAGAGAGAAGAATCCTCCGAAGAATTTTTGGCCCCCTACATGAAGATGGACGATTCCGTAGCCTACATAACGACGCAAATAAAATCCGGTTCAATAGGTTGCGGTAGTCGTGTCACTTAATCCGTGTGGATGAGGATGATGCAGTCCGGAAAGTTTATAAGAGCAATATCTATGGTAGGAAAAGAAGACGGGGGACCTGGGATGGTAACAAGTTTTAGGGATGTGGAATTGGTGGGCCTTGACGCAAAACCGGGATGTCTGAAATTCTTTATTAATGCAAGTCTAGCCTGCATACTGATTGTTGCGCCGTTGATGGTGATGAAGAATAGCAAATAGGATACAAAAGAAATACTGTTGGATGCAAAACGCCCTGCGATACACCATCTGGATTTTTTTTTTTCAATTCAGGGTATGTTCCTTGGAATTTCACGTTCTTCTTCTTATCTTCACCCTTTGTCTCGTTCACAAGCGAGGTCGGCTCGTCGTGATCGGTTTCGCTATTTGGCTCTATCGAATGCCTGACAAATATTGTGTTCATTCTGAATAAACAAACATTGTCTATTGCCGTATTGATAAATTGATCTAATGCATTTTCAGGCATTTCCACTTTACTCCGGGCACAAAAGCACGTACCTAAATTAAAAACCGCTGGTAACCAGGTACACAGATGTCTATTCTTTGGTTAAAATTCGCAAGCTTTATTACACATACAGACACATGTCTGCCTCGAGTAAATGACACTTATGTACAAACAACTAAAAAAGCCAAAAAAAGAAAGATTAAAACGTCCTAATGGGCCCATCGTTTACATAAGTTCACTTTATATAAGAATGATGTCATAGACGTCTTAAGGTGTAATAAATTTACCTGAAATGCGAAAATGTGATCTTATATAACTTTTTTAATAATAGTTGAATTGCCATCAGACTTTTCAGAATCATGTCCTATATCATCGCGTTGCGCCGATGCCAAATTTTGTATGGCAGGGATACACTTAAGGGGGTAAATCCTGAGGTAAATTCCTAAAACATGGCAATATACTATTATTATCTTTATTTGTGCGCTTCGGGTATAAAGGTTTTGTGTTCATTTTATATGAGGACCTCCTTGTACACGGCTTTCCATTCGTACATAGTTAAAAATTCAAAATATTCCTTCATAAATTGTTAAAATCCAGATATACCACCACACCATACAGTATGGTACAAAAGTGGACCAAAAATTTAGAAAAATAATGTTAAACAAGTCGGGAAACCGGAAGTGTGACGCTTCAGGTATAAAAGGTTTTGTGTTTTCCTATGTGAGGAGCATAACGCAGTTCTCCATTGGCCGACAGCATTGAGTTAAGATATTTAAATCACTTAGTTTTGTCAGCGGCGGTGACCTGCCCAGAACTAAGCGATTTAAATATCTCGGGTTAATGCTATCAGCCAACGGGAACTGCTTAATGAAATTGCTTCACGCATTAACGTGATCTGAATGACGTAGCATTCCACAACCGGTGTTCGTTGTGATCGACGTATCAGCGAACGTCTCAAATCTAAAATTTACCCCAATGTCGTCCGCCTGCCGCTATCTATACTTCTGATTGTTGGCGTACTATAAAAGACAATGAACGGCGTTTAGCGGTAATGGGGACTGTTCCATTGGACTAGTGCCGTGACACGTTTTGATCACATCCAAAATGAGGACATCAATTATTTTCGCTAATTATGATGTCCTTGAATGAATGAGGCTTTGTCAGTAAATTTCTAAAAATTGGAAATATACTATTAGTAAATTTATTTGAGCAGATATCGGAATGGGACATATTTTGAGGTCTAGATTTCATGTAAGTGCACTTTTCGGATTTTTGGGTTAGGAAGTTTCCGAAAATGAGTACTGTCTCAGTTTAAGTCCGTACATTTTGACTCCTTAGTCACGCACTTTGCAATTCACGCCAAAATTAATGTCAGTTTCGGAAAGTACAAATCCATCTCATTTAATACCGTACACGACTAAAATTGAAATTTTTTTTAATCCCTTTTGCATATATGGGGAGCCCCCTTTAAACTCCAAATAAATTTATGTCACTCGCTGTATGCGTGCGATTTCATAGTTCCCATCTGTCCACAAAATTTCGGATCGGTGTAGCCATTTTGGAGAAAAGTGCGTGTGACAGACAGACAGTGGATTGATTTAATAAGGTTTTGTTTTACACAAAACCTTAAAAAACACTTTCTGTATTAAATTGGTAAATAGTTTATATTTTCAAATAAGAAAGCCTGACATTACATAAGATAAAATAAAAAGCAATATTTTCAGTCTGGTTCTTCATAAAAGTTAATAAGTCTTATTAAGAGATTTGGTGCAGTTTGGCACCAACCTTTGGTGATTAGAAAATTTAGTACTTAGTGTTTCTTTCAAGTATGTTAGCCTATTTGGCACTGAATTATGGAGTTTGGCAACATGTTCTGGCGATATCGATTATCACATATCCAGTATGCAGTCTCACAGTTCATTAATTCCCTTCGTTGGGATTCTCTCTCAATTCTCTAAAACGCGAAGTTTACAGGATGCAGTCAGCCGCGCCACCATGGTCCACTGTTTCCTCAACTGCCAGTCGATGAGCTTCTCGAGTGGCCTGGCCTTACCATCTGATTGGAAAGAATATATCTTGGTTTCATAAGAATTAATTATCTTTAAATAATCGTATTGGTAAAGGTTGAATTTTCCGACCTATCGGCAGAAAGGGTGAAGTGTTTATGTGGGGGGGGAGGAGGTTACCCCTTAAGAAACGATGGCTTTTTTAAGTGTTGTTTTTAGGTAATATCATGATTAATTTTGAATTTTCAATCCAAATCCCAGAGGATGGGAAAAGTGCGTGGGAAAAAGGGAAAGACCTCCCTCTCTAACTCCGTTTGAAAAATCGCGGCGAAAATCCTTTTCAAAAAATGTATGGTACCACAAAATAGAGCTATTTTGATATCTACGGTAGAAATTTATCTTTCTCTTTAATATTCTTAAAAGAAAGCATATTCTTTTTTTCAATTACATGGTTCAAACCGATTTTTTCGTTTACTGTCTATCGGCTAAATGTGATTTCGAATACACCTTATGCTTTCTCAAGGCTTTCCATAGGTCGGATATTGAGTTAACGGGTTGATGGGTGACAGCTTTTTTGGGGCTGATTTTGTTTGCTCTTCGACCCTTGTTTTTGTGAGCTTTAATTTATTTGAGGTACTTTCCGCGTTTTTAGTGTCCTTTCAAAAGTTTTTTTTTTCATCAAATATAGTCATGTGGGGTATCAAATTAGAAGTCTCGGTTAGTACTTGCCGGTATTAGTTTTTGACATTTGTTGGAAAGGTGGGGAGTGCGGGGGGTTGAAAGTGATCATTCCTTTAAGGGGCCATTCCCAGAAACTACCCAACCGAATCTGAAAAAAATCAGGAGGCTGCCACTATACGCTACCTGGACTCCGAAAAACCTTCCATACTGATATGTGTACAAATAAAGTTAATAATAGTATATTACTATAATTTTTAATAATTGGCTACAAAACCCCCCTTAAGTTCATGCTAGCACCATGAAATTTCGCAACAATATAGGGTATAACATAGAGCATGATCTTACCAAGTTTGGTGCATCGCACTATTACTAACAAAGTTATAATACGTTAAAGTTGCCGCTTCTTGCAAATTCAAGACCATGAATGTCAATATCATCCGAAAGTGGATATTCTCACATAATACAATATATGCATATATTACGTGCAACGTACTAAGAAATACACAAAACCTTTCGTACCTGAAGCGTCCAGATTCCGGTTTCCCGACTTGTTGGTTCGTAATATTCATTGGGCCAAGTTTGCACCATACTGTATGTACATATCACATATCAAAGTCATAAATATTGTGTTAATATTTGGCCTCGCCCGGCTTAGACCTGAATTTTACAAGGTGATTTTGCAGTCATTTCAATTTATATACAATTATATTTCATACACAATTCCCAAAGTTATGCCTTATGTTATCCCTTATATCAACGCGATTTTGTACTTTTAGGACGAAACTAAGGGGGGTTTTCGGGAAAATTTCCAAAAAGGGGGTAATATGCAACTATTAACTTTGTTTGAGCAGATATGGGAATGGGATGTATTTCGAGGCCTAGGCTTCGTATAGGTGCTTGAATTTGAATCGAATTTTTTCAGATTTTTCCACTGGGTAGGTTCTGAAAATGATTCCTGTTTCACTTTTTGGGGCACACATTTTGATTCCTCATTCCCTATGTTTCACCCAACATCAGAAATAAATCAATACTTATCTTTCATTTGATACCCTACATGACCATATTTTGTGAAAAAAATGTACACCCCCTTTAACATGTAATAAACAAGTCGGAATACCGGAAGCTCGCGCTTCGGGTATAAAGGTTTTGTGTTCATCTTATGTGAGAAACTTCAACGCACATTTTTCTGTCCGTATATAGCTACAAATCCACCATATTCTTTCATATTTTTCCAAACTACGAGACATACGTACATATTACAGCCATAGATGTCACGCTCACCCTAAACAAACAAACTGTCTATTACCGAATACTGTACACATATATGCACGTATATAAATTGATCGTACCCATATTTCCGATTTACTTCTTATATCTATTTGAATTAGGCACTACCCGCAAAGTTCATTAGCACGCATATATTATATACCTACATACACACATGTCTGGCTGACAAACAACTAAAACAATAATTCTCTGCGGCCCAATTCATAAGAACTCATTTCGTTGTGGTATTGAGGAATTGATATGTGATGATGACGTCATGCAGGTTGTAGAGTGCACGAAATTCACAAAAAATTGTAAAGTTTCACCCCCTATAACTTTGTTAATAATAGTTGGATTTTCTTCAAACTTGACCAAACTGTGCACTATGTTCTTCATTACACGCATGCCAAATTTTGTACTTCTGGGATGAACATAAGGGGGGTGTCGGTTAAATTTCTAAAATGTGGAAATATACTATTATTAACTTTATGTGTGCAGATATCGGAACCGGATATATTTTGAGGCCTAGATTTCGTAGAGATGCACCACTGTGATTTTTTTCAGATTTTTCGGTTGGATAGGTTCTGAGAACGAGACCTGTTACACTTTTTGTGGGTCATATTTTGAACCCTCACTCCCCTATGTTTCATCTAATATCAAATATTGAACCAGATTCGAAAAGTACTAATTGAGACCTTTCATTTGATACCCTACATAGCTACATTCTGTGAAAAAAAAATTTGCACCCTCCATTCACATGTATGGGGAGCCCCCCCTTAAACTTAACACAAGATGGCGCCACTTACTGCATGTAAAGGGATCACCAGATTACATACTCTCACCAATTTTCGTGACAATCGGTCTAGCCGTTTCCGAATAAATCGGGTGTGACAGACAGACAGACAGACAGACACCGTCTCGATTCTAATAAGGTTTTGTTTCACACAAAACCTTAAAAACGAATTTACAAATCATTTTATAACTAGGGATGATAACTTACCATAATTTTAAACTGAAACAAGAACGTTTACAGTAGATTGGAGCTGTTTGCCTACAAAACAGATGAAGTCAGAACTATTGGCAAAAAGATTATCAGTTTTTTCGTGATGCTTTCAAAACTTGTCAACCAACCATCTTTCTTTTCGAGTGGGCCCTGCAATCATATGGGTCTACAGTGTACACTTTCCATACATTATTGTTTAGAACCTAATAATTTCAGGTGACGATTTTGCCTTTCTTTTTTCTTAGAAGCTCTTCTTGTTTTCAAGATCTCATCAGTTTCTCTAGCCAGTTCTCTACTTATATAGTACCCGATTGCCTCATTTACACTAGCTATTAGACTTCGTTGGGAGTTAACTAGTCTGAGATGTTCTCTTCAAGGATTTCGTTTTCCTACTAATGTTCTCTAATTTGGGAACTAAACTGTAACGCGACTTCCTTTGGGTGGTAGACGTATACTCCAAAATATGATTTGATTTCTACAAAGTCCTGACCTGTATTCGACAGAATTTTTATGTTAAAAATTGAATGAGAATGTATTGATAGTTTGATGGTACACTTTTACTCAAAAAAGAAATGCATTCATTTCTATGGAAGCTAGTGAAAATAAATCAAACAGGAATAAAATTTGTGTATTCGCAAACAATAAAAATATTTAGTCCTGGACGATGGTAGATATTTTAATTGTGAATGGCACCACTCGTTTGAGGAAAATTGTTCCATGGAGTAGCTATCCTATCTTTCACCGTTGCAGATTAGAATGTATTTCGTGAATAGTGTAGTGTAGTAGTCAAAAGCTTGACTTTGCCAATAAAACCAAAATTTTCCACTCCCCCAATTATTTAATCCCAGATTTGAGACCATTTTCTGAAACTACATAAGGTTTCATATAAACTTTTCCATTTGCAAAGGTCATCGTCAATGCGAAGATATAACTGATTAAACTTGATAAAAAAATATCAAACTCAAATATATCCCATTATGTTAGCTTTCGAATGACATTGAAAAACAATGGTTTTAATCATTGGAAATTTCCGAATACTACACATTAAAGAGAGAGAGAAAATGTGTGTGCCAGTCCAGACGGCATTCCGTTTCTTATAGAATGCCTCCTCGCTCTATGCCCCGGGAGTTTCGGTTCAGTAGTACTTTAAACTGTTCCTTACATTGAGCCGGAATCTGGTAGTCATATTCTGTTTGGAATTTGTTCCGCCGCCGCGATTACATTCCTAGCGGATGTCATTAACAGTAATTCAGCACTCGCTTGCCAGATTGCAACAGTATAGTTGCTATTTAAGGAGGGAATGTGTTCTGGAGTCCCATTTTATTTCGTTTGACACTACCGTGTTTTCATAGTGTTGCTGGAATTCTTTGCTAAAAAGCGCTATCCTTCGCTGGCACAAAAACTAGAGCTTACATTTACATCTTCTTTATCTCTACAAAATATGGATATAATCGGTTGAGCAAAAATTTAAATTTAAGTTGTAGATTACCGTTCAGATCAAGTGGTTATATACCTTGGCAATCATTTTAATATGTTATATTATTTTTCCGACTTTAGTTGGCGCTGGTACAAACAAACAACACGTTGCCACGAAAAACACCGCTAAGCTCGACCGAGAGACTGAAGAATTAAAACACAGTAAAATTCCATTAGATGTGGGCAGATTGATTCAGCAAGGACGACAAGCAAAGGGCCTGAGTCAAAAAGATCTGGCTACCGTAAGCGTTTAATTATGTAGAATCGAAAAGTATTGCTTACTTTACTACTTTTTACAGAAAATATGTGAAAAACAACAGGTTGTGAACGACTATGAAGCTGGACGAGGGATTCCAAATAATTTGATTCTCGGAAAAATAGAGAGGGTGATTGGAGTCAAATTACGAGGAAAAGATCGTGGCACCGCAGTAGCGCCTCCTGGTGCGAAAAAGTAAAATATCAGGAGGCAGAAATTGTGATTTAATAATTTAAAAAAAAAAAACAAATTTTTGATGAGTAGATGTGTTCTTCCCAAGTTGATGATTTTGACTTTTGCGTTAAGTTCACTAAATTTCCAACAAGATGCAAGTTTAAAACTGAACCGACAACTTAAACGATGTAGTAGTTTGTCATCAATCTAATGAAAATTGCATTTGATTTTTTCATATTGTTCAATAAATATATTTGTTTATCAGAAGCATTTTTAGATGCAGTTTAAAGATTACTGGCAGACAAATTTTAATGATATAAATTTAATGATATTAGTGTTTGTCTATGGTGGTCTTCAGAAAATCACATTGATAATCATATCCATAAGATGAACAGGAGTGGACAGAGCCATCAGCTGAAATATTTAGGTATTCAATACACCCTATATAAAAGCGAAAACGGATCTAGCGGCCGCTCTCCTTTCGTTGCATGTTGTGGTCGCGAGGGCTCAAGGAGGCAAAAAGCCTCGGTCCTCCCTATTCAATACGAATGTTCTCACTATTACCCAAAAGTGCCAGGCTTTCATCAACTCATGTTGGCAATATACTGTAGAAATTTTAGATCGAAATTCAAGATATTTACCAAGGTATAGCAAATATAAGAGCATGCGCCTTATTAACGGTACCTACAAAACGAAAACATTAAACGAGTTTTTTTCGAAACCACATTGTTTCAATTGGTGGGAAGCATAACTATAATTCTGTTGAACCAGTCTGGCCGTAATTTTTACACATTATTTGTTCTACACATCAGTGTTTTTGCCCGAGCCTCGATTATATTTTTTATTCTTAATTTTCTTATTAGTATTAAGACTTTGTTTTCATTTTAAAAGTTGATGTTAAATTCCCTAGACCTTCATGTCCTTGCAACTCGAATGTGGGTGTGAAATTACCATATTGCAAAATTCGTCGCTCTAAACGATGCTACTTGAAAGCATGCGTTGTATTTCCAAATATGCTATAAATAGTGCTTGGATCCCTGAGCAACTCTGGCAATATAAGTTGGAAGTGGATCTGGTGGGTCAGTGATGGTGGAGTAGAACAGTGCATGCCAGGCATTTCTTACCAAAACTTCAGGGCGCGACAATGTAAGCACAATATAGCCATTAGAGAAATGAGCACATTTCGAAGCATTTTTTACTCGTTGTCTTCATTTAAATTGAATACTGCTTTATTGGGTTCGATTTTCAATCTCGTTCGAAGAACGAGCTGTGATTCGTTCTATTTTCAATCGTGGGCCTCGTTCTTCACATATTTCAGCAACTCTTCTGGCTGGCAGTTGCCATGCATGCTTGCTTGATCTTCCACTGTTCAATTTTTTGGGCGGATTCTCCAATAATTTCAACATTGAATGTCTCACCAATAAATAGTAATTATTTGTCATGACAACTGATTGAAAGTCGTATAAGTTGATTCAGCGCCATCTAGGGGCAATTCATGAAAACTTGGACAGGCACCAAAATATTCAGTAAAAACCACACATATACTAATTTTCACGTTGATTGGGTGAACGGCATACCTAGGAGTAAGTTAAATAACGTAAACGGCACCAAAATATTCATGTGTATATCTATTTTTATGGCGATCGTATGAACGGTGTAGGAGTTGATCTCCCGCAACAGTGATCGATAGCCAAGTAGACAGTTACCAGCTAAGCGGCTGCCAGCTCCACTATAAATGGTGCACATTTGTGCCAAATTTGTTGCCATGTTCACTTCCTTGCCTCAATTACAGGGGGTGGCTCAATTATTAGAGCCACTCACATTTTTCATCTAATTTTAAGAATATATTTTTTTCATATTAAGTATGTATTATTTAGTTTCTGTTATTATTGATTTTGAAGAATATGTGTTTCTACTATACTTTGGTCTAATTTTTCAATGTTCTGGTGACAATGATTTTTTGAACGTACTTCATAGTGAACAATACCAAAATTACCGAAAAATTTTTGAAATAAAAAGTTCATAACAAGTATTGGTCAATCGCATTAATATCAAAGGTTTCCCGGCCGCGATATCGACAGAAACAGAAAGTTGGTGCAAAATTACAATTAACACCAAATGGGATGGCAAGCTAGGTCGCAAAAAGTTTACCTCGCCTAGGGACGAGTGAAAAATAAGGGATATTTGTGTTCCAAAGGCTTCTTCTATGATCATAATGGGACAGATTCAGGATGCTAGCATTTCAATATTAGTAAGGTCAACTGGATGTCGCGGAAAAGAATTGGGTTTTTTATGTCGACGTCCATTAAAGAAACCACCTCTTACCCCTGTAATTATGATCAAGTGGCTCAATGCAAATGATATTTGAATTTGACTGTTGATATTTAGAAAAAGGGTAATAGACTTCTTTTTAACAAAAATAGTCAGCCATTTAGTTTCCATATAAGCTCAGTTTTGCAAAATCCAAACTCAATAATCTTTTCCATGTTTGCTTATCTAACCAATCATCCGTATATGCATCAACTGACAAATCAGGTTTTGTAAGAAGACCTGGCGAAAAGTTTAAAGTTGATTGCATCGTAAAAAAGATAGAGCCTCCATTCATAGCCTGGTCAATGATTGACAACAAGTACAAGGCACCTATAAACTATCCAAAAGAAAATAAGCAAGGACTAAGACCGACTTCGCGTAAACTTCACAAAAACTATCTACTAAACTATAGGAACTTAAATTTTAAAAACAATCGGTTCGCCCGGTTCGCAACAATATTTTATATACAATATAACTTCTTTTCTTCAGCCTTTGTCCCGGTCACAAGCAAAGTCGGCTCGTCGTGATCGGTTTCGCCATTTGGCTCTATCGAATGCTTGATCTGGGTACAATCTCGAGACTTTCAAATCCCCATCCAACGTATCAAACCACCGTTGTTTCGGCGTGCCTTTTGGTCGTTTACCATCGACTTCGATGTTCAGACCGACCTTGGCAAGTGAATTCTCATTAGCGCGAATTGCGTGACCATACCATCGAAGATACCTCTCTCGCAATTTTTCCACGATCGGTGCAACCTCTTAACGAACGCGGATATCCCCATTTCAGATGTGATCAAAACATGTCACACCACAAGTCAAACGCAACATCTTCGTGTCCATTACCTAAGCCGCCGTTCATTGTCTTTTATAGTCGGCCAACACTCAGAACCATAGAGGGCGACAGGACGGACGACATTGCGGTAAATTTTAGATTTAAGACGTTCGTTGATACGTCGATCACAAACAACACCAGTTGTGGAATGCCACTTCATCCACGTTGCGCTAATGCATGAAGCAATTTCATAACGCAGTTCTCCATTGGCTGAAAGCGTTAACCCGCTCAGTTCTGGCCAGATCACTGCCGCTGACAGTGATTGTGCCTGTTTCATGGGGATCGGTCGTCAAAAATACAGTTTTGTTTAGATTCAATCTGAGACCCTGTTGCATGAGGCGATCATTCCATTTTCGGACAAGTTGCTTGAGATAATTTTTGTGACGGTGTCCATAACAAGAACAATGAGGAGTGGTGAGAGGGTGCGTCCTTGATGAACACCAACAGAGACACGAAGCGGTTTTGATACACCCGCCATACTTCCAACTTTACTTTTCGGATCATGGTAGAGCAATTGAACCCAGCGCACGAGTTCTTCTGGCACTAAGTGTTGTCGTAAAGCATACCAGATTAGTTCGTGTGGTACACGGTCAAACGCTTTCTCTAGATCCAGAAATGCAATGTAAAGAGGTCGATGTTTCTCACGGTGTTTCTCCATGAGTAACCGCGCAGCGTGTATTACGTCAGAAGTTCCGCAGTTTTTGACAAATCCGTCTTGATTCACGGTTATTTCAATGATTTCGCGAATACGGTTGTCAAGAATGCATTCAAAAATCGTGGTATGTGTGTGGGAAAGTAACCGGATCGGACGGTAATTTGAACATTCTGCTGGACTACCTTTCTTTTTCCATATTGGAACAGTGGTACTTTCTTGCCAGTCAGATGGTATTCTACTTTCGTGAATAGCCCGACTAAAGAATTCACTGAGCCACAGTGTTGGGTCCCAACTCTTCGCTTTCCAGATCTCAAATGCGATGTCGTCAGGTCCTGTGTCGCATTCAATTACGAACAAAAGAACACCTCACTTTCATGAATTCAAAGAAAAGATTTCCAAAATTCATTAATAATAAAATCAATCACTTTTATGTTCAATAAAGAGCATAAACGTAACATGAACACATCAAATTAACAAAGTCTTAATAATTTTGTTTATGGGCATGTGTAGATGTCTAAGTATTTTTTTATTGTGCTTTGAGGTGCGTGTTTTGTCGTTGTAGTTCCAATATTTCCAATTCTTTACTACAATCGTGATCAACCATATTTTAAACATTTTATTTAGATTAGCGAAATAAACGTACTTCCACCCTAATGTTAACTCGCTCCATTTGAAGCTCGGCGTCTTAGCGAGTCGATTGAACAGTCGAAATACTTTCACTTCCTTTGACAACTTGCAATCTCTTCTTGCTTTTTATAATTCTCGAAAATTAAGTTAGGATTTACTCATTTATTTATTTGCGTTGTCACTTTTCGTTCATCGGCAATCACCCAATGAAAGAAATAAGGCTAGATTGTTTCGTCCAAAAAGGAGGCACGACGAATAAATATAAACAAAAAACAATACCTAGCTACTGCTTTTCGGGCACACTGCTCAGAAGATTAAGGTGAGGTAAGGTCTGATGAATTATACCTCCACCATGGATGAAAACGTCCCGCCTTTTTCTTTTTTTTAAATTTCTTCCCCAAATTGAATACCATCTTACGTTTCAAAAGATGATACAGCATCTTGTACCACCTTTTTTTACCTCCTGTGCTTTTCTCATTTGTGTCCATTGCTTTCATTACCCAGCTGCTGTAAATATTGACTCGGAACAACGTCATCCTTTAACCGCCTTTTGGTTTCCATAGTTCCCAGACATTTTGTGCGAGATGATTATAAGCTTCAAGACATAAGCTTATAATCGTCTCGCACAAAATGTTTTGAACACACACGTTTTTGAAGTCAATCTTCCTACAATTTTCACAAAGTTTTCTCTACCCTTCACAAAAGAATCTCAAGGTACTTCCTCTTTTGCTTGATAACTATCACAACCATTTATCACGCACCTCAAAAATTTGTCTTAAACACGCTTGATAAAAAAATCCAGACCACAAATTTTAACACCTTTCAATAAAATATTAGCAACGATTTTCAAACCGAAACAGACTACTCGATAATCACGACCCAAGTGACGTTAGCCAAATTCAAATATGGAGGACATGATGTTCGGATGATATGACCTTGTCTAGTTTGTGTAGCGGGACGACCCATGTCCACTGGTAGGTCTTTGTGGTGGTTCATGTTAATTTACAGTTTTCTGTTAGTGGACAAACGTGTTAAATGGCCGGGAGCGTTTCGAACTATAACGGCAATGCATCCATGACCACACACAATATATTAGGTTTGCTGGAAAGTTCATAGGCTAACATAGAAATAATTTTTTTTTAGGAAATTTGATTTTATTATCCAATAAAGTTGTCTTCGAAGGCGATATAACGATTATAGTGGTCATACGATTTTTCGATTTTATTTTGATAGTGCCAATTGCCTTTGGCCTCAAAATTGGTCTCAATTTCGGCTCTTCATTGGCGCTAAATTTCTTTCTAGCAAACATGATCTTGAGGTCTGGGAACGGAAGAAAATCGCCGGGACCAGGTCTGCAGAATACGGTAGATGTGGGAGCAATTCAAAGCTCAATTAATACAATTTTGCCATGGTTTTCATTGATTAATGATACGGTGCATTGTCTTGGTGACTTTCTTTTTCTTCAGATGGCGCCGGTTTTTCGCGATTTCTTCTTTCCGCTTGTAATATTCGCTCTTGATGGTTATTTCCTTTTCCATCCGTGGTTATTTCCTTTTGTACGTATCCCAAATACTGATACAATAGCCTTGCCAGCCGACCGTTGTGTCTTTCCACGCTCTGAGGTCGGTTCACCACGTGCAGTCCACTTAGATGACGATTGTTTTGATTCTGGTGTGGAATAATGTAGTCATGTATTGTCCATTGTTACATATCGACGCATAAGTTTTTATGGAAGAAGAGTTTCAAACACTGCTCAGAATTGTCAATTCGTTGTTTTCGGCTGATCCTAAGGAGTACTTTGAACAGAGGTTTCGCATACCCAAACATTCATGTACGATGTGTCCAACACGTTCCTTTGATATCCTTAGAGTTCAAAATTATTTTGTGGACTACTTTGATGTTTTCGTCGGTAACGGCGCCTTTGGGACGTCCACTGCGTGCACAGTCCTCGCTGACTATTTCGTCTCGTTTAAACTTAGCAAATCGAATAATTGGACAAGGATCGGTTACATAGAGAAGAACCATTCATCATCAACGGCGCAGAGGTCCACCAATGCGATATCCCTAAAAGCTATCTGGTGTCCTGAGCTACGCCATCACTCCATCTCAGGCAGGGTTTTCCACGTTTTCTCTTTTTACCATAGATATTGCCTTTATAAACCATACGGATTAAGTGACCCGCCCAACGCCGCCTGTTGAGTTGGATTTTATCCACAATGAGACGGCCATCGTATCGGTCATAGATTTCATCGTTATAGAGGCTGCGGAATCGTCCATCCATGTAGGGGGCCGAAAGTTCTTCGGAGGATTCTTCTCTCGAACGCTGCAAAGAGTTCGCAATATTTCTTGCTAAGAACACAAGGTCCTGAGGAATACATAGGGGTTGGCAAGATCATTGTTTTGTACAGTAAAAGCTTTGACCCTGTGGTGAAACGTTTCGAGCGAAACAGTTTGTGTTAGCTGAAATAGGCTCTATTGCCTACCAACAACCGTGCGCATTATAACTGTTATCGGTTGTTATTTTCGACCGTAGATAGGAGACATTTTCAACGGTCTCGTGCTATCTTTATTATTCTCGTTTGACCGGTGTGATTCAATGTTTCTCGTTCTTTGGTTTTTGGCCCTGACGTTGCCATCATGTACTTCGGCTTGCCTCCTCGATCTGGATGAAGGCAGTTTGTACGTCTCGGGTGGTTCTTCCCATGATGTTGATATCGTCAACATAGGCCAGTAGTTGGGTGGACATGAAGAGGATCGTACCTCTTGCATTTACCTCAGCATCACGGATCACTTTCTCGAGGGCCAGGTTAAAGAGGACGCATGATAGGGCATCTCCTTGTCGTAGACCGTTGTTGATGTCGAATGGTCTTGAGAGTGATCCTGCTGCTTTTATCTGGCCTTCGCAGATTGGTCAGGGTCAGCCTAGTCAGTCTTATCAACTTCGTCGGGATACCAAGTTCTCTCATGGCCGTGTACAGTTTTATCCTGGCTATACTGTCATAGGCGACCTTGAAGTCGATGAAAAGATGGTGCAACTGATGGCTATATTCCAACAGTTTTTTCGTCGCTTGCCACAGAGAAAATCTGATCTGTTGCTGATTTGCCTAGAGTGAAGCCTCTTTGTTATGGGCCAATGATGTTCTGGGCATATGGGGCTATCCGACCTAGCAAAATAGCATAGAATATCTTATAGATGGTACACAGCAACGTGATACCTCTATAATTGCTGCACTGTGTGATATCTCCATTTTTATGTATGGTACAGATAATGACTCGTTGCCAATCGTCAGGCATTGATTCGCTGTCTCATACCTTAAGCATCAATTGATGAACCACTTGGTGTAATTGGTCGCCTCCATATTTAGTCGATTCCATTGGTTCCTGGCGACTATGGTTTTTAAGCCGGTGGATTGCACGGACTGTTTCTCCTATGCTTGGTGGTGGCAGCGTTTCTCCGTCGTCTACAGTTGGCGGGACCTCCAAGTCGTCGTTATTTTGTTTGTTGAGCAGTTCATCAAAATACTTAATCAATCGCTCCAATATGTCCATTCTGGCGGAAACTAGATTTCCCTCTTTGTCTCGGCAGGATGAGCATCGAGGTGTATAAGGCTTCACCCTGCTGGCTTGTTGGTAAAACTTGCGCGCCTGGTGCGGTTGCTTCCTGTACTGTACGAGTTCACAGATTTGTTGTTTCTGCCGGGCTTCTTTTTTCTGTCTGTGGTATCGCTCACCACTTGACGGAATTTGTGATAAGTCTCCACGCGGGCCCGCATTCTTTGAGAGTGTAACTTTACTCTCTGCTAGCTTATATTCATTGTCGAACCAGCCATTCCGACTTTTCTTTTGGCTGGCCCAAGTATGTTTGTGGTCGTATCAATGATAACGATTTTCAGGTGGTTGTGAAGAGCATTTGCTGATGTCCCCCAGGACATATGTTAGCTGCGGTTATTGCGGCATTCATTTCCCCCTTATAGGTATTACGGAGGGCTGTGTTGCGGATGGCTTCACTATTCACTCTCATCTGATTGTCAGGCGGTGTTTCAACTCGAGCCCGGACCATTACGCCAACAAGATAGTGATGTGAGTTTTTAGGCACGGAAGGCTCGCTTTCATCCTTGTTCGTCTGCAGTTTTTTAATAAGAAAGAACTTCAAGCGATCAGCACGTGGAGGTGGAGATAGGATGGGTGAAGATCTGGGACCTACACTACCCTTGGTCCGCTAATACACCATATATTATGGCCGCCATCCAGTAAACCATGCGCTTGGAGTAGGTTTTTAGTCAGCCAAAAAAATGAACGGCTATATACCCTGCGCTTGCGAGGCAAATTTAGAAATATGAGCCTCATTAACATTCACACCTCTGCAGAGGAGGCTGCAAAGTCAGAGAAAGATACCTTCTACGAAGCAGTAGAACGAGCCCTCGAAGCCTGTTCCGGATTTGATATGAAAATCATGCTTGGTAATTTTTTGCTCGGAGTAGCTTTTTAGTCAACCAAAAAATTTTCTCGCTGTGGCAAGCGATGGAAAAACTGTTGGAATATGGACAAGAGTTGCACCATCTATTCATCGACTTTAAAACCGCCTATAATAGCATAGCCAGCGTAAAACTGTACACAGCCATGAGAGAATTCGATATCCCGACGAAATTGATAAGAGTGACTAGGCTGACCCTGACCAATGTGCGAGGCCAGATAAAAGCAGCAGGATCACTCTTAAGACCATTCGACATCAATAACGATCTACGACAAAGCGATGCCCTATCATGAGCCCTCTTTAACCTGGCCCTCGAGAAAGTGATCCGTGATGCTGAGGTAAATGCAAGAGGTACAATCCTCTTTAAGTCCACCCAACTACTGGCCTATGCCGACGATATCGACATCGTGGGATACGTGGGAGACGTACAAACTACATTCATCCAGATCGAGCATTTGGCACCAGATCTTGGGCTGCACAGTCAATAATGGCAAGACAAAGTATATGGTGGCAACGTCCGCACCAAAAACCATATCAAACCACACGGGTCAAACAGGAAGAATAAGGATAGGAGAATACAACTTTGAGACCGTTGAAAATTTCTCCTATTTAGGGTCGAAAATCATAACCGATAACAGTTGTGAAATCCGTGCACGGTTGTCGGCTGCCAACAGTGCCTATTTCAGCTTACAAAAACTGTTTCGCTCGAAACGTCTCACCATAGGGTCAAAGCTCTTACTGTACAAGTCTATGATCTTGCCAGTCCTTATCTATACCGCGGAGATCTGGGTTCTTAGCAAGAAAAACTGCGAACACTTTGCCGCGTTCGAGAAAAGAATCCTCCGAAGAATTTCTGACCCCCTACAAGAGGATGGACGATACCGTAGCCTACACAATGACAAAATCTATGAGCGATATCATGACCGGTGGATAAAATCCGGCTCAATAGGTTACGGTGGGCCGGTCACTTAATCCGGGTGGATGAGGATGATCCAGCCCGGAAAGTTTATAAGGCCAATATCTATGGTAGAAAAAGAAGACAAGGCAGACCCTGCCTAAGATGGAGCGATGGTGTAGGCTAGGACGCCAGACAGCTTTTAGGGATATCGAATTGGTGGACCTCGGCGCAAAACCGGGATGTCTGGAGTTCCTTATTAAGGCAGGCCTAGACCGGATACCGGTTGTTGCGCCGTTGATGATGATGATGAAAAAATGAAACCTGTTGTTATCAGCTTTGAAAATATAAGCCTTGGGAATTTTAACAGCCAAGTAGGGACGGAGCCCGTGTTCAGGCGATATGTTGGCTCCCACAGCTTATATAAGGATACCAATGATAACGGACAGGGTATTATTTAATTAACAGTGCCACACGAAATGGTTGTTGGAAGTACCTGGTTTGCGCGGAAAGCGGTCCACAAACAATCAAATTGACCACGTGTTAACCGAACGCCGCTACCTCTCTGCCTTGATGGATGTTAGTGTTAAGAATTCTGCTGCTTCACAAGAAGTATTCTCACTATGAGTCGTTGCACCCAGCACCAAATATTCTGTCCGGCTGCTTCTCCCGTGCTTTTACCTTTTGTTTGGTAGAAAATTAAGTAAATTGACATCCAACAAAGAACTTTATTAACTTATTATTTCGAAACTTCAAACCTCGTTCGGTCGGTAGACTGCACACGTCCGCTCTGTTTGATGGGCGCGGAAGAAGAGACAATCTTCTTTACCGGTTGCGGACCAACGGAATTTTTCACCCTTAATTTCGTTGGCGTTTCGGTCCAAATTTACTTGCCTCTTTGCTAAATCCAGAGCCATTTGACCAGGAACAATGGACTAGTTATGTTCACTAGAAACGTTAGATGGGGCACCTACATGATATCCACCTTATCAAGGTCGGAAATTTAGCTGGTACAAACAGTCAAGTTTTTAGGAGTACATCTCGACTTGAAGCGTGAAAGCACCCTATCTAGGAACAATATCAGAAACCCTGCAGATTATTCTGGTGTTGTATGACTGGAATAAGTAAGACCTGGGGACATTCAGCACAACGGATTCATTGGATATCTACATCCATAATAAAACCCATTTTGAGGTGTGCATGCATCGTCTGGTGGCCGAAACTGAACTTTCCTAAAAGCAGGACGCTGCTAGCGCAAATTCAAAGACTCGATTGCCTAGGAATTACTAGAGCAATGAATACTACGCCAACCACGGCAGTCGAAGCTATCCTAAATCAACCCTCCATGATTTTGGAGGTGAAAGGAAACACCCAATGACACTTATAGACTCGATACTATTGGCGCGAGGAAATGCGGCTAATCATACGGTCATGCGTCTGGAATTTCCTTGACAAACATCCTATGGCTCTGATGCCGGCCGATCATAACGTTTCCAGATTTATCTTTAAAAAGACATACTATATCGTAATCACCAAAAGAAAAGTATAGTCGATAAATGGCCACGAGTATTTTGGGATTACAGACTTAATAATCTTTACCGACAGGTCAGTCATGGAAGACGGATCAAGCATAGGGGTGTTTTCGGGAAATCCGACTATTCAACTGGGCCGACTTTTTGGAAAAATGACGACTATATTCCATGCAGTGATATATGCTATTTCATTGGCAGCAGAAGGATGCTTGCAACTAAAATGGCGAGGTCGCACCATTAGAATCTGTTCCGACATCCGGACAGCGTTATCAGCATTAAACAACAATAGCATATCAAGCCAGTTGCTGCTGGCTAGCTAGTTGCTGCTGAAACTTTGCCGACTAAACGAAACATTCCTAATGTGAATGCCAGGGCACAAAAACATTGCCGGTAATGAGGAAGGTAACAGGCTGTTCAGGTACCTGACCAAAACATGGGTGCGGACCTCAGGCTCCTCGGATGTGTAGACCGCTACACGCGCGTGACGAGGACCAGGTTACAGGGTAATTGAAAATTTTCTCCGTACACCGGATCAGTAGGTCTTGTAGGAAACTTTTCGCGGACGACCGAACGGAGACCAAGCAAAACGAAAGGCAAGACCTACGACCAGAACGGCTTTTGTGCGTCATAATGGCTGCCTGCAGCGTCCGATACCAACGCTCGAGCAATCCATTGAGCTGCGGGTGGTATGCGGTTGTTCGTTGGCGTTTGAATCCAAGGAGCTGTCCGAGCTCTGGGAAAAGAGTGGATTCGAATTGCATTCCCTGGTCTGTGATGATTACGGTGGGAACATTAAAGCGCGGAATCCATTCTCAGCAGACGGTCTCAGCACATGACTATACCGCAATATTCTTCAGAGGTATTGCCTTGAGGCACCGCGCAAACCGATCAATGATCGTAAGGCAATACTTGTAGTGGAGCAAATCTCGCAAAGCGCTTACATTGTAGAGATATACATATGGTGTGGAAGCGCTTTGTTGACTTAAGGAATATACCTAATTCCTTCTTAGCATGCTTAGGGATCTTAAACCTTCGGCACGCGATACACTCTCTGGTCCAAGAATTCAAGTCCTTATTCATGGACGGGTGGAAATATTTGCTGGAGACTAGCTGGCTCGTTGTCCGAATGCCAGGGTGCGCAAAATCGTGCACCGAGCGAAACACTTTCTTACGGAAAGGGACCGGAATACACGGCCTAAGTTCCTTTTTGGAGATCTCGTAGTAGATAGAGAAAGATGAGCAAAAGATGGGGAACTCCTTAAACTTGTATTTGGAGTCCGACTGCAGGCCCTGAAGAACTGCGTAATCCTTCTGGGCCACAATTGCCGAAAAATCAACTGCGGTTTGGATGTTCATCTCGGAGATCCGAGACAAAGCATTAGCGACTAAGTTGCCTTCACCAGATACATGCTGAATATCCGATGTAAACGGCTAAGTGCCGAAATTGGTGAGCAGGCGCTTTGTCGGGCTTATGGTCCGTGAAACGAAAACAATTGATGAGAGTTTTGAGAAGAAACCCAACGGTTGCCAGCTTTGGTTTACTAACTGGTGAAAAGCAGCGCCTATTGCAATGTCTGATGGACTGACGAAAGTACAGCGGCTACCGCCTGTTGCTTGGTGGTTCAAACGCTTGGCCAGGTTTCTGGAGACCACACAACCGGCCGTGAATCTTTGGTCTTAGAAACAGGCAGGAAAGCGTTAAGTAATGCCTCGTGGTGAACGGCTTTTGGCAGGAAACGACGAACACCACGCCCAAGAACTTTCTAAGGTCATTGACTGCCTTTGGCAGTGGAAAGTTCGCGATCACTTGCACCTTGTCTGGGTCAGGTTGTAAGCTGTCAGGAGTGATGGAATGGCCTAGAAATTTCACCTGCTGCTGGAGAAATCTGCACTTTTCAATGTTAAGGATTAGGCCATTGTCAAGGAGGCGTTGAAAAATGCACTCGAGATGTTTCAAATACTTGGAATCGGAATGGTCTGACCATTCGGGCGTCTATAATCTCCACGAGGTCGCCATTAGGCTCTGGGAGATAAAGTGGACGCCAACTGCTGTTGGAAAGTCTTAAAATCGGCGAGCTCCTGGGGTGGTAAAGGGTGCACCTTTGAGAAGATTGAGGAGTTGGTAGTGTTGATTTGGTGTTAAAAATCATGCTTAACTCGCTCGGAGAGACTACGCTCGGTGGTGATGTGTTACGTCGATCTAATTTTCCTCGCTGCTTTGGCGAAAGCGAACGAAAAAAAAATAGTTATGAATTATTTTTAGGATTATTTCACATGAAGGAAAGAGGATAATAGATTTAAGGAACGAATACAAAAAAAACTCACTCTTTCTATATTCAATGCCCAAATTTACAATGAATCTCATTTACAAATGGGACGCTAAGATCAAACTATACAACACTAGCCCAAAATTTATTTAAACAAGCGAATTAAAAGGGTAGGCAAGAAAACAAATTTAATTTCCAACATTGAACTTTTGTATCCATCGGACGATAACTTAATTTGTTGTGCAAGACGAATATCCAGTTACAGACACTACAACGCATTTAATAATAAGATGAATACAGTTATACTGCCTTTAATACATCTAAGGAAAAATAATGCAAGTGTGCCCCAATATAGTAACAACTAAGTTTTCAATGTAATTGCAATCTGAAATGAAATCATCAGCCCTCCCATTTTTACCCACCCTCCCGCCCATTATATTACAAGCTGCAGGGGCGAACGTTTAGGATGGGGTGGGCCGCCCCTAGGGCCACCATATCATCTGGCCCCCATGAACAGGAAAGGAAAACGTGAACCACTGGTTGCGTAGATGTCAGAATCGGCTTTGAGCTGATCCTTCCCATCTATCGTGTGCGCGTTAGGTTTTTGTGATTTAGTCCGCTCCCTTATTAGGCTGTTTGGCAGTTTAGCTCCTTTGGGATTGAAATCTCTGGTAATTTACCCCTGGGCTGGGCTGGCTTCCACCGTAAATCGACATGGGAGGTTGATCGGTAAATGAGGCAGAAACGCCAAAGGATTTGAACACTAAAAAAATTGGAATAAAACGTTTGCCGGCTGGTCCTGTCTTCGACGAACCTTGCCTTCTTTAGTCTGTTTTTCAGCTGCCAGCTCCGCCAGGCTACTGCGTACATTCACGGGCGTTTGACCCATTACCGATTTTAATGCCTTAAGCGACATAAGCTGCAATCTTAACGATAACAAAGTTTCCACTAAAGTGCTTTGGTGAGATTTTTCAAATAAGTTGGTTCGAACTCTCATTATTGTTCTACGTAAAACATCCGACACATCGCTCCAGGAGGACGTTTTTATCTAAATCTTCATAGATAGGGTTAATGGCATCCAAAACGGGGGAAGAGCACTATACATGTGTCTGAACGAATACAATGCATTAGCAGCAGCAGCTTTTTGCCATTCGGACGGATCCTTAGTTTTGCTCCAATATATCACAAATCTTCTCACAATATTCTTGGAAGGTTGCAAAACAAGCTTAGAAACGTTACCTCTCCTTTTGAAGAAGCCGTGAAAAAGCATCATCATTTATAAAAAAAGCATAACAAGCTCCCAAAAATTTATCTTATGATATCTTTCAATAATCTTAGTTTTCGAACCGGAATAAGCTCCACACGTTAAAGGGTCGTTTATTTTTTTAAGATGAATAGGGTAGCGTAGTACCCAGAAAAGGCTTTTTTGGAAATGGGTGGATAAATTGGCGCGTACTTCAATAATGAGCTAGGATACCGGGTTGAATTTATTGCGTATGTTTAATATGTTAATAAATATATGGTGTATTTGTATTTTTATCGAGTTCTTCAAAAAAAAAAAAATAAAAAAAAGTGGTTAAGCCGCCTTCACACGGAATGACCCCTTAATTTCAAGGACGTTACATCTTTTCTTAACCAAAAATTGCAAAGTCGTAGTGTTTGAATTCAATGGACCACTTTCTGTGAGTTTTTTGAAAGAAATAGTTTATAAAGACACCTTAAGGGGGTCATCCCGTGTGAAGGTCGTTTTTTAAGGTTTTGTGTAAAACAAAACCTTATTAGAATCAAGTCGGTGTCTGTCTGTCTGTTACACCTGATTTATTTGGAAACGGCTAGACCGATTGTCACGAAAATTGGTAAGAGTGTGCGATCTGCTGTTCCCTTTACATGCAGCAAGTGGCGCCATTTTGTGTTAAGCTTCAGGGGAGTTCCCCATACATGTGAATGGAGGGTGCATCATTTTTTTTTCATAAAACATAGCCATGTAAAGTATAGAATGAAAGGTTTAAATTAGTACTTTTCAAAATTGGGTGAAATATAGGGGAGTGAGGGCTCAAAATATGACCATCAGAAAGTGTAACAAGTCTCGTTCTCAGAACCTATCCAACCGAAAAATCTGAAAAAAATCACAGTGGTGCATCTCTATGAATTCATCCGGTTCCGATATCTACACAAATAAAGTTTTACTTATTTATTATTAGTTCATCTCAGAACCACAAAATTTAGCATGGGTGTAATGAAGAACATAATGCACAATTTGGTCAAGTTTGAAAAATCCAACTATTATTAACAAAGTTATAGGGGTGAAACTTTGCCATATTTTGTAAATTTCGTGCATTCTACAACCTGTATGACGTCATCATCACATATCAATTCATCAATACCATAAAGAAATGAGTTGTTATGAATGAGGTCGCAAAGAATTATTTTGTTTTAGTTTTTAATCATTTGTATCATATATGAATATCAATTACTCCAACCAGACATGTGTGTATACTACATACCTATGTACATGCGTGCTAATGAAGTTTGCAGGTAGTGTCTAATTCAAATAAATATATTTGTACATTAAACCAGTCGCGTTTAATATACGTACTATATATGTACATATGTATGCTCGGAAATATGGGTACGAGTTTATATACATGCATATAAATGTACAGTATTCGGAAATAGGCAGTTTGTTTGTTTAGGGTGAGTATAATACCTAAGGCTGTAATATGTACGTATGGCTTGTAGTTTGGAAAAATATGAAGGAATATGTTGGATTTGTAGCTAATACGGATAGAAAAATGTGCATTGAAGTTTCTTACATCAGATGAACACAAAACCTTTATACTCGAAACGCGAGCTTCCAGTATTCCGACTTCCTTTTTTGCTTTTTTGTAATTTTTTATGACGAACTGGATAAAGGTACAAATACGAATTTTTCATCATATATTTATTAATGTCTTGGCCATGCGTAGTAATTTCTCCAGTACGATAACATAGTTCATTATTGAAATACAGCGCAATTTATACACCCATCTCCAAAAAAAGGTGTTTTTCTGCTGACACATTAGAGGGCGCTACGATCATCTTAAAGAAAAAAAGTAAACGGAATTTTAACCTACAGACTTAACTACAGTCCGCAAACTAGGATTATTAAAAAATATTGAAGCCATGCTATTAACATAGTATGGTGGTCCCAAGCCCAGGTAAAGGAGGAGGGTTTGAGGCAACGTACTCTGTACTATCCTCAGTAAAACAAAAATAAAATGCTGAGATCAGGGAAAGAGATAAATAAAGTATAGTTGGAGTTATTCCACTGTGCTAAATCCTACCTGATCTCTCTTGGTGACAGGCCCCGCGACAGGTCGACCAAGAAAATGCATAGAATGTCGTTACAAACATGATGATCGGATTAAGTCACAGGCCTCGGAGAAATGCTAGGGCGTCCACCTCAGTCGACGCGGCAGGACGGGCCCCGGTCCTGTCGAGAAATGGGCAAGGGTTCTTCACGCATGGACGGCGTCAGGACGTAAGCAAGTTAGTCCGCACACAACGAACAAAACAAATACGTGTCTGCACGCTAAATGTTGGTACCCTAACTGGAAAGACCGAGGAACTCGCAAGAGCCCTTCGGAAAAGGTGCATTGACATCTGCGCTCTGCAAGAAACCCGATGGTCTGGTGCCAAAAGCTGCGACATTGAACGCGAACGCGGTAAAAATGGCTACAAACTTCTCTATTTTGGTAACCCACAGACTCAATCTGGTGTTGGCATTGCCATCTCAGAGGGTTTCCGTGATGCCATTAAAGAAGTCGAACGATTTGATGATCGGCTGATGAAGCTCACCATTATATCAGCTGATCGCACTATTCACTTCTTCACCGCGTATGCACCACAGACAGGTCGACCTGATGCCGAGAAAGATGCCTTCTGGCAACTTCTCGATGAAAAGACTTGTCACGTGCCTGCTGACGATTACATAATCATTGCCGGCGACCTTAATGGTCATGTGGGTGAAAAGGCAGACGGTAACAGGTGCCATGGGGGAAAGGGGTTCGGAGCGCGCAACGAAGGTGGCGAGCGTATAATCGATTTTGCGGACACCCATGACCTTGTACTTATGAATGCATGGTTCATCAAACGATTGTCTCATCTTCCCACATTTTATAGTGGGAACAATAAAACGCAAATCGACTATATTCTCATAAGACGTCAACATTTTACCACTGTCACTGATTGCAAAGTTGTTCCCTATGAGACCATCGCACCTGAACATCGGCCGTTGATTGCCGTCCTGCGAATTAAGCCACCGATAAAACGGCGTGAGGAACGCACTGGCCCGCCGCGCATTAAATGGTGGCGATTAGGTGAGAAGAACGAAGAAACGGTCTCACTCATACGATTGCCAACCATTACGAATGTGGAAGAATCATGGAACCAAATGAAAGACACGATCCACAAAGCGGCCTCTGCAACCCTCGGGGTCACCAAGCCGGGTAAGCGGTACATCAACCGAGATACTTGGCTTTGGAATGATGATGTTGAAATGAAGGTCCGTGAAAAGAAACGCCTCTACCACAAATTTCTCGACGATAAAACGCCTGCTAATTGGCAAATTTATAAGAATGCCAACCGGGAAGCAAAGAAAGCGGTCGCTGTCACCCGAGCGAACCATTTCAAAAATCTTTACGATAAACTGGACACTCGGGATGGCGAGAGAGATCTGTACCGACTTGCTAAAAGCCGTGATGAACGCACACAGGATATCGAACACTTCTGTTGTGTTAATGACAAGAACGGTACTTTGCTTACTGATCGTCGAGCCGCCACGGATAGATGGCGAGAATACTTCGAGCAGATTTCAACTGAAGAATTTGCTCATCCTCCACTTCCACAATCATTGCCGACATTTGGAGCAGTTCCACCAGTCAGCGCAACTGAAGTCGAGGAGGCAATAAAACAAATGAAATCGGGGAAAGCAACAGGACCTGACGACATCGCATCTGAGCTCTGGAAAGCAAAGAGCTGGGACCCAACACCGTGGCTGAGTGAATTCTTTAACCGGGTTATTCAGGAAGGAAGAACACCATCTGACTGGCAAGAAAGTACCACTGTTCCAATATGGAAAAAGAAAGGTAGCCCAGCAGAATGTTCAAATTACCGTCCGATCCGGTTACTTTCCCATACCATGAAGATTTTTGAACGCATTCTTGACAACCGTATTCGCGAAATCGTTGAAATAACCGTGAATCAAGCCGGATTTGTCAAGAACTGCGGAACTACTGACGCAATACACGCTGCGCGGTTACTCATGGAGAAACACCGTGAGAAGCATCGCCCTCTTTACATTGCCTTTCTGGATCTAGAGAAAGCGTTTGACCGTGTACCACACGAACTCATCTGGTATGCTTTACGACAACACTTCGTGCCGGAAGAACTCGTGCGCTGGGTTCAATTGCTCTACCACGATCCGAAAAGTAAAGTTGGAAGTATGGCGGGTGTATCAAAACCGCTTCGTGTCTCTGTTGGAGTTCATCAAGGAAGTGCCCTCTCACCACTCCTCTTTGTCCTTGTTATGGACACCGTCACACGGGATACCCAACGTCCAGCGCCCTACACACTGCTTTATGCAGATGATGTTTTCCTAGCATCTGATAGCAAAAATGATCTCGAGCAACTTGTTCAAAAATGGAATGATCGCCTCATGCAACACGGTCTCAGATTGAATTTAAACAAAACTGAATTTTTGACGACCGATCCCCATGAAACAGGCACAATCACTGTCAACGGCAGTGATCTGCCCAGATCTGAGCGATTTAAATACCTCGGGTCAACGCTATCAGCCAATGGAGAGCTGCGTTATGAAATTGCTTCACGCATTAACGCAACCTGAATGAAGTGGCGTTCCACAACTGGTGTCCTTTGTGATCGACGTATCAACGAACGTCTCAAATCTAAAATTTACCGCAATGTTGTCCGTCCAGTCGCTCTCTATGGTTCTGAGTGTTGCCCGACCATAAAAGACAATGAACGGCGTCTCGCGGTAATGGAGACGAAGATGTTACGTTGGACTAGTGGCGTCACACGTTTAGATCACATCCGAAATGAGGATATCCGCGATCATTATGGGGTTGCACCGATCGTGGAAAAGTTGCGAGAGAGGCGTCTTCGATGGTATGGTCACGCAATTCGTGCAAACGAGAATTCACTTGCAAAGATTGGTCTGAACATCGAAGTCGATGGTAAACGACCAAAAGGCAGACCTAAGCAACGGTGGCTTGATACGCCGGATGGGGATTTGAAAACCTCGAGATTGCACCCAGATCAGGCATTCGATAGAGCCAAATGGCGAAGCCGATCACGACGAGCCGACCCCGCTTGCGAACGGGACAAAGGCTGAAGAGAAAGAAGATTGAAAGCTAAATTTTTGGTGCCTTGTTAAGCTTTTTTTTATGAATTTTGATGTTTACTAAATAAATCTCAACTATCCTAGTTTGCGGACACTAGAAGTATGTTCTGAATAAGTCCTGAAAATTTCAAAGAATTTCGTTAGATAGGCTTTAGGTTAGGGTGGCAGCAGATTTTCAACATACGCTTTCGGGAGAAACGCGTTTAAAAAGTAGAATGCGATTTTCAACCATAAAATCTTAACTGACCGTTAATCTGCTATACCGAGTCCATAAACCTTAGGTTTGTTGAAGAAACACATGTAAATGTGATGTTGAGGTCAATGCAAGAGGTACGATCCTCTTTAAGTCCACCCAGCTACTGGCCTATGCTGACGATATCGACATCATGGGAAGAACCACCCGAGATGTACAAACTGCCTTCATCTAGATCGAGCAGGCGACGCGAGATCTTGGGCTGCACTTCAATGAAGGCAAGATAAAATATATGGTGGCAACGTCCGCACCAAAAACCAACCAACCAACACATCAAACCACACTGGTCAAACAGGAAGAATAAGGATAGGAGAATACAACTTTGAGACCGTTGACAAGCTACGATGATGAAATCCGTACACGGTTGTTGTCAGCCAACAGAGCCTATTTCAGCTTACAAAAACTATTCCGCTCGATACGTCTCATCATAGGGTCAAAGCTCTTACTGTACAAGACTATGATCTTGTCAGTCCTCATTTATTCCTCGGAAACTTGGGTTCTTAGGAAGAAAAACTGCGAACTCTTGGCCGCGTTCGAGAGAAGAATCCTCCGAAGAATTTTTGGCCCCCTACATGAGGATGGACGATTCTGTAGCCTACACAATGACGAAATCTATGAGCGATATCATGACCGGCCGATTGTGGATAAAATCCGGCTCAATAGGTTACGGTGGGCGAGTCACTTAAACCGTATGGATGAGGATGATCCCACCCGGAAAGTCTATAAGGCCAATATCTATGGTAGAAAAAGAAGACGAGGCAGACCCTGCCTAAGATGGAGCGATGGTGTAGGCCAGGACGCCAGACAGCTTTTAGGGATATCGAATTGGTGGACCTCGGCGCAAAACCGGGATGTCTGGAGTTCCTTATTAAGGCAGGTCTACACCGGATACCGGTTGTTGCACCGTTGATGATGATGATGATTTATCAAAATGTCCTTTACGTAATTTTGTCCGTTGACAAGAAATTACTTTTTTATTTTAGGAAATTCTGTGTTTTTTCACATTTATGCTCCCCATTTCCAGACCCGTAAGTGCCACTAATTGCGTAATTAGGATGAAATGATGTTAACGAGATTATGACGGTAGAACGGAGAATATGTTTTGCAAGAAAATTTGTAATTGCGTATGTTAAAATTCGAGAAAAATTTGGTTAAACAGAAAATTTTTGGTGAAGAAAACACAAGTTTTGCATTTAGAAAGCTCTTATTTCACAGTAATCTATATTCTATTTTCACAAAATAATAAAGGGTTAGAAAATCGAGAAAAAGTACAGTTTGTATGGTAATTTTGGGACATCCTGTATACCTGAAGAGTATTTATTAGGTGTCTTTTGCAAATTTAAGCCCACTGACAACTTTTTAGCTTCTTCCTAGCTTCCTGAAAATATTTGTGCTGTGTTTGTGGGTCTCTGCTCTACCTATGCAAAAATTCAGCAGTGCAAGAGTCAATCTTCGTTTTCAAAAATTTGACAGGTTTGGCAGCCGGAGTTAAAGTGGGCATATCATAATGTCAAAATTTTAACGAACGTAAATTAGAAATCTGCCAAGACCCATTCTCGGCCATGATGGCCTTGACTTCTCGGAATACTTGTCATTTCGAATTGGCGTGTCCAACATCTCACTTGGTGACATTCCCTATGCTGAGTTTGGTTGTTCCCGAATTTTCTGTCATTATCATTATCCACAAAAGGAGAGGAATGTGAAATGCTGCGTACCACTCCATTAGAAACACGAAAAAGAAATACAAATGAAAAACTGAAAGACGTTTCCAAAAAGAGGTGAAAAAAAGAAAGCGGAATATCATGATCAAAAGAAGAAAAAATAATTATTGAAAAACAATAAATTATGCTTGTTTCTTTGAAAGTTTTGCAAATCGTGCCAAAACTAATAACATTACGTATCTGAGGCTTCTTTTCTTTCCTATAAAATTAGAGAAAAAAGTAAAAATCGAATTTTATAGCCACTTTTCCATAGTCTAGTGATGCAACACGCAAACGAAAGCGAGCGACTATTAGTAATTATTACGATGGAACGGGAATCATCGCGGTCGCGAGCGATGTTAGCTACAATTGGACACATTATTAATAACGAACACTTTGGAGAAGGCAGCACCGAAGCGCCTGGACGTTACCCGGCCATTCAAACTATAGTTTCTCGTCACTTTTCTTTTCTCAAACGGTCTTGGGAGTTTCAGATATAAAACAAAAACGGTCGTTCTCGGGGTTCAAAGAGTCATGTTTGATGGTGTTTGGAACCGCCTTTAACTGAACTGGAGAGAATTCGCCTCTTCTAGCGGCAACAAGAAATGTGATATTACCTCACAATATAACGCACCCAAAACTATGATGCAGAATATTATGTGAAGCTCCAGTGATTGTTCATAGGGAATTAAGGGAGTATAGTATTATTTTCCGTTAATAAAGACAGAGCTCCAATATATTTGTATATTGATTCCGTTTCTTTGCTTCACAACTTGTTTACAGTACATATTCACAGTATTAAACGTTAATCTTTGGTAATGTGTACTTCCGACCTACGACTTTCGCACGAAGATCGAATCAGTACATATTGTTTGGGAAACTTGATCCATAATAAAAGTCAGCAAAAACATAAACTTCGCCACATGTTTTATAACCAAAATTTATTGAAGAAATATTTTTGAATTTAAAAAGTATACACTGGATTTAATCTTTCCGCAACGAAACGTTTCTGGTTTCAATCCCATCCTTTGTGATGACATTTATAATGACACCATCGCCGGTGTAGATATCCCTTTCAGCAGCTGAAATGAATGTATCCACTATCACCGAAATAGCTTTTTCTTTCGGGATTGGATCCTTCGCAACGTTCTCCTGATTTTTCAGACCAATTTGATTATCCAATACAGGTTGGAGTAAAGCCCCCGCAGATCCTCCGGCACGGTAAGATGCGAGTTCGCAATGCCCAATCGGATCATAGCTGTATACTACCCCTTTCCCATCTGCATCTAGCCCAGCCAGTATATTCGATACATAGTAAGGAAAAAACCTTTTGTGATACATTATAATGGACAGCATCTGCGAAATAGCGTTCGTCGGCATTACTTTTTGATGCAGATAATGGTACATCTTCATTCTCGCAGAAATCAAACTGGTCAACGCAAGAGTATCGCACCAGCATCCCGTTGATCCCAAGACTGTTGTGCCTGACAACTTGAACAGCTTATTTTGTTTTCGGGTGTGAATCGAATATCCACTACTCAAGCGAGTGTCTGCTGCAATTACCGCATAATCATCCCCGGCAATTGCGACAACGCTCCTGAAATTTCAATTAGAAAGAATATATTTCAAAACTAATATATAGACCTTACCCTCCATTTGATTCGTAAGGATGGAAGTCGTGTTTGACCACACCCGGTACATTGTACTCTGGGAAATTCTCTGCAGAAATCATGCTAAACACCAAATAAAACTCTGTCAAGCCTGCACACCAAACCACAATGATTCCGCAAATTCCTTGTCCACTAACGTCAATTTGACAGTCAATCAAACACTCAATCGACACACGGCTCCATCTATATATGTTCCACATAAGCTGCGTGCTGCATGGCACTCGCAGCCTCGTGGAGCGCATTCGTCGTACGCGGTGCAAGGCTTTCTCTATGGCTTCGCAACGTATACCTGTCAAAACGAAATTTTGAGGTTTTTAAGAAATATTTAAGAAATACTTTATATAATTGTATGCAATGTGATTTGATGGAATATTCTGTTTGTTCTTCAGTTGATCTAAAAAATTTTCTCGCAATGTTTTTAAGTCACAACGCGGGGATGATCAAAAACTGACATACCGCACGCGGTTAGACGAAAACCCCAAACAGTACACTTCGCGAGGTTCGTGAGCGTTGCAAACTCCAAAAGAAACTCAGCTCCTGTTTCTTTCCGCCTTGTAGGTCGAAACACAAAGCGGAATAAATGAAGCTCATTACACGAAACTTCTATGAAGCAACACACAACAAGTCCAATGCGCAACGCGGCATGCAAACAAGTTTGGAAAATTGAACTCTTGCGATGCGTGACAGAGAATAGTTTGTTGCCACTGCACGTCATTTGCAATATGGTGTTGCTTTTTCGTTTTCGACAGTTATTGTTGAATGTGATTAATTTCAATGAATTCGTTTTGAGAACTGGGGAAGGCAACATTTGCGTTGCAAGTACTAATTATTAATGTTATTAATTTTCAGCCTGAGGTATGTGCACTCTTAGTGGCATTCAATTGTATGAATTTCATAACATAAAATATTGGAAGATGCATACGCTAATTGCAGAAACTTGAAGATTAGGGGCAATGCCGCGATTTTTTCTGCGGACAATCGACGTGCGCGCATATTTTATGTTATGAAATTTATACAATTAAAAGCGACTAAGAGTGCACATACCTCCGGTTTAAATTCAATTTTCATGAATGGAAGCGGCGGGACTAATACAAGTGACATTAATAATTAGTACTTGCAATGCAAATAGTGTCTTTCGCAGTTCTCAAAACGAATTCATTCAAATTAATTACTTTTAAGGGTAGCAGCCGAAAACGAAAAGTGCCGCCAAATTGCAAATGGCGTAATTTGTCATCAGAACGAACCTTGCTGACGTGGAGCGAACTTCGCCGACCTGAAAGCTTCATTATACATTGAAGTGCCTACGGCCCGGAACTACTCTCGTCCGCATTCCGCACGCATCGTAATTATGTTTTCCGCTTATTTCGCATTAAAAAACATTTTAACGCGTGGGAAACCGATTGTACTGACATTTAATGTCATAATTATTGATAAAACTGATTGAAATACCCCTTTACATTTCGTACAAATTATTTACGTTTACAATGTCATTTTCTGTGTGTCCGGTCAAATTTGAAAGAGACGTTTTCCTTATAAGTTGAGCAGTTTAGATTTAGATAAAAGTCTGTGTATTTTCATTCCAAATGATATAATCAAAGTTATTTTAGCTTCATTTCACTTCCAACTTCCGTTATAACGAAGGGGAATTCGCTGATCACCGGCGGGAATACCCGCTGGAATTTGTTCATATTTATACTGTCATATTACACGTTTTCATCCAAATGTTAAAGGAAAGGTTTGCGAAAAAAATAATAAGAACTTTAAAGATAAGTCGTTGCATAACTTTGAGATTGTTGTAAACCGTCTTAGTTTAGCTTAAGACGATATTAACAAAATTGGAGATAGAATGCCTCTTTTGATACGAGTAGCTTTTAACTAATTGTCAATTACCCAGGTTACTGTTTTCCGGGTTGCACACACTTAACCTGAAAGACCGTTGCATATTGTCCTAAGGGAAAAGCCATTGGGGTAGAAGTTTCTCAATGTTTCAGGATAGCTTCATTACTTCTACAAAGCAGCGCATTGCGAAAACTGACTCCGGTTCTCTGAAATGGCACGTGGGGATACGAATTGTTCCTCAAAGGAGAAGAGAAATCATTTCGGCCATCAATGCACTTAAACGGAGTAAAGCCGCTGGGTAACGGTCTCCCACAGAGTTATTTATCGCTGCATCTACAGCTACTATAGATCTGCCTCTTCCACTCGTGCGGAAATCATCTCTTAGATATACAAGAATAATTATCATAATAAAGTACACAACTAGAAATAACGATTAAATTTAGTGTAAAATTTCTTACTCGAAACTTGGGCATTGTCGTCGACATGGTGCTTTCCCTCTTGACTGTGGTTAAAGTCGCGCTGGATTCCGTGGACGAGGTTGTCTCCGCTGACATTGCAGCCTCCTCGTCTTGCACAGCTACCGTTTCCTTTGATTTTTGTGACGAGGAACTCTTGCAAGTTGGCCGTATCGATCAATTCTCCGAATGAAAATGTCCGTCCGCCTGTCAAACGATCGACTCCCGTTTTTCACTTCGGAAAAAATTTCGCTAATTGTAAACGGGTATCTCGACCACGGAAGGAAGTTTTGTGGTTGGGGCTGCCCTACTCCGCTTTGCCGCACAACAGGTTGTCGGAGTGTCAGGAGAGAAGAGGAGGAAGAAAGGAAGCAGGAACGGTTGGTGTGTCGGAGGTGCGTGTTTTTTCCATGTAAACGGCGGTGTAATTTTCGAGTAACTCTCAAGTGCTTTTTTTCAAACGACTCATCAAATTAGATTCATAAAATATGCACAATTCACGCATTAAAGCCGTTAGATTGTGCATCACGCTTGCATTCGGGAATTGTGTGGTGATGCGAAAATCGACGAGAAGTCCGTGACAGCGAGCAACAAGGTCTCAACCACGACGTCAAGGGAGACGTAAAAGTATTTGGATTTGAAGCGGCGGTTCTGCTTTCTTATGGCGAGATCGGGTCGGTTACGAGTGTTTCCACTCACGCAGGAAGATGCTGCCCGTTTACTTGGAGTCTTTTGGCGTCAATATACTGTGAGCGTCAAAAATAAGTAAACACCCATCTTTTTTGTATTTAAACTTTTATTGCACAATGTTTATTGATAGAAATTAAAATGTTTTATCATAGCTTGAAAGGCTCATATAATAGAAGTTTATGTCAGCACAAACACTTAAACAAAACAAAACATTTTCAAAAATAATTCATCTTGTCTTAAAATACTCATGAATTTACGCGTCAAAAGAAAGTATACAGTGGCAACACTTCTCGTTTTGTTTTTAATTATTTCCGGGAATCACACAAATTTCTTTGAAACTGTTTATAAGTGAAGTAAGCAAATATAGTGCACTAATATTTTTCGTAGATTTTCTTTGTTTTTGTTTGAATAAGTGCAAAAGTATAACATTTAAGATAATGGGTAAGCAAACCACAAACGAAACACGAAAAATAATTTTAGATTTACTTAAAGAAAAGAAATCTTTGCGTGAAATTGGAAAAATCGTTAGAAGGAATCATTGTACGATAAAAAAATTATAGATAAATATACGACTCGTCATACTATTGAAAATTTACCGCGGTCTGGGCGACCTAAGAAGCTTACTGACTCCGAAGTGCGGACAATTGTACGAGAAGTAAGGAATAATCCAGTTTCAAGTGCAGTAAACATATCAAAGAAAATAGCTGAGACTTCAGGCAAATCAGTGAGTGCAAGCACAATTCGAAGAGCGCTCCACAAAAATAGTCTACATGGCAGAGTGCCACGTAAGAAACCCTATATTTCTAAAGCGAATCAAAAGAAGCGTATAAAATTCGCCAGAAAGTACCAAAATGAGGCTCCACACTTTTGGGAAAACATTTTATACTCCGATGAGAGTAAATTTGAAATATTTGCGGCGAAAAAGCCACCAAAAATATGGCGAGCGAAAAATGAAGCATTTCTCGACAAGTGCGTTACAAGCACCATAAAGCACGGTGGAGGCTCAGTTATGGTCTGGGGATGTATGGCGGCATCCGGAGTTGGAAATCTAGTTTTCATCGAGTCTAAAATGACTAAAATAGACTATTTAAATATACTGAGGGACAATATCACTCCTAGTGCTGACAAATTGGGGCTGTCGGGAAACTGAATCTTTCAGCACGATAACGATCCGAAACATACTTCCCACATTGTTAAGGAATGTTTGTTATACCGAACGCCAAAAACCCTTGATCACCCACCGCAGTCCCCAGACCTTAATCCTATCGAGCATTTGTGGGAACACCTTGACAGGAAAATCAGACAAAGAAGCATTTCCAACAAGGACGACCTAAAAAGGGCTTTAATCGAAGAATGGAACAACATTTCTCCAGATATTACAAAAAATCTTGTCAAATCAATGCCTAAAAGACTGAATGCTGTTCTAAAGTCACATGGAAAACAAACTAAATATTAAAAATTATTTCTAATTAATTATTGGATATTATTTCTTAGAGAAGTAAATTCTGTATACTTTCTTTTGACGCGTAAAATCAGCAGTATTTTGAAGCATTAATAATTTTTTGAAACGGTATTTTGTTTTGTTTAACTTTTTTTCAGATTTAAACTTCTATTATATAATACTTTTAACCGGTGATGAAGCATGTTAATTTTTATCAGTAACTGCTATGAAATTAAAGCTTAAATACGAAAAAATTAAGTGTTTACTTATTTTTGACGCTCACAGTAGATTTAAGCCATTAGCTGATCTCATAAGTGAAACCAATTCCCAAGAGACAGCGAAGGCCGAAACTACGATCCTTATTGCAAATCCTCGCCAAACATGACTTTATAGCTGTATAGCTAGGCTGGATGGAGTATTTTAAAATAATATATAAATGAAAACACGACCCAAAAGAATCCAACTCTTCAATCAATCAATCAATTTAAAATTGAACTATAAAGAATATCCTCTCATGTTATGCCTTTTTTCATAACAAATTACCCTAAGTACGATTTTGATTTTTTTTCAAATTTTATTATGTTATTACATTTATCGCATTTATTTCGTTGGGGTTGGTTTAGTTTTGTTGACTCCTGAGTCAAGGTACGTGATTAAATGAGAATGAGAACCAAAACCCCGGCGCACAGCTTGGCGAACTCCACTCCTCGCGCGTTTGGTTTTTGTGAGTTAGTCTTCTCCCTTATTTGGCGGTTTGGCATTTTAGCTTCTTTTGGATTGAAACTTTCAATGGTATCACTCCGCCTCGAGACTTCACGTATCTAATAGAGTAGTTCACTGCGGGTGGGTTTAGTTTTGTTGACTCTTCAGTCAATTCATGTGATTAAGTCTCTGTGTTCTGACAGGGAGTTAATATGTGATAACCAAGAACCTCGGTTTTCATCGCCAAACTACTAGCATTCGGGTTAACTCCAGCACGTGCCATTCGGTACCATTTATTATCTTGCGCAGTCGGTGTTCACGAGCCTCTAACTTAATAAATAGCGGACGTAACATATATTCAGATAGATCCTCTGGGCTCATCCAACGGCTACGGGAAGAGATCCGGGAACTTAGGTTTCGACCGGAGCACTGCACGATTCGCTCGTCGGCGACCGTGTTCAATGAGGACTCGCCGGGGCGCCGGTCGTACCGGGATATCTCTACTCCTCGTGCTGGAGCATCGCATTTGCCATCTGCAAGTTCGGGTACATGACCAACTACCGACCTGGACAGATTCTTTAGAGGAGGACCGCGTAAGGCAGTGTCCGGAGGGGGCTGACTCGATGCCAGTTGGCAGTTCCTTGGATCGGGTAGCAATGTTGACGGAAGATACCCTGGGAGAGCAGTTTCACTCTTTGAGTCGGCATCTCCACTTGTAAACAGGACCTACCCTAGAATGGAATTGGTGTTGCCGGGGGAAGGCTGGTCCTCTGCCCTGAAATCGACTGTGCGGCGAACTACTAGAGCGGTTCGGTCAGCTTGCTTCCGATGGCGATATCCGGAGGCTCATGAGCAGCCGAATCCAGGGAAAGTATCTACGGCCCATTCTACATCAATCCCTTCGCCGGATTTCAATGCGGAGAAGACATATGAGCACATACTTAGACACTGGCTCCTGTACCATATTCGACTGCGGAGGTATCAGGAAGCTCGAGTACGAATCATGGGCACTGGGCTGCACGAGCAAGGGCACATCAATTCCTTTCGTCGGTAGTGCTAGCGGGCCAGCAGAATTGGGAGTTTCGGTGAGTTGAACTGGGTAAGCAAATTCTACGTGAAAATTAGTCCCCATCAGGAAATTATGCCTCGTGTTAAACACGGCAGATGGGACTCCTTATTCCACGCTAGGAAAGGTTTCTGCTACGGTCACGTTCAGTCTACAGCTGATCTGGAGTTGTGGATCATCCCCAGCCTTAATAAAAATCTGTATTTGTGAGTTGATTTTTAAGGTTTTGTGTAAACACAAAACCTTATTTAAATCGGTTTACTGTCTGTCTGTCTCGTCTGTCTGTCCGTCCGTCACACGCGTTTTTCTCAGAGACAGTTATAGCGATTGACACCAAATTTGGTAGAAAGGTGGGAACTGTGAACGCTCACGCATACAGTGAATTACATCCTTTTACGTCGAATTTAAGGGGGGGTCCCCATACATGCAAAAGGGGGGTGTAAAATTTTTTTTCATCAAATATAGTCATATGGGGTATCAAATTAAAGGTCTCGATTAGTACTTTTCAAAGCCGACCTTAGTTTTGACATTCGTTGGAAGAGTGGGGAGCGCGGGGGGTTGAAAGTGATCACTTCTTTAAGGGGGCCATTCTCAGAAACTACCAAACCGAAAAATCTGAAAAAAATCAGGAAGCTGCCACTATATGGTACCTAGGCTCCGAAATGCCTTCCATGCCGATATCTGTTTAAATAAAGTTAATAATAGTATATTACTACAATTTTTTGTAATTGGTTAGAAACCCGCCTTAAGTTCATCCTAGTACCATGAAATTTTGCAGTGATATAGGCTATAATATAGAGCATGATCTTACCAAGTTTTGTGGAAATCGCACTATTACTAACAAAGTTATAATACCTTAAATTTGTTGCTTCTTTGAAAATTGAAGACTATGAATGTCAATATCACCGGAAAGTAGATACTCTCACATAATATATGGATATATTACATGCTACGTACTAAGAAATACACAAAACCTTTCGTACCTGAAGCGTCCAGCTTCCGGTTTCCCGACTTGTTTTATGCTTTTAATTTGCTACCTGGCCTTTTTCTGACAAATGGTATTCCATCTTCACAGGATTCGAGAACTCCGGAAACGGTCGATGACCTGTGGCCAGCAGCATGTTCTGTCGCCCGTGCAGGAGCTTCAGCTGCAAACTGCGATATCTATGTTTTCCTCTTTCAGGAAACAAGGACTAGGACGCACATCGTTGGTATATAGCATACATTGATGTAGGAGGTGCCAAAACGATCAAACAGCGTCACTATCCGGTATCGCTAGCTGTGGAGAAGCCTTCATCATGGAGGTATATCGGCTGTTGAAAATGGGGGTCGTCGAGAAGTCGTAAAGCATTTGGGCTTCCCCGGTGGTGGTTTTCGTGACACCAGGCAAGGTGAGGATATGCCTCGACGCCCGTAAAATTAATCTTTGCACGGTAAAGAGTGCTTACCTTATGCCGCTCATTTCCGGTATTGACCTTAAGGACACCATCTTATAGATACCCTTCGATGAGGCGAGATAAGATCGCCTCTTGGGTGTCTGCGGCTATTACCGTAGTTGGCGTCAGTTGGCAGTTGTTACAACTCTTTTGACCAATATGCTCTATAAGGGTCGTCGCTTCATAATGCAGACTTCACCAAACCGTTTTCTATACATTGCGACGCCAGTAAAGACGGTATATGCGTGGTCCGTACGGAGATGAGGTCCCTATGGCTTTCATGTCGCGTGCAATTAGACGGTGACGGAGCCCTACGTGGAGGGACATGAATTTCAAGTGGTCAAATGGCTGATGAGCAAAAGCGATTTGAGTGGTCGTCTTGCACGATGGGCATTGAAGCTTCGAGATTTCAAGTTTACCAACAAGCATTGCAAGGCGACATAGAACGTCGTTCCTGACACTCCGTCCCACATTCATAGTGTTGATGCCTTGGTGATGTCGGCGTTCACCGACGAGGACACCACTGAACTCGACTTGAACTCTCCCGTCTTTAAATCTGCGGAATATTTTAATTTCTATTGATAGTTCCAATCCAAGACAAGTCTCATCAACTTCCGGATCTGCGTGTGGCCGACGGCTACATCGATAAAAGAACAGAACACGCCGATGGAGATGCTCTGCAGGAAGCTTCGAGTTGGAAAATTTTGGTTCCGGGGAGTTAACGGAGGGTTTGACTGAGCGACTTCATGACCACTCCCTATTTGCTCATGGGTGGTTTTCTAAGACTTTACAACTTACGTCTCTTGTGATCAGCACGACTGGTACTAAAAAGTCCCTGATATCTGCTGCGCGCTGAGATCATCTGTACATTCAGCCACCAGGCACACCCCATACTTTTTGACTTTTGGTCAGAATATGATCACGCATGGAGGATCCTACTCTCTGTTGCGCCAATTGGACCTCCTTCAGGATCCTTCCTCGGTCATCTCTAGTAATGTGAGGACGGAGCTCTAGGAGAGAGCTGGACCTGAAGTTCCTGGCCAGTGTAGTGTCGTGGGAGAGATGTGGGGGTGTTGATTGTCACTTCTGAAGAAGTTGATACCGCGACGACCGAAAAGTCGTCATCAGCGATTGCCCTCATCCAGGAGGTTCAGATTGATGTGTTGATATTAATGGACCGAGTGGAGCAATTCAAGGGCGGTGCCCGGATGAGCAGGGAGTATCTATCCCTAGACGAAATGCTTACTCAGACACTTCTCCAACTGGACTCAATAGACGCCGGTGACCAGGGTAACATCTAACTCGGCTCAAGTGTCATTGACTGATTCCTCCAGGTTCTTCTCCTCGCCGTGAGGCCGGCGAAGCACTTATGGTTCGTTACATCGATATAATTTTCCTGACTGCTTTCGAGGATTCGAGGTTTTCAAAATTTCAAATTTGAGACGTCAAGTCACGGGCACGCAAGAAGATTTTCCATTGTGGCTCCTCTGCTCCGCTTTGCCGCACAACATGGCGGCGGATTGTCAAGAGAGAAGTGGAGGAAGAAAGAAAGCAGGAACGGGTGGTGTGTCGGAAGTGCGTACTTTTCCATGTCGACGGCGGTGTAACTTCCAATTAATTCCCAAGTGCTGTTGTCAAACGACTTGTCAAATTAGATTTATAAAATATACACAATTCACTTACTAAAACCGTTAGATTGTACATTACTCTTGCATCCGAGGATTGTGTGGTGACGAGAAGTCCGTGACATTGAGTAACGGGATCCCACTCACGACGTCAAGGGGAGACGTAAAAGCATTTGGATTGGAAGCGGCGGTTCTGGTTCCTTGAGGCGGGATCGGATCGATTGCAAGTGTTTTCCGTCGCGCAGGAAAACGCTGCAAGTGCTTGTTCACTTGGAATCGTTCAATACAGATTTAAACCATTGGCTGATCTCATAAGTGAAACGAACTTTGAGTAGCGTAATCCCAAGAAACAGTGGTGGCTGAAATTACGATCCTTATCGCAAATCCTTGCCAATCATGACTCTGCTTACAAGGCAGAGGGCAACAGGCAGTTATTTACCAACAACTTATGCTTATGCTTTTGCTAGAGATACTTATATAATATTTGTCATTTCAAATGCTATTATGTATGATAGTTTAAGGTGCTATTTATATTGTTCGCCGCGTTGTTTGCTATCGATAAGTGTTATTTTGCCGTTCGACTTTCTATTCTGTAATTATAATTCGAGTAATACATCTTGAATAAAACAATTTACTTATTTTTCTGGGCAAAACAAAAAAAAAATGCTGCTATATGCCGCATTTTCCTTGTTAAAGTGACCACAGAAAGAAAAAAAAAACAATAAAATTGTTAGTGGAGGTAATAATTTCAAGCCTTTATCATTTTTCAGTTATGACATGGAAAGTATAACATGTTAAACGCGAAATATATAATATGTAAAAGTATCAAAAAGTAAAATTTTATCTATGTTGTTTAGGTCAATTTAAGTTTTTCTGAGAGGTTTTAAAACAATAGAGAAGAATGTATCTGCTTGGGAAGTGGTTCCCAGTGGATTTGTCGAGACAAATTAATACTATTCATTAGCGTTGATATAGGCAGGCAAGGCCACCATATTATCTGCAGGCTAATAAGTTTAAAATTCCGTTATAATATTGCATTTTAAAATTTAGATTAAAAATCGATTTTGAAATTTCTTAAAGGTTGAACAGTTATATCTTCGGATGATCTTTGAAATTAAAAAAAACACTCATTTATAAGAAATTTTATGTCATTTCCGAACCACTGCCTATATGGTTTGAAATGAAAATACACAGATTTTTCTGTAGACATAAAGACCGCCAGTTGTGGAACGGACGGTTGTCAAGAATGCGTTCGAAAACCTTCACGGTATGGGATAGTAATTGGATCGGAGGGTAATTTGAACATTCTGCTGGATTACCTTTTTTTTCATATTGGAGTTCTGGTGCTTTCTTGTCAGTCAGATGGTGTTGTATTTTCCACAATAACCCGGTTGAAGAACTAGTGAGCCAGAGTGTTATGCCTCAACTCGATTTCCGCAGCTCAGATGCGATGTCGTCACGTCCTGTGGCTTTCCCCAATTCCATTCGTTTTGTTGCTTACTCGAGTTCCGTGGCACTGACAGGTGCAACAGCTCCAAATGTCCACAGAGTTTTTGGAAGTATCGGATGAATAAATTAAGTCCACCAATTCGATATTCCTAAAAGCCGTCTGGCGTCCTGGCCTACATTATTGCTCCATCCCAGGCAGAGATTGTGACGCCTTCTTTTTCTATCATGGATATTGCCCTTATAGACTTTTCGGGCTGGATCATCCTCACCTTCACTTCACCCTCAGCCGGATTTTATCGACAACCAGACGGTCGTGGCGTCGCAGATACATTTCATCCCTATATATGCTACGGAATCTTTTTCCTTTTGCCCAGCTTTTGTCCCATTAATAACCAGGGTTGGCTCGTCGTGATCCGTTGCGCCATTTTGTTCTATCAAACACCTGATTGCTTACCGTCGACTTCGATATTCAGACCAATCTTTTTTCTTTTTTCTTGTTAGCGCGAATTACGTGACCATACCATCGAAGACGCCTTTCTTGCAATTTTTTCACGATCGGTGCAACCCCATATCGACCGCGGATATCCTCATTTGGAATGTGATCAAAACATGTCACGCCACTAGTCTAATGCAACATTTTCGTCTCCATTACCGCAAGACGCCGTTCATTGTCTTTATAGTTGATCGGCACCCAGAACCATAGAAGGCGACAGGACGAACGACATTGTGGTAAATTTTAGATTCGAGACGTTCGTTGATAAGTCGATCACAAAGAACACCAGTTGTCGAACGCCTCTTCAACCAGGAGCGTTAATACGTAAAGCAATTCTTCTCTCCAATGCAGCACTGTCGTGTCAGTATCACGGATCACCTTTTCCAGGGCCAAGTTAAAATGGATGGTTGATAGGGCATCCCCCAATTTTAGACAATTGTTGTTCTCAAATGGTCTCGAGAGTGGTACTGCTGCTTTCATCTGGCCTCGCACATTGGTCAGTGATATCCTATTCTGTATTATCAGGTGAGGCGGAATACCGAAAACTCTCATGGCCCTTTGCATTTTTATACCGGCTATGCTATCCAAGGCTGAAGGCTAGTTCATTCAATAAAGAGTCTCACTACCGCAGCTTGTAATGCTTCAGCTCCTAAAAGGAAACTACGTCTCGGGAAATTACCCGTGTACTGTTGGGCCGCTGAAATTACAAGCCTATGAAGGAACTCCCTTAGACGTGGATGTATTGCCAGCGGACAAGACGAGGTGACGCTTAGAACCGCACGGTATATGAGTGGGAAAAAGGAACTCCGCCACGAAAGCAACAGGCAGGATGCACGACCTAAACAGAGAGCCATGGGGCTTCGGGCTAGCTTCCCAAAAACTCAGTGGCTACCAGAAGCAGCGTAGATGGAAGAAATCGTGCAGGCGCTTTTTTCCTGTCCTCCCCATCCGATCTGACGCTGTCGATGGAGAAGTGAGTACGAAAAGTCGAACTTGCTACTCGGCGCATTCAATAGATGTTTGATAGCAGGTGTTTTTCCGTCTCACTGGAAGGTTGCGCACTTATGCTGGTAAGCAATGGCAAAGGCGACCTAGAGGCGCCGTCAGCGTATCGCCAGCTCAGTAAGTTGGACACAGCGGGGAAGCTGCTTGACAAGCTCATCAAGGCACGATTGACTGATGCAATATGTGCTGCGGAGACTAGTCACCGACACAATATGGTTTTAGAGCGAGGCGATCCACAATTGGTGCCATTGAGGAGGTGGTCCAGACAGTAAAACTGGCTGAGCCGCACAGTCCCTACTGTCGGCGGGTGGTGCTGCCTGTGACCTTCGACAAAAGAAACGCCTTTAATTCTGCGAGGTGGTGCGACATGCTTGAAGCACATGAAAATTGTTGCCATCCTCCAGCCTACCTATTGCGGATGCTGAGGGACTATTTAAAGGACCGTGCCCTACTCTACCAAACCCGAGAAGGACATCGGGGGCGGTCCAGGGATCTATTCTTAGTCCGGACCTTTGGAACACCTTATACGATAGCCTTCTACGACGACGCCTGATGAATCGCATCTGGTCTGATATGCGGAGGATGTTGCGGCACTGGTTACCGCACGCACGGTTGAACAGGCTCAGCGCACAATGGGAATGGTGATGTGGCGAGTAAGCAGATGGATGGCTGAGCATGGATTCTCCCTAGCTCTGGAGAAAACTGAGGTCGTTGTGTTGACCAAGGAGAGAGTTCCCACAATCCTCTCTATTCAGGTTGGTAAAACTAGCAACGGAACGGAAGAACGCTGCACACCGAGTAATGTTGCATTCTCAAAGAACGCGGGCATGCGAGAACTGTGAGAGGTCTGTGAACTCGAAAGGTACAGGGAGCAACCGTACCAGGCGCGCAAGTTTTACCAACAAGTTAGCGGGATGAAGCCGGTTCATCCTGCCGAGACAAAGAGGCAAATCTGATTTCTGACAGAATGGCCATATTGAAGCGATGGGTTGAGTACTTTAATCAGTTACTGAACAGTTGAGTTGAAGGTCCCGCCAACTGAAGACGACGGACAAATACTGCCACCACCGAGTATAGAAGAAACAGTCCGTATTCATCGACTTAAAAATCATAGGTCGCCAGGCGCCGATAGAATTAGAGCCGAATTGGTTAAATATGGAGGCAACCAATTACACCAAGTGGTTCATCAACTTGTACTCAAGGTGTGGGATAGTGAATCAATGCCTGACGGCTGGCGGAGGCATTATCTGTCTCATACATAAAAAGGGAGATATCACAGTGCAGCAATTATAGAGGTATCACGTTGCTGACTACCATCTGTAAGATATTCTTCGCTATCTTGCTAGATCGGATAGCCCCATACGCCCAGAACATCATTGGCCCATACCAAAGAGGCTTTACTCTAGGCAAACCAGCAACAGATCAGAATTTCCCTCTACAGCAAGCGATGGAAAAATTGTTGGAATATGGACATCAGTTGCACCATCTTTTCATAGATTTTAAAGCCACTTATGGTAGCATAGCCAGGGTAAAACTGTACACGGCCATGAGAAAATTCGGTATCCCGACGAAATTGATAAGACTGACTAGACTGACCCTGACCAATGTACGAGGCCAGATAAAAGTAGCAGGATCGCTCTGAAAACCATTCGACATCAACAACGGTCTACGACAAGAGGATGCCTTATCATGCGTCCTCTTTAACCTGGCCCTCGATAAAGTGATCCGTGATGCTGAGGTAAATGCAAGAGGTACGATCCTCTTTAAGTTCACCCAACTACTGACCTAGGCTGACGATATCGACATCATGGGAAGAACCACCCGAGACGTACAAATTGCCTTCATTCAGATCGAGTAGGCCGTGCGAGATCTTGAGCTACACATCAATGAAGGCAAGACAAAATATGTGGTAGTAACGTCAGCACCGAGAACCAACCAACAACATCAAACCGCACTGGTAAAACGGGAAGTATAAAGATAGGAGACTACAAATTTGAGATCGTTGATAATTTCTCCTATCTAGGGTCGAACACAGCTACGACGATGAAATCCGCACACGGTTGTTGTCAGGCAACAGAGTCTATTTCAGTTTACCAAAACTGTTCCGCTCGAAACGTCTTACCACAGAGTCAAAGCTCTTACTGTACAAGACTATGATCTTGCTAGTCCCAATGTATTACTCGGAAACTTGGGTTCTTACCAAGAAAAATTGCGAACTCTTTGCGGGATTCGAGAGAAGAATCCTCCGAAGAATTTTTGGCCCCCTAAATGAGGATAGACGATTACATAGCCTACATAACGGCGAAATCTATGAGTGTGAAATCCGTGCACGGTTGTCGGCTGCCAACAGTGCCTATTTCAGCTTACAAAAACTGTTTCGCTCGAAACGTCTCACCATAGGGTCAAAGCTCTTACTGTACAAGCCTATGATTTTGCCCGTCCTTATCTATACCGCGGAGATCTGGGTTCTTAGCAAAAAAAATTGTGAACACTTTGCCGCGTTCGAGAAAAGAATCTTCCGAAGAATTTCTGAACCCCTACAAGAGGATGGACGATACCGTAGGCTCAATAGCTTACGGTGGGCGGGTCATTTAATCCGTATGGATGACGATTATCCAGCCCGGAAATCCTATAAGGGCAATAGCCATTACTTTGTCTTGGGCCTCTAGGAACTATAATTGAGGCCATGCTGCAGAGCGTGAAGCCGAGTGGCAGGCTACACTCAGGGCATTTTTAAGTCGCAAAAGAGGGAGATGGATAGGAAAGATGTCAGGGTATTTGACGTTCCCTGAATCTATGGATTTTTGCTCCTATACTGAATAGGCCTGGCCTGAGGAAATGCGTCAAACGGTTCCGGGTCAGAGTCCTGGACGCTTCAGGGGATGTTTTAGCCAGTAGTCTCTCTGAGACAGAAGTCCGGCACTTTGTGTGTAAATGTATTTTAACTCTCTCTCAAAACAAAATGCAACTGATGTCCATATTGCAACAGTTTTTGGTATAGGCCGATGGGGAAATCTGACCTAGTAACATCATCATCATCATCAACGGCGCAACAACCGGTACCCGGTCTAGGCCTGCCTTAATAAGGAACTCTAGACATCCCGGTTTTGCGCCGAGTTCCACCAATTCGATATCTCTAAATGCTGTCTGGCGTTCTGACCTACGCCAACGCTCCATCTTAGGCAGGGTCTGCCCTGTCTTCTTTTTCTACCATAGATATTGCCCTTATAGACTTTCCGGGCTGGATCATCCTCATCCATACGGATTAAATGACCCGCCCACCGTAACCTATTAAGCCGGATTTTATCCACAACTTGACGGTCATGGTATCGCTCATAGATTTCGTCGTTATGTAGGCTACGGAATTGTCCATCCCCGTGTAGAAAAAACCTCTTCGGAGGATTCTTCTCTCCAACGCAGAATTCGCAATTCTTCTTGCTAAGAACCCAAGTCTCCGAGGAATACATGAGGACTGGCAAGATCATTGTCTTGTACAGCATCCCCTTGTCGTAGACCATTGTTGATGTCGAATGGTCTTGAGAGTGATCCTGCTGCTTTTATCTGGCCTCGCACATTCATCAGGGTCAGCTTAGTCAGTCTTTCCAATTTCGTTGCGATACCGAATTCTCTCATGGCCGTGTACAGTTTTACCCTGGCTAGGCTATCGTACGCGACTTTAAAGTCGATGAATAGATGGTGCAACTGGTGTCCATATTCCGAAAATTTTTCCATCGCTTGACGCAAAGAGAAGATCTGATCTGTTGCTGATTTGGTTGGAGTGAAGCCTCTTTGGTATGGGCCAATGATGTTCTGGGCGTATGGGGCTATCCGATCTAGCAAGATAGCGAAGAATATCTTATAGATGGTACCCAGCAACGTGATACCTCTATAATTGCTGCACTGTGTGATATCTCCCTTTTTATGTATGGGACAGATAATGCCACTTTGCCAATCGTCAGGCATTGATTCACTATCCCATACCTTGAGCACAAGTTGATGAACCACTTGGTGTAATTGGTTGCCTCCATATTTAACCAATTCGGCTCTAATTCCATCGGCTCCTGGCGACCTATGATTTTTAAGCCGATGAATTATACGGACTGTTCTGGTTGTTCAGCAGCTCATCAAAGTACTCAACCCATCGCTCCAATATGCCCATTCTGTCGGAAATCAGATTTCCCTCTTTGTCTCGGCAGGATGAGCATCGAAGTATATAAGGCTTTATCCTGCTGGCTTGGTAAAACTTGCGCGCCTGGTGCGGTTGCTTCCTGTACTGTACGAGTTCACAGACTTGTTCGTTCTCCGAGGCTTCCTTTTTCCGTCTGTGAAGTCGCTTCTCCGCTCAACGGAGTTCGTGATAAGTCTCTGCGCATGTTCGCGTTCTTTCAGAATGCAACATTACTCGGTATGCGGCATTCTTCCGTTCCGTTGCTAGCTTACATTCATGGTCAAACTAGCCGTTCCGACTCCTTTCGCGACTGGGGCCAAGTACGTTTGTGGTCGTATCAATGATAACGTTCTTCAGGTGGTTTTGAAGATCATTTGTTGATGCTTCATCTCAAGAACCTCTGTTGACTGCGGTTATTGCGGCATCCATTTCCCTCTTATAGGTGTCGCGGAGGGTTGTGTTGTGGATGGCGTCAGTGTTAACTCTCACCTGATTGTCAGAGGGGATTCTGGGTGGCGTCGTTATTCGAGCTCGGAACACCATGCCAACGAGATAGTGATCCGAGTCTATATTGGCCCCTCTATATGTTCTGACATTCATCAAGGCTGAGAGGTGGCGGCGTTCGATCAACACGTGGTCAATTTGGTTGAAAGTGGTCCCATCTGGAGAGGTCCATGTATGTTTGTGGACCGCTTTCCGCGCAAACCAGGTACTTCCAATAACCATTTCGTGTGATACTGCTAAGCTATGGGAACCTGAATACGGGTTCCTTCCCTACTTGGCTGTTGAAATCCCCAAGTATGATTTGGATATCATATCTGGGACAGGTTTTGACGGTTCGTTCTATTGCCTCGTAGAAGGTATCCTTCCCCGACTCTGCAGTCTCCTCTGTAGGGGCGTGAACATTAATGAGGCTTATATTTCTAAATTTACCTTGCAAGCGCAGAGTACATAACCGTTCGCTTATGTTTTCAAAGCAACAGCAGATTTCATTTTTTGGCTGACTAAGAAACCTTCTCCGAGCACATGGTTTACTGGATGGTCACTGTAATATATGGTGTAGCGACTCTTCTCCAGGAAAGTAGAAAACCGGCCCCTGTCCAACGCGTCTCCTTTTACATTGTTATATCAGTCCTATATTGGAACAGGGTATCGGCTAGCTGCTCAGCAGCTTCATCTCTGTACAGGGAGCGCACGTTCCATGAGAAAATGCGCAAACCTTTGCCGGGTTAATGGTTGTGTAATCCGTCCAGTCCGAGGCTCCTGTTGTGGCTTCGTTGTTAGGGTTGTCAGCCCTACCCAAACCCCAACTTGGAGGACCATCTGGGACAATTTGTCCCGTTTTTAAGCGCGGGAGACTCGCCTTCATCCTTCTCCGTCCGCAGCTTTTTGTTAAGAAAGAGCTCCCAGAGGTCACTACGTGGAGGTGGAGATAGGGTTTGGTGGTAGAGGTTTTATGCTCCATCGTGGGTACCAATTCACGTTTCGCCCTGGGACCTACATATACTACCCTGTGACCACCCTAGTAAGATAGCGGAGAATATCTTATAGATGGTACTTAGCAACGTGATACCTATATAAATGTTGCAATTCGTGGTAAAAAGGGGGATTTTTATGTACGGGACAAATAATGCGTCATGTCTAGTCAGCAAGCATTGATTCGAACCGCTTGGTGTAATTGGTCGCTTTCACATTTAAACAACTCGATTGTAATTCCATCGGCTCCTGGTGGCTTATGATTCTTAAGCGATGGATTACACGAACCTATTTCATGGCATGGTGGCAGCATTTGTTCGTCGTCTTCAGTTGAAGGAACCTCCAACTCGTCGATATTCTGATTGTTGAGCGGTTCATCAAAATACTCAACCCATCGCTCCAATATGCTCATTTGGTCGGAAATCAGATTCCCTATTGCATCTTAAGCCATGCAAATAAGATCCTGACGTCATAATTCACATTCGAGTCAAATATTAAAATGTTATTCATGAAGAAAATATTTCGCCTCTGCCCAACTAAAACACCAACAGTAAATGGTTTTCAGCTGAGAATATTTTAAAGAAATTTTCCATAGGTAGCAAGAACACTTCCGTCTTATGTACATACTCGTATAGTGTATGTATTTCAGACTATTGGCTTCAATGTTGTGCTGATATGTTCTGATGATTAAGCTAGTAGCATTCATATCAAACTTAATGTTGATATGGGTCTTCTTATGAATTCACTTTACAATTGAGTAAGTGCAAAATATTACACTTGCAATATGTGCTCAACTGAACTGCGCGTCTTACACACCAAAATAATCCTCAGATAGCAAATACGTTTCAGAAGTTGGTAATGTAATGGAATGATTTGCAGCGTTGAGGTTGTATCATGTGTGTTTCCAAATGGTAATAAGTGCATAGTAATTGATAATTCTCCTATAACTTTGTTGATTGGCCAATATCATGCGATATATTATCAGCTACATTACAACAATGTTGACCCCATTGCCTCCTTCAGGGTATTGTAATCCTGTAGTGTACCGTTACGGTCTTGAATAAAGTGCTCTAACACACTTCAAGGCCCTGATCCAATATGGATTGTGACGCCAACGATTATTGTATTATAGCAAAATTGTGTGCCTTCACAATAAACTTAGAGAGGGTTTTCAAATAAATTTCTAAAACATAGTAATATGCTATTATTAACTTTATTTGAACAGATATCGGAATATTTTGAAGCCAAGATTTTGTATATGAGCATCACTCTGATTTTTTTCAGATTTTTCGTTTGAACAGGTTCTGAAACTTTTTGGGACATACATTTGGAGTCCTCAGTTCTCTGCGTTTCATCCGATATCAGAAATAAGATTTTCGAAAAGTATTAATTGAGCCCTTCAATTTGATGCCCCACATGACAATTTTCTGTGAAAAAAATATTGATTTTTCGCATATATGTGGAGCCCCCCTCCCCCTCTTAAAACCAAAATTCATTTTTAAAGTTTTGGGTAAAACAAAACCTTATTAAAATCGATTCAATGTCTGTCTGTCTGTCACACGCATTTTTCTCCAAAACGGCTAAACCGATCCGAACGAAATTTGGTGGACAGATGGGAACTATGAAATCCCACGCATACAGTGAGTGGCATAAATTTAGGTGGAGTTTACATGCAAAGAGGGGATTCAAAAATTTTTTTCACCGGATATAGGTGTGTAGGGTATCAAATGAAAGGTCTCGATTTGTACTTTCCGAAACTGACATTAGTTCTGGCATAAACTGCAAAGTGCGTGAGTAAGGAGGCAAAATGTACGCATTTGAAGTGAGACAGGACTCATTTTCGGAAAATACCCAACCCAAAAATCCGAAAAAAATCACAGTGGTGCGCCTAGATGAAATCTAGGCCTCAAAATATGTCCCATTCCGATATTTGCTCAAATAAACCTACTAATAGTATATTACTACTTTTTAGAAATTTACTGAAAAACCCCCCTTAAATTCATCCTAGGACTTCGGAATTTTGTACCAGGATAGGGGACAATATTTTGTATATATGTGCTAAATTTCATGGAAATCGGGCAATTAACGCCAAAGTTATAGCAGTTCAAACTTAGCAATCTCGCGCGAGTTTACTGCTTCCAAAGCCATGCAAATCAGATGCTGACGTCATAATTACCCGGAATAATTGACATTCGCGTGGAATATTAAAGTTGCATTTATAAAGAATCTACTTATCTGCAGCACTTTTTAAGATTTTCTGTAAAACACTTATGTGAAATCTAATCTTCGAGAGATGTCCCATTCCGGTATCTGCTCAAAAAATTTACTAATAGTATATTATCAACTTTTAGAAATAGACTAAAAAACTCCCCTTAAGTTCATTCTAAGTGTACTAAATTTTGCACCGACATAGAGGAGCCACATGCATACACATGCCAAGTTTCATGAAAATCCAACTATTAATGGGAAAGTTATAGCAGTTCAAACTTATCAATTTCGTGCTAATTAACAGCATTCTAAGTCATACAAATAAGATGCTGACTTCATAATTAACGAGAATAATTGACATTCGAGTGAAATATTAAAATTCCATCCAAAAAGAATCTAATTCTCCCTAGTCCTTTTTTATATTTGATGTTGGTTAAATTGTTGGCATTTGCTAATAATATTAAACTCATAATAATAATAAACAGGGGCGTATGAGGTTGACCATTATCAACACAGGGCTTTCCATCAAATGATTTATTTAAATCACTTTCTAGAAAATAGAGGGCAATGGAATTTTTAGCTATATTACACGGAGCTGTCGTGCACTCGTCGCTCCTCACATCTTTTTCTTTTTGTTCAGCCATCAGTTCACAAGCGGGGTCGGCCTGTGGTGATCGGTTTCGTCATTTTATTTTATCAAATGCCTGATCAGGATGTAATCTTGAGACCTTTAAATCCCCATCCAGCATATTAAACCACTATTGTTTTGGCCGGATTTTTGGTTGCTTACCATTGTTTTTGATGTTGTGACCAATACTGGTTGTTGAATTCTCGTTAGTGTGAATTGCGTGACCACACCATCGAAAACGCCCCTCTTGCAGTTTTTCCACGATCGGTGCAAACCCGTCCGATCGCGGATATTCTCATTTCAGACCTAATCAAAACGTGTCACGCCACCAGTGCAATGCAACTTCTTCGTCCCCATTACCGCAAGACGCCGTTCATTGACCTTTATAGTCGGCCAATACTCAGAACTATAGAGAGCGGCAGACGGACGACATTGCAGTAAATTTTAGATTTGGGACGTGCGCTGATACGTCGATCACAAAGAACACCAGTTGGGGAATACCACTTCATCCAGGTTGCGTTAATGTGTGAAATAATTTCATTACGCAGTTCTCCATTGGCAGATAGCATTGACTCGAGAAATTTAAATCGTTGAGTTCTGGCAATGGCAGTAACCTGACCCTCGAGATATTTAAATCGCTGAGTTTTGGCAATGTCGGCAACCTGCCCTTCGAGATATTTAAATCGCTCAGTTCTGGCAATGGCAGTAACCTGCCCAGAACTGAACGATTTCAATATCTCGGGTCAATGCTATACGCCAATGGAGATCTACGTTATGCTCCTCACATAGGGAAACACAAAACCTTTTATACCTGAAGCGTCAAGCTTCCGGTTTCTCGACTTGTTCTAAATTCAATTCTTTTTCGACCTAATCCAGGCCTACTCCGCCATGGAGAACACCGACGGTGGCAACCGTCAATCAAATTAACAACATTCGAAAATTCCTTCGCAAAATTTTTTTCTGTATGAGTTGTTCACTTTTAAAGAATAAAGGAAGAGAAATATAATATGTTGCTATTTGTTGAATCTTCTTCTACGTAGATAATATCATAGGGTAATAATAAACTTATTAAACATAGCATCGTAACCTTTCTTTCGTCGGAATTACATATCGAATGTAATTAATCAGCTTCGACGTAATAAAACATAGTTCGTACAATTGGTTGCATTTCTTTATATATCAAATGTAATGTAAACTATCAATGGAATATGATACAGGTCCCTACATTTCTTTCCCATCAATGAAATTACGAATATAGATCAAATGTATTCAATTGTTTACTGCATAGTAAAAGAAAAATGCAAATCATATTTATGAGTTCAATCGCCTAACCTAAGTATTATTGCAAGTTGCATGCAACATATTTCCGAAATAATTCATGTTCACGGCATGGATCATGAGGACAATTATTAATGAAATTGGAAGCGCACATTGTATAAATATTGATTCATGCAGAATGACATGAGGAAAAATTGTTGAGGTAGGAATAAGAAATTATGTATTCAAATAGAGTAAGTTGTTATTAAAAACCAAAGTGAAATAAACACTGAAATATGAAAGTTGTTTAACTTTCATCCCCAAATAATATTGTTCTCTACAACAATTGAAACCTGTCAGTTTATAGATCTATTCGAAGCCGTGATCAGCAATAATCCATCGATTGGAAACATTCAAAAGCTGCAATAGCTATTGCATTGCACCTGAAGCTAGTAGGAAATAATTATGGATCACCGCTATTGGGTTTCAGACAGCCGCCAGGCTGCCTGTGAATATATGGGCGCCAACCTAGACTTAAAAATGGTTGGATTCAGATCCGCAAACGGCATAACCACGATGTACCAAACCATACGGAACTGCCTTGCGGGATTCAGCAATTTGGAATACACCGCTTCCCAGTGGGATCTAATAGTGGTTCGAATCATCATGCGGAAATTCGACAATGATACTCTTCATTGTTTCGAAGAGGTCATCGAGGGTGGCAAGAAACTACTTTCAGTGAGTTTCCATCATGTCACCAGTTTGGTACCAGTTTAAACAACCTGTTACACACCGGCCCCAAATTGCAAGATGACCTAGTGCAGACATTGCTAAGATGGAGGAAATTTCAATATACTGGGTCGTCCAATATCGAATAAATGTTCCGTATGATTAATATCCAAAAAAGTCATAGGCGGGTACAGCAGATGATGAAGCTGTTTAAGGCTGAAGGACTTACCCTACGTAACTTGACAACAAATGATCCCACATTGCTAAACGACATTCCCGTAACCTACCAGGATACGGGACTATGAGAAATAGTACTGGACGCCCGCTATTCTGGGTCTACTTTGGAACCCGGTTTCCGACGGTTTGGAGTATGACCCTGCTATCAAATATTGCAGCGATAGATGATCCATTGCAATGGCTGGCTCCGGTGACAATTGGCGCGAATATATCCTTTGCATTACAATGCATTATTGTGTCCGGATAGCTGAGTGGTTAGAGCACAAGGCTGTCGTACGGAAGGTCGTGGTTTAAATCTCACTGGTGGCAGTGGGATTTGTATCGGATACGTCGGACGGATACCAGTCGACTCATCTGTAAATGAGTACCTCAGTCAAATTAGGGTAATAATCTCGGGTGAGCGCAATGCTGACCACATTGCCTCCTACAGTATACTGTAGTGTACCGTTACGGTCTTGAATGAAGTGCTCTAACACACTTCAAGGTCATGATCCAATATGGATTGTTGCGCCAACGATTATTATTATTATTACAATGTGGGAGCCTGAAATCAGTTGGGATGACGCCCCCGCGGAGGATCTGTTAAGTCAATACAAATCTAACCAATACTTTCGATCTATTGGAGCGATTCTCGTCATTTTCGAAGTTGGTAAGGGTAATGGCATACATCCTGCGCTTTGTGGTGAGAGAAAAGGGACCCATCTCTTCAGGGGGTATGAAAATAGTCGATTGCGTATACTTCCTGCGGTACAAAAAACTGAATTTAGCAAGAGATCGAGGATATCGTAAAGAATAGCTCACTCTCGAAAGGGTTACATAAACTCAACCCGTTCGTTAATCATCAAGGCTTTCTGAGGGTTGGAGGATGGTCGTATCAAATGAACACAAACATCCGATATTCCTACCTCGAGAAGACTATGTTACTGGCTTAATAATCCGGAAAGCACACAAAAACACTCTACATGGAAGCACTCGTCATTCCGAATCGATAAGCAACCACCGGAAGAACTCAACCCAAAGACCAATCACCTACTCACGCTCAGCAGATCGACCGACTGCGAAACTTTTCCACTCCTCGAGCTGCAGCACCGCATTTGCCATCTGCGAGTTCGGCTCGGATATCATCCAACAACCTGAACAGATTCTCATGGGGAGCTTATTTTTTCACGTTATCAGATTAATTTTATTTATAAAAGCCCACACTCGCATAAGCAAGAAGCTTGTGTGGGGTGGTGAATTTACAACTTAAGTTTTGATACACACATACAGTATGCAAAATTCGTATTCGTACACCCATTTTTAAGGTTTTGTGTAAACACAAAACCTTATTAAAATCGGTTTACCGTCTGTCTGTCTGTCTGTCTGTCTGTCTGTCTGTCTGTCCGTCTGTCTGTCTTTTTTTTTTTTTTTTTGTTGAGGAGGTGGAAATCTTCAAAAAGACACTGGTCTGGACACACCAGCGTGTGGGATTTTACCCACTAAAACCACCCCCGACTCCCTCCCTGCCCCGCGGAACCACCATAAGGTATTACATCACGGGGCGGAGTCAGCTCACTCTAGCTTTGTCACCTTTCTTCTATACGCGGCGCACGTGACCGCGCTTTTCTCCTTTCCTCTGCCTTTCGCAATTTATCTTGAATAGATGCGATCATGGAGTTGACCGCATCCCAATTCTCCTGATGTGCTAGCATTTTCGGTACCAGATTTTCTGGTACCAGCACCTCTCCTAGAGTCTCCTCCAGATTCCTCCTTTCTTCCACAAATCTCGGACAGTGGAAGAATACATGCTCTGGGTCCTCTGGGACTCCATTGCAATTTGGACAATCGGGTGAGGTCTCCAATTTAAACCTGTGAAGGTATTGGAGATATCCTCCGTGTCCCGTGAGAAACTGGGTGAGATTATAATTAATCTCACCGTGTCGTCTCTCCAACCACTCCTTGATGGCAGGAATGAGCCTGTGCGTCCACCGGCCCTTTCCCGAACGTTCCCACCGCTCTTGCCATCTATTTATGGATCTCTCCCTCTCAGCGTTCTTCGTCCGCGATGAGGAAGAGGTTGGCTTTGCATTGTATATATTCGTCATCTCATCTGCCAAGATGTCAATGGGCATCATTCCAGAGATGACGAATGCTGCATCATCTGAGACAGTCCTGAAGGCAGAGCATACCCTCAGGGCTGTCCTCCTGTAGACTGAACTCAGTTTGGTAGCATTCCCTGATATCCACAACGCCTCCCTCCAAACTGGGGTCGCATAGAGCATGATCGAGGTCACCACCCTGGCTATAAGCAACCTAGAGGTATGCCGTGGCCCTCCCACGTTCGGCATCATCCTGGCCAGGGCCATACTAGCAGTGGATGATTTATCACAAACATACTGTAAGTGTTGCTTATAGCTGAGCTTCCTGTCTATCACCACCCCCAAGTATTTGATGGTCGGCTTGGAAGTGATGATATGATTCCCGATTCTAACACAGGCGTAATTTCTCTTCCGGCGCTTCGTGATGAGGACCGCTTCTGTTTTTTCCTCCGCAAGCGTCAAACCAGAGCTTTCCAACCAGCATTTGACAGCACTGATTGTCTCGCTTGAGTATAACTCAGTATCTTCAAGATGCTTTGCGACAACAACCAGTGCTATGTCGTCAGCGTAACCCACCACTGTGGCTTCCTCCGGAAGGGGAAGATTAAGTACATCGTTGTACATGATGTTCCACAGTAGTGGGCCCAATACGGAGCCCTGTGGGACACCGGCAGAAACAACGTACTCCTGCGGTCCGTCATCAGTGTCATACCATAGCCTCCTTTCAGTTAAGTAACTATCGACGATAGCAGCGAGATAGGCGGGAACACCAATCTTCGCTAGGGATTTGCGTATTAGATTCCAATTGGCCGAATTGAATGCATTTTTCACGTCCAGGGTTACTACCACGCAATATTTGCTGGTACTACCCTTTCCGTGAATTGCATCTTCGGCCAAGCCAGTAACCAATTTGATGGCATCAATGGTTGATCTGGCTTTGCGGAACCCATACTGCCGATCTGAAAGACCGCCTTGGCCCTCAACAACCGGGAGTAATCTATTATAGATTACCCGCTCCAACATTTTCCCCACCGTGTCCAAAAGACATATGGGTCGGTATGACGATGGTTCACCTGGAGGTTTACCAAGCTTAGGCAGAAGTACCAACTTTTGTCGCTTCCAAGCCGCCGGAAATATTCCTTCGGACATGCACGCTTCAAACAGCTCAGCGAACATGTCCGGCCTGGATTTCACGGCAAGCTTAAGGGCCTTATTCGGCACTCCGTCCAGGCCCGGCGCTTTATTGTCTCCTATTCTGCTGCAGATCTCCAGCAGCTCGTCTCTGGTGACTGGAGGAATTGCCGTCACATTCAGAGGTGGTTGGAATATGTCGGTGCTCTCCTCTTGCTGGGGGAATAACCCCTGGATGATTTTCAGCAAGAGGGTGGGACACGTGATCTGCGGAGAGGAGCGGCCTCTGAATCGTCCCATCACTATTCTATAAGCACTCCCCCACGGGTTGATGTCCGCTTCTGAGCAGAGCTCCTTAAAGCATTTTGTCTTGCTTCGCTGGATGGCGAGCTTGAGGGTTTTGCGGGCTGCCTTATAGGCGCACTCTTTCTGCCCCTGATCGACTCTACCTACCGCCCTCTGAGCTGCTCTTCTGGCTCGGTGGCAGGCTGATCGAAGACCGGTCAGTTCATCATTCCACCAGTAGTTTGGTCTTCTACTGGGGAATGAGCACCTCCTAGGCATAGACGCGTCACATGCTTTAGCGATGCATTGAGCCAGATGGACGGCTCTTTCCGTAGAGGCGCCCGCTATATCAGGTTGATCTAACCACACTTCTAAGAAGCTCTGCTCATCCAAAGATTTTGCAGACCAGCCTGAAACCTTTTTCGGTTTCGGGCATGATAGCTCTTTGCCCTGTGGCTCGACACATGTCTCAAAGAAGATTGCCTGGTGATCGCTGTGGGTGTAGCGTTCGCTGACGCACCAGGACATACCACGCGCCAGCGCAGGGCTGATAAAGGTCAGGTCTACAACCGACCCTGACCCCCCTTTCTGAAAGGTGTTTACGGCACCTTCGTTAGCCAAAACCATGTCCAGCTGCGCAAAAGCCTCTAATAGACTGCGCCCCTTAGCATTTGATTCTCTGCTACCCCACTCTAGGGCCCAAGCATTGAAATCACCAGCAATCACCTTTGGACTTCGTCCCCTTGCGTCGAGAACAAGATTATCAAGCATTTGCTCGAATTCAGGCAGTGTCAAACTTGGTGGGGCGTAGCAGCTGTATACATATACACCACTTATTTTCGCCCACACAAAGCCACTGGCTGCCTGACTTGCAGTACATTGTATGGCTTGTCGACCACAAGCCCATATCGCCGCTCCACCAGTCGAATCTGTGACCCATACGCCACCGTGGCGGTTTCTGTACGGTTCACTTATGATGGCAACCTCCATCTTAGATTCGAACGTGGTCTGCTCAAGTAAATCCTGAGCGACCCTGCAATGATTGAGGTTTATTTGAATAAACCTCATTTTCTCATTGCATTGAGCGCCTTCCTAAATTCCGGACATTTGCCACTTCCGGCAATGTGCCGGTTATCCTGTCCCTCTTTGGCTACGCACAATAGGCATTTGGGGTCCCTATTGCACTCTCTGGCAATATGGTCTTTCTCCCCACACCTTCTGCATCGATCGGACCGATCAATGTTGCTGGTGCATGCCTTCGCGAAGTGCTCAAACATGAGGCATTTAAAGCACCTCTTTAGTGAAGTTTGCTCCCTTAAACGGCAAACAACCCATCCAATCCGAACCCTTCCGGCAGCTAACAACATCTGCGCTGCCTCCGCTGGCACTCGTATGGTGGCCGTTTGAGTGCCACCATAGGCTTTCCGTAGACCGACAACAGACTCCTCTGTAAGTTCTTTCAACTTGAATTGCTCCTTCAGAGCAGTACAAATTTCTCCTTTCGATGTAACTTCATCGAGATCCTTACATTGTATATAGATCTCATGTTTTTGGGCACGCACTGCGGCATTCTCCCCAAGTGAGTTTTTCACTTGAGTGCGAAAGTCATCAGTTTTCCCACCGCTGGATCTTTTCAGCTCGAACATGAGATCCCCTTTCTGGGTTCTTCGGATTCTGTTCACATTTCCGCTCAGATCTTTTAGGTCGGGATCAGCTTTGACCTTTTTGAGTATCTCCGCGTAGGACAGATTACCCTTACTGGAGATAACAATCGCATCTGGACGAGTTCGCACTTTTGCTTTTCGTTTCGCTTTTTTCTTGGTTACTTTAGTCCATCCATCGTTTTCGGTCGTCTTGGGCTTCGCAACGCTGATCGAGTTTCCTAGATTCGCTGTATGCTTTCCTCCTTCTGAATTGTTGGTGTTGGTTTTCGGGATGTCCTGTCCGCCTTTTTTTCTCTTAGGCGCCTGCTGATTATTTAAAGGATCCCCCTCTTTTTCACGTACTCGCTTATTTCGCTGGGATTCGATGGTAGTACGGTTAGGCGTCACTTGGGTCGCTTGTGATACTGTTGGCACAGCGGGGTTCGGCGTGTTGTTATTATTCTTCTCCTCCATCTGTGATCTATTATAGAGGACTCTAATGGCCCTCACCATATTCTTTATGGCTTGGTGCACGTTGTGCTTGTCCTTGATAAACTCGGACAGCTCAACTATCTTTGCCCCAAGCTGGGTAAAGGGTAATTCCTCCGGATCGGGACTTCGCTCCTTATAAGCCCCGACAGGGTTACTCCTTTTATACGCTGTTTCACTTTTGCCAGTTAATGATCTTGCCTGTACTTTTTCCTTCATCGCCTTTAGCATTGGTGGAGATCTCAAAGTTGATGAGCTTCTTTTGAATGGATCCTTATCTTGTTCCTGGAGCACCTCTTGCTGTCGCGCATCTTGAACATATGCTGTGGGTGTTGTTACAGTTTTTGTCGTCCAACGATTCATCTTCAATTCATCCTTGGTTGTTCTTGTTACTGGTGTTCTCGGTAAGGTCGTACTTCGCTTGAACACTTCCTTCTCCAGATCCAAATCACTTGTAACATTATATGCCAAGGTGGCCAAGTTGTCCACCACCGAGGCACTGCGGTCGAGGGATATCGACGACCGGGAGCCCGCTTGCTCACTCCCAAAAGCCGCCGGTACTGGGGTTCCGAGCCCCTGCACCGTAAGTTTACTCCTTCTCTCGTCTTCCATGGTGGTTTTATGTTCTGGGTATCCTTCCCATAGCCATTTTGGTCCACGCACCAGAGATGAGCAAACACTAGCCCATACACAGTCAGAAAAGAAAAGTGCATGAACACATATTTACACATCAATAGGTATGCCCCTATCCGCCACCTGGGGTCGCGCCTGATGGGAGATCTGGCAACTCCTCACAGGTCCGTCTGTCTGTCTGTCTGTCTGTCTGTCTGTCTGTCCGTCACACGCATTTTTCTCGGAAACGGTTACAGCGATTGACACCAAATTTGGTAGAAAGGTGGGAACTGTGAACGCTCACGCATACAGTGAGTTACATCCTTTTACGTTGAATTTAAGGGGGGGTCCCCATACATGCAAAAGGGGGGTGTAATTTTTTTTTTCATCAAATATAGTCATGTGGGGTATCAAATTAAAGGTCTCGGTTAGTACTTTTCGAAAACAGGCTTAGTTTTGACATTTGTTGGAAAGGTGGGGAGTGCGGGGGATTGAAAGTGACCATTCCTTTACGGGGGCCATTCTCAGAACCTACCCAACCGAAAAATCTGAAAAAAATCAAGAAGTTGCCACTATATGGTGCCTGGGCTCCGAAATACCTTCCACACTGATATCTGCACAAATAAAGTTAATAATAGTATATTACTATAATTTTCAGTAATTCGTTGCAAAACCCCCCTTAAGTTCATGCTAGGACGACGAAATTTCGCAACAATATAGGGTGTAACATAGAGCATGATGTTACCAAGTTTGGTGGAAATCGCACTATTGCTAACAAAGTTATAATACGTCAAAGTTGTCGCTTCTTTGCAAATTCAAGGCTATAAATGTCAATATCATCCGAAAGTGGATATTCTCACATAATATTGTATATGCATATATTACATGCTACGTACTAAGAAATGCACAAAACCTTTCGTAACTGAAGCGTCCAGCTTCCGGTTTCCCGACTTGTTTTACCTATTATTTGTTATTTTTAAGTCAAATATAACATTAAGAGATAAATAAATTGTATATTATTATAGCAAATGAAGAGGTTAATTCATGTATATAATAACAAGTATAAAATATATTTTAAACTTAATAATAAAAACAGTAATTCATATAAAACTCAAAACAAAATTCGTATTCCTACACCTACAGACTTCAAAAAATGTGCTAGAAATATAGTTTTAGTACTTCGTGGGAAATCCTTTTTGTTTTATTATTGCTCTAAGCCTATTTGGCATTGATTGAACTAATTTTTCGGTTAAGTTCGGTGAAATATTTTGCCATTCGGTCTGCAAGGCAGTTTTCAGGTCTTCTTTATTCCTAATACTGTAATTTTTTAGATTATTCTTGAAAATAGACCATAAATTTTCTATTGGGTTAACGTCAGGACTCTGTGGAGGCGTGTTTAAACACTTTCGACAATTGTAGAGTAGCCAAAGCCGCGTGTGAAGTGCCGTATGCTTCGGATCATTGTCCTGTTGAAATATATACTTCCTACGAATTCCTAAATTTTGTGCACTCTGATGTAAATTAGTTTTAAGAATTTGCACATATTGCTTCGCGTTCATTATTCCATCAATAAAATGCAAGTTTCCAACACCAGAAGCTGCAAAACATCCCCAAATCATCAACGAACCACCTCCATGCTTAAATGTAGGAAGCATGTTTTTTGGATATAGCCTCGTATTTTTTTCTCGCCATATACGAACCCGTCCGCCCGACAACTTTAGATTAATTTTGCACTCGTCTGAAAAAATTACTCGTTTCCAATAACGAAAATCCTTGTTTAGATATCTTTTTACAAAGTTTAACCGTTTTCTTCTATTGACATTATTGATAAATGGCTTAGAAGCGGGAATCCGGCTCTGTATACCGAATCTACGCAAATAATTCCGAACACTTTCGGGTGTAATTTTAATTTGGAACTGGTTTTGCAAAAGTCCTGCTAATTTCACTGCACTTATCGTGTTATCCTGTCGAACAACACGCCGAACAAAGGATTGGTGTCTCCTTGGCAAAATTAATCTGTTTCCATTTCTTTTTAAGGTTTTGTGTAAACACAAAACCTTATTAAAATCGGTTTACTGTCTGTCTGTCTGTCTGTCTGTCTGTCCGTCTGTCTGTCTGTCTGTCTGTCTGTCTGTCCGTCACACGCATTTTTCTCGGAGACGGTTGCAGCGATTGACACCAAATTTGGTGGAAAGCTGGAACCTGTGAACGCTCACGCATACAGTGAATTACATCCTTTTACGATGAATTTAAGGGGGGTCCCCATACATGCAAAAGGGGGGTGTAAATTTTTTCTTCATCAAATATAGTCATGTGGGGTATCAAATTAAAGGTCTCGGTTAGTACTTTTCGAAGCTGGTCTTAGTTTTGACATTTGCTGGAAAGGAGGGGAGTGCGGGGGGTTGAAAGTGACCATTCCTTTACGGGGGCCATTCTCAGAAACTACCCAACCGAAAAATCTGAAAAAAATCAAGAGGCTGCCACTATATGGTGCCTGGGCTCCGAAATACCTCCCACACTGATATCTGCACAAATAAAGTTAATAATAGTATATTACTATAATTTTTTGTAATTCGTTTCAAAACCCCCCTTAAGTTCATGCTACGACCACGAAATGGCGCGGCAATATAGAGTATAACATAGAGTATGATCTTACCAAGTCTGGTGGAAATCGCACTATTACTAACAAAGTTATAATACGTCAAAGTTGTCGCTTCTTTGCAAATTCAAGACTATGAATGTCAATATCGTCCGAAAGTGGATATTTTCACATAATATATGCATATATTACGTGCTACGTACTAAGAAATACACAAAACCTTTCGTACCTGAAGCGTCCAGCTTCCGGTTTCCCGACTTGTTTTTTTTCTTCTCGATTCTACCAGACGAATTGTAAATCTTTACTACAGATTGGATTGTCGAGTGACTCCTATGCATAATTTTTGCAATTTGTCTCAAGGATTTACCATCCTTGTATAGCTGTATCACTATCTTACGATCACTGTTCGAAAATTCACTACCTTTTCGACTCATTTGGAAAATTTGTTAAAGAATTAACTCTTTATTTGTAATTCCCAAAACACTTTAGCTCGAACTGTCAACCACACTTTTTCAAGAATTTACCGTTAGAATTTTACAGTGCAAAATGATTAATATCGTACAGGGATTGAGTTCAAGCCGCTAGTCGGGGTGTACGAATACGAATTTTGCTTCGATTGAATTTGGAAATTGTTCTCTTGAACAAACAGATGTAAATAAAATTTAAGATTAATGTTCTATAACAACTACATACATATTTATGTAAAAAATTGTTATATAAGATTGAACGAATTTTCTATCATTTCTCAAAAATAACCCAAAAACCCGCAAAATATAGGGTGTACGAATACGAATTTTGCATACTGTATATTTTTGCAAGACAGTGAGTGGAAGCAATCATATTGGAGTTATGGCTCAATAAACTAAATGCTAGTAGTAATGAACTTACAAAGCTTATTTAGTTGCAATTTAAAAATTAAATCCAAAAGGGTTTTGAATGACATATTTTTTAACAATTGTTTTTACTAGACAAATCCAAACTTTATTTCGTAATGCATGTCATGTATGCCATCAAGTAAAGTTGGTTTGTTTGCAAGAGAAGTAGTTAGCCTATGGATTTGGAAATCAATCAGATGTGTGTAAACATACTTAAGAATACAATGTGTGAAAATCTATAATAAAAATCGTTGGCGCAACAATCCATATTGGATCAGGGCCTTGAAGTGTGTTAAAGCACTTCATTCAAAATCGTAACGGTACACTACAGGATAACAGTACCATATAGGAGGCAATGTGGTTAGCATTGCGCTCGCCCGAAATTATTACCCTGATTTAACTCAGGTACTCATTCATAGCTGAGTCGACTGGCATCCGACGTCAAATCACGATACAAATCCCTCTGCTACCAGTGAGATTTGAACCGCGACCTTCCGTACGACAGCCTTGTGTTCTAACCACTCATTTATCCGGACAAATCTGACGTATATTTAGTACTGCAAAGGCTTTGAACGCTATTGAACGTAATTGAATAAAATTTTGACTTCCGCCAAACAATTTTAACAATCCTACTTTGTAAACTTTGTCTCTGCCTTATACACTTGGAAAAAGCGGAGCCCCGAACCAAAATCTCATATTAGTGATTCTACAATTGCATAGTATAGCATTTTAATTTGCCTCTTTGAAAGAATGTACCGTAGTGAATAAAATTTATAAACAATTTTACGTTCTGCCGCAAAGACCCTGCACGTGTTTATTCCACTTAAGGCAGTTATCAATGTTAATTTCCAAGTATTTAGTTTCATTAACTTCTTCCAAATGTGCATCATATACTGCAATTCCATTTTGGGGAATTATTTATATTTTTGTTTCCGAAACACAATATTTTGTATTTGCGGGATTTAAGGAAAGAGTTATGAGTCGTTTTGAGATTCCTAACCATTGTATAAAAATTGTTGCACCAGTTAGAACCACTATATAGTAAGTGTCGTCAGCAATAGCAACAATATAAGAACTAAAGTTGTCATTTTTCAATTTGCATAAATTATTAACGTATTGTAACGAAAAGCGCTTTGGGAAAATTATGTGTGACGTCAATGTAAATCGAGGTAGTAGCAATTAGTCAAGGCACCCAAATTGTATAACAATGAGGGGAATATTTAGTTAGTAATGCCAGTAAAAAGATCTGTAGGATGTGTGGTGGACGTTGACTTGGTCGATATAACTAAAAGAAGGAATCCACACTGTACATATAAAAACTTTATTCACTTTAAAAGAATAACAAGAAAATTAAACGGTAGTATTCGTTATACAACACGTCCGTTCGCGTTAAGCGTTGATAATCAAGTGAGCGGTGTGACGCATCAATCGAGGGAAATTGGCCACGCATCTCTAGAATGCCATGCAGTTGGTAGTGAATCCCTAGAGATATGATCAAAGGGCAAATTTGTTTTCTAATGGAGAGTTTGTATGCCTTTCTGGAATGTTTCGCGCGGTATAAAAGGGGCGGAAGTCCGCCCACGAAGTTTGGTGTTTTTAGTGCAAGCGTAATTTGCAAAATATAACTTCGAGTAAATATACACAGAAGGTCGGGTAGGCCAAACGATTGAAATATTTAACCATTGCAATTAAACTAAGATAGTTAAATTAATTTTTTTAAGCTAGAAGTTAAGTATTAATGTAGTAGAGTAAGTCGCTAAACAAAAAAAAAACGAAAAAAAGTTACCCACGAAGTTAGTCTAGTTCTACAGTTAAAATAGATCACGTCGGTTATAAATACGTCTCGAATGTATCAGTTGTGCAGTATGGTTGTCTAATTTAGTGTAAAATAAGTGCTTAGATTAAAGTTAATGGAAATGGATGCCGCAATAACCGCAGTCAACAGAGATCCTGGAGATGAAGCATCAATAAATGATCTTCATAATCACCTGAAGAACGTTATCATAAATAGGGCCATAAACATACTTGGCCCCAGTCGGAACGGCCGGTTTGATGATGAATGTAAGCTAGCAACGGAACGGACGAATGCCGCATATCGAGTATGTTGCATTCTCAAAGGACGTGGGCATGCGCGGTATGGTGTGGGTATTTATTCTTGCAAATACCCACACCAACGAATAAGAAACAACAAGTTTTTATTATTTCAATCAATTTCCTGAGTTCAAAGTGTCATGAGCTTATATTATGATGTATGATGTAACTTCATAATTTCTGCAATTCTTTGAAGGTGAAGACCGCCATTATACTGAAATGCCCAAATACATAGGTTTCAAGAATTACTGGTTTGAAGTTGACATTTTACGAATGTTTAGAGAAAATATGGTCGATACATGGAAAGCTGTCATCGGAAACACGAGCCTTACCCATTAGAAAATCCATGAACACCAAGTTAATTAAAGTGCCAATGTATTCTGTGGCAATAGGAGAGAGCTTAACTCCCAGTATGTTCTATTAGCAAATAGTAATTAGCAATAATAATTTTTGGCACAACAATCTAATTGGATCAGGGCCTTGAAGTGTTAGAGCACTTCACTCAAGACCATAACGGTACACTACATGATTACAGTAGCCTGTAGGAGGCAATGTGGTCAGCATTGCGCTCGCTCGAGATTATTACCCTAATCTGACTCAGGTACTTTTTCATAGCCGAGTCGATTGGCATCCGAAGTCAAAGCAGGATACAAATCCCACTGCCACCAGTGAGATTTGAACCGCGACCTTCTTTATAGTTATTAGTTTTTATTAAATATTCTTGTAATTTACGAAGTTTACGGAATTACGGTTTGGAGATTTGTACACACTGCTAAGTATTATTGTTTTTTTGTTTGGTAGATGTTTGAGCGATTTCCCACAAGTCATCGACCGCCTAAATCCACGTCAACATTGTCAGCAATCACCGGCAGTCATTGCTGCAAGGTCAGCGTACGTCCCAGAATGCTCCAATTTCAAAACAAACATTAGTAACCCTGTCCATGTGCTAATGTTCCAGTTTGTAAGTGATTCCGTGTTCCGGCTTGTTATCAAGCTATGTCGTCACTAGCACCATAGTACCGGCGATGAACACACATGAGCATATTCTGACGACATCGCCCGTCAGCTGACTGCTGCAGTATTAAGAAGCAACAGAACTTGACCTGAACAAGTTCGCTCCGAGCTCTCGAAGCGAACGGTCATTAAGAGCAGAGCTGAACAAGAATCCAGAAGCAAGTATACGTTCTGGACAGTGGTGCCATTCACGTCCGAAAAAGGGTAACTATTATAAGAACATTAAATTTAAAAAAAATATTGTTACATTCCAGAGCTGCTGCGCACAACAGCAAATACGGGCTTGGGGACAGGATGTCCGCCAAGAGGTGAAAGATAATACACCCCGAGGAAATGTCATCGGACAGAGAGAGCTGCAAGCAATGAACGCTACCCTCCTCGAAAAAATCGAGGGGCTAAAGCAAGAAAAGGCTGCGATGGTCCAGCAGCTGGACTGTCAGCAAAAAATTATAAAGCGGCTAGAGGATCGCTTGGCATCCCTCGAAGGGAGGATATTAGGTATAAAATTAATGTTCCTCAATTCTTGAGGATATTAAAAGAGAAAGGGTTGAAAGCAACCCTAAAAAATACGAGGGCCAATAGGACTCTCATTTTTGCTCAAAGTCTTGAGGATCATGCAGCGATCTTCAACCTTATTAAGGAAAAGGGACTGCATGCCACGACCAGTGCCCCTCCGGCTTTAAGGACTCAGTCCTTGGTCATCCGTGGTCTTCATAGAGAGACTGACCCGGCTGACATAATGCGCGAACTCAACGAAGAGCACCCGCACCTAAAGTTGAAAAGCGTTTCAAATCTAGTCACGCGAGCCGACAAACTGGCCCACAGCCTGAACCCGGCGCTTCCGTTGAAGTCGCAATCGGGGCTGTTCATGGCTACTTTCGAGCCAGAACAAGATCTAAACGAAGCATTTAAGGTGAAATATATCCTTCACCAGAAAATTTCGCTTGAGAAAGTCAAGCCGATTCAAGAAGTGCAGTGCTACAACTGCCAAAACTTCGGGCATATCGTCATCAATTGCTCCATCGTACACCGGTGCGTGAGGTGCACGAAAACCCATGTGCGAGGGGAATGCTCAAATCCCACCGCAGACAAACCAACTTGCTGCAATTGCGGCCAGTCCGGACACCCCGCCAACTACCGTGGATGCCCGGCATACAAGGACATGGTTGCCAGAAGGGAAGCTGGCAGGGCGAAACCATGAAAGCCAAACAGGCGGTGACTCAGATGTCACAAAGCTTGCCCAAACCGGGTGTTTCTTACGCTCAAGCAGCTAGGAATACTCTCCCTAGAGCTGCAGCCCCCCAAACTCCTCTTACCCAAACAACTAGGAACACTATTCCTAGAACTACAGCTCCTCAAGTCCCTCAAGGCAACAAATTGGCCTTCCAAAACTTGGTCGAAACTCTCGCTTCGGCCCAAACAAATGAACAGCGACAATTAGCCGCTATCCAACTTTTGATGAGTTTATGGAGTTAAAAGTCGTCACATTTAACTCCGCGTCCTTGGCCTCACACGCCCAACGTGCCACCGCACAAGAGTTGGTCGATTCCCTGAAAGCAGACTTCTTCTGTGTTTCAGAGACACATTTAAAAAGCAGGCACAACGTTAATTTTACCGAATATAACATTATCCGGGACGACACCAACAGCGGTTCCGCCCTTTTAGTCAGAAAAGACTATGCATTTGAGGAAGTCTCCATCAAAAACCTGCAGACCTGTTCGGCGGCAGCGGCCTTAGTTAAAACTAACGACAATAGACGCAACTTAATACCTGCAGTCTACATAAAATGTAACTCTCCCTCTGAACAACTGGGCCAAGACTTACAAATCTTGAGCGATCTCCAGTCTAAATCTAAATACCTAATTTTTGGTGGGGACTTTAACTCACGGCACACTTCCTGGGGCGATTTGGCAAAAAACCGAAATGGGGTTGCCCTCGAAAAATGGATCCATAATCAAAGTCCATTAAACCAGCTTGAGATGATCTTGCCAGACACACCCACAAGGCCTGCAAGTCAGTCAATACTTGACTATTTTCTAATGTCCACAGACGCCACTCTCACACTGCAGGTGTTAACGTGCAAAACTTTACCAGGGATGTCCGATCACTTCGCAGTTGAACTTATACTTTCCCCAAACTCTCAACTGCAAAAGCGAGTACCCAGCACAATAAGATCATTCGCCCATACTAACTGGGATAAATTCAGGGCAGAATTAGCACCACAGCTAAACCTGAAAAAAATCACTGTCTCGCAAAACCTAACGGACAAAGAAATCGATGAGGCCATCATCTTGGCTACTGATGCCGTCAACTCCGCTACACGCAGAAACACAAAGCTCCTCAAAATCGATGAGATTCAGTTCAATAAACTGCCGCACGAGATAATGAAACACCTGAAAGTCAGAAAAATCTGGCGCAGAAATCTCAAACGAAACTTCCATAAAAATGGCAACAGAACTAACACGGAATATAAAGTGTTAATTTCGCGGATTAACTGTCTTAGTACATTAATCCGTCCGATGGTGGAACAATCCCGTAGCAAGGAACTCACTCGCAAGCTAGCAGAAGTGAAACCCGGATCTAATATGTTGGTACATATAAATAGGCTGACAGGCCGCAACAGATCCAAAAACTTCGTTCTTACCAAGAACAATGAAAACATCGGCAGTGACGCTAGGAAAGCTCAAATACTCGCGGAGACTTTCCTAAATCAATTAAACTCTCCTTCACCTAGTAACAACCGAGCCGTCAGTTCGATTGTAGACACGACAATCAAAGACTTTCTTCATGAGCATTCACTCAAACTAACTACCTTCTCCACCTTTAACCCATCCTGCAAACCAAATGACCACAAAACTTTAGGCCCGTCTCTCCCCTCTCCAGCTTGGGCAAGCTCTTTGAAAAAGTATGGACAATGGGATTAGTCCAACATTGCGATCGGAAAAACATTATTCCGAACCATCAATTCGGGTTCCGGACAAAGTACGGGACCCAACACGCACTAAGCTACCTTCTCGATTCAGTGAGTAGCAGACTTAACGTCAATAACAAACCCACAGTAGTGTGTGCATTAGACCTCGAAAAGGCATTTGATTCCGTGTGGATCAACGGACTTATCTTCAAATTTCCCTATCCCGGTTTTCAGACTTATTATAAGTTTCTTCGAAGATAGGCATTTTTTCGTCAGCGTGAGAAATGATTATTCCGATCTCCTACCGGTCACTTCTGGAGTACCGCAGGGATTCATTTCAGGACCTACACTCTACAATATTTGCACGGCCGACGCTCCAATCCCAGAGAGCGGCACAGAACTATTACAGTTCGCTGACGATACGCTTATTTTCTCGTCGAGCCTCCGACCCGGTAAGGCAGCTAATGCTATAGAGAAATACTTAACAGATCTCTGCAAGTACTACCAGACCTGGGGGATAAAAATCAACGAGGCCGAAACACAGGTTATCACTCTTCGGAGAAAATCCAGATACTTGGGGTCTAGATCTATCCACAGAAAAGCTAAACGCTTAAAGCTACGCATCGGGAATACCGTAGTAAACAGTTCACAACAAATGAAATACCTGGGAATGCTATTTCATGAACACCTACGATTCGACCCCCACCTTAATCTTGCTCTCAGCAGAGCACCCGGTGCACTAAGTAAAATCTACTCTATTCTTCGTAAAAGAGTAGGACTTTGCACTAAATCTAAACTGACCCTATGCAAAGACCTCATAAAACCGATTCTTTGCTACGGAGTCCCTACATTGATCTCTGCTCGACCAAAGCTATGAAGAAGTGCGAGTCCTTCGAGCGCAAAATTTTGAGACACTGCGTAGGCTTGTCGTACAATTGGAAAACCAAAAAGTGCGGCCGTAACGTCGAAATGTACAGGCGAGCAAAAGTTCGCTCTCAACCTGTTAGAAAGATTCTTCGAAAGAACGGAGAATCACCCCAATCCACTCATGAGGCAACTTTATCTGGAGGGTAACTCCACCCCATTGGCCACATTCTTAAGGCCTTGCCAAATTGTGAGCTCTGCATTAAAACCCGCCATTGTCTCTCTCTTCGACACTCCTTGCCTGGTAGGGGTACACAGAGGTTAAGCGTGAAATTGTGAGCGCTATAAAAACATTAGTCATAAGAATTAGATTTAAGTATTATTTATTAGATTAGATTAAGTTAGAATAAGTAAGTAAATAAGCTTTCTCGCGCTCTAGGTGCAGGCGCAGTTTTTTTCAAATATATGTCCAGTTTTTTAATCATGAATTGTCAAGACCTATGTGTAAAGTAAATACACCGTAAAAAGTAATTTCAGAGAAGGTCGGGCAGGCCAAAGATTGTAATAGCCACCCGTTTTTTTTTAATATTTAATTATGACACATAAGCTACATTTAGGCTAGTAATAAGAAACAAACGCTATGTATTTAATGTAAGTCACTGGTTTTAAAATAAATGATTTTAAAATGAAAAAAAAAATGACCTGAACAATTGTTTAAGTTCCGGATTGCTGCAAGTGTTCTTCGCAACTGAGGCTATTTAAGTTGGAGCGAGCAGGAAATCATTGGAGTTGTTATTGACCGTCTGCAGAGGAAGGAGTTTTGTGATAGTGTGCAGAGGAGTGCTGAGTTTTTATTGATCGTGTGAGTTGTAATGGAGTAAACGATTGGAGGGAGTTTTGTGGTAGTTTGCAGAGGAATGGGGAGTTTTTAATCGTTTTCATGGAAGGAGTTTTCTGATAGTTTGCAGAGGAGTGGGGAATTATTGATCGTTTGCATGGAAAGAGTTCTGGGATCGTTTGCAGAGGAGTGAGTAGTAATGAAGTAGGCTAAGTTAATTATCACACTTCTTTAGCATAAGTAAAAAAAGTTAATAAATGTGTAATAGAGTGTTGTTTCCTAAAATACACAGTAACACTGCTTGAAAAAAGCTTTACAATCTTCGTTATTCAAAAGTTCACTTTATTTTGACAGTGCAGCGACTTTGCAATATCCATTTAAATTAAATATACATACAATTATTTAAACAAGAAATTAATCTAAACCGGCTAAAATTTCATGATTATTCATTCTGATAATATGAGATTGTTCATTTTTCGTGACTAAAGCCTGATTATCTCTAACCTCAATTAAATGCCACTAAGAGGGCACCACATTCAAAAGACTTAGCAACTAATTTAACGATTAGTGTTCATTAGTAGTGTTTTTAACACTAATTATTACAACACTTTTGCTGCGTATTTCTTTACGAAAAATTTTCAGTACACTTTCCAGTTTAATTTAGATTTCAAGAAAATGTTTTCATTTTTAAGGTTCTGTTTAAAACAAAACCTTCTTAAAATCGGTTTACTCTCTGGCCGCGCCAGCTTGCAGCAGAGTATGGGATTCTCACCCACTAGAAACATCGCCACTTTCTCCTTCTTCCTTCTTCGTGGAATCGCCGCAAAGAATTACTTCGAGGGATGGAGTTCGGTTTAAGCGACCAAACCTTCTGTTCTTCGCGTCCTCCTTGCGCGCTCCGCTTTTCCAGGTTCATCCTGTATACTTGTGATTGCGGAGTTCGCCATACACCAGTTTCCTTCCGAATTCAACAGAGAATCATCCAGCCTGAATTGGTATAGATACTTCCTGTAACCACCATGTCCTGACAGAAATTGCGTCAGATGGTAGTTAATCTCGCGGCGTCGTCGCTGTATCCACTCTTCAATACGGGGAATCAAAATGTGAGTGCAGCGACCCCTCTGTCATCTTACCGCTAGTACTTCCTCCCAAACTGGTGCCGCGTATAATAGTGTGCAGCGAACCACTCCGGCCACAAGTAATCTGTGACTGTATCTTGGACCTCCAATGTTAGGCATCATCCGTGCTAATGATACATTGATATTTGCCGCTTTCTCACAAGCATAGTCCAGGTGTCTCTTGAAATTGATTTTAGAGTCAATCGTCACCCCCAGGTATTTGATAATCGGTTTCGAAGTGATGATATGACCACCAATATTAACCGTATTCCTTTTTCTACGGTTGGTAATCAAGACTGCCTCCGTCTTTTGTTCTGCAAGGTCAAGCTGAATCATCTCCAGCCATGCTTTCATGGCGTTAATGGTTTCGTTAACGTATACTTCGTCTTGAGGTTGTTTTGGGGCGATAACCACAGCTCCTTTGGCACGGGAAGGGCAGGGACCCCTGTTTAAAGGAATAGACTGCTCCTCCTCCGCTCCAGAATTCCTACCTGCTTCCTAGCAGGACCGTCTTGTATTCAGGAGTCGTTTGGGTGAGGCGGTCAGCTCTCTTAGCTCTGCAGGCTGGTGTTCCCTTGTGTCCTGGAAAATGAAAAACTTTTAACTTTATTGCTTACCTGTACTTCCTCGGCTCCACAAATCCAAATCACTTCCCGCTTCTCACGTCCGAATATATAAACCACTTAAACTTTATCTTTTCCACTTTATTCAATAACTTATTTCCAATTACACTATTTACTTAACGTCCTGCCTTAGGTCTAAGTCAAGACTTGTTTGTGTCTGCACGCCCGTTCAAAAATATACTTCACTTAATTCATCGAATCAACGCATCACTTCATCTATTCCGCCAGCAACTTTGCTTCTGGAAGCCAGTGCAAGTAATTACATAACAAAAACTTGCACTGAACTTTCGTAAACAACAACAGAAGCAGCTATTGACCTTAGTCGGCCTGAATATTATTTAGTTTGGTTTATTGCACTTTCGATTGCATACATGAATACATAACAAAAGTGCATACAAACCTCGTGCTATATGCGCATTTCACGCGATCATGGCCTACATTAAAATTGTTTCATTTTAACTTGTAGGCACGATAAAATTACAAAGGTACCTGCGTGCTGAAAGTGAGTTAACAGATATTACCAATCTATTTTTATTATGATGATGATCGAGGATTCATTAACCCTTTACTTGGCTGCGCTATCCTATTCGTATCATGATTTCACCTTCACGAAACCCCAAAAGGGAGTTGGACGTCGTTGGTCATTAGACCATTCTCGTAAACATCCTCCCACGCGAGAACACCCAAGGATGTAATTATAAAATCTCCCCAGTAGCCGTCGTAGATGCCCAAGTTATTAGGTTCAGTAGATACTCAGCAACGCAGCCTTGGGCAATTAACTACATCTGTGAAGATTGCTTGCGGTGAGATTCGTTCCGTTTTTTCCATTTTGCCGCAGGTCCCGGGATCTCATTGTTCGAAATTTTTAACACAGCAATTCGCCCAACTATTTTGGTGGTAATTTTAGGCTGCATTCTTACAGTCGACTCAGCTGTGAATGAGTACCTGAGTCAAATCAGGGTAATAATCTCGGGCGAGCGCAATGCTGACCACATTGCCTCCTAGTGTACCGTTACGGTCTTGAATGAAGTGCTCTAACACACTTCAAGGCCCTGATCCAACATGGATTGTTGCGCCAACGATTATTATTATTATTATTATTCTTACAGGTTTGTGAGACCTTTAACTCTGCTTCATGTTATTTGTATTACATCAAAGTATTTTACTTAAATTTTGGTTCACAAATACTTAATCAGAATGCCGCCAAGAATATGGTCATCTAAATTAATTTGCCGTAATATTGCGTTCTGGTAAATTTGCCCTATACAATGTAGATATCCGCAACTACCCTTCCTAGATGCCTTTTTGGTTTTTGACAATTGCATTGCCCCCATGCTGCTGGACACAACCTATCCTATCCAGGGTTACGTATATCCTATCAATCTGCTCTAAAGCGTCTCCGATACCCTCAAGTTTTGTGAGAGATTTCTTTGCTATGCATCACTCAAGTAAATTTTATCCTCAATCTGCTACCTTAATATGCTTGACATAACTTTACCATAACTTATATAATTTTACGTTATTATGCTTTATATATTATAATACAGTTTACTATAGCTCTATTTTATGTTCAACATGTTTAGATTTATTCTATTTAATGGTTTTAAAAAATTCTACAGATTTTATTTAGTTCCTTTTCTATTTCTTTTTTCGTGGCCATTTACATTCTTTCTATTTATCAATTGGCATTTATATATGTTTTTGACTTTGCCTTATTCCATGGGTTTCTTAACTTCCTTTTTTTGCTAACAATGCATTGGCTACCTAGCACACGACTTTGCACACTGACACTCAAACATCTCATTCTCATACTGACTTTGCACAGTTCTGTATCCCTTTTCACTGAATACTTGCGATGCAATTTTACCCAAGTCAACTATTTACACCCAAATCAATGAACTTAAGCTAGCGGTTGAAGCAGTGCTAGGAGCTATCTATATTTACATATCGAGTTTAGTGAGTTTGCATGCTTCTTAAAAGAGGTTTTGTACTTTGAATGAATGTTAATTAAAGTGTTAAAGTATGTACATGACTCTCCCTTTTCGCGAGAGTGAGAATAATTCCGGTCACTCCTTATACGGACGAACAGGTCCGCGGTGCGACGTCATCTATCCTAGTCTTCGCTTGGCCCCAACTACCTGGTTGCCTGTCTTCTAACGATAGGTGGCTAATAAAGGCAGGAGGACTATCCATTCCCCCGGCCTTTATCCTTATTACCTATGCCAGATCCCTACCAGGGCGGCGCCTAATAGCACTCCAACCCCGGCGCAACCGTGCGGAATATACTGTCCATTTAACCCCCGCAGGGCGGTAGTTAGCTGGCTAAAAGGTTCCGTTGCTTTTCTCCGCCTCGGGCTGATTCCAGTTAACCCGATGGGGAGTTCCGACCCCACGTACCCGAGGAGGGCGATCAGACCCGAGTCTGCACGGAGACTCATCTGAAGTGGCTTCGGTCACGAAACCTTACCAGGGGTATACTGGTACCATGGGAACCGGGGTAGCCCCTGGACTCCTATACTTCAGGTTTCTGTAGTATTTGAGTATAGCTCGGTTAGTTGCGGTTGGCCCCCTTGTAGGAGCTTCATGGGGGTTGTGGTTTATGCTCAAGCGAGAAGGGACCTTCGGGCCTCGACGTGGTGTTGCGTATCAACACGGGTGCCGTACTCCATAGTTCGGTAGAGTTTTAGATGATACTTGCATCCACCAGTATGAATGCCAAAGCCATGCAAATTGACATAAGACTGGTACCGTTGTTGCTTGTCGCAGCGGGGCTCTGATTGTGGTCACAAATTCAATCCGCGTCTTAAGAAGACCGTAGGATTAATCCTATGTACGTTGAACAATAAGGCGTCCCGTAAGGGAGGGGGTTTGGCCGCGAGGCTTAGGTACCTACCTAGTAGAACATTAGGCTTGTCCATTTAACCGTGATTACTCGGGAAATTTCTTTAACCTTAAAAGAAACTGCATCTAAGGTGCAGTAATCCAATTCCACAAACGTGACAAGAAACCAGATCTCTAGTTGGGTGCGGTTGCAGGTCCGTTCACCCTTTGAAAATCACTCCTAAATTTTCCTTCACATGACCGATATATGTTCTGTTATCCCACTGCTTCACTGAGCACCAGTCTTGCAACTTCTTATTTCTCCGTACAATCTCCTGGATGCATGACGGCCCTGTATAAACCAGCTCACATAAACGGAGAAGGATTTCAGTACCATCTTCCTCAAAGAAATATTTCGCCTGCTCTGGTCCAACGAACAGCACTCGAAATGGCACGGCAACTCCAAGATCCCAGGAATGCTTCTTCACATCAGGCGCGCGACAATTGCTACTTGTCTGAACTTCTCTTTGTATGCAAGAGGGATCATCTATGGTGACTAACTCATTTTGGGGCCATCTTGCCGCTATATGTGCATCAAATATTTGGTCCGACTTATCTAACTCTGGCAACATGATCCCAGGCACCTCTGTGTTAATACGACTCACATACTCCGCCAGCTCCCTTGTGGGACGAATGCTGCGCAGCTGGTCGTATTTAGCGCTGACCTCCCTTATCAAGGTTTTGATCCCCATGGAAAATGTTGAAATCTCTTGTTTCAGCATTGTTTTCCCCTGCTGCTCCATTAGTCTGTTGATTTGCCCCTCGACCTGCTGATACTCTAAGTTCATGATAATCAGCGTCAAATCTGCAATCTCCTCCACCTTCTTACGAATAGCTACATCTCGATAACTAAGGTATTGTATTGTTCCCGCAGCTGCCAGGGCAGGTATATACTTGGCACCCAACCTCAGGGTGCTACTAGCCATTATGGAAACTGCACCAAAGGCCCCCTTTAGCCGAGTGATTTTGTATGCGGCGTTCAGCTGCCGGCTAATTTCCTCCACTTGTAGCTCATTTGCAATTTTGAGCTTATTACAATGGTCCCGAATTTCCTCCATTGTCTGTCGTCCGCATATTTTGCCGAATTTCGTCATGGGGTCCAGGTCCCGTGTGAGATTCACTAAAGTCGCGATAGTATACTTAAGGTCGAATACTTTTAACTGAACTAATCCCAGTTCTACTACTTTGGTTTTTAAAACCAGATCCGCTGACCATGGAACCACAAGCACTAGGATCAGGCATAAACACAGCAAAGTGGCTACATGCGCCAATCACCACTGTCTGACCCTTCCCCTTGTTCTGGGTGGAGTGCCCCACGAGACCGTCTCCGATTTTATCGTAGTATCAGCAGCCTTACCCTCCGGTGGTAACTCCTTTTTCCCTTCTAGAAGAAGGGGAGCGAGTTAATGTACGTTCTCTCTGCCGGTTGTTCTAAGCTTTACTTGCCACACGACATCCCTTAGGATCTGAATAGACCTTTAGTTCTCGCGCCATTCTCCAGTCTAACGGACTATAACCATTCTCTCGGATCAGTACCAAGTCTCCTTCAGTCACTGGCCTTCCCGGCTCCTTCTACTTGTAACGTTTTTGGAGATAACCTAAATAGTCATCTTCAAACTTAATCCAGAAATGTCGCTGTAGCTCCTGAGCCATCTCATGGTCGCCGGCAGGCCTTTGCGTGGCTCTTCGCCCAACGGGGGCGCCAGAAGGCTCCTTTGGATTAGGAAGTGGCCGGGAGTTAATACTTGCAGGTCATGGCTATTGTCGTTTAACGGGTACAATGGCCGGCTATTTAGTATTGCCTTCCACGTGCAAATGGTAGTATAAAAGTTGTCATGTCAAGTTGGATACGGAAGGCACCCTTTTGACATAACGTTTCAGGCTCCCAACTGTGGCCTCAAAGAGACCCCCGAAATGGCTAGCTCGTGGCGGATTGTGATTCCACACAATCTGCCGTTGAGCCATTCTTACTTCACACTCGGATATCAGTCTACGCCAGGCCTCCCCAAGTACTTTTGAGACCCCTACCAAGTTTGTCCCATTATCGGACCGAACTGTTTTAGGCTGCCCCCTCCGGCTAGTGAACCGTTGAAACGCGGCTAAAAATGCCTTGGTGGTGATATCCATGCAGATTTCCAAATGTATCGCTTTCGTGGCCATGGAAACGAACACCACTATATAGACTTTCATTGTTTTTGACGTTCGCAGACTCGACGCTTTGATTTGAAATGACCCGCATAAATCCGTACCGATGTTTTGAAAGGTTGCGGAAGGCCTGAATGGCTCAGAAAGGAGGACCGCCATCCTCGGCATTGCGGCTTCTCCTCGCATTCTGACATATAAGACATACGCTCTGATCCACTTCTTTACCCTCTGCCGTAAGGCGGGAATATAATATCTTTCCCGCACCGACCTGTCCCGCAGTGCTGATTGGTTTGATTTGATTAAATATCAAGTCAACCAAATGCGATTTCCCTAGAATTATTGGATGTTTCTGCTCAAAGGGTATGTTCCAACCTTGCTCCTACGCGAAGAATCCCAGAAGTCTCGTCTATGAATGGGTTGAGTGCTGACAGCCAATGATGTTTTTCTATTGCTTTACCCTTCCGAATCCTCTCCATTTGTTTCCCGAAGAGTTGGTACTGCTGATATCGAATCACTGTGTACTCTGCCCGCTGCAACTCCTGAACCGAATAAGGTACTGTCTTCCCGTTCCTCCATCGGAGGCATCTTGCAACGGTGTTCACCAGCCGAGGTAAAGTCGAGAAGCGAAGCACAAAATCCAAGGAAGACTCAGACACTGTACCGATTTCCGCCAAATGAACCAACGTCTCTGGTCCTTTATCACCAAATGTTGTGAGAAGGAGTACCTCCTGCTAGAACGGCGGCCCGCTGAACCACAGATCGTGAGAAATAATCTTTTACTTCCCTCTAGAAGCACAATCCGCCGGATTCAGTATGGATTTAACCTGACGAATTTCTGCCGGGGAAATATACTGATAAGACTGATTAGACTGACCCTGACCAATGTGCGAGGCCAGATAAAAGCAGCAGGATCACTCTCAAGACCATTCGACATCAACAACGGTCTACAACAAGGGGATGCCCTATCATGCGTCCTCTTTAATCTGGTCGTCGAGATATGATCCGTGATGGTGAGGTAAATGCAAGAGGTACGATCCTCTTTAAGTCCACCGTATCGACATCATGGGAAAAACCACCCGAGACGTGCAAACTACCTTCATCCAGATCGAGCAGGCGGCGCGAGATCTTGGGCTGCACATCAATGAAGGCAAGACAAAATATATGGTGGTAACGTCAGCATCAGAAAACCAGCCAACCAACAGCATCAAACCGCACTGGTCAAACGGGAAGAATAAAGATAGGAGAATACAACTTTGAGACCGTTGATAATTTATAATCTACAACGGATAACAGCTATGATGATGAAATCCGCACACGGTTGTTGTCAGCCAATAGAGCCTACTTCAGCTTACAAAAACTGTTCCGCTCGAAACGTCTCACCATTGGGTCAAAGCTCTTACTGTACAAGACTATTATCTTGCCAGTCCTCATGTATTCCTCGGAGACTTGGTTCTTAGCAAGAAGAATTGCGAACTCTTGGCCGCGTTCGAGAGAAGAATCCTCCGAAGAATTTTTGGCCCCCTACATGAGGATGGACGATTCCGTAACCTACATAACGACGAAATTTATGAGCGATACCATGACCGTCCGGTTGTGGATCTAATCCGGCTCAATAGGTTACGGTGGGCGCGTTATTTAATCCGTATGGATGAGGATGATCCCACCCGGAAAGTCTATAAGGGCAATATCTATGGTAGAAAAAGAAGGCGAGGCAGACCCTGCCTAAGATGGAGCGATGGTGTAGGCCAGGACGCCAGACAGCGTTTAGGGATATCGAATTGGTGGAACTCGGCGTAAAACCGGGATGTCTGGAGTTCCTTATTAAGGCAGGCCTAGACCGGATACTGGTTTTTGCGCCGTTGATGATGATGAATTATACTTTCAATAGGCACTTTAAACTTTTAAAGTAAATCCCTTTTCCGGGTAAATTTAATGGAAATTTCTTTTCTGGGTAAATTATTTCTTTTAAAATTGTTTGTCCATATCAAGATTAAGCATGAATACAATTATTATAATAGTACGATTGCTTTCAATTACCAAAATCCTTATCAAATTAGCTTCTCTAAAAAAATGCTACAAATTAATTAAAATAATTATACAATAGTGTCGGGTGGGAGGTATGGCTTTGATGTGTAGAAGATTGTCCCTCAGCAGACGCAGCAATCCCGACTCTGTGAGACCCGATCTCCCCGTATACCAGCTCTGCGGGGCTGGCAGCAAATTCCTCTCGGCGGGTTGTTCGAATGCCGAATAAGACGAGAGGCAAGACTTGAGCCTTGGACGGATCGTCGCATGCCATAAGGGCGGCTTTCAGCGTCCTGTGCCAAAGTTGTAGCATCCCATTGGGTTGCGGGTGGTATGCCGTGGTCCGCTGGCATTTGAAACCCGGGAGTTTGCCTAACTACGAGAAAAGGGTGGACTCAAATTGCATTCTCTGGTCAGTGATGACCACTGCAGGGACGCCAAAGGGAGGGATTCACTCAAGCGGACGCTTTGTCCGGCTTTTGTTTCAAAGCATATGTGAGAGGCTTATGGTCCGTGAACAATGTGAACGGCCTGCCTTCAAGGGAGAAGCGGAAGTACTTAATGTTCAAGTACGCGGCGAGCAGTTCTCGATCGTAAAAGGTGTAGTTCTGTTGAGCGGGGTTAACTGTCTGGAAAAGAAGCTCAACGGCTGCCAGATTTGGTTCACCTTTTGGTGCAGCACCTACTGTGATGTCAGGGGCATCAAAAAACGACTAGAGGTGCATCTTGTCGAGGAAATGTCAAGAGTGTAACATATGCCAGTTGCTGTCGGGATTTATCGAACGCGCGGACAGTCCCTTCAGACCAAGCAATCTCTCGTGTGTCTTTTGTTTTGGGCCCCGACAAGTACGCGTTCAAAACGGACTGGTTCTGGATGCTTTGGGCAGGAAACGACGATAGAAGTTTAGCATGCCCAAGAACCTCCGCAAATCCTTCACGGTTTTCGGACGCGGAAAGCTTGAAATTGCTTGCACCTTGTCTGGGTCGGGCTGTATTCCGTCAAAGGAAATGAAGTGGCCGAGGAATCTCACCTGTGTCTGGAGGAACTTGCATTTCTCAACGTTTAGGGCTAACCCGGCCTCAAAGAGACGTTGAAAAATGTACTCAAGATGGGCTAAGTGCTCAGACTCTGAGGAAGAAACGATCAAAACATCATCCAAATACACGAAACAGAAGTCGAGGTTTCGCAGGACCGAGTGAATGAACCTTTGAAAGGTTTGCACCGCATTGCACAACCCGAAAGTCATCCGCGCGAACTCGAAGAGTCCAAAGGATGTGCATATTGCCGTCTTTGAAATGTCTTCTGGAGCTACAGAGATTTGGTGATACGCCTTGGTTAAATCCAATATCGAAAAGATGCGGCAGTTTGCGAGTTGATGCGCAAATTCGTGGATGAGTGGAATAGGATATCGGTCTGGAACAGTCTGCGCGTTTAGCCTTCTATAATCTTCACAGGAACGCATAAATTGTTCAAAGTCTTTCCGTGCAATAGCCAGCTTCTGGGGTGGTAGAGGACGCACCTTCGAGAAGATCGGGGAACCAGTAGTGTTAATATGGTGCTACATAAGTTGTCCAAAGTCTTTCCGCGCAATAGCCAGCTTTTGGGGTGGTAGAGGACGCACCTTCGAGAAGATCGGGGAACCAGTAGTGTTAACGTGGTGCTGCACATTATGCTTCACAGATTTAGACAGACTACACTCGATAGTAATCTGGCTGAATTTTTGGAGAAGTGCCGGAACACGAGAGTCGGTAATGTCTTCTAAAAGTGAGGAAAGATTGTTACTTGGGTGAGATGCCATTTGCCGCTATAGTCGAGCGTGCGTGCACCTTTTCGGCCGGAGCTGCCAGTGCCTCCAAAAAACCGGAGACGCACGCGAGGACTGCCTGAGTGCTCTCCGGGAGTTGACGCAGCCAGAGCGACTTTATCAAGTCATCGTTGATCTTGCTCCCACCCACAGTAGACCTACTATAGGCAGTACCCTTACAAAAATGACCCCACTTGCAAATGTGCTTGCAGAAGCTTATCTGTACACATCAGAGACGCTAAACAAGGAAAAGACATAATCTTCGTCAAATCGTATTGGTAAGAGAGAGACCGGTGAGCTTTTGCTATTCTGGTACTACGGCGTGCTCACGCATATAGCAAAAAGTTGTTTCACGTATTCACTTATACATAAGCAAAAACTTGCCGAGCTCACCAATGCATTGGCAAGTCCGGGCGGTATGTCAAACACAGCTGGTTGGATTTTCGTTATATCTCGCTCATGCTCAACGGCAAAACAATTTGAAATCGTGTGTACTCGCACTGATTTCCCCCCTTGAGGGGCAAGGGGGAGTGTGGTAGCTGTCTAGTATCTAACTGTGGCCGGACCGTTGCGACGGGTACAAAGACGACCCCTACCGCGGTCTGAGTCGGATGGTGTCGGCCAGACAGCTCCAGGGATCGGTTGCGTTCCGGTTCGGGCTGACGTGAATGCGAACGGCAGTCGCGGGTAATTAGATTCACCGGGCGGAGGCTGGAACTTGATATCCTTGGGCTACTGCTGATCGTTGCCGCGGCTACTCCTGTCCCTGCTGCGTGGCTCTGCCTGCCGTTTCCTTCCCGTCAGATGTCCGCCGGTAGACTTAGACAGCTCAGACCGTGGGTGTGATGTAGCGGAGCTTTCACTCGCTCCGCTCGGGCGAGTTCCTCAGGGTCACCAATTTAATGAGCACTTTAAACTTTTCAAATAAATCCCTTTTCCGGGTAAATTTAATGGAAATGGCTTTTCTGGGTAAATTGTTTCTTTTAAAATTGTTTGTCCATATCGAGATTAAGCATGAATACAATTCTTACAATAGTGCAGCTACTCTCAATTACGGAAATCCTTATCAAACTAGCTTCTCTAGAGAAATGCAACAAATTAATTAAAATAATTATCATCATCATCAACGGCGCAACAACCGGTATCCGGTCTAGGGCTGCCTTAATAAGGAACTCCAGACATCCCGGTTTTACGCCGAGGTCCACCAATTCAATATCCCTAAAAGCTGTCTGGCGTCCTGGCCTACACCATCGCTCCATCTTAGGCAGGGTCTGCCTCGTCTTCTTTTTCTACCATAGATATTGACCTTATAGACTTTCCGGGTGGGATCATCCTCATCCATACGGATAAGTATAAATCCGACTCAATAGGTTATGCTGGGCGGGTGCCGGATTTTATCCACAACCGGACGGTCATGGTATCGCTCATAGATTTCGTCGTTATGTAGGTTACGGAATCGTCCATCCTCATGTAGGGGGCCAAAAATTCTTCGGAGGATTCTTCTCTCGAATGCGGCCAAGAGTTCGCAATTCTTCTTGCTAAAAACCCAAGTTTCCGAGGAATACATGAGGACTGGCAACATCATTGTCTTGCGGCGAGACGTTTCGAGCGGAACAGTTTTTGTAAGCTGAAGTAGGCTCTATTGGCTGACAACAACCGTGTGCGGATTTCATCATCATAGCCGTCATCGGTTGTAGATAGGAGAAATTATCAACGGTCTCAAAGTTGTATTCTCCTATCTTTATTCTTCCCGTTTGACCAGTGCGGTTTGATGCTGTTGGTTGGTTGGTTTTCTGATGCTGACGTTACCACCATATATTTTGTCTTGCCTTCATTGATGTGCAGCCCAAGATCTCGCGCCGCCTGCTCGATCTGGATGAAGGCAGTTTGTACGTCTCGGGTGGTTCTTCCCATGATGTCGATATCGTCAGCATAGGCCAGTCGTTGGGTGGACATAAAGAGGATCATACCTCTTGCATTTACCTCAGCACCTGGACTTAAAGAGGATCATACCTCTTGGATTTACCTCAGCATCACGGATCACTTTCTCGAGGACCAGATTAAAGAGGACGAATGATAGGGTATCCCCTAGTCGTAGACCGTTGCTGATGTCGAATGGTCTTGAGAGTGATCCTGCTGCTTTTATCTGGCCTCGCACATTGGTCAGGGTCAGCCTAATCAGTCTTATTAATGTCGTCGGGATCCCAAATTCTATCATGGCCGTGTACAGTTTTACCCTGGCTATGCTATCATAGGCGGCTTTGAAGTCGATGAATAGATGGTGCAATTGTTGTCCATATTCCAAAAGTTTTTCCATCGCTTCCTACAGAGAAAAAATCTGATCTGTTGCTGATTTGCCAGCAGTGAAGCCTCTTTGGTATGGGTCAATGATGTTCAGGGCATATGGGGCTATCCGGCCTAGCAAGATAGTGGAGAATGTCTTATAGATGGTACTCAGCAACGTGATACCTCTATAATTGCTGCACTGTGTGATACCTACCTTTTTATGTATGAGACAGATAATGCCTCGTTGCCAATCGTCAGGCATTGATTCGCTGTCCCATACCTTGAGCACAAGTTGATGAACCACTTGGTGTAACTGGTCGCCTCCATATTTAATCAATCCGGCTGTAATTCCATCGGCCCCAGGCGACTTGTGATTTTTAAGCCGATGAATTATACGGACTGTTTCTCCTAAACTTGGTGGTAGCGGTATTTGTCCGTCGTCTTCAGTTGGCGGGACCTCCAACTCCGATGTTCTGGTTGTTCAGTAGCTCATCAAAGTACTCAACCCATCGTTCCATTATGTCCATTCTGTCGAAAATCAGATTTCCCTCTTTATCTCGGCAGAATGAACACCGAGGTGTATAAGGCTTCATCCTGCTGACTTGTTGGTAAAACTTGCGCGCCTGGTGCGGTTGCTCCCTGTACTTTTCTAGTTCACAGACTTGATGGTTCTCCCAGGTTTCCTTTTTCCGTCGGTGAAGTGGCTTCTCCGCTCAACAGAGTTCGTGCTCGCGTTCTTTGAGAATGCAACATTACTCGGTATGCGGCATTCTTCCGTTCCGTTTCTAGCTTATATTCATCGTCAAACCAGCCGCTCCGACTCCTTTTGCGGCTGGGGCCAAGTATGTTTGTGGCCGTATCAATGATAACGTTCTTCAGGTGGCTGTGAAGATCATTTTTTGATGCCTCATCTCCAGGTCCACTGTTGACGGCGGTTATTGCGGCATCCATTTGCCTCTTATAGGTGTCGCGGAGGGTTGTGTTGTGGATGGCGTCAGTGTTAACTCTCACCTGATTGTCAGAGTGGATTCTGGGTGGTGTTGTTATTCGAGCTCGGAACACCATGCCAACGAGGTGGTGATCCGAGTCTATATTGGCCCCTCTATATGTTCTGACATTCATCAAGGCTGAGAGGTGGCGGTGTTCGATCAACACGTGGTCAATTTGGTTGAAAGTGGTCCCGTCTGGAGAGGCCCATGTATGTTTGTTGACCGCTTTCCGCGGAAACCAGGTACTTCTAACAACCATTTCGTATGATGCTGCTAATTGGATAATCCGCAGTCCGTTATCATTTGTATTTTGGTGTAAGCTATGCGAGCTAGACAAGCTCATTTAGACACCTCAGCAAAGATAAAACTTTCTCTAACTGTTCTCGTAACCCTCTTGCCACAGCCGTTGAATTTCAATGCGCAGCTTCATTATGGCTGGCAGCAACCAACCGATAAGATAAAAAATCGAGGCGGTTATACTTAGCATCCGTCGTTTCGTATACATAGTGTTCAGACTTTGGTTAATACTGCACTGCAAACCTAGTATCTTGAGATCCTTTTCCGCCTTCTCCAATTCGACATATGAATCAATTTGGTGACTTTTGTCCATCTGTTGCAGGACGTCCATTTCGTTAAAGTAGCTTGTCCTTAGCTCGGCTTCTTTTACACTGGATGCTCCGTACAACATGTCATCCATATAGAATGCATTCTTGATGATTCAGCGCACCTCCTCCTCGGGGCCATGATCATCTGCCACTTGAGGGAGGGTGCGAATCGCTTGCCCTGGGTGCGCAGTCTAGGCCATAAGTAACAGTTTTCAGGAAATATTCTCCGATTGGATCCTCAGGGTTAGTTCTCCACAGAATCGTGAGTTTTATTTGATCCTCCGGTCTCAACAATATCGGTCGGAACATCTTAGTGATGTCGCTAGAATACACATATTCAAACTTGCGTATCCTTGAGAGATTGTCGAAAATTTCGTTCTATTGCTTCGGCCCGGGGTGAATTATTTCGTTCAAGCCAGACACTATCCATCCCAGCTTAGTATTTTGTAGCAAAAAATTATCGACAGTTTCTACCCCGTTCAAGAAAAGCTGCGGTAGGATACTGGAACCCAGCAACACTGGAACATGCGATGCATATTCCATTGCTGGATCAGCTAACTTTCTCTCTTGCAGCAACGTCTTCAACCGGCGCGGGGCCTGCGGCAGAGAGCCTTTAGTCACGCGTTTTACCACCAGTGCCTTAGTACTGATCTCGGTTCCATCATCCAGATAAGGGTGATACAGACAACCGACGACACCTTTCCGGCAGACACTGATCTACCTCATCGAGAGTGACTAGTAACTTAGGGTTCTGTAAGGAATAAAAGCATTCGTCCGTCTTGAAACCAGCTTTTCGCAGAATTTGGACCACAGAGCGCATTGTATCCAGGGCCTTGCCAAGCGTCCTGGAGAATTTCTGGCTTATTTGTGGAAGGTCAATCAATACTTGGATTTCCTTCTCTATTAGCGCTCAACGATTGCTATACCGCCGGTCCAAAAGGTTCCACGCCTGTGCATAATTCTCTCCGTAAACCCCCAAATGGTCGATTACCTGTTTGGCATCGCCTTTCAGCTTGCTTTGAAGCATCATCATGGCTTGTACTGACTAACATCGCTAACTAACATGGATTTAACGATATAAGCCTCTGGTGATCCTTCACAAACTCAGAATAGGTCTTCTGGACCTGCTGCCAGGCGGACTCGAACCTCTTTAAAGTTCGCTTCTCCAACCTTAGTTTGCATAAAGACTCTCGGATTCTTCGATCTTGAATACCCTTTCTTGTTGGGCATCAATAAGTTCTTGGATTTCCATTGGAGTTAGTATTTATTTTGTCTAGGCCTTAATAAAATGTCTAAGTGAGGTATTTCTGCACTGGTCTTAGATTAGGTAGATTTAACTGGTCGATGTTTCCTTATATGTTCTAAGGAATGGAGCCTATAATAACGGACAGAAATCTGAAGTCACGGCTCTCATGAGCCACAAAATCTATCAAATGCGCGAAGGCTGCGGACGTGCTACAGAAGGAGCTTCCTTCGTTTTGAACACACTGTTGCACACACAAGTTCAAACCCATAGGGACCAACAAAACAAGAATGCTTGAGCATGTACCTTAGAAGAAGTATCCTTCGCTATTAGGGCGTAAACAAGTACAATTTGCCGCAAATATGCGCAACTGTGGACTCACGAGACACTGAAAATTATAAATTGTGCGAATGCCTGGGTACACTTACCGAAGGAGCTTCCTTGGTTTTGCACGCGCTGCCACAGACACAATTTCAAACACAAATAGGAGCACGAAAAACATAATCGCGTAATAAATCACAATATTTTTTTTTATTGCTATTAGGATTCACTTGCAAGTTTATTTTAGCTAAAAAGGTTTTTGTTTTAAACTATTTAGTTGAAATTAATAAACTTACGTGGTGTATCACCACCTTTTTAAAGGAGTAGACTGCTCCGGGCAGCTCTCTAAGCTCTGCAGGCTGGTGTTCCCTCCTGTCCTGGAAAATGAAAAACCTTTAACTTTATTGCTCACCTGTACTTCCTCGGCTACACAAATCCAAATCACTTCCCGCTTCTCACGTCCGAATTTAGAAACCACTTAAACTTTATCTTTTCCATTTTATTCAAAAACTTATTTCCTATTACATTATTTACTTAACGTCCTGCCTTAGGTCTAGGCCAAGAGTTGTTTGTGTCTGCGCGCCCGCCCGTTCAAAAATACACTTCACTTAATTCATCGAATCAACGCATCACATCATCTATTCCGCCAGCAATTTTGCTTCCGGAAGCCAGTGCAAGTAATTACATAACAAAAACTTGCACTGAACTTTCGTAAACAACAACAGAAGCAGCTATTGACCATGGTCGGCCTGAGCAATATCTAGTTTGGTTTATTACACTTTCGGTTGCATACATAATTACGTAACAAAAGTGCATACAAACCTCGTGTTGCATGCGCATTTTACGCGACCATGGCCTACATAAAAATTGTTTCATTTGAACTTGTAGGCACGATTAAATTACAAAAATGCCTGCTTACTGAAAATGACTTAACAGATATTACCAAACTATTTTTATTATGATGATGATCGAGGATTCTTTAACCCTTTACTTGGCTTCGCTATCCTATTCGTATCATGATTTCACCTTCACGAAATCCCAAGGGAGTTGGAGGAAGCGCAAGAGCGAGACGTCGTTGGCCATTAGACGATTCTCGTAAACATCCATATCCTGTCCGAGAGGTAATTTAGTCAAATAACTAATAGCATTTATTAGACAACATCGCGTCTCGAGCCAGCTTCACAACAACGTCTATGGCGTCGACCGTTGAGTAGGCTTGTCGAAATCCGAATTGTCACTCCGACAGTCCGTCCTTATATTCAATAATAGAGTGCAGTCTATTGTAGATGACCCTTTCGAACAGCTTTCCTATCGTGTCGATGGGGCAAATCGGGCGGTATGTCCTGAGTGCTTATTCGGCTTCGGGAGGAAAATTAGTTTTTGCCTCTTCCCCCGGTCGGGGAAAACTCCTTCTACCATGCATGTTTCAAATACGCTGATAAACCAGTCGGGTCTGGTTTTAACAGCGAGCTTAAGAACTCTATTAGAAACAGCATCCAGACCGGGTGCTTTGTTATCACCAATTCTCCGGGAAATTTGCGCAAGTTCCTCTTCAGTTACAGCAAGTATAATGTAGATGTCCAATGCTTGCTTGTGTTGTTTGCGCTCTAATTTATCCGGGGGAAGAGCGCTATCACGATATCGAGCAGAAGATGCGGGCAGGTGTTCGACCTCCCATTTTCTTCATAACCACCCTGTACGCTGTTCCCCGGGGGCTTACTCTGCCTCTGTGCAAAGCTCCTTGCAGCGTTCTCGCTTGCTGGTCCGTATAGCCTGCTTAAGCCTACCTCGAAGGTACACATATACTTGCCACTTCTCGTCGAAGTCCGGTCTTCCTCTAGATCGTTGGCAGATCCGTCTAGTTCTAAAATATGCAGCCCACAACTCCGCGATATCTTCATCCCACCACCACCACCCCCATGTTTTTATAAAAGAAATATAAAAAACCTTTCATACCTTCTCGACTTGTTAATGTTTTAACGCCAGTTAAAACATTTGCTATGTTAATAGTGAAGTCATCGAAACTGTCAGATAAGAACGTTATGCTGGATCGCAGCTCACGAATCTCGTTATTTGATTTAACGAGTTTTTCTGCAAGATCAGCTCTTGGTGCGCTAGTTTCGTTCGTTCGGATAATTGCACTACTAGGCCATTCTTGAATTTGGAGTAAAAATTATTAAGGTCGCTGTTCCTCAGAACCATTCAATTTAGCTTCTGGATTTTGCAATTTTCACACTTCCAACTCTCTCGTTTATTACCAAGTTTGCGGAGTTTTTCAATTGTTCTTAAACTGGCGCATTCCGCGTGAAAATAATTTTCGTAGTCTACGCAGATTATCATTTCTCTTCGGTCTACATTCGGCATTCAAAACACTCATTAGCCATTGTTTATCAAATTTGACTTTTCAAGTTAATGTAAACTATGAAAAATATTCTACTGTGAATGCGTTTATGCCGACACTCACTCGTTCACCACCACTCGTTTTGAATGATAATCGATAATAATAATATTAATCGTTGGCGCAGCAATCCTTGAAGTGTTTTAGAGCACTTCATTCAAGACCGGTACACTACAGTACACTGTAGGAAGCAATGTGGTCAGCATTACGCTCGCCGGGGATTGTTATCCTGATTTCACTCACAGCTGAGTCGATTGTTATCAGACATCCAGTCACGATAACAAATCCCACGCCGGGTACTGCCTGATTGCAATGCGCGTGAATCAAAAGACAGCCAGAGGTGGAGTACCTTACCACCAGTTGCTTCCCATCGACAGGTTGGTGGCAGGTCCCAGGACACAGAAGAGGGTGTGTCGACGAAATTCCCGGTTTGTCGTGAATGTAGTCTGTCTGTAACGCCAGGCATAGTTTCTTCCCAATGCGATGATTCCGCAGTTGCACTTAACGTCTGTAGTCCGTCTGAATCTGTCAACTCCTTAGTGTCATCTAACGATAATCCTGCAACAAATTTGATGAAAATAACCGGAACACCCATTTCAGTTTCATCAGCAAGCATTGCAGCCAATACTGGCATATTAGGTAATCAGCCAATTTACATTACTTCACCAACTATAACATCGATTCCTTCGTGGGATTTGTCTGGGGAGCAGACGTACGATCATGTACCTAGACACAGGAAGCTCGAGAGAGAATCTTGGCCGTCTCGGAGCTGTATGGCACCTACAAGCTCAAGCGTTCCACTCTCCACGTAATGGGCTGCACGAAAGAGGACACAACAATTCCTTTCGTCGGTAATGGGACAAGTCGAAGGGAGACTTACGACCATATGCGAACATTTTCCTTTGGGGTAAGGATTTATTGGGCTTGGTGGAGAACTGAATTGGTTGAGCAAGTCCTGCGTGATAAATTAGTTCATCCGAAAATTGCGCCTCACCTTAAAGACGGATGATGGGATTCCTTATTCCACGCGAGAAAAGTTTCTGACACGGTCACATTTAGAGTATAGCTGACCTTGAGTTTTGGATCATTACCAACCTTTTTCTATCGAGCGGTGTTTCATCTTCGCACAGTACGAAAGCTTTGGAGACTGTCGACGACACCTGTGGCCAGCCGCAGCCCTGTTGTCATGCAGGAGCTTCAGCTGCACGCTGCGATATCTATGTTTCCTTCTTTGGCGAAGCAGGAACTAGGACGTATATCATTGGTATCGGATCACATTGATTTAGGAGATGCCAAATCAATAAAACAGCGTCACTACTCGATATCGCCAGGTTTGGAGAAGCTAAGCGCTAAGCTAAGCGAAGGTAGATCGGCTGTTGGAAATGGGAGTAATGGAGAATTCGCAAAGCTTTCGTTAAACCAGGAGTGAGGATGTTCCTCGATGCCTGTAAAGTCAATCTCTACACGGTAAAGTGTGTTTATCCCATGCCGCTCATTGACGGAATCTTCAGTCGGTTGCCTAGGGGCCAACATATTTCCGGTATTGACCTTAAGGACGCCTTCTTACAAGTACCCCTCGATGAAGCGTCAAGAGATAAGACCGCCTTCATCATCCCGGGTAAACTTCTGTACTGGTTCCGAACAATGCTTTTCGGATTGTGCAATGCTTCACATACATTGTGTGAGTTGCCCATTAACTGTGCGGTGGTGAATCCCGCCCATCTGAGGAATCAATTGTTCGTCTATCTGGATGATTTGTTGTGTCTGTCGCATTCGAGGACTACATTCTCATCCGTCAACAGGTTGCTGCTCGCTGAAGAGCGCGTGTTTGACTCTCAATGTGGTGATAAGCTATTTCGCACAGAGGGAGCAATTCGCGCTGACCCAAACAGAGTAAAGGCTATTGTGGAGTTTCCGCTACCGAAATCAGTGAGAGAGATGCGTCGGTTCTTAGGTATTTGGCTGGTGCCGTAGATTCATCCGCGGCTTCGCTGCTGTGACAACTCCTTTAGTCTATATGTTGTGTAAAGGTCGGCGGTTCGAATGGACGGATGATGGACTCCAAGCATTACAGCAACTTAAAACGACGCTTACTACCGTTCCGGTGCTACATAATGCAGATTTCACCAAACCGTTTTCTATACATTGCGACGCCAGCAAAATCGGCGTAGGCGCAGTTCTCGTCCAAATATCACCTGAAGGGAACGAGGTCCCTATTGCCTTCAGTTGCAGCAAATTAACGCTGCGCAACGCAATTATACGGTGACGGAGCACGATTATTGATAGCCCGAATCCAGGACAACTCTTATCAACTTCCGGATCTACGTGTGGTCGGCAAGAGAACAAAGCCCTGTAGTGGTCGCGGCTTCGCGACGGGAGCGGATTTAATTTGGCTTTTTCGGGATTAATTTGATCAAATAATGTATTTTCTAGTGTACAATTACTTTCAATTTCACCGCATATTGCACAGAGGGGAATGATCTCCCGCACTCCTCAACGCTACTGCGTATGGTACTGGCAACATGAAGTCTAGAAGTTCAAGGCTAGGTTTAGCGCGACCGGCTGATCGAGAGATCATTTTTAGCTGCTGGTGAAGAAGGTTCGAATTTCGGACTTGCTAGAAGTGAGTGACAGTTAACAGGTGTGCTGTTCTTTGTGCCGACAAAACGAGCAGGAGGATTTTGACCGCAAGAAATTACACTTGGAAGTGAGAGAAGTGGAACGAAATCGCAACATTTTGTTGAGAGGTTGTAATTTGGGGGCACATTTTCTTTTTTGTTTCTATTTTGTAAACATCTCGTATTTTTTTAGATAACGTCACGAAGGGGTCAAATATTGGTGGGATTCGGTGAACATTTTTCGGACGGATAAAAACCGCAAAATTTCTGTAAAAGCAGATACTTATTTCGAATCGCGAAGGAGCAGTTAGGTTGTCATCCTTTGTGAAGTCGAGAGCTCTGATTTCTAAGAGTGCCACAAGCGGGAAACGAACTCCAAATTTGGAAACGGTCGACTGGACCAGCCGTTGTGTCTTGCGGTCGCTTTTTGAAAAGTTATTGTTCGTCACGCAAAAGCATTCACTGTGACTAATAAAAATCCCAAAAGAAAACCTGGTGATAAAATTCAGAGAAGATGACCAGCAATATATAAAGAGGTGGGAAAAAAAGAAAATGAAACAGAGATGCTAGTGAAAAGAAAGAAGAGTTGGTTGGCATTTCAACTGATAAGTTTGTTTTGCTAAAAGTTTTCAAATATTTTTTGAGTTTATTCCGTGAATCTGATTATAAACATGGAACACCGAGTGCATCCCAAGAACTGAGAAGTCCTAAGCTTAAGATATTGAGCCTCGCTTCCATTGGTTAACATTTTTGGTTGCAGACCCAGATTGTAACATTTATGATCGCAAAAATGAATTTTGAACATTCATCCTTAGGAACACACGAACCGCAACACGCAGAGCTCTGGGTGAATCAATAAGTTTTTTTTTAAGATTTTCTTATCTATTTTTATTTATTTATCATTTTTTTATTCTTTATTACCCTTTTCCTTTCTTAGCGCCAGTATAATGACCTGAGAATGTCAAGGAAGGGAGAGAATCTCCCGGGTCGCGCCTCGATATCGATCTGAGGCAGGAGAAGCAAAGATCAAGACTGTAACCCGTCGTGGATCTTCCCCTTCGATCGTGGCACCCAGGTCCGGAGCACGCGATGGAGCAGTCGTTTTTTTTATTTTCATTTTTCAGGTTTTAGCTTCCGTTTTGGTTTAACTCGTTGGGCTTGCGCGAATCCCCATGTTTGTGTGGTTATTTTTAAGATTCGGTGCGAACCCACGCATCGGTATAGACATGTGAATGTTGTATAACGAAACATGAGGAACCGTAGTGCTCTAAGAACACCCTGCCTCGCTAGCTGAGAGGCGTGCAAAGCACATGTCGACCGAACGCTTCATTCAATTTCGCCAACTTCTTTTTAGGTTTTTGGGACAGTTCTTTCCTCTAGGTCATCTTCAACTATTCATGATGGTCATTTGACCATCGGTTTTCCGCTTAGCTCCTTACAGCACCCGTTGGGAAATGCTCTCCAAGAAACTTCAAGTTGGAAAATTTGGGTCCCGGTGGAGTTGACAGGGGGTTTAATTGTGCGACTTCATGACCACTCCCTGTGTGCTCAAGGAGGGTTTGCTAAGACCTTACATCGTCTAAAAAGCGTGCACTTTTGTCCCCGTAGGGCGCAACAAGTGAAATAATTTGTGAATGATTGTGCTACATGCAAGACCACGAAGGTGGTCACTCAGGTACTTCGCCCTCCTGTACTTCCTACTCCACTCTCCGATAGGCCTGGTCAGAAATTGTTCATCGACCTTATTATTATCCGCGAAGTAAGTCGGGAAACGTCGAAGCTACCGACGTACTTGATCACTTCACGAAATTCGTTTTCGTGTAGCCGATTTGGTGCTTCGTGGCTGAAGTTGTAGCTCGATTTCCAGTGGATCAGATTTTTAATGTGTTTGGCACTCCTGAACCGTTGTTGAAGGACAACGGGGTACAATTCCATTCCGCTCAAGCAAAAGGGCATTTAATATCTGTTCACCGCTCTGTATTCTCCTCAGGCGAATGCCTCAGAAGGAGTTAATCGATCCTTAATAGCTACTATCCGAGCTTGCGTTTCTTCTGGCATCTGCTGTACGCTGAGATCGTCTGTTCACTCAGCTACCGGGCAGACCCAGCAGAGAGCTACTGGCCGCCACAACTTGAGGGCATGACCTTTAAGGTGGGTGAGAGGGTGTTCCCGAGGAACTTCCTGCAAAGCGCTTTTAACAAACACTAACGCTAAGTTAGGTCTGAATTTCCTACCCAGTGCAGTGAAGGAAAGGCTGAACGTACAGGCTAATGGATGCGAAACGTTCGTGTGTTCCATGTAAAGAACATAAAGGCAGGGTACCCGAGTTCTCAGGACACTCCTAGGCGGCTCTGACAATCCCTATTAATTCCTTCGGGCTATTGTCCTTGCTAAGGCGCCAGCTTGTTACATCGATGAATTTTTCTACCTCGCATTCGTAGATTAAAAATTCAAATTTGATACTTCGGGTTTGAGTATTCGAACGGGATGCGGAAGAGGAATTTGGCTTTTGACAGTTGCCGTTGGCGGGATTTTGGCCATTTGTGCGGGTCGTTCCGCTGAAAAAGGAGAGAAGAAGTGCCATGGAGGAGATTATTGAGTGCTTAGTGAGGCTTACTTTAGGTTATTTGGTTGTAGGTAGTTGGAATTGTGATTTAAAAGTGTCGGAAAAACTAGACAGTGGGGTATTTAAAGTGTTCTTAGTGGTATCAAACTATCACGAAAAGCCTGCCGGGAAATCTCATTGGGATGTTGTGAAAACGGAGGCAACGAATAGCTGAGACTCCTACGAAAGGACCCGAGAATTTTCCGATAGATATTCTCAATTTCATGTATTGCAAATGTCGGGTGTTTAATTAATTCGCCGTAAAAGTTACAAAACCCCAATTTAGCAGAAGTAGAATTAAACATAGTGCTTTAAAGAGAAAAAAATAGTAAGGACAATATAAATGTATCTGATCTCTGTTGGTGGCAGGTCCCGCGGCAGGCCAATCAAGAAAATGCATCTATCGGCGTTAGAAACAAGATCATCGGATCGAGTAATAAGTCTCAGAAAAATGCTAGGCCGTCCGCCTTAGTTGACGTGGCAGGATGGACCCCGGTCCTGTCGAGAAATGGGCAAGGGTTTTTGACACATGGACGGTATCAGGACTTAAGTAAGTTAGTTCGAACAAAACAGATACGCGTCTGCACACTAAATGTTGGCACCCTAACTGAAAACACCGAGGAACTCGTAAGAACCCTTCGGAAAAGGCGCATTGATATCTGCGCTCTGCAACAAATCCGAAGGTTTGGTGCCAAAAGCTGCGACATTGAACACGAACGCGGTAAAAATGGCTTTAAACTTTTCTATTTTGGTAGCCCAAACACTCGATATGGTGTTGGCATTGCCATCTCAGAGGCTTTCCGTGATGCCATTAAAGAAGTCGAATGATTTGATGATCGGCTGATGAAGCTCTCCATTACATCACCTCTACACCGCATACGCACCACAGACAGGTCGACCTGATACCGAGAAAGATGCCTTCTGGCAACTTCTCGATGAAACTATATCATCATTGCCGGCGACTTTAATGGTCATGTGGGTGAAAAGGCAGACGGTAACAGGTGCCATGGGGAAAAGGAATTTGGAACGCATAATGAGGGTGGCGACCGTTAATCGATTTTGCGGACACCCATGACCTAGTACTTATGAATACATGGTTCATAAAACGTTTGTCTCACCTTCCTACATTTTATAGTGAGAACAGTAAAACGAAAGTCGACTATATTCTCATAAGACGCCGACATTTTACCACCGTCACTGATTGCAAAGGTGCTGCCTATTAGTTCCCTATCGTACCTGAACCTCGGCTGTTGAACGCACTGGCCCGCCGCATATTAAATGGTGGCGATTTCGTGAGAAGAAAGGAAATGATTTCGCTTACGCGTTTACCAGCCATTATGAATGTGCAAAAATAGTGGAAATAAATGAAAGACATGATCCACAAAGCGGCCTATCTAACCCTCGGGGTCACCAAGCCGGGTAAGTGGTACATCAACCGAGATATTTGGCTTTGGAATGACGATGTTGAAATGAAGGTCCGTGAAAAGAAACGTCTCAACCACAAGTTTCAAGACGATAAACGATCGCTGTCACCCGGGCGAATACTTCGAGCAGATTTCAACTGAAGAATTTGCTCATCTTGCACTTCTACAATCATTGCCGACATTTGGAGCAGTTCCAACTGTCAGAGCAGCTGAAGTAGAGGAGGTAATAAAACGAATGAAATCGTGGAAATCCACAGGACCTGACGACATCGCATCTGAGCTCTGGAAAGCGAAGCTGAGACCCAGCAGCTGTAGCTCAGTGAATTCTTTAATCGTGTTATTCACAAAGATAGAACACCATCTGATAAGAAAGTACCACTGTTCCAATACGGAAAAAGAAAGGTCCAGCAGAATGTTCAAATTACCGTCCGATCCGGTTACTTTCCCATACTATGAAGATTTTTGAACGCATTCTTGACAACCGTATGCACGAAATCGTTGAAATAACAGTAAATCAAGCCGGATTTGTGGAAAACTGCGAAACTACTGACGCAATACACGCTGCGTGGTTACTCATGGAGAAACATCGTGGGAAGCATCGCCCTCTTTACATTGCATTTCTGGATCAAGAGAAAGCGTTTGACTGTGCGCCACTCGAACTCATCTGGTATGCTCTGCGACAACGAGTTTGAGATGTAGCTGGTGTATCAAAACCGCTTCGTGTCTCTGTTGGTGTACATCAAGGAAGCGCCCTCTCACCGCTGATCTTTGTTCTATCTCAAATCTAAAATTTACCGCAATGTCGTCCGTCCTGTCGCCCTCTATGGTTCCGAGTGTTGGTCTACTATAAAAGGCAATGGATGGTGTCTTGTGTTAACGGAGACGAAGATGTTGCGTTGAAATATTGGCGTGACATGTTTTGATCACATCCGAAATGAGGATATCCGCGATCGATATGGGTTTGCACCGACGGTGGAATAATTGCGAGAGAGGCGTCTTCGATGATATGGTCCATATTGTGTCAGGGCCTTGAAGTGTGTTAGAGCACTTCATTCAAGACAGTAACGGTACAATCGGAGGCAATGTGGTTAGCATTGCGCTCGCCCGAGATTATTACCCTAATTTGACTCAGGTACTCATTCACAGCTGAGTCGACTGGTATTCCGACGTCAAATCACGATACAAATTTGAACCGCGACCTTCCGTACGACAGCCTTGTGCTCTAACCACTCAGCTATCCGGATCCGAACAGAATTCAAGATTGGTCTAAACTTCCAAGTCGCTGGTAAACGACCAAAAGGTTGGCCGGAATAACGGCGGCTTGATGCGTTGGATCATCATCAACGGCTGCCTTAATAAGGAACTCCAGGCATCCCGGTTTTGCGCCGAGGTCCACCAATTTGATATCCCTAAAAGCTGCCTGGCGTCCTGGCCTACGCCATCGCTCCATCCATGAATCGGAGTGTGGCCAAAGAAATCACTTTTAAAAGATGTTGAAGATGATTTTGTAAAAAATGTAAGTAAGCTTTCCAGTTCAGATTTTCTAGTAATTCGAACGGACCAATTATATGTCCGTTCAAGATACCGGTCCATATGTTAACTTTGAATCAGTATTGGAACATTTCTTCTTGTATGGAGTGAGGATTTTTCAATAACTACGCGAATTGTTTATGTTGATAAAGCCATCCTTTTTAAATGTACTTTCATCCGACCATAGTTCCTTGCCCTAAAAGGTGATGTCCTCCCTATTTTTTGAAACATTCGGCAGCAAAACTGTACCTATAGCCCCGAGGCAGCAAGGCTTGAGCACATTGAAAATGATATGGGTGATACTGATATGGCCTAGTGATCATATTTACGGTTGATTTCGGTATCCCTGTTCATCATACGATTGCTTATGCTTCAATTTCTCTTAAATTTGATCATCATAATTCATACAGGGTCTTCCTTTATGACCATTTTTTTCAAGCTAGCTAATGCCAATATCTCTCTCATGTGAATAGTCTTACAGAGACCAGAAAACGACAGTAGATGATTCTGCAATTGTTTACTAGGATCACAATGATTTATTACTTTTTAAATGAGTTTTTTGATCAGTGAAAAGCTGGGTTTTAGATAGTTTTGAAAACTATATTAAATGAATGAATGAAACCTGCTGTTATCGGGTTTGAAAACATAAGGGAACGGCTATGCACTCTACACTTGCGAAACCACTTTAGGAACCTAATCAACGTTTACGCCCCTACAGAGGAGACTGCAGAGTTGGAGAAAGGTACATTCTACGAGGCAGTAAAACGAACCCTCGAAGTCTGTCCCAGGTGTGATATGAAAATCATACTTGGGGATTTTAACAGCCAAGTAGGGAAGGAGCCCGTATTCAGGCGATACGCTGGCTCCCATAGCTTACATCAAAATACAAATGATAACGGACTGCGGATTATTCAATTAGCAGCGTCACACGAAATGGTTGTTGGAAGTACCTGGTTTGCGCGGAAAGCGGTCCCGGAACAAACGCTGCCCTCTCCAGATGGGACCAAATTGAACCAAATTTTCCACGTGTTGATTGAACGCCGCAACCTCTCAGCCTTGATGAATGTCAGAACATATAGAGGGACCAATATAGACTCGGATCACTATCTCGTTGGCATGGTGCTTCGAGCTCGAGTAACAACACCACCCAGAATCCCCTCTGATAATCAGGTGAGAGTTGACACTAAGGTCATCCACAACACAGCCCATCGTAACACATATAAAGGGGAAATAATGTGGCATCCTCAAAGGACGCGGGTATGCGCAGAGGCCTATCACGAACTCCGGCGAACAGAGAAGCGACTTTATAGACGGAAGAATGCAGGTCCGTGAGCTCAAAAAGTGCAGGGTACAACTGCACCAGCCGCGGAAGTTTTACCAACAAGTCAGCAGGATGAAGCCTTATACACCTCGATGTTCATCCCGCCGAGACAAACAGAGAAATCTGATTTCCGGCAGAATGGGCATGTTGCAGGGATAGGTTGAGTATTTTGATGAACTGCTCAACAACCAGAATATCGGTGAGTTGGAACAGCAACTGAAGAAGACAAACAAATACTGCTACCACCAAGTATAGAAAAAACAGCCCGTGCAACCCACCAGCTTAAAAATCATAAATCGCCAGCAGCCGATGGAATTAGAGCGGAATTGCTTAAATATTGAGGCGACCAATTACACTAAGCGGTTCATCAACTTGTACTCAACAACGAATCAATGCCTGACGATTGGCAAAGAGGCATTATCTGTCCCATACATAAGAAGGGAGATATCATGCAGTGCAGCAATTATAGAGATATCACGTGGCTGTGTACCATCTATAAGATATTCTTTGCTATCTTGCTGGGTCTGACAGTCCCATACGCCTAGGACATCATTAGCCCATACCAAAGAGGCTTCACTCCAGGCAAATCAGCAACAGATCAGGTTTTCTCTCTGCGGCAAACAATGGGAAAACAATTGGACTATGGCCATCAATTGTGCCATCTTTTCACCGACTTCAAGGCCGCTTATGATAGCATAGCCAAGGTAAAACTGTTCAAGGCCATGAGAGAATTTAGTATCCCTAGGAAATTGATAAGACTGACTAGGCTGACTCTAACCAATGTGCGAGACTAGATAAAAGCAGCAAGATCACTCTCAAGACCATTCGACATCAACTACGATCTAAGACCGGAGGATGCTCTATCATGCGTCCTCTTTAATCTGGCCCTGCAAAATGTGATCCGTAATGCTGAGGTAAATGCGAGAGGCACCGTTGTCTTCAAGTCCATTCAACTACTGGTCTACGCTGACGATATCGACATCATGGGAAGAACGACCCGAGACGTACAAAGTGCCTCCATCCAGATCAAGGAGGCGATGCGGGATCTTGGACTGTACATCAATGAAGGCCAGACGAAATATATGGTGGCAATACCCGCACCAAAAACCAATCAACCAACAACATTAAATCGCACTGATCAAGATAGGATATTACAATTTTGAGATCGTTGATAATTTCTCCTCTCTAGGGTCGATAACCGATAAAAGTTATGATGATGAAATCCGCGCAGGATTGTTAGCAGCCAACAGATCCTATTTCAGTTTAGAAAAACTGTTCGAGCGTCCCACCATAGGGTCAAAGCTCTTTCTGTACAAGATAATGATGTTGCTAATCTTCAAGTATTTCTCGGAGACTCAGTTCTTACCAAAAAATTTGCGAAGTCTTGGCCGGGTTCGAGAGAAGAATACTTCCAAGAATTTTTGACCACCTACATGAGAATGGACGATTCCTTACCCTGCATAACAATGAAATGTATGAGCTGAGGTCACTTGATCCGAATGAGGATGGCCCAAGCCGAAAAGTTTGTCAGACCCTGCCTGAGATGGAGCGATGGCATAGGCCAGGACGCCAGATAGCTTTCGGGGATATCGAAAAGGTGGATCTCGGCGCAAAACCGGAATGTCTGGAGTTCCTTATTAAGGCAGGCCTAGATTGGATACCGGTTGTTGCCCCGTTGATGATGATAATTTTTAAGTTCACATAACGCAGTGGGACTTGCAACGGCACTATAAATTGAGCTGTTTTTGCTAAAATTGCAAACGTGCATCCAACTCCGAAATAGATTTGTAAAAGTATAAGTATTGGAATATATTTGGTTGTATTAAAATGTGATGATGCTACTCGTTAAAAATATGAAATAACCGAACCTTGGGAGTTCACATCTTGGTCAGAACACTGTTTCGGCCACTTAGCCGATTTGCTTTTACGTACATGTTAGCTTGAGCTTCTCAGCGGGTCGGTAAGCCTTAAAATCCAAATCCTTTAATTTTACTTTTACAGTACGCTAGATAACGATTATATTGTCGTCTTCCTAATGTGATTTTATGATATTTCTAGGTTCAGTAATTTTCTAAAAAAATCATAAGATGCCCTGTGCCCTTGGCGTGAAAACTGACTTCCTCCTCTTTCTTGGCCTCAATTCTTCACATGAGGGCTGCACTAGTTCGTAAACGCCTTTGTGCCCTTGGTGTGAAAAGAAGGGGGAAGTCCTTTTTAACCTCAATTCTTCACCTTAATCGACATACGCTAGTTTCAGGCAAATTCAACCTACGTTATACTTCACGATTACAATCCATTTTAGTACGGAGACTGCTTTTGACCCATAATAAAATTTCGCCATTTGATGAACCAGATATCAAGAAAACTATCCGCCATTTTGGCTTGCAGCTGCACGCATGCAAATATGTAAATGTGTACTAATAGTGGAACATATATAGATGATCCGAAATGGGATATTAGGTCTGTCGTTTATAATTTATAAAAAAAGCGTGTTGACTGCAAGCCGAAATGGTGAATTGAGATGCGCACAAATATATGTGTGCACTGTCAGCGGGACAATAGTCCAGTACATTTGGGATTGGCGAAAGAAAGTTAACTATTATGCGTATTTCATAAGTGACACTGCACCTATTGTGTGAGTTAAATATCCAATGAAGCGGAACCAGCTGTTTGGTTCAGACACAGGCATCTATCTGCCTATTGTCTGGGATAGATTGATGTCTGAGGCAGACTCAGACATTTGTCTGATCCAGACTTTGTCCGAAATAGATATTCAGCTGAGGTAGATGCAGACATTTGTCTATCTGATGTCTGAGGCAGACTCAGACGATGCAGAGGTACACTTTGTTTTTCCTTTCAAGTGAATTCTCTTCAAAAAACAACTGTTGAAAATTGCAACTATCTTTCGATTTTATATGTACATACTCTTTTATCTACACTTACCCTTTAGTTTTCTCAATTCTTCCATTTTTGGGATATTAAATCCGACCACCTCCTTAAGAAGCTAATATTCGCTCTCTGAATACTAACATTTGAATAAAAAAGAATTCGCACTTGGAAACATGAAACAACAAAATTCGCACTAACACTCGAAAATATGAATACACTTGTATTCATATAAACTCATGTGAATAGGAAAAGATTCACTTATTCGAATAGGAATATATTCGTATTTACGAATGCAAACATGTCCAACTCTGGCCAAAAGTTTGTTGCCTGATAAAGTCAAGGTTTTGTTTTTCAACCAATAAAATTAATAATATGAATCAATAAATCCTCCATTCAGTTAATTTAGTAACATATTGTGAATAAAACGATGTAAAAATTGAAAAAAGACCCCGTTTCTGAGTTAAATCTACATACAATTTTTTGCATTTTTTTCTTGAATACAATTTCAATCAAATAAAGCAGAAAACTCCAATAAAGATAATGAAAAAAGTTTCTTTGCAGTTGGTTAAATAGATTCGGATCCAATTTTTATTTAAGGAATTTCCAAAGATCGAGTTGGGGTTTAACATGGTCCCACTTCTGTTAAGCAAGCGGAATTTATTTGGTGCAAGCTCATCGTCTTCGAAGAAGTCAACACTGAATCCGAAAATTCAAGCCCCATGCCATACGGAAAAATAAATACAGAGTGGAAATTATTTTCTCTTTATATTTATTGATAGTAAAAAACATCGTTGCTTATCGTACTTTAAATACTTTAGAATAAATATTTGAGTGTCTTCTTTTTATATCCATACAAAAAAGAGCAAGCCTAATTTTTTACTTTAATGAGTAGAATATAGTAGTGAGTTTGCAATCAATTACTATCATATAATATCTTTGGGTATGAAAGTTTTCCACTTTTTAATCTTTTTACAATTACGAAGCGATTAGACATATATGTAATTATGACTAAGATATATTATGAAGATTACGGGCTATTGCAGTTTTTTACTTTAATATTTAACTTCGATACGAGGGTTCTAGTTGTCCGGGTATATCATGTACTAGGCAGTTGTAGATAATGCCAAACTTGCAAATACTTCTTATTACAATGGCGACTAGCTTCTGAAACATCATCTTAACTATCCCTCATAAATATAGTTAAGAAACAAAGGTAAATTTATTCGCAGACTGTTTTACAAAAATCTTCGGAAACTCTAGTATGATATTGCGATTGCATTTATAGCCATTGCTTCGTTGAGATGCCCATGCCATTTATGACTTTGCATAAAGTTAAGTAAAAGCTATTTTCAATTGAGCAAATTTCAAAATTTTCTGAATTTCATCGGGTTACAAATCACAAGAAAAAGGAATGAATTTTCGATAGTTTGTTGGAACACATGCAATTACATAATCATGCTTCAAGTAATAATGTGAGATCGACAATATTAAAAATCTGACTCTTTCCCTTTGAACAATGAACACTGCAAAATGCAGTAAAGTGTTTGTAAAAAATAACTGCTGTTAATGATCGCTTATGTTTATTGCTCACAATTCCAGACTTCAGTGTGCTAAGGGATTCACCAGCTCCGAGAATTTTTATTCAGGAAAGTGTATTTGGAAACAAAAGGTACGATGTATGCCCATTAATCATCGACCGTTACACAAAACATCTTAGGTATTTATAAATCTGGGGAAGTACCTGCTGAGTGGAGACTTTGGAATCTACAAATCTGATATTTCCTTATGACAGTAATATGCCATTAGATAGAATCACGTTCTATTTCTAGCTGAAAAGAGTATTTCGATCAACTGAAAAATAAATGTTTCAATTGTTGCATCAAATTTGTTCTATGCAAACATGTTCTATGAAAAATCTCAAATGGTAAGAATAAATTTTGAATGCTAAAGTTTGACCGCTGCTTTTGCATGCACTTCTAGGATGGTAAGGTAAGCTCGCGGTCAAATAAGTAAAAATAAACCATTTTCAAATATAAATTTCAACAGGAACTTAAATAAGTCCGATAAGAAACTATCATAAAACCAGGTAATACTGAAATCTTCAATGATATGTATCAAATTTGTCCTTGTCATTTTTAAAAACAATCTCGGGATGAATGACTAACCTATTTATTATAGGATGGTGACTTGGAGGGAAGAATAATAGAGATAGGTTTTCAATACGAAGCTTATTAAGAACTAAGCAACCGAGTGCCATAATTTAATCAGGGGATTAATAGTGATCATATCATAATTTGGCATCAGCTTAGGATGCCCTAATACTGTTTGGTCTAAAACAGATTTCGAAGCAACTGTCGTATGTCTTCACCTCAAGTATAGTTTAAAGCTCAGTCATTTAAATTAATAAGCAGGGCATATGACTCGCCCCATAGTTAAACCGAAGATAAAATCCTAATGGAATGTCTTAAACTATCTTTACGACGACATCGATATTTCAGCTGAATACACTTTATATCTTATTTTGTCTCTCATTCTATCAAGAGTCACGCTATATTTTGAGATTTCTATTCCTTGTAAATAAATAAATATATTTGAACAGATAAGTGAATCACACTTTAAGTTAAAATTGGGTGCGCTCTTGGAAAAATAACTCTTCGAAATGCCTATATCATTTGATATGCACTTATTGACCACTTCTCTCTAGGTAGTTCAATGAAATGGCAGTTTGTTTCGAAAACATTATGGTAAACCCAGAGACTCAGAAGCTAACTTTCTGCGGGATAATGATGACACTCTAGACTCAAAGATTGTAAAATATATAAAAGGTGTCATTGAAAAATAACTGCGTAAATATCAATCAACGGTAAAACTTCAACAGAGGAATGATAATCCAATTCTTACCATTTTACCTTGAACTTTTTCCCGAAGGCAAAAAAACGATGCAACATAAATCTGGTAATCATGATACCCCACATCAGCAGCGTACAAACCCATAGACCCCATAGTTATCAAAAATGTATTTCTTGTACAATAAAGATATATTCCCTCTCACCGTGTACATTACTTTACATTTTTTCAATTAGAACTTCAAGTGTGCAACTATTTGTTTCTTATTTGGATAGCATTTTGTGATGGGCCCGATGAACGTAAGTAGAAAAAAAATCAAATTTAGAGAGATCAAAACCAACATTTTTTACGAGTATCACAGCTTAGTTAAGGGAACAGAAAAACATAGTAGTAAATTGCCTTTGCATACCAAGCAATCGGGTCCAAAACTACTACACGGTATTAAAAATATCCTTTCCAAAACCTCCTGAGTTCCTTCTAGTCGTTTGCCTAATAAAACTTCAAAAGACATATGGAAAATTTACCCGTTGTAATTATCGCTGTAACTGGCTGCAATCGTTCATCTTATAGAACCTGTTCTAAGGTTTTGACTAGATTGAAAATCGTACAACGATCATCAAATAAGGTGTACTCCACTGAAAACTGAACTTCGTTAATAAGAGAATACTGCCAATTTATCTGTGCAAAGCATTTGATATTTGCTTTAACGACTGGTTTATTTCTGAAACCAATCGTTCGTTGTCTTGGACGTTTTTATTTCCGGCAGAACGTAATGATCGTGACTGGGTTTCGACCCTATTTATCAACTCTCTGAAGTGGAATTTCAGATGAGGAGGCATTGATTCATTTTCCGCAAAGACAACACAAGAGTTTTGCAAAATATTTAACCGATCACTTAATTGAAGCCACTGTGAAGCCGTAATTGAATTTATAGGTATTTTTAAGTTTATCTCTAAAAGCGATACTAACTCTAAAATGCCTTCACGATTGCTTGGCGGTGTCGAACCAGATAAGTTTGTCGTTGTTTGCGATATGGAATTTTGATTAGAGTTCACATTAGCGTCAGAATTCTGAGTAATTTTTTGAGTCATTGGAGTTGCATAGATAGTAAGTTTCGTGGGTTTCAAAGGAATTGCAGGCTTCTTGTTACTGCTTTGACATTCATCTAGTATTGTATTCACTTCGCTACCGTCTTCACTGATGCTTACCGTCTTGCTATTATTACTTTTCAACCCAAGCTTCGGTGATAGTTGAGATTGCGACTCCGCGGGAACTTCTTTTGCTTCCCATAGCTTTTTCAAACTGCTTATGCTCCCTGTACTCCGGCGTTTATTATCTTCTTCGCTCGAATCAATCTTAAGAGAACTGCCCGCTATATTTTCACGGCTTTTTTCCTGCGTCTGAATTATATCAATTTTTATTTCAGTCTTTTTCAATTCTTTTTGAGGCAACTGTGCCTTACGCTTGTTATCTGAACATTCATTTTGCTTTTTATTATAGCATTGGTTGTCTTTATCACAAGAGCGGTTACTCATATCATCGCTTTCTTGTTGCGACTCATGATTGTTATCAACTTTACGCAGACGTGATTTAAAATCAATTATTGCATTGAATTCATTTTGAGAATGTGAAAACTTCTTCGGTTCAACTTTTTTCAATTGAGCTTTGAAGGACGCTGTGTTTTGCACCAAAGCCGAATTCAAACTCGAATTGTTTGCCATGGCGGATTGACACTTCCTGCTGTCTTTCTCTTGTTTTGATAAATTCATACTTTCCGCCAATTCTGAAACTAACTGCGACACTGGATCCACAGAATTATCATGTTCTTTATTCGCATCGCTGATAGTTTTAGTATTTTCCCTCTTCTGCTCTGTTCGTTCTTTTATTTCAGCCATTAATTTCATTTCTAGCTTGTTAGGATCACAGCTTTCTGGCGGAGTCCCAAGTGAGCTGCAAGAATCCGTCGATGGTTCTCTTTTCTTAAGGCTTACACCAAATCTCGAGCTTGCCTCTTCAACGCTGGGAGCCGTGTTTGAGACGTCATTCACAGGAGTAGGCGGTGGAAAAGTCGTCGATGAAGCAGGTAGCATGCTCTTGTCAGAATACTGATCGGCGTCTGGTTTATATTCAAAGTCTTCTGGTGGAGGCGGCAAGTCTAATGGCGGAGGAGGAAATTCGAGATCTGCTAATGTTGGCTGCTGAGAACGTTTTGGACTATTGCTGGTAGCACGGAATGATGAAAAAGTTATCATTGTGCCATCTGCGGTAGTTCTATGTCGCTGAAGTTTATTCAGACTTGCAGTTGCATTATTAGCCATTGTTACACCACTAGAAGAATTGCTTCTGATCATTTGTGGCTGAGTTTTATAACCACTGTGATTCCTTGACAAAATACCATTTGCGTCTGCCAAAATTGGTGGAGGGGGCGGAGGCGGTACAGTTTCTTGATTAAGGGAATTACTTGCTTGGTTTGAATCTATATCATTTTGCTCGAGGCTTTCTAAATAGGCTCCGATGCGAGCGACTTTCGGTAAAGTTCCATATCTATTTATAGCACGCTTCACATTCATAACCTCTAAAGCGCCCACGGTCATTTGTTGTACTGTAGATGTGTGCTGACGATGTTCTATTGATTTCGATGGGTGTGGTGATCTCTTACTATTTCTAGTTTCTAAGCCTCTATTTCCCATCACAGGTGTTGGTCGCTTAAAGGAGCTATGTTGCGTTTTTTGCCGCTCGTTACCCGGCTGTTGTTTGTTGTGATTAAATTCCATATCTAAACTCGATTGTAAGTCTGCAGTTCCATTTTCTGAATCAGTTCTATTGACAAAATGAAAATCTGAAACATCAAAATATATTACTTAATAGCAAATATATAAAGTGTTTATCAGAGCTAAAGCTAATTGTTTCTTCTAAATGTAATCACACGATGCTTTCATGAGCTTTCCCCGTGACAAAGGGGGAAACATTTATAGTTTTGCTACTGCTTTATGTTACTATTGACTAATGACAGGAGTTATTTGCACGGGAATGCTTTAAAAGCAAGTTGTCTAAGGTAACATATATGGTGGGAAATTGTAGAGAAAGGTGAAATTTTCGCTAATCATCGGCAAGAATACACACTCAAGCAGTTATACTTTGCATACATCAGACTATTAACCCCTTCCAACTTTTATATTATTTTCCATTGAATTTCACTTTAAGCTACCGACTGATGCATTATAATATGATCGAAAGTACCATTAGTATTTTGTTCATCGATGTTACGTGTGTCGTCATCCCGATAAGTTGAATCCCGGCTAGTTGAAAGAAGGCTGTAAAGAAATATCATCCTAGTTAAAGGGGCTCTAGGGAGGATATTTTTTGGCGCTTTTATACCTTGTCCTTTTCGGTGGTGCCGGTGCTTGTTTTCCCTGTTTGTTGGTTGTTCGCCGCATCTGCACGTTACCTTTTCCTTGAGTTGAGAACGTAGACAATCTTGTAGAGGATCCGGATTCTATAGAAAAATTTAGCGTGGATAGGTTACAATTTGTTTACAGAAGATATATAGTACCTACCTTGTAAGCTAACAGTCGATTGATCATGCGCGATTGGATGCGAACTCATCTGTGCTTTTTTACCCATTTGAGGAGTCAATGTACATTGTGATGCATTTAATTGTTTCTCAACAGCCTCCGTGATGGAAGATTCCTATTGCATGAAAATTAGTATAATTAACGACCTTCAAATGTTATACACTTGGGAACTGACATACAACAATTTTCACTTACCTGAAACATATGCTCTAAATCGTGATGTATACTTTTAAAAGTCGGTCTATCTTGGGCATTCCATTGCCAACAATTACGCATGAGTTCATATACTTCTGGTGGACAACCAGGTGGCCTCTCCATCCTGTAACCCATTTCAAGTTTATGAAAAACGTCTGTCAAATCAATGCCTGGATATGGGGACATTCCGTATGTAGCAATTTCCCATAGAAGAACGCCAAAAGCCCATACATCCGATTTCGTGCTGAACTTATTATATGCTAATCCTTCAGGAGCGGTCCATTTTATTGGGAATTTGGCACCAGCATGAGCAGTGTAAGTATCATCACGCATTAACCTTGCAAGACCAAAATCGGCCACTTTGACTAATTTATTGTCTCCGACTAAACAATTCCTTGCAGCCAGATCACGGTGAATATAGTTCCGAGATTCTAAATAACTCATACCCGATGCTATTTGTGTTGCCATATAAAGTAAAGCTACGGCGTCTAAAGTCTCACGACCCGCTGATCGAAGAAAATCCAACAGGTTACCGTGGCTCATGAATTCGGTAATAATATAGAAAGGTGGTTCCCGGGTGCAAACACCTGAAATATATATTTATCGAATTATGGTTTAGTTCATTTGCTTACATCATGCATTACCAATCAGTTGAACTAAATTCGGATGTTTCATTTCTTTCATTATAGCAGCTTCTTCAAGAAAGTCTTTTAGTGCCATTGTATCTTCTTTCAGTGTTTTCACAGCCACTGTATTGCCATATCGTTTCCAGATAGCTTCATACACTTCCCCATACTGACCGCCACCTAACTTATGTTTCATAACTATATCTGTTCTGCAAATTTCCCACTCATCTGGTTCAGGGCTGAGAGGAAAAACCGTTGGTTTATTTTGTTTCGGTGCAGGATACAATAGCGGCGTTATTAAGCCGTGCCCTTCATGTGGTACACTATGATGATGCACTAGCTCAGCTAACGTGTTAAACTTTGCTTCTGATGTTACATACACTTTCCCCTCAGAATCTTCAGAAATGCGGTAATGATAAACCCTCCCTTCATACCTGCAAAACGAATATTTATCAAGATATACCATAAGCTTTGCCTCATTATTCTCACCTCAGACTGATACTTCTTTGTCCTGGGGAGCTTTCACTTTCACGAACTAGGAAGCTACCATTGATTCCGGAACTAAGGAGATATTCTGCCGCATTTCGAGATATCGGACCATGATACCAAGAATGTTTTTCTAACGAATTAAGCGGCGTTACATAATTTGATGGGACCCATCCCACATTCCCAGAGTCTGAATGTGCTTCACACCATTCTCCAGATTTATTGTACGACAGTATGCGCACTTGCTCCCCTTTTTTCAAACTCAGTTGATTTTCTCCTCCTGCTGTAAAGTCATATAGCGCTACGAACAACTGTGGATCATCTTCTTCTGGTCCTGGAGCAAGCAAATTTTCCTTCGAAGTCCAACGGTGTGCGCTCTCAAAACCGGATAGAGAACCTGTTCCAGGATTTGAATTCTGCGCCGCATGTACTGACCCGTCTTGTAGAATGATATCAGTATCAGTCAAAGCGGGTGATGTTCCAGGTGGCGGAATATTGGGAAGTGGTCGCGACTGAAGTAGCGCTTCTAAAAATGTATTTAAGCTTTTAAGTATACGAATCTGTTTCAAAATAGTTTTGTAAATTGCATTTTCAAAAACGAAACGACGGAATCACTCACTAGCGCGACGTTGGTGGATAATCAATGTACGTTCGTGCTCAGTTGTCGTTTTATTCAATATAACAATCGTATCCGACCATTGTTTCCAAACACTCATTGATTTTATTTCCACTTTGAGACAATCCTATGGGCTACGGTACTCTATGCTCTACTGTACCAATTTCCAATACATCTTATAACCATCTGCTTTTCGACCATTGCTTTCAGGGCTCATTATTCTCTTCCAAAGTGCCTTTATAAGTAAATCACGTACAGTTTATTTGGAAATCTTCTATGAAATTCGGAGCAAATTAGGGAATTATGAAACGCTGCATATGTATGTATACATACTTATATTGAATTCGATGCTTTTATGTAACGGTTTATTTTTATGAGCATTAATGGCAGGTTTTGCACCCTTAAATATAGGCCTTATTTTTGATTGTTACAAAGTCGTCACAAGCAATATTAAAAATGGTATTCGTAATTGGCGATGGATTAGAAATGGAAAATCGTGGACTTTCGCTATTCACCTGTTTTATTGCTTTCGAAAGAAGTTTCTACGGCACTAACAAAGAGTATATCTGGGGTGTCAACATAAGGAAAAAGCGGGATACGACATTGGGAAATCTTACGTGCTATATGTGTTTCTTGTTCACTCCTTGCTGGAATATGGAGCATACACACAGTTATATTGTGCTTCAGTTTCATTTAACGCTATGCAAATGATAAGCTCACAACGGCGAGACAAACACAAGACGAACACAGATACCCATGACGACTGGGATTCGAACCCAGAGCCCTACCCTCTCAATCATCGCACCGTGTTATGTCGAGGTAAAATTTAGTGTTGCATTGTGGAATTTCTCAAGGTGTTTTCCGTCATAGATACTATTTTATTTCATTCTGTGATAATTTACGATGCCTTGCCTGGGGGACATGTAGGGGTTTAATTATCAATGATACCTCTCTTTCAACACTTCGATTACGCAGTTAGCATCTTCCAAAGTCTAATTGAAATTAAAGGTTGGAGGTTGTTCGTCAGAAAATGTTGAGGAGAATTTTTCCTTTTATTAGCTAAAATTGTTTTGTTTAAAATCAACATTGTGATGATATGCAGAAATCTGTGGAAGCTATGCTTTTTAACTCAATGCATTGCATGTAGTGCGTAGAGCGCAGTTAACCAGAAAGGAAAATATGGCAACTCTCACCTTGGGAGAAACTGGAAAGCCGACTACGATCCGCTCGTCCGCGATAATATTGCCTAAAGCCAACCGTAATCCACCAAGAAGGGGCGACTTCAGGTTGAATCCTGCCTGTCAGAACCTTCTTCACCTTCACTCTTACCAGGGGGGATAGAAGAATGGGAAGCTGGTGAAGATAATGTCCAGAGAAATCCGTACAAGGAAGCGAAACTTCGGAATAAATTGATACCTCCGGTGAGACGCACACTAGACGCAGCAGATTATTCTGTCAACGAAAATGCGCGCAAGAAGCGTAAGACCAAAACATTTGTAGGGACAAACTTTATTGTGCTCCGTACGTTCCACGCTTACGGGGCGGTTAGGACCTGTGTGCCAGAAGATGATCAAAATAGCCCACCTAAAGTGCATGGTAATTTATTTTTTAACCCAACCCTGTTACTTTGCGACAGATTTGAAAGTTAGCTTTTTTCAAAATCAATTTTGCTATTCTGTGCCTGCTCCGTAACGTTTACTCTGCAGTATAAAATATTGCGTTAAAATTATTTAAACGATAAATGTTTGCAATGGAAAATATAGCCCAAGGGATGTAGAATTCAGTAAATTAGGCCAAATTTATTTTTATATATGTTATGTCTTCACCTTTATGTGTTGTTGCTGTATTCTTGTTTAGGTCAAGATATCTTAAAATTCCCGTCTCCTTTGGAGAAAAAGTTAGTAAACTACTCGTTGCTACTCGCAATAAGTAATCATTTTTTCATCATTTTTATCAAAATGTATATTATGCGAAGTAATTAATAATTTTTGCTTAATTGGATTGGGTTTATGAAATCTTGATATGCAACCACGCTTGATATGCAACAAAAGCAGTATGAATTTAAAAAGAAAAATGAGTAAGCAACTTTCTATTGAGCAAGGACATAATACTTCTTTGCTTTTACATGCACCTGCCGGTTCACTCGGAAACATTTTCTGTAAATAAGGGATGTAAATGCGGAAATGGTCTTGGATACGATTTCTTGAGTTTATTTTAAGGGTTTTTTGTCGAATTGGAGTAAATAAATGGCATGGCAATAAATGTTTCGTAAAAAATATCCAAGGCAGATTGTGGAAAGAAATGGGATTCATGCAGATAAACCAAAATAAAGTGACTGCCGAACAACTAATCATGGAAACAAGGCAAGCCATTTTCAAATATAAAATTATTTGCATCTATGATACAATTTGATGTTAATATCCTACAATTTCAATCGCCACTTAATGTCAGGCTGTCGTACGGATGGTCGCGATTCAAATCTCACTGGTGGCAGTGGAATTTGTATCGTGATTTGACGTTGGACACCAGTCGACTCAGCTGTGAATGAGTACCTGAGTCAAATCAGGGTAATAATCTCGGATATGTCGGATACCACGTTCAGTCACGATAACAAATCCCTCTGCCACCTGTGAGATTTGAACCGCGACGTTCTGCTACAACAGCGCGGCGCTCTAACTACCTTAGCCAGGTGTAGAAGGTGAAAGGGATACTTCAAGGTTGTGTAGACTCCATAAATGAGTCGGCTCCATGATGAGTCGGCCAAGTTGAACTCTTTTTGAAAACCGGATAGTACTTTCACGAACTCCAGACTGGAGTCAGTACAGACTCCCTTGGAAATACACCATACGGGAGAACAGGTGATAGAAGTGGAAGGGGGTGGTTCTTACAAATCCTTCACCTCGAAGGTACTGCAGGGCGGATTGGAACACTACGAGAGCGGTTGTTACCAATTAAAAAGTGAAAGCTGCCATACAGTCCTTTGAACATTTCAAAGGGTGGAAGGTTTCTGTTACGGGAGAGTAAAGAACTGCAAATTTCCATTCGAAGCGCCATGTTTTGCTCCGTAAAGACATGCGAAACCCATTTGTAGTGCTTTTTCATCTTTCAAGTTGTTGCAAGTGATGGGAACCTGTCGAATAGTGTACGGCCAGTTTCTCTGCAATGTCTTTCACAGACTGACGTGTGTCGGATTCAACTAGCAAACGCAGCTCGTCGTTGTCAATCGATGGTCCTGGATGTCCACGTGGCTCACTTTGGAGGTCTATGGCGCCTGACTGGAATTTTTCGAACCACCGCCGTGTGGTTCGTTCGCTTAGCGTATCAGCTCCAAATGCACTGTTAATGTTCCTTGTCGCCTCTGCTGCTTTATGACCAAGTTTGAACTCATACAGAAAAAGTATACGTTTTTGGCCCTTTTACATCCTTTTTTCCTTTTTATTCACTGTTATCACAGCGATGGTCAAAACTGAAATGGCTCCTTTGTTAAATTTAGGAGTATCTATACTTCATTATCCAACACCAACAGCGCCAACTGGCGGTGGTTTGATACAGCAAATCGCAACTAACTTCACTTGATTGCAAAATCGGCCATTTCATGTGCAACAACCTAATATATATATAAATATATAGCCCTGCAATGAGAGCAGCTTATAGGCTAATTCACTTAGATCTATGGGGAAACAATGGAAATTGAAGATTGAAGGGCACGCGTATCGCAATCTGCAGCGCTAGGCTGCATTACGGGCGTTGAATAGTCCTTTGAACACCTCGAAAATCGTTTAGGAGTGTAGAAACCGATTGAACTCAATTTACATATTCAATACGGTGGAAGTGCTTTAGGTACTTGAGTAAAAAAGGGATCAATTTCCCCCCATGTCGAGAACAGAAGCAGCAATTCGAGTGCTAGTAACACTCGCTTCAAAAATTGGGAACAAGCTTCCTATACTGACAGGTGGCAGAACCTGGCATACCAAACATTTCCTGTCAGATCCTAACAAACATACTGCAAAGCAGGAAGACTTGCAGAGGTATTGTGGGCAAATGTTCACAATAGGAATTGTAAACACGATATGTGCCCGTCCTGTAATGATACGTAAAAGTATCTGGGATATTTCATCATACGAGGAAATTGAGTACAATGGGGCACTATGGTTTAAGTGCTTCCCCCCGGATCAAACACACACAGGCAGTAAATTTATGTAAAAGAGACAATTTTGGCCTACTATGACTTTCTTATTAATAGTAGGATTTCTACCGAAGTTTCTAGTATCATGTTATATATTATGGTGTGCATAATCTTTTCGTTTGTGTGGAGATTTGCTGTAAGTTTACAAAATGTAATAAATGATAAGCTTTATTTGAATTGTGAATTGTGTGTCCGGATAGCTGTGTAGTTAGAGCACAAGGCTTCGTACGGAAGGTCGCGGTTCGAATCTCACTGATGGCAGTGTGATTTGTATCGTGATTTGACGTCGAATACCAGTCGACTCAGCTGTGACTGAGTACCTGAGTCAAACCAGGATAATAATCTCGGGCGAGTGCTTCCGGATACCGGAAGCTGGGTGTTTTGGGTATAAAGGTTTTTTGTTCATCTTATATGAAGAACTCTCTGTATAGGGTTTCTCATTCGTACATAGCTAGAAATGCAAAATATTCCTTCATTAATTGCAAAACTCCAGATTTACATATGTACATATATATCAAAGACATAAATATTGTGTTAATCCTAAATAAACAAACATTGCCCATCCAAATTGATCTAAGGGATATTCACGTATTTGCACTTTACCGTGTGCACAAAAGCATTCCTATATATATGTACTTAAAGTAAATGCCACTGGTACCGACGAACACACATGTTTATCCCATTGGACACTACTCGCAAAGTTAACTAGCTAATACATATTTCTGTCTCGAGTTAATCATACTCATATACAAACAAGTCGGGAAACCGGAAGCTGGACGCTTCAGGTATGAAAGGTTTTGTGTATTTTTTTATAAAGACATTTGAGTGTGAATTTTCTCCATTCGTACGTAACACATAATATACGCACATATTATGTGTGAATAACCACTTTCGCCTTCCAACAAATGTCAAAACTAAGACCAGCTTCAGCAAGTACAAATCGAGACATTTTATTTGATACCCCACATGACTATATTCGGTGAAAAAAATGCACACCCCCCTTTTGCATGTATGGTGACTCACCCTTAAGTTCGACGTAAAAGCATGTAACTCACTGTATGCGTGAGCGTTCACAGTTTCCACCTTTCTACCAAATTTGGTGTACAATCTCCGAGAAAAATGCGTGTAACGGACAGATCAGTGAGTGGCTCTCTCTCTCCCATCAGACGCGACCCCAGCTGGCGGATTGGGGCATACCTATTGATGTGTAAATATGTGTTCATGCACTTTTCTTTTCTGACTGTGTATGGCCTAGTGTTTGCTCATCTCTGTTGCGCGGACCAAAAGAAGTATACCGAAAACATAAAACTACTATAGAAGACGTGAGAAGGAGGAAACTTACGGTGCAGGGGCTCGGAACCCCAGTACCGGCGGCTTTGGAAGTAAGCAAGCGGGCTCACGGTCGTCGATATTCCTCGACCTCAGTGCCTCGGTGGTGGACAGCTTGGCCACTGTGGCATCTAATGCTACAAGTGTTTTAGATTTGGAAAAGGAAGTGTTTAAGCGAAGTACCACTCTACCAAGAACACCAGCAACAATATCGAAGAAGGATGAATTAAAAGCAGATCGCTGGACAGAAATAGCAACAACACCGACCGCACATATCCAAGAGGAGCAGCAGCAGGAGGTACTCCACGACCAGGGAAAGGATCCATTCAGGAGAAGTTCGTCAACTTTGAGATCTCCGCCAATGCCAAACATCAAGAAAGATAAAACGGAGGGAAGGTCAATGAATGCCAAATGTGAAGGACTATTTAAAAGTAGTAATCTGGTTAGTAATCAAGGAGACCAGAGCCCTGAAGCAGAGGAATTACCCTTCACAGGAAGCCGTCCTCATCACCAAGCGCCGTAAAAGAAATTTTGCCCGTATTCCAATTGGGAATTATATCATCACTTCTAAGCCTGTCATCAAATACTTGGGAGTGATGATAGACGGGAAGCTTATCTATAAGCAACACGTGCAGTATGTTTATGATAAAGCATCCACTGCAAGTGTGCCCCTGGCAAGGATGATGCCGAACGTGGGCACGGCATGCTTCAAGGTTGTTTATAGCTAGGGTAGTGGTTCGATCCTGCTCTATGCAGCTCCAGTTTGGGGAAAGGCATTGCAGGTTGCATCTAACGCTAACAAACTGAGCGCAGTCTACAGAAAAACAGCCCTAAGGTTGTGCTCGGCATTCAGGACTGTCTCAGATGATGCAGCATTCGTCATCTCTGGAATGATGCCCATTGACATCTTGGCAGATGAGATGACGAATATATATAATGCGAGGTCTATCTCTCCTTTGTCGCAGACGAAGAACGCCGCAAAGGAAAGATCTCTAAATAGATGGCAAAAGCGTTGGGAACGCTCGGGAAAGGGTCGGTGGACACACAGGCTCATCCCTGCCATCAAGGAGTGGTTGGAGAGACGGCACGGTGAGATTAATTATAATCTTACTCAGTTTCTCACGGGGCGTCGAGGATATCGCCCTTTTCTTTAGGTTTAAACTGGATACCTCACCCGATTGTCCAAACTGCGATGGAGTCCCAGGGGGCCCAGAGCATGTATTCTTCCACAGTCCAAGGTTTGTGGATGAAAAAAAGAACCTAGAGGAGACTCTAGGAGAGGTACCAGAGAATCTGGTGTGGAGAATATTAGCATGTCAGGAAGACTGGGATGTGATCAACTCTATGGTCGTATCTATCCAGAGCAAACTGCGAAAGGTAGAGGAGTCTAGAAAAGCACGGTTACGTATGCTGCGTAGAGACGAAAGGGAACCAAGCTAAAAAGAGGTGAATCGGGGGGTCGAAAATGATGATTTCTTTAACGGACCCATTCTCAGAAACTGCTCAACCGAAAAATCTAAAAAAAATCATGAAGCTCTATACGGTGTTCAGGCCTCAAAATACTCTACATATTGATATCTGCTCAAACTAAGTTAATAATAGTATATTGAATTGAGTAAGCTTATCCTAGAGTTATAAAAATGTTAGTAATAAAGAATATAATATGAAGGGAGGGAGTGCCACATCCCTCCTGGGGCAGGCGCACATCGGCGCTATATAACTTTTGTTTCTTATGCTATTCTCTCTCTTTCCAATCATGGCCTTAAGTATGTGGCGAAACGGCGCACCTCATCGCTAATTGGGCTCGTCGGAGCGGCCACTGATACCGACCTATCTGCCCTACATATAACTTCCTAGACATTCACGTAAAGGTCCCCAAAATAAAATAATAATTTTATTGCATCTGACGTTTTGTTGTTGTACGGAGTTTAGAGAAAATCCGTATGTCACCAATATTTTACCCCATGGTTCAATCGCCCTACGAGTTTGGGTTTAGGAATACACTGAAAGTATGTTCTGCTTGCCGCAAAAGATGTTTAAAGAAGAATCAAGGTTCTGGGGATTTAAAATGGGTAGCTGCCGTGTAGGCATACTCCTATGGTCCTTTTCCGCCCCGTCTTAGCACGCATAGCAATGGATGCGAGGCCTATCTAACACCGCAATTAAGGGCTACGGCGTTCGAGTTGTACAGTGCAACTCCATGCTTGAGCTCACGAGGAGCTCTGTCCGCGATATGAGCACAAGCACCATGAAACTCCCACAAAGGAGTCAATTGCAAAAAACCGCGGCGTGAACACACTCCCAGGAATTCTCCTGGAACATACACTCTCACAGAGCCATCCCGGTTCCCATGGTACCAGATAGCCTCCGCTGAGGCTCCGTGGCAAGAGCCACTCCAAATGGGGATGGCACTCCCTAACGGGTTGACTGGATTCAGCTCGGTCCGGGGAACCGCGACTAAAGAGCAATCGAAATTTCTCAGCCAAAAATCTGCAAAATTTTGAAACGTCTAAAATGTTTCGGATGGGGGCTGAACACGGAGCTACATGCTATTGAAATCGTTTTTTGATTGCATTCTGAAATGTGCGAATGCTCCTCGGTATCGAGGGAACTCAGAATACTCACTTTCTTCAAATCCAGCGACAATGACATAGCCCTTGTGATAGTAACAACTGGGAAAGGTTTGAATATTTTGAAATATTTCACTGATTCACTATCAGCCAAATTGTTCCACAGAGCCTGCCACCAAATCAATTGGATTTCGACTGAACCACAACGAGCATCAAATTCGATTGAACATGCCGCAAACAGCAGTAGATTAAGGAGTTATCCCCTGAATGTGCGTACCAAAAGGGGTGCTGGTCAATCTCCAACGGACCATCATCTGTTAGTCGCCTGTCTTCACTTCCGCGCCGCTACTGAGTCTATTCGTAGGAGAAGAGTGCGTTTCTCCCTCAAATCCAATACAGGCCATCTCCGTAATCGGGCTGTAATCGAGCAGTGTGAACATTTTTTTGCTCTGCAAACGACACTAGATATGAAGAACCCGCCCGAGATTCGACACACGGCCGCGATCTTTATAAATCTGAGAATTAAATGGAGGAGATAATATTCTCGTCAACCCAGAAACTAGTGAAACGGTTGGTATCGAAAGTAAGCTTGTGGCGAAGGGGAGAGCTCATCGAACGGATCCGTGAAGATCTGAAGAAAATAACAAACGATGAAATGCTACTATCCTTCGATGTGAAAGCTCTGTTTCCTATCATCCTACCATCCCTCAGGCGCTGTGCTATCTGAAAAAAAAACTCCTGAAGAGAGAAGGTTCATCTGAGTGGAAGAAGAGGTTCTCCAATATAAATCAGGCCTCCCTATGTATGAGCAAAATCTCTTTTATTTTCAAGGTTAGATTCTACATGGAAGAGAAGATGGAAAAAGAGGGAATAATCTCTCAATTTTGGGTAAGATATGTGGATGTCAAGAGGCGCTCCATCATGGTTCTTAAGCCTAATTTATGAATAATTAGTTAGGCGTCAACCTAATCAAAAACTCGGGATACTTAAGAAGGCCCAAAAAAGGGTTTCTTCAAAATTTTTCAGTTAATACATATTTCAATTTTAATACACAATATACCAATCGATTAAGCAACTCTTCTAAATTGCGAAAAGAAAATTATTGTTGACATTTTTTTTTCTTTACAAAATAGCGTCTGTTAAACAGAGCAAAATGTTTGGTCCTCCACGACGACCAGCAGAACTCCCTCATTTTCATCAGTTGGGAGCAGAGTAAACTCCACAAGTGCAGGTAGTGCTAGCCAAATGGCGCTGGAATTTGAGAGAAAGGTAAGCAGAATCGGACATTAACAAAACGAATCTTCTTAGTGTGACTGGTCATCGGAATCTTCTTATTGGCAACATTTGCTAAACCATCGGTGGTGTCGAACAATTTATTACTTTTGCCGACGCTGGGACCGAATTTGATGTCTCCCGTCGCATAATAATAATAATCGTCGAAACAATCCATATTGGATCAGGGCCTTGAAGTGTGTTAGAGCACTTAATTCAAGACCGCAACTGTACACTACAGTACCCTGTAGGAGGTAATGTAGTCAGCAATGCGCTCGCCCGAGATTATTACCCTGATTTGACTCAAGTACTCATTCACAGCTGAGTTGACTGGTATCCGATGTCAAATCACGATACAAATCCTTTGAACCGCGACCTTTCGTACGATAGCCTTGTGCTATAACCACTATCCGGACACATCCCGTCGCATAAAAGCGCTAAGTCCATGTTGAACAAAGGGCCAAAGAACACATTCCAAAATACAAACCAAACTACAGGAAATTAATAAATAATCAAGTTTAAAAAGAAAGGTAGACATTTTTAAAATTATCAATTTAAAACAACTTGTAATGTTCTTGAAAGGGTTGCAACTTAACCTAGACCCAAAAACATTACAAAAGCTCTTGTTTTAGAAAATGATGTCATAAAATTTGTTTATAATATAAAAAATTGCGACCAGATAGCTCAATTACATTACTGGGTTAAATTAGACCTGGATGCACGAAAATGCAAAATAAGGGAAACCTATCCTATGTATGAAAAAGAGCAAACCTTCATTACCAACGCGGCCACAATTAACCAATTACCATTATTATTACACTTATCACAATATATTACATAAAAAAACCTGCAAACCACATGCATCCGAGCTTGATTTAACATACAGTTCTACTTTACCCGTTAAACAACGTACGCCAATGTAAGTGCAAGTTCATGAAAGCAATCTCGACCACAGCATTTTGAACATTTCCTAAAATCCCCTACAGAAACCACAACATGATTTATATTACGATATGCGAAACATGCTATATAGAGTACGGAGCGTGAGAAACCAACTTATCTGCTCGAGAAGGGTTGTTACTGTAATGCGAAAGGTACTACTCAGCACAAGCCTAGACACTACGCCCTAAAGGAATACTGCTCTTAATTTCAAAAAGCTACATAGAACTGATTACCAAAAGCCCACGGAGAAACAACCATATCTGTAGTTAGTAGCTTAAGTACTGAGGAAGAGAGTAAGTAGCTCTCGAAATACGTATTTACTAACTATTAAAATATATTGTAGTAGGAGAAAGCTACCTAGTTTTATTTTTACATATATGTAGTGTACTACTCCTTGATATTCAAAAATCACATCGCAAGAATTCGCAGAATTATTCGGTTACATTCGTAATAAATTTTTAGCGGTTGTTGATTTTAATGTCAAACTTTGTGGAACCCAAGTATTATTTCCCCTGAAAAGAAAACAAGTTGGGAAACCGGAAGCTTGACGCTTCAGGTATAAAAGGTTTTATGTTTCCCTATGTGAGAAGCATAACGCAGTTCTCTATTGGCTGGCAGCATTGACTCGAAATATTTAAATTGCTCAGTGCTCTCAGCTCCAATAACCTGCCCAGGACTGAGCGAATTAAATATCTCGGGTCAATGTTATCAGGCAATGGAGAACTGCGTTTTGAAATTGCTTCACGCATTAATGCGACCTGGATGAAGTGACATTATACAACTGGTGTTCTTTGTGATCGAAGTATCAACGAACGTCTCAAATCTAAAATTTACAGCAATATCGTCCGTCTGCCACTCGCTATAGTTTTGAGTGTTGGCCGACTATAAAAGACAATGAAAGGCGTTTTGCGGTAATGGAGACGAAGATGTTGCATTACACTGTGGCCTGACATGTTTTGATCACGTCCAAAATGAGGATATCCGCGATCGATATGGGGTTGCACCGATCGTGGAAAAACTGCGTGTGAGGCGTTTTCGATGATATAGTCACGTAATTCGCGCTAACGAGAATTCACTTGCCAATATTGGTCTGAACATCGAAGTCAACGGTAAGTGTTCAAAAGGCCGGCAGAAACAACCGTGGCCTGATACGCTGGATGGGGATTTAAAAGCTTCGAGATTACATCCAGATCAGGTGTTTGATAAAAGAAAATGCGAAACCGACCACGACGTGACAAAGACTGAAGAAAAAGAAGAAGATGTGAGGAGCGACAAGTGCATGACAGCTCCGTGTCACATAGTTCAAAGTTCAATTGCCCTCTAGTTTTTAGAAAGCGATTTAAATAAATCATTTGATGGAAAGCCCTGTATTGATAATAGTCAACCTCATACGCTTGACACTCTGAGTTTAATATTATTAGCAAATGCGAAGAATTTAACCTACAACAGATATAAACAAAGGTTTTGTTTGCTTCTTGTGTGAGTATATTTGAGTGTAGAACTATCCCATTTGTACGTAGCCCTTTAAGAATATGCATTTAGCATGTCAGACTTAGTACTTCGGATTGTAAATTTATACGGTAAAAACAAGTTTGAGTTACTGTAACTTTGTTACTAATAGTATGATTTTGATCTAACTTGGAGATAATAGGCTCATATTATATTTTATACTACCAACTTTTATAACTCTGGGATAAACTTAAGGCGGGTTTTATTCAATTTTCCCAAAAATATGGTAATATATAGTATATTACTATATATTACTATCGATTAATTTGAACAGATATCGATAGGGAGAGTATTTTGAGGCCTGGGCACCATATAGACGCAGCTTCATGATTTTTTTCAGATTTTTCGGATGGGTAGTTTCTGAGAATGGGTTCGTTAAAGAAATCATCACTTTGCACCCCTCCCACTCCCCGCCTTTTTAATAAATGTCAAAACGAAGACGGCCTTCGAAAAGTACTAATTAAGACCTTTCATTTGATACCCTACATGACTATATTTGGCGAAAAAAATTTTTTTTGCGTCAGGAACCTATGTACGTTCTATTTTCGTTCGTCAGAATTTGCCGCGAAACATAAAGTAACTTGAAGGATTGTCCATTCACGTGTCAATTTCAATGACATCATTGAGTTTTCTTTTCCGCCTTGTGGGATTCAATTGTTAAACCATTATAATTAACAAATCAGCGTTCCGAATTGATTTTTATTACGGATATGATAATTTAGCAGATAAAACTGCTATCTTGGAGTAAAAAAATATGTAGTTGTCTTCTACTAATCCATTTATAAGAAATTTTGTCGTTTCCGAAAATGGGGAGAGTCGGAAATTGTGATTTTTGGAGAAGGTCAAACTTTTTGACACTATTCACGAAAAACGCTATAATTCTGTAACGGTAAAAGATGGAGTGCCTTTTCCATGGATCAATCTTCCTCAAACAAGCGATACTATCCATCATTACATTCTTTCCCATCATAAATGGAACGCGCTGTATATATATTTGCCATTTACCATTTCTTGGAGTATAGCGCGTCAAGTACACCCACGCGCTATTGTTCGTGGTTACTTGAAATGCGCTTACTTGAGATGCCTGCACACCCTTCTCTACTGTTCTGCACCAAATGCCCTTGGGACCAGTGTTGGACATATTTGTATCCGTAAATACGAATACGAAAAAAATCGTACGATGATTTTCTATGAATACGAATGCACTCGTAAGTGAAAATCTCGGTATTTATACAAGTGAATACGAATACGGCTATATTCTCACGTCCGAAAGTCAATAAGTATCTACGAGTACGAATACGAATTCTGTTAGATAAATATCTGTATTTCCAAGTGTGAACACAATTTTTTTTGTATCGAAATCTTAGTATTCGCCTGGATAGCGAATATTAGCACCTTAGTGATCATGTACGTGTCTATGATAGAGTCCCATAAGAAAATTAAAAGACGTTACAGATGTAGGCAAAAAAGTATGCAATAATAAATTCGAAAGATATTTTTAAGCCTGAAGAATTATTTTGTGAAGAGAAAGCACTGGAAACAAAGACATATTCTTCTTCTGTGCTTGTGTCAGGTAAATGTTCGTACCTGCATCAGACATATATACACATATGGAATATAAGTATATAACCACATTTCCAGATTATTTTAGACAAGGCAACGAAAACGGATCTACGCTGTTAATGCATCGGGCAACACCCAGTTCGGTGCCATCGTCCGCAGAAACCACGCTTCCTAGATATACAAATTGATCGATGCTGAAATGGAGCGTGCGATGAGAACCTTGGTTTTCTTGGCGTTTATCTTCAGTTCAAATCTACTTGCCCCTCTTCCCAAATCCAGCCATTTGGCAAAGGCCCAGGACCCGATGAAAGAGCAAACAGGTGTCATCAGCATAATCGAGGTGTTTAATGAAATATTTCATAGTCGATTGATTATCTCTGCGTCTTCCGGACAAGGCAGCATGAAGAAAGTCGTCGAAAACAAGATGATTTCCGTACGAGTGGAAGTCGTAGATCTGCAGTAATTCCAGATGCAGCGATAAATAACCCTGCGGGGGGACCGTCAACCCCAGCGGTTTTACTCCATTTGAATGCATTGATGGCCGAAATGGTTTCTCTTCCGTTTGGAGGAACGGTGACTATTCATTTCATTCGCAAACGGAGCAACTTCACCGGTTTTGATACGATTAAAAACTGTAGTGAAGTATTCTTTCCACCTCTTCAGTTACTTGTCACCGTGGATGAGAAATCAACCGTTAATATCTTTCACAGGACCATCAACATCTTTGCGATCAAATGCAAGTTCTTTCGTGATGCGGTATACACTTCTGAAATCATTGCGTTATATGGCTTCCCCCGCTTCCCTCATCAGCGCAATAGCAAATTCTCTCTTAAACTACTTCCGTTCATCGGCCCGCTTCCACGATTTCACAAGCAGTCAGATCTTATGACGTCCCTTCGGGACGTGGCCAACGAGCCGAGAAAAAGAGTCTTTTTGAAGGTAGCCTAATGCTCATCGGTAATTCTCAGGCGGGTTACTCAGTATTTCTACTATCCGATCAGTAAGATATCTCTCCTACTGTCCAGCAACATCATATAGGCCAGCGAACAACCCGATACCGGATTCATGTCTGCTACCGCTTGGATTTCCAGAGTGAAAATTATTACTATTACACAGTTCGTACAAACTCTTTCCCAAGTTTTAGAAACTAACAAGATAGCGTCAAGTAAATCAATGTTCATATTGTCGTTGGATTCAATTGAGTTGATTATCTTTAGAGTTTGTAATTTCCTATAGTTCGCATTTAAAGATTTTATAACCCTTTGATCCATTGGCTGTAGATGTTATTCGGTGACAAAAATTCCAGTTGAATGGTTTTCAGATCCATTATAGCAGGATATGCTGGACAATAATTCCGATCCCAGTTTCGAATATATTTTTAAAAAAAAAAATAGATATCACCCAAGTCCTGGAATTACTCTCATATTGTACTGCATGTGTGAGAGTTTGGAGAGAGAGTTTTGGAGTATATTTTCCAATAACTATCAGATTCTTCTTTGCTCCCGCCATACTTGCTCCAACCAAAACTGTTGTCCTATACTTGCTCATTACCCCACACTTTTCTCCTCTAAATTTGAGAGTTTCGTCAGGTGTAATCTTGAAAAATACCCCTGCCTAATCAATGTTATAAAGTTGGTTATCTCAATAATTTTCTCGGAGCTTTACCTAAACTATTCGTCAGTTTTTAACTACGATTGACGAAACACTAGCTAGCTCCCCGGGAACGATCCCGTGACGTACGCGAAAACATTGAATTCATTCCTCTGAGCCCACGAAATCTGTTTTACCCAATAATTTTGCAAAATCGTTTGCTTTCTCCTGTAAAATCGGTACATTTATCAGAGTATTGGGACTCCTTTGGTTTTTATATCACCTGAGCAATGCTTCGTCAATAACGGGTTGTAGATTGGATTTAACCTTTTTAATTTTTAATCTAGCTGAGTTGCCACAAGAGTCTGTTTACAGAGTTGTGCATAAGGGGTTCGTTATATCCGATTTTTTCTGGAATTCATCAAAAAATGCGTTGCTAAAGGCGATATTTCGTAATAAGCGATATTATTATATCCGATATGACCCACATAGCGACTGTATACTTCTTGACAGGTACTTGGAAGATTGGTCGTAATAAATGATTTATAACCCGTGACGCTATAACCGATTTTGACTGTATCCAGGACTGAGCGATTTAAATATCTCGGATCAGTGCTATCAGCGAATGGTGAATTGCGCTATGAAATTGCTTCACGTGTGTGGTGGCGTTCTTTGTTATCGGCGTGCCAACGAACATCTCAATTCCAAAATTAAAAAAAATTGAACCATTAATTTTAACTGACAGCCATGTTGTGAAAAATGCATATTTTTTTAAATCATTCGATCAAACACTAGTTTTTTCTGTTGTCAGATCTCAGATGATCCAGTACGCCACAGTTTTATCACCGCCGGAAATTTATAACACAACTGTTATCGTTATCGTTAAGAAACCTAGTCCGTTGTAGCAAGTGGAACATTTTCATGATGACAACCCAAGTAGAAAACGAACTGTGACAACTACTGTTCATACTTTTCGCCGAGAATCGAGACACAGTAATTTACAAATGTGAAATCGAGAAAATTTTTCTTCTTACTAAAAGTATGGTGGCAGATGGTGTTGGAAGTACTTGGTTTGCGTGGGAAGTGGTCCACAAACAACAATACTAGGTCCTCTCCAGACGGGACCACTTTCAAACAAATTGACTACGTGTTCATCGAACGCCGCCACCTCTCGTGAGCTCGAAAAGTGCAGGGCGCAGCTACACCAGCCGCGGCAGTTTTACCAACAAGTCAGCAGGATGAAGCCTTATACACCTCGATGCTCATCCTGCCGAGACAAAGAGGGAAATCTGATTTCCGGCAGAATGGGCATATTGCAAAGATAGGTTGAGTATTTTGATGAACTGCTCAACAACCAGAACATCGGCGAGTTGGAACAACTGAAGAAGATGAAAAAATACTGCTACCACCAAGTATAGAAGAAACAGTCCGTGCATTCCACCGGCTTAAAAATCATAAATCACCAGGAACCGATGGAATTAGATCCGCATTGGTTAAATATTGAGGCGACCAATTATATCAAGTGGTTCATCAACTTGTACTCAAGGTGTGGGACAGCGAATCAATGCCTGACGACAGGCAAAGAGGCATTATCTGTCCCATATATAAAAAGGGAGATATCATGCAGTGTAGAAATTATAGATATCACGTTGCTGTGTACCAGCTATAAGATATTCTTTGCTATCTTGCTGAGTCTGACAGCCCCAAATGCCTAGAACATCATTAGCTCATACCAAAGAGGCTTCACTCCAGGCAAATTAGCAACAGATCAAGTTTTCTCTGTGCGGCAAGCGATGGAAAAACTGTTGGACTATGGACATCAGTTACACCATCTTTTCATCGGCTTCAAGGCCGCCTATATGGTGATCAAAGGGTAGTATAGGTCCCCTTGCGAAACGGGGATTGGTACCCACGATGGAGCATAAAACCTGGGAAATACCTGCTGAACCAACAACAGCTCTACTACCAAACTCTATCTCCACCCCCACGTGGTGACCGCTGGGTGTTATTTCTTAACGGAAAGCTGCAGACGGATAAGGATGAAGGCGAGGCTCCCGTGCCTAAAAATGGGATGAATTGTACCAATTGGTCCTCCAGGTTAGGGGCTGGGTAAGGCTGACAACCCTACACGGAAAACAACTGTTTACGAAGCCACAGCAAGAGCCTCGGACTGGACGGATTACACAACGACGAACCCGGCAACGACAGCGGAATAAACATTTGCGCATTTTCTTATAGAACGTGCGCTCACTGTACAGAGATGAAGCTGCTGAGCAGCTAGTCGATACCCTGTCCCAATATAGGGCTGATGTGTTAGTCAGCCAAAAATGAAACCTGCTGTTATAGGCTTTGAAAACATAAGCGAAAGGCTATGCACTCTGCGCTTGCGAGGCAAGTTTCGAAATATAAGCCTCATTAACGTTCACCCCCCAACAGAGGAGACTGCAGAGTTGGAGAAGGATACCTTCTACGAGGCAGTAGAACGAACCCTCGAAGCCTGTCCCAGATATGATATCAAAATCATACTTGGGGACTTTAATAGCCAAGTAGGGAAGGAGCCCTTATTCAGGCGATACGCTGGCTCCCATAGCTTACACAAAATACAAATAATAACGGACTGCGGATTATTCAATTAGCAGTGTCACACGAAATGGTTGTTGGAAGTAACTAGTTTGCGCAGAAAGCGGTCCACATTCGACATCAACTACGGTCTACGACAAGGGGATGCCCTATCATTCGTCCTCTTTAATCTGGTCCTCGAGAAAGTGATCCGTGATGCTGAGGTAAATGCAAGAGGTACGATCCTCTTTAAATCCACCCAACTACTGGCCTATGCCGACGATATCGACATCATGGGGAGAACGACCCGACAGGTACAAACTGCCTTCATCCAGATCGAGTAGGCGGTGCGAGATCTTGGGCTGCACATCAATGAAGGCAAGACAAAGTATATGGTGGTAACGTCAGCACGAAAAACCAACCAACCAACACCATCAAACCGCACTGGTCAAACGGGAAGAATAAAGATAGGAGGCTACAACTTTGAGACCGTTGATAATTCCTCCTATTTAGGGTCGAAAATCACAACGGATAACAGCTACGATGATAAAATCCGCGCACGGTTGTTGGTAACCAACAGAGCCTATTTCAGCTTACAAAAACTGTTCCGCTCGAAATGTCTCACTATAGGGTCAAACCTCTTACTGTACAAGACAATGATCTTGCCAGTCCTTATGTATTCCTCGGAGACATGGGTTCTTAGGAAGAAAAATTGCGAACTCTTGGCCGCGTTCGAGCGGAAAATCCTCCGAATAATTTCGCCAGACGCCAGACAGCTTTTAGGGATATCGAATTGGTAGACCTCGGCGCAAAACGGGGATGTCTGGAGTGCCTTACTAACGTAGGCCTAGACCGGATACCGGTTGTTGCACCGTTGATGATGATAGTGGCAGAGGATACCGAAGCCAGTGTTGGGCATATTTGTATTCATAAATACGAATACGAATAAATTCGTACGATAATTTTCTATAAATACGAATATATTCGTATTCGAAAAAGTAAATATTTTGGTATTTACAAAAGTAAATACGAATACGGCTGTATTCTCACGTCTGAAAGTGAATCCAAACGTATTCGTATTTACGAGTACGAATTCTGTTGGATTAATATTTCCAAGTGTAGAAAGATTTCTGTGTCTAAAACAAAGAGGTGATGTCTGACAGAACCATAGAAGCAGAAGAATGTCTTTGCTTTGCAATTCTTCAGACTTGAAAAAATCTTTCAAGTTTATATGTAATACATACCTTTTGTTTACAGCTGCAACGCCTCGTAATTCTCTTATTGGATATTGAGTCCAACTCCACTATACATACATACAACATGATCAGATCATTAAGATGCTAGTATTCGCTATCCACATTCCAATACAACAAAAAATCGCATTCGCACTTGGAAATATTAATCCAAAAGAATTCGTTTTCGTACTCGTCAACACGAATACGTTTATATTCACTATTCGGACGTGAGAATACAGCTATATTCACTTGTGTAAATACCATAATATTCACTTTTTTGAATACGAATATATTCGTTTTCATTAGAAAATCGTCATACGAATTTATTCATATTCGTATTTACGAAAACAAATATGCCCAATACTGATCGCAGCTACGTAGGATCTCTACCTCATTTAGATTTTGACCTTATATAAATATACATTAAAAAAAAAATAAACAATTTGCTTCAAGCATTATGGTATAATTTTTCTTTTCATTCTATTTTATAGGTTCTATATATTGGATCCAAACAACCCTGGTTCCAAATATTTATATGAATATACTACAAAACGTTATACTGTTTTATGCCAATAAAATGGGTCTTCTAGCAAGATAAAGACTCAAAATGTACCAGTAAAAATGCAACAAGTTGGGAAACCGGAAGCTAGACGCTCCAGGTATGAAAGGTTTTGTGTATTTCTCTTATAAAGAGATCTGAGTGTGCATTCGCCCCATTAGTATGTAGCACGTAATATATGCATATGTGAAAATATCCACTTTCAAGTGATATTGCCATTCAAAGTCTTGAATTTGCACAGAAGCGACAGCTTCGACCTATTATGAGCTTGTTAGTAATAGTGCAATTTTCACAAAATTTGGTAGGGCCATGCTGTATGCTACATTGCTGCAAAATTTGATGATTCTAGGATAGGGCGTAAGGGGGGTTTTTCAGCCAATTGCTAAAAATTATAGTAATGTACTATTATTAACTTTATTTGAACAGGCATCGGTATGGAGGTTATTTCGGAGCCTAGGCACCATACAGGGGCAGACTCCTGATTTTTTTTCAGATTTTTCGATTGGGTAGTTTCTAAGAATGGATTCGTTAAGGAAATGATCATTTTTAACCACCCGCACTCTCCACCTTTCCGACAAATGCCCCCCTTAAACTTAACACAAAATGGCGCCACTTACTGCATGTAAAGGGAACACTAGATTACATACTCTCACCAATTTTCGTGAATCGGTCTAGCCGTTTCCGAATAAATCGGGTGTGGCAGACAGACAGACAGACATCGTCTCGATTCTAATAAGGTTTTGTTTCACACAAAACCTTAAAAAGAAGTGGGCTCATTCCCACGCACTACTAAGCGATTCCACACAATACACCTCGACATCGTAGGCCCTTTGCGAGACACGCGCGGTTTCAAGTATTGCCTCACAATCATCGGCAGGTTTACGCGGTGGCCTGAAGCTGTACCTCTGAAGGACATTACGGCGCAATCTTGTGGCGAAGCCCTCTGTCGAGAGTGGATCCCTCGCTTTGGTGTTCCTGCAGTGATTATCACTGGCCCGCAATCCAATGGGATGCTAGAACGTTGGCACTGGACGCTGAAATCCGTCATTATGGCCCGCGACAATCCGACCTGGACTCAAGCCTTACCTCTCGTCCTACTTGGCCTCCGAACAACCCGCCGAGAGGGTTCGCACAATTAGGTTTAATTGATTTAAGTTTATATCCATCAATTAGCAAATAAATGGTAAATTAAATATGATATAATAAAATATATAAGCAACTAAAAATCTATATGTTCTATTGGCTGAAATGTTTCCTGATAGATATGCTGAAAAATATACCACCAATGACGATGCGGTAGAAGTTTCAGAAATCCACGAACCTCCCTCAATTATCCTTAAGGTCGCTGAGAACATCTTTCCCCATCACATGTCCAAGCAAGGTGTTGCCAGAGCCCAACTTGGCACTTAGATCATCCATTACGATACATAAATAAGTGATGCTGCTGCTATTTCTGACGAATGTCTACCACTTCGGCATTGTTGGTGTCAAAACATGAAAAACAGACCGCTTTTTTTGTGTGCTAATATGAAGAAAACAGAAATACCCATGCAACACATTCCGGAAAGTGTGTGAAAAATATGTTTGGTGTGAACATCACCTTGAAATTTATTCAAAATTTGGCAAATAAAAAATAGAACCAGGAAAAATATTTTATTTCCGTGATGTCTCGATCTCCGTTTTGTCGGTAGTTTTTAAGGTTTTGGGTAAAACAAGACCTTATTAAAATCGGTTTACTGTTTGTCTGTCCGTCACACGCATTTTTCTCAGAGAATGCTGCAGCGATTGGCATCAAATTTGGTGGAAAGGTGGGAACTGTGAACGCTCATACAGTGAGTTACATCCTTTTACGTCGAATTTAAGGGGAGTGTGTTAGTTTTGATATTTGTTCGAAAGGTAGGGAGTGCGGGGGATCGAAATTGAGCCATTCTCAGAAACTTCCCAACCGAAAAATTCAAAAAAGATCAGAAGGCTGCCATTATATGGTGCCTGGGTTCCGAAATACCTTTCATACCAATATCTTTTCAAATAAAGTTAATAATAGCATATTACCATAATTTTTAGTTATTGGCTGTAAAATCCTCCTGAAGTTCATCTTAGCACCACGAAGTTTCACACTGATCTAGGCTATAAAATAAAGCATGATCCTACCAAGTTTGGAGGAAATCACACCATTACTAACAAAGTTATCATACGTCAAATTTGTCGTTTCTGCGCAAATTCTTGACTATGAATGTCAATATCACCCAAAAGCGGATCCTCCTACACAATATATGCATATATTACGTTCTACGTACTAATGGAACAAATGCACACTCAAAAAACCTTTCGTACCTAAAGCGTCCAGCTTCCGTTTTTCCGACTTGTTCGATGTTGTCTTTTGTACATGTGTATCAATTTATTCGTAAAAAAGATGCAAGTAATATATCAATTACTTCGCTTAGCTATACTCTATACCAGTGAATACTCATTGTGTATACACAAAAATCAAATTGACAAAATTTTTGAAGGACCGATGATGGTTAAAAAGTAGGAGTAGAAATGCCTCCAACGATCCTAAGAGGATCATCAAGCCAATCTTAAATCGAGGTCTTTAATGCAAACCTGCCGAAAACTTAAAACAGATTGAGAAAAGGCAATAAAACAATCTTTTTTTGTTTTATATGATATTGAACTAAGAGTACAGTTCACAGGAGACCATCATAATTGTACAATATATATACAGCTGATTCCAATTCTCCCAAGGTTAAACCTATTGAGACCTGCAGAGCATCGTAAAATCAAAAGGAGTTCCTAACCCTGCCTAAATGATCTACAAGAAAATATTACATATGGGATAATAATAACGAACTCAAATCGAAATCGTAGGGAGAAATTTTTGTAGTATCCACTATTCCAGACAGAAAGGAAACAGCCATTATACCTGGGGTTGACGCCACCAAATGGCTATGTTGTGCCCCTTGTAACATTTTTTAAGCAAACAAAAATGAAATCCTTTTATTTTCAATTCCAAGAACGCGAATTGTACGTTACCAACTAATTTGTGTTTTGAAGACTTATAGTTTTAAGAGTTGCTTAATTAGTGATAGTTTCACGAATGAAAGATACGATAAAAAACATGAACGTTTATATTATTTTGTATAAACTGTTTTTTGCTATACTGATGGTCAACATAGTAACATGCAATGAAAGCAGTACCAACGATTTTTATTTATAGAGTAAATATAAACTAAATACCCATGAGCTTTGCGCAGAAGAAATGTGATTCCATCGTCCTGATTTTTTCGAGGTTTTCTTTCTCAACATCTAAAACTAATATCCCAGTTTGTTGAATTGTAATATTCAACTCAGTCAAATTGCTAATTTGATGAATTTGCGATATGTGCAATCTACTTTTCTGTATCAAATGCGCAAACGACGTTTGTGACTCTGTTTCCCGTTCAAACATCAGTCTACATTGGCTTATGAACGTACTTTGACAAGGCTTACCACTGTGCTCCGTGAAAATGTTGGATCCCGTGCCCCGACTTTCTTTCTGAGACCGCGGCTTTATACGGCTTGCTCGAAGGGTTGATCCGGCCCCAAAATTACTACCACCAGCTGGAGATATACCTCCAGGCCCCACTCCACCAGAAGAGCGCTCTTTAGTCTGCTGGGCTCCCATACTTCAAAGGCAATTCCAAACACTCGACTCAATCACTTCATTTTTCCAAAAAATACTGGCACAGAATTCTATGTTAAAACTAATATGCATAAGGAAATCCGCAAGCGATAATAACACCTTTATGGGAGATTCAAAGATAAGTGAAAGGCGGTGATAGAATGCATCAAAGGAGCTATGTCCGGCATTTATCTTTAAGAATTTCCTTTACGCTTCACAGCATGATTAAAATGTGTATGTTTTGCCGTCCAATTGTTAATCGAACACTGTGATCTCGATATGTGAAATCCATTCGGCAACCGCGGATCAATTCTATACAACGAACACCGACCACAATTGTTTCCCTGACACTTTTCCACCATCAAATTTGTCTGACATGTTTGACGTCGATTATTTGGTTTGCCTTTTCACTACATACAGCGCTCTATTCGATAGGGAGATGACAACTGCCCATTTTCAGATTTGTTTTTTCCCCTCTTTCCCCTTTGTTTAATCCATTACGCTCATGGCAATGCACAATAGCTGCGCCACGTTAGCCGCTCGCAATAGCTGAGTGCGAATATGACTCGTGAGCCTCGCGGTGTGCACGCAGGCATTTCGTTTGAGGTTTGCGTCGAACCGTGAGCATTATATCAGCTTTTCATCGCCCTCGCGTTGTGATTTAAAAACATTGAGACGAAATGTCAAATCAGTTGAGGAACAAACAGAATATTCCATTCCAATTAAATCACATTGCATACAATACATATAACTGCATAAAGTATTGCCTAATTAATGCCTCCCCAAAATGGAGATTTAACAGGTAAACACTCACAAGCCGAAGGTAACGACTTTGATCGCGTTCGTCGTCCGTGCACATTCGCGAGGTTTGCGAGTGATATCGAGACGCCCCTAATGAATGCCGTTCCATTTGATATTGAGCTTTTTGAGTCGAAATGTAACTGTAGCCTGTCATGTCACTGTCATGGCATATTCAAACGTTTTTAGTGAACTCAATTAATTCCAACAGGGAATTTCGAATTGAGATTCTCAGAAATTACCATCGCTTCTATGATTTCGTCTTTTCCAGAACTGTGTAGCATTGAATTTTCATTCAAGATTTTTATTTCACTGTCAAGTGAACTGTCTTGTTGACATAAACGTCCACAGCTATGGGCTCTTGCCGCTGACAATGCTCATGACCCTCGCGAACTTCTCCATTTGAGATTTGCGTCTAACAGCGATTGTTATTCGTTACATCAGTTTTCGATCGCACTTCGCATTATTATTTCAAAACATTGAGAAGAAATATAAATAAGCTGAGGAACAAACAGAATTTACATTCCATATAATTATATAAAGTATTTCCAAAGTAACTAGCTCCACAGAATTATGTTTTGACATTTATCCGTTGGCAAGCAAGCGAAACGCCATTCATCACGATTATCGTAGTGGGCCATGCGAGGCTCGCAAGCGCCAACGGCACTCAGGTCGCGACGAGTCACTAGCAGAGATGTGTGTACAACTTTGCAAGGCTATTGAATTCACCTCAATAAACGTAAACGTAACGTAAAAGTTATGCCGCATTTACGATGCGCATAATGAAATTTCACTTACCGTAACACAATTAACGTAAGACGTTGTCATGTTATGTTTTACGTATATTATTTACGATTGTCGTAAGAACATTGAGTGACAGTTATTGTTTCTTTGGTTTAAATCATATTTAATGGAAAGTAGTGAAAAATTGAGACAGGTAACGACACAGAAATCATCTAAATATCTACTTGGTACGTACTTTCAGCTGGGGTGGTGAAAGAAAAAGATTGATGAGCGATTCGATGGAGAGTTTTCTGTAGTCTTTGTCAAATTGCCTAGAATGAGGTTTGCTTCCACAACTTTACACGAAAAACCGCAGGGTCAACGTTATGTGATGATTATTGTCCAAAACGCTTTGTATGATAAACTTGAAACAGGAAATAAAGATAAATTTATGTAAACGTTAACTCGTTATAAGATTCTAAAAAAATGAACGAATTCAGAGATTCAATAAAAAACACAGGCCACCGTATTATCCATCGCAATTGCTAGTCAAATCCACGAAACACTTTGAATTGCTGGATTTTTAAAACCAAAATGCAATTTTTCGTAGAATTCTTGGATTTATTTTGTCCCGCTCGACTCGACGGATTCAACTCGACTTTGACCTCTTGTACATTTCTTAAAAACTTATATTCCAAGTAATATATCTTGAGAACCAAAAAGACGAAAACTAGAACAAGTGCTATTTGATAAGAATATGAACGAATGTCATGACATAAAATACACATCTCCAAGAGTTTAGAAGATGTTTATTTTATAAAAGATTTTGAAACGTGAGAGTTGGATAAGATTTTTATGCACAAATTTGTAGGAAATGAAATTGATTGAAATGGTATCGAATAAGATAAGTGGGATAAAAATGTATGGGAAATGAGTTGAGCAATTATATGAAATGAGTAGAGTTTGGTGAGAATTACATTTATTTAAAATATTGATTCTCTTGCCGGTTTTGATGGTATGGGGTGTTGTTTGCATGGTTTATGGATAGGACCGGAAGTGGAGGACTGTGGGGTTATAATTATATGATTACATGGATATGATATATGATTATTAGATCTCACCACTATGTAAAATTAAAGTGAAAAGCTTTTCATTATGTGGCAGCAACAAGTTCATTACGAAAATGTATTAGTTTTCTTCTTTTATGTTCGTTCATATCCTTTTCTTAAAATTCATTTATTTTATTTCAAATGTATGTCCATGTACTGTGGTATTTTATGATGTTCCTTATCCTTTAATTTTCAAACAGATGCGCATTCGATATTTCATACATTTTATTGTTGGCTTTCGTTTCGGATGCACTTTGGATTCCTTATTTTTCAATTGAATGGCTTATAATTATTGTTTGAACAAGTGTTTAGGGTAGTGAAGCGCACATTGCAATGTGATGACATAACTACCATATATTTGGATTAAGATGTGAAAATTGCTAGTATCCCATTAGGATGCCCTATCGTTTATAGAAAACTTAGAAGGACATTTCAAAGCATTTATTTTCAGTTTCGGAGATGTACTTGACTATTTGTTTGTTTGTTCCAGAATTAGATTTTATGAATTGAAAAATAGTAGCCGATTTGTAATGAATGTACTTTATTATAAAAGGGAGGAAGTTGTTCTTTTTTACAGCTAATTGCCACCGTTAATTAATTATACGTGTTTATATTAATTCTTAAAGAAAGGATGTTTATGTGCATACACACTTACTTTAATGCTTCTTTAATTATGAAGGAATTTTACCAGAAAGAACCCTGATCTCCCTGGTTTACCTTAATCCTTTTATTAGGTAATTTTATGGCAAGTAGGCGACGTGTAGTGAAACTGGTCCTTTGCTTCATCTTGAATTTAAAAATGAATTAAGATACAACACGAAATCAAGAAAAAAAAAAAAGAAGAAAAATCATTTAAAATACGATAATTAGTAATTCACTGTTTATCGAATCGACTTAAATTAAATCATACCCACATAAAAATAAAAATTCTCTATGTGCAATATTACTTTGATAAACCGCGTGAATCCTTTCATAAAGATCGTTTTATTGCATTACAAGCAGTCGGTATCAAAAACCATAGTGCCTTAACAATGGCTAATGATAGCCGGCGGGATGTTGTCTAACTAGAGAAAAACGGAGGCATATTTGCACTTAAGCTAGAAAATGCATTAAGTGCACTAATTTGTAAAAGTATAGCCTAAGACAAGATATCTTTAGTATAGGCAGCACGAAAAGTGAAATTTGTAACTAATTGGTAAGTAACTTCCAATTTGGAAATATATAGAATGAAGTTTATTTACAAAACTTGCATTTATAACCTCACGACGCCATCCATGTATAATAAACCAACACAAACACTCAATAAGATTTTAGGAGAGTAAATAAGATATTGGAATGCGCAAATAATGTAACATATCACAATATCAGAATACTTATCTTATCGGGATTAAAGAATAAGAAACAAGAATCGTTGTTGGTAAGTTTTACATAAGATTAGCTTAGACTATGTGTTTACGATTATATATAAGTGGAGCGATTACCATCTGTCGTTACCTTCGATCACGTTGCTCTCAGGGCAGAGGTGAGGCAGCGTCTGATGAGTTGCCTCTGCCCTGGACGACACCGTCAATAAACTTTTTCTTTCCTTTTTAGATTAGACGGGCATAGAAATATCTCTCATTAGGCTTCTGACTTTTTCGTTAGAATTGAAACTAACTTGCCAATTAAGTCAGTCATTGCTTTGAAACTGAAAATAAAAATCGTCATTTCAGTTTAAATCCGGTTGTTCCAAATCATTGCTACTCCCGAATACCCCACCACCGTCGATTTAATTTACTGGTCCAGCATTCTTTAACGATAATTGAACAAGTATCTTTCAAACGGAATATTTCTACGGCGGTACTTTTTCATCATTCTTTTTCGGCACATCCCTATATACTTTACAGCCAAGCATTATAAATAGATAATTTCGGTGCCATTGCATATCTCTATTTTTCACTACTTTTCATAAACTATGTTTTGATCCAACTGAATACAAACTGCCACTCTACATTCTTACGTCAATCATAAATGGTATACGTAAAACATTACGTGAAAACGTTTTACGTTAATTGTCTTACGGTAAGTGACATTTCATCATGCGCATCGTAAATGTGACATAAGACGTTATCACAAAATGTTAGAACATAGAATAATAGTGTTTCTTATGTTTAAATAATAATTTATGAAAAGCAGTGAAAAAAAAGAGCCAGGCAAAGGTACTGGAATTATCTACATACCTGCTTGACTGCATACTTTCAGTGGGCTTGGCGAAAGAAAATGATTAAATAGTACGGCAGTAGAAATACTTCGTTTGAAAGGACGTTTTCAATTATTATTTAAGGAGGGCTCAGCGAGTAAATGGAATCCCTTCGGTATTTTATCTGGCTAATGGAAAGTTTTCTGTAGTCTTTTTGCGGCGACCATTGAAAATTCTTGTGAAAATGCTGAGAATGATTTTTGTTTCCACAACTTTATACGAAAAATCGCTAGGTCAAAGTTATATGCTGAATATTTTCCCAAATACTTTGTATGATGATGTTCTAATATTCCAAAAAGTTCAAGAAATTCAAAAATTCAACTCACGAGGCAATTCACGCAGCACACCGTATCGTTCATCGAAGAAGGTACTCGAAACCACGAAATATTTTTAAAATTCAAAGTGCAATTTTTCGTAGAGCACCTTTAACGATTTCTATTAAACGTTTCTTTTCTGTTTCACGCCACACAATAAACAATTCCATATAATCATATACATATTACCGCCTTGTTGTGGCTGTTGAATTCACCTCACTAAACGGAAACGTCTCGTAACGTAAAAATTAGGGCCTTGTAAGTTCTAAGTCATGCGATGCACATCGTAATATGATATAGGAGTTGCCATATGCTTAACTCTTACGACCAGCTTACATTAAGTGCAATACGTTAATTGACATCTGGTTACTGTCTCTATGATTCAAATTATATTTTTGGTTTGTTTTGGAAAATCTTCTATGTTAAATGTGGGTGTATTTTGGATTAAGGGGTGTGAGCTTTCTAAATAGATGAGTTTCGCAAATGGTAAGTACAGCATACTGACTGCAAAAATATATAGGGTTTTTGGCGACCCGAGGTTATAGAAGGTGAAATTACGTTCCAAATTTTGAAGAACTTCATTTTGAGGACTCGCTAGCTACTTTCAATACTTTGTGTATGGCATCCATAAGCAGGATGGAGAAAATTCTTTCTATAATTCACAGTTTTGTGGGTATATCCGCGATCAGCGAGTTTCGAATAGCCTTTCCAGTAATCGGAAAAAATTATTGATCCCACCACCACATATTTTTTTATAATATTGAGTAGAGTCTCCGAATCACTGATTCCGTCGAGGCATATTTCAATACGATAATTCTTAGAATCTCGGGACCATATTTTCGCTGGCAAATTTTAGTATTATTTACTTCTATAATTTTACCGGTACCTCCAATTTGTTCTTCTTGTTCATATCATTGTCCTAAAATGATCATACAAACTTCTATTGCATAGGAATACCGGTCCGCCACAGTTTCGGCACTGAGGATCATCAAAAATAGAAGCTCCCCTTACAGCATCTTTGTAGGAGAAGTGATGTCCGAAGCAGTACGGCAACATAATCTCTTGTTGGGGACACACTCGCGATGATTCAAACCACGTGCCTTTATCCTGGGAAATTTTATGGTGCTGGAAATTCTATTTGGATGAACTTATACATATAAATAAAGCAAGCACACCTTTCCCATCCCCATCAGTATCTCGTCCACGGAGTAAACTTTTTTCTTCTAGCCAAGATAATGGTAACGGTAATGGTAAATGTAAAAAAAATGGGAATGTCCTTTATGTCTTCATTCAATATTATATATAAGGAGGAACTAAGGGGAGGAAGTCCTCAAACTACTTCAGATTATTCAGTCATCATTATTCCAGCCTTCAATACATGTTAAAACAAAAATTATTACAAAAAAAAATTAAAATAAAGATAACTAAAATGTAAAACTTACAAGAAAAGAATAAAATAAAATAAAAATCATAAAAAAAAAGAAGAAGAAGAAAAGAAAATAAACGAACAACTTACTCTGATGTCACTCCGAGCTCGGATTGATGCTTCTAGTACCTATATTTTTTTTTTTAAAATTCAAAATATTAATAATAACAAAATATAATATATAGTCCTTAGAAAAAAAACTAACGTTAATTCACTTCCTCTCTATAATTTCGTACTTCACGTTTTATGTGTTTTTTTTTTGTTTATACACAGCGCGGGAATTCCGACACTTTACTTCTGCAGCTAAATATTAACTTAATCATCCGACACTTCAACTATCTGTCTTTTCAATTGTTTTTCTTCTCTTTGCCTTAAATCACTGTGCATTTAACACTTGCCAACGATTGAACGATTTGTTAACGATTTGAACTTATCCACGGAATCTTTGTTTAAAATGCCCTTGCGTTAGGGCTTAGCATGATATGGTTGTCGTTTTCTTCTCATTGAATTATTTTCCTTTGCTCGCGAAAAATCTTCACACCTCCGGATCTTCTTCTCTTCTCCAAGACTTTTCTCTCCTCTTTCTTTATTTCTCCTTTTATCAAAATTGAATTCTGTTCCTCTTCCTCGATTCTCTAGCCAAAAACCCGCTCCTTCTTTTTCTCCTGACTTCCACACAGCACCAAAAACCAATCTCCCGTGTAGCCCAAAACTCTTCCACCCAGCAACATTCTCGCTGTGCTTGGTTCGTGCACCGCTTCTATTCCCGCTACATAGCCTTTCTCACTCGGCAATGTTGCGGCAACATGCGCATGCGCCTGCAGATGCGGCAAATCATTCGCCTCCTGTCAAGATCAATTCGCTCGAATGCATTGAATAATGTGCAATCTGCGGCGAACATTAAGGCAATTGCACACTATTAAATGCATTGTTTAAGCAAATTAATTAAGAAAGAGCCGAATGAAATTCCGCTCCCGTCGCGCAGCCGCGGTCACTACAACTATAGGAGGCAATGCGGTCAGCATTGCGCTCGTCCGAGATTATTACCCTGATTTGCCCCTTATAATCTTAAGCCGCCAAAAAACATATTAATTTCTAGATTACTGAGATCGCAAAGTACCGTTACACTAAATGCCACTGTTATTGGTTTGGTCTGCTAATTGGAAAAACATGCTCAAAACTTCCTCATTATTTTTCTCATAAAGGAAATTTGTCAATGAACACGAAAGCGATCGAAACACGTTGCGTCGCGATACTATATACTGACAACGACTAGATAGTTCAGTACCTTAACGTTATATGTAAACAAGTCGGGAAACCGGAAGCTTGACGCTTCAGGTATAAAAGGTTTTGTGTTTCCCTATGTGAGGAGCATAACGTAGTTCTCCATTGGCTTATAGCATTGACCCGAGATATTGAAATAGTTCAGTTCTGGGCAGGTTACTGCCATTGCCAGAACTAAGCGATTTAAGTATCTCGAAGGGCAGGTTACTTTCATTGCCAGAACTCAGCGATTTAAATATCTCGAGTCAATGCTATCAGCTAATGGAGAACTGCGTAATGAAATTGTTTCACGCATTAATGCAACCTGGATGAAGTGGTATTCCCCAACTGGTGTTCTTTGTGATCGACGTATCAGCGCACGTCCCAATTCTAAAATTTACTGCAATGTCGTCCGTCTGCCACTCTCTATAGTTCTGAGTGTTGGCCGACTATAAAGGACAATGAACGGCGTCTTGCGGTAATGGGGACGAAGATGTTGCATTGCACTGGTGGCGTGACACGTTTTGATTACGTCTGAAATGAGAATATCCGCGATCGATATGGGTTTGCATCGATCGTGGGAAAACTGCAAGAGAGGCGTTTTCGATGGTGTGGTCACGTAATTCACGCTAACGAGAATTCAACAACCTGTATTGATCAGAACATCGAAAGCAATGGTAAGCAACCAAAAAACCGGCCAAAACCATGGTGACTTGATACGCTGGATGGGGATTTAAAAATCTCGCGATTACATCCTGATGAGGCATTTGATAAAATAAAATGACGAAACCGATCATCACGAGCCGACCCCGCTTGTGAACTGAAGGCTGAAGAAAAAGAAAAAGATGTGAGGAGCGACGAGTGCACGACAGCTCCGTGTAATATAGCTAAAAATTCCATTGCCTCTATTTTCTAGAAAGCGATTTAAATAAATCATTTGATGAGAAGCCCTGTGTTGATAATGGTCAACCTCATACGCTTCACGCTCTGAGTTTAATATTATTAGCGAATGAAAACAATTTAACCAACATCAAATATAAAAAAGGGCTAGGGAGAATTAGATTCTTCTTGGATGGAATTTTAATATTTCACTCGAATTTCAATTATTCTCGTTAATTTTGACGTTAGCATCTAATTTATATGGCTTAGGATGCTGTTAATTAGCACGAAATTGATAAGTTTGAACTGCTATAACTTTCCCACTAATAGTTGGATTTTCATGAAACCTGGCATGTGTATGCCTCTATGTCCTCTATGTCGGTGCAAAATTTAGTACACTTAGGATGAACTTAAGGGGAGTTTTTTAGTCTATTTCTAAAAGTTGATAATATACTATTAGTAAATTTTTTGAGCAGATACCGGAATGGGACATCTCTCGAAGATTAGATTTCACATAAGTGTTTTACACAAAGCCTTAAAAAGGGCTGCAAATAAATAGATTCTTCATAAATGTGACTTTAATATTCCACGCGAATGTCAATTATTCCGGGTAATTATGACGTCAGCATCTGATTTGCATGGCTTTGGAAGCAGTAAACTCGCGCGAAATTGCTAAGTTTGAACTGCTATAACTTTGGCGTTAGTTGCCTGATTTCCATGAAATTTAGCACATATATACAAAATATTGTCCCCTATGCTGGTACAAAATTCGGAAGTCCTAGGATGAATTTAAGGGGGTTTTTCAGTAAGTTTCTAAAAAGTAGTAAAAAGTAGTAATTAGTAAGTTTATTTGAGCAGATATCGGAATGGGATGTATTTTGAGGCCTAGATTTCATCTAGGCGCACCACCCTGATTTTTTTCGGATTTTAAGGTTGGGTAGTTTCCGAAAATGAGTCCTGTCTCACTTCAAATGCGTACATTTTGACTCCTTACTCACGCACTTTGCAATTTATGCCAAAACTAATGTCAGTTTCGGAAAGTACAAATCGAGACCTTTCATTTGATACCCTACAACTATATCCGGTGAAAAAAATTTTTGAATCCCCCCCTTTGCATGTATGGGGAGCCCCCCTTTAAACTCCACCTAAATTTATGCCACTCGCTGTATGCGTGGGATTTCATAGTTCCCATCTGTCCACCAAATTTCGTTCGGATCGGTTTAGTCGTTTTGGAGAAAAATGCGGGTGACAGACAGACAGACATTGAATCGATTTTAATAAGGTTTTGTTTTACACAAAACCTTAAAAAACGGGAGGTAAAAATCTTCAAGCACGGGTGCGAGTGTTACCAGCGTGTGGTTTTTTAAACCGCCAAGGCCATCCTCTAACTGCTGTTCTCTTTCCCGCGATTGTGGGGTAAACGTAGGTCTAGCTACCTCGCCTTTCACTAATCGATTGCGTTCGTAACCACGCTTTCTTGTTCTTCTTGCATCTCTCAGCCTCCATTGAATTCGCCCCACTATGTGGTCAACTGCACACAAGCATTTTTATAATTAGGCATTCCTGAGTTACCATCCTTCCGAACGTCTTCTCTTGGCCTTTCCTTTCTCCCGTCGCAGTTGGGATAGTTAGATGAACTGTCCAGTTTAAACCTACATACGTATGTAGGCATTCGCGCAGTATGTCTGCTTTCCAGGCCTTTCTTTCCATCGTACATCTTGCACTTAGAGTCCTTGTCATATTCCCAGACAATTCACACTGCAAAGCATTAATCAGATATGGGGTTGAGCCATGAATCAAATGCATATTTCAAAATTTCGTGACCTTTGCTGCTTGTAACTGACCCAAGTGTTCGTTCAAGTAGTGAAAATAAGCTGTCGATTTACTCGTATTTCGTGCTTGACTTTTGTAATTGAATTTTTGTCCCTGCGGATTTTTGTTTTAAAGAAACTACATAGTGCAAGGTACGGGTGTAATAATAACAATGGAAAAAAATTCGAAGTGGAGAAGAAACGAAAATACGGCTCAATTAGTTTCCAAAATGTTGAATTATTAGTGATAAATATGAATTAATGTGTCTACTTCTGGAACCTGTTGTGAGCATTTCATCGCAAATTAATACAAAAGGAAGGCGCAGCACCAACTTTTTAGGGTTGGTTTTGGTTTGGCAAAAAATGAATTGAACTTATATCGAAATTTAAATTTTGGCAGAAAGGGAAAAGTATGATTTATTTTCCTGTATTCGCCAATATAAAAGCAGCCAGTCTCTTTCAGTCATAGAAATATTTTAATTATTAAAGAGTGAAGGCCATGACCCAAGGGGAGGCGATTTAAAAATTTATGGAAATTTATGATCGAAATTACGACTACATATACACAGGGTATAGCGCATCAACCACAACCATGTGCCATTGTTCACGGTTACCTGAAATGCGCTTCAGATCCCGGTACGATTACCCGAGGCGCATCCACTACTTCTCTACTTTTCTGCGCCATGAGCAATTGGGCGACCAACCCCTCGACCATCTTGGGAAAGCGCATTCCACTGAATCACGTAGCTGGTAATGCAGTTAAGGCCCCTCCTAAATGTGTGGCCCATTTACTGCCGCATTCATCTTCCGATCACGTTGCCTAATAGTATCAGGCTAGCCTAATAGTATCAAGCTAGCGTAGCTGGATGTAGACGAAAGCTTGCAGCTTTTGAGTAACAATGAGTTTCACTTTCTATGTGCTATTCTCGTATAGCAACAAAGAAAGAACACTATCATAGAACAGTCTCAACTTGATCTTCTTCTTTTTCTTTAGCCTTGGTCCCGTCCACAAGCGGGGTCAGCGCGTCGTGATCGGTCATGAATTTTTGTTCGATCGAAGTCCTGATATGGATGCAGTCGCGAAGCCTTTAAATCCCCATCCAGCATGTCAAGCCACCGTTGTTTCGGCCCGCCTTTTGGTCGCTTACCTTCGACTTCGATGTTCACACCAATCCTGGAAAGTGAATTCTCATTAGCGCGAATTACATGACCATACCATGGAAGACGTCTCTCTCGCAATTATCCCACGATTGATGCATCGGTCATGTCATTTCGAATGTGATCAAGGCGTGCCACGCCACTATTCCAACGCAACATCTTCGCCTCCATTACCGCAAGACGCCGTTCAATGTCTTATATAATCAGGCAAAACTCCCAATCATAGACGGAGCAAGGGCAGATAACACTGCAGTAAATTTTAGATTCGAGACGTTTGTTGATACGTCGAAAAGAAAGAACACCAGTTGTGGAACGCCACTTCATCCAGGTTGCGCTTATGCTTGAAGCAATTTTATAGCGCAGCCCTTCGTTGGGTGATAACATTGCCCGGAAATATTTAAATCGCTCAGTTCTGGGTAGGTCACTGCCATCGACAGTGATAGCCTTTTTCATGGGGATCAGTCGTCTTTTGACGAGTTTTATTCAGATTCAATCGAAGGCCGTGTTGCATGAGATGATCATTCCATTTTTAGGCAAATTGCTCGAGATCATTTTTGCTATTAGACGCTAGGAAAACATCATCTGCATGAAGCAATGTCCAGGACGGATATCCCGTGTGACAGTGCCCATAACAAGAATAAAGAGGAGTGGTGAGAGAGCATATCCTTGACGTACACTGACGAAAACAAAAAGTGGTTTTGACACACTCGCCACACTTCGAACTTTACTTTTCGGATTGTGGTAGAGCAGTTGAACCCAGCGCACGAATTCTTTTGACATTAGGTGTTGTCGTGGAGTATACCAGATAAGTTAATATGGCACACGGTCAAAGGTCTTCTCTAGATTCAAAAATGCAATGCAAAGAGGACGATGCTTCTCACGGTGTTTCTCCATGAGTAATCGCGGATTCACGGTTATTTCAACGATTTCGCGAATACGGTTGTTAAAAATACGTTCAAAAATCTTGATGGTATGGGACAGCAACCTGATCGGACGGTAATTTGAACATTCTGCCGGACTATCCTTCTTTTTGCTACAAACCAGAATATGTACTACCTTCCTGAATAACCCGATTTTTTTGGAATAGGGTAGCACAGTACGCACACAGTGTTGGACTCTCGGTTCGGTACGTCGTCGAACTAGCAACCAAACACCTCCCCATCGTCAGAGAGCTAGCCTGGAACCGTTTGTCACATTACTCCGAGTTGTCCCCGAACTCTCCCGTCTTACGGAGCCTTCAAATCAAGGAATTCCTTTGACCAACGGGAGGGGAGAGGAGGAAGGGAACTGTCAGTTCAAGGAATTCCCTGCCATCGGGTTCGGTATGTCGTCGGACTACCAACTAAATACCTTCCCATCGTCAGAGAGCTAGCCTGGAACCGTTTGTCAAATTACTTCCGGTTGTCCCCCAACTCTCCTGCCTTGCGGAGCCGTCTAACCAGGGAATTCCTTTCACCAACAAGAGGGGTGAGGAGGAAGGGAACTGTCAGTTCAAGGAACCCCCTGCCATATCTTCTTAGCAACACGAAAACCCGAATGTAATGGGCAACACGGCTCCACCTGACAGCACTCCTCAGAATCTCTTCGACAATGTTTGTCTGGAGAGAAATCCCCTGTTTTTAAATAGAGTAGATGACGAACCCCATCCCACCTTCCACAAGAAAAAAAAGTGTGGTGGGCGTCGTCCACAACTCCATTGCAAAACACACAATCGAGAGATCGCGCCTTTCCAATTTTGTGCAGGTAAGACTGAAAACTTCCATGCCCATTCAAAAATTGGGTAAGGGAATAGTCAGTCTCACCATGCTTCCGATTCAGCCACCCACCTAAGTTGCCGATGAGCCGCACAGTCCATCTGCCTCTAGTTTCATTTTACCAAGAGAGCTGCCACTCGTCCAGAGTGCGTTCCCGTTCTTCACGAGCAACCACCTAACTTAGCTCATGTCCCTTGCGCTTGTATATGGCTTGACGATCCTAAGCAAGAAGGGCAAAGGGGATCACTCCGGCGATCACCACCACGGCGGTTCAGAGACAATGCGGTACGCAGACGCCACTCGCAAAGCTCCCCGTCTCTGAACTTGCGCGAGACGTTTACGGTATACGATATACCTTGCTAAGAGCGTCAGCAAGCGCCGCGACACCGTTTGCATAGCCGACCAGGTGCGACTCTTCTTGCATGTCGGGTTTAAGTAGACTATCATAGGTAGCGTTCCAGAGGTCCAACCCTGGGGGTGATGATCGATGCCAAGCTGAGTTTCAAGGGACACTTGGATTATGCGCGAGAAAAGGCAGCAAATGCCAGCTCATCCCTTGCAAGGATGATGCCTAACGTGGGAGGGCCGAAGTATAGTCGCAGGCTACTCATCGCGGGAGTGGTGAGGTCGATCCTGCTATACGCGGCCCCTGTCTGGGCGGGAGCGTTGAACCACGCGGTCAACCGGAGGAAGATATGTTCGGCATACCGGCCAATTGCGCTAAGGGTGTGCAGCGCATTTAGGACGGCGTCGACGGAGGCAGTGTGTGTTATCGCAGGAATGATCCCTATAGATCTTCTAGCGAGCGAGGCACACTGGCTCTACGAAAAACGGAAGGCAAATCCAGCCGAGGTGAATGCGGATTTCCGAAAAGCCATCAGGAGAGAGTTGTGTGGCGAGTGGCAACAACGATGGGATAACTCCGACAAGGGCAGGTGGACCCATACATTGATCCCGTGCATCGAGAAATGGGTCAACCGAAAGCACGGAGAATTGAATTACCACCTGACACAGTTCCTTACGGGACACGGTGGCTATAGGAAGTACTTGCATCGCTTCGAGTTGGACGAGTCTCCCAACTGTCCTGAATGCGGTGCTACACTCGAGGACCCGGAGCATGTTATGTTCTATTGTCCCAGATTTCTACAGCAGAAAAGGAGGTTGAACAGCATCTTAGGGGCGGACATCGAGCCCTCCAACCTGGTGGAAGAGATGTTGAAGTCGGAGGAAAACTGGATGGCGGTAAATGAGGCAGTAGCCGTGGTGCAGACAAAACTCCTGGAGTTGGATCGAGCTCGGAAGGCGGCGCGACGGAGACGTGACATGGACGAGCTGGTATAGCGAACCAGAGCCTCCCCCGCGAAGTAATACTTCACGGTGGTCCCGCGGGGAGGGGCGGAAGAGTGGGGGTGGTTTTAGTGGGTGTGAATCCCACACACTGCTGCAACCTGGCGCAGCAGCGTCTTTCTAAGATTTCCACCTCCATCCATAAAAAAAAAAAAAAAAAAAAAGAGGTCCAACCCTGGGATGGATCCCTGTGCCACCCCCGACGTGACCTCCATCCACCTTTGACCCTCTAGTGTTTCATAGAGCAGGAAGCGGTTCCTCAGATAGCCCCTCAAAATCCGTAAGAGATAGTCCGCCACGTGGAAAGTATTGCCTAGTGTGCCTAGAATGCCTTTCCGTCTTACGGAATTAAAGGCGTTTCTGACGTCAAGCGTTACGAAGGGCACCACCCGTCGAGTTCGGCGGCTATGTGCCTCCGAACGTCGAACGGCATCCACTATCTAAAACCAAATTGCCGGGCAGATAAATCTTCGGCAGCGCGTATCGTTTCAGCGAGTCTACTTCTGATGAGCTTTTCGAGCATTTTTCTAGCAGTGTGAAGCATACATAGTGAGCGGTATGAAGAAGGTAAGTCGGGGTCGCCTTCCCCTTTGTGGATCAGAGCAAGCCTCGTCACTTTCCAATGAGCAGGGAAAGTTATCCCTTTCGTTGAATGCGCAGAGCGGTAGGTCTGGCAGGTGTTAGAATACCAGTTTGCATACCTCTGCTGGAATACTATCTTCGCGCCTGGTCCTGGCGCCTTTTTAGCTTAATTGTTTTTTTCTTGATATGTAATTTTCATAGCGACAGGGGTGAGATGAGATGCAAGGAACTATGCACAAAACTGGCGACGGCCACTCGCTCGCCGGGGGCTTGTTCTCAACTGGCACTCCGTGGCCTAATCCGCTCGAGCCAATTCAACTGCAAATCGAATTGCACTCCATCCTGTTGCGCTTTAATTGCACTTTTTCAAAACAACAATTTATGGCAATCCGTCACAATAGCGAATGAATTTAATTTAATTTGTAGCTTATTACAATATCAACATTTTACAATTTTGAGTTTAATTTTTGTAATTCAATTTACAACTCAGCACTCAAGTCCAAAAATGAAAAACTTGTCTGCCCTGGCCAACGGTTGTGAACTCAGTGAATTTTCACAGTGCGGCTGCTTCGAACAAACGGATTTTTTTACCGTTGGTTTGCCACTCTCGTGGGGAGTTCGAATACGCCACAGAGAGCGCTGGGGTAGCATCTGTCCGTCGCATTAACAACATTTGAAATAAATTGCTTCTCATAGAGGGGACTGATTGTTCCAACTCTTTTAAAGAGAAAAGTAGGCAGTCCTCTGCACTCTCCGCGCCGTCGTCATCACCCCATGCAGGGTGCGCAGGGGATAGTGCCCTTACAATGCGGTCCATTTGCTCGGCCTTAAGTGAATAGATTTTCCGCTGAGCCCCGATTTTCGGGTTACCACTTTGTAATATCTATGGTAGAAAAAGAAGACGAGGCAGACCCTGCCTAAGATGGAGCGATGGTGTAGGTCAGGACACCAAACAGCTTTTAAGGATATCGAATTGGTGGACCTCGGCGCAAAACGGGGATGTCTGGAGTTCCTTATTAAGGCAGGCCTAGACCGGATAGCGGTTCTTGCGCCGTTGATGATGATGAGTTTGTAACCGATCCCCCACGGGTCCCTATTCGCCTCGTCGACCACATCTTGCCAGCATCGAGCTTTGCTCTTGTTTATTGCGCTGCTGAGTCTCCTTTTGGCTGATTTGTACTCCGTAATTGTGGTACATGTCTCCTGTCGGTCTCTTAGACGTTGTGTTAAGCGGCGGAGCCTGTGACACTCCTTCCGGAGCTCTGCGATTTCCACTGTCCACCAATACATAGAAGATTTGCCACGTCTCAATGCGCTCCTGGGCATGGAGGCTCCGCGGGCTGTCGTTATCAGCTTCATAACAGAATTTACGACAGTGTCAGCTGCGGTGCTACCGCCCCCAGGTGTACCCTCTAGCGCGGCCCCACCTGCTTCAAGAGTTTCGGCAAACTACTTTCGCGATGTTTCATGCACAGAAAGATCGGCGGGGTGGCGCAGACTGAGAGTTTGTGTCCACCACTTCGAAGGCAATGTATTGGTGTCTTCCAGAACTCGCCACCCGTCCACCAGCGACACCAGTGATTCCGATGCGAAGGATACGTCTAGAATGCTTCCCCCGCAGCCCGGACGCCAGAACGTTGGGATGGATCCGGTATTTAGAACTACCAGCCTTGTTCTCTCCACCATTTTCGGAATTCATTTCCCTCTGCAGTTTGTATGAGGCATGCCCCATTCAAGTGCCCTAGCATTGAAGTCACCTCCGGCCAGGACCATGTTGACTGTACTCTAGCTTTTTCCAATTCTGTTCTGAAAACTGGACACCACCCCGAGCCAGCAGTGTGCGCAACGTTCTCGTCGTGCTCGTCCACTCTACGGTGGACGCAATTAACATGGTGGTAAACCTGGCAAAAGGTGCATTGATTTCTAGCGGCTGCTGTGCCGTGGTGACGCTGGATGTCCACGCATTCAACTCGGTCAACTGGAATAGAATTAAAGGGGCGTTGGCTGACTTAGGTGCCCTAGGATATTTAGCGAATTTGGTGGAAAACTACCTTCCAGAGGGTACTCTCTGGTACGGGACGGATGAGGGCCCCAAAGAGTATATTGTTACAGCCGGGATACCCCACCACGGCACTTGCAAAAATGTTACCAAATATTGGTGGACCGAAACATTGCCGGAGGTTGGTCCTAGCCGGAGTTGTGCGCTCCATCCTCCTCTACTCGTCACCTGTGTGGGCAGAGGCGCTTGCAAACTCTCAGAGGCGGAGGCAGGTGAATTCGGTTTATCGGCTGATGGCTTTGAGGGTTTGCAGTGCTTTTAGAACCACATCAGATGAAGCAGCATTGGTGGTGGCAGACATGATCCCTGTTGACATTCTGGCGAAAGAAATGAGTGTCCTGTACCATGCAAGACGTATGGAGGGGCATGCACAGCGTATAAATGCGACAAGATCAGAATCGCATGATCTCTGGGATCGCAGATGAGACGAGTCTACGAAAGGCCGGTGGACGCACAGGCTCACTTCCAACATTAGGGTGTGGCTTGAGCGAAAACATGGGGAGACAAACTACCACATTACCCTGTTCCTCACAGGACACGGTGGTTGCTACGAACTGTCCCAGATGCGATGGCATACCGGAGGATCCAGAGCATGTGATGTTTCACTGCCCACGATTTGCGATGGAGAGAAGGAGCTTAAACCAGGTGCTGGCCAGTAGCGTGACCCCGGGGGGCTTGGTTGCGTAGATACTGGAGTCCGAGGAGAAGTGGCTTACGGTTGGCTCCGCAATCATCCAAACGCAGGAGGAGTTGCTGAAGGAGCAAAAAAGGAGGAAAGCCGAAAATAGGAGAAGGATGAGTGCCTAAGAGCAAACCTTCCCCGCAAAGTAATGCCTTACTAGAGGTCCCGCGGGGCTGGGGCTGGAGAGACCGGGGGTGTTTTTTAGTGGGTGCGAATGCCATACGCGCCCGTTGGGGCGGACGTGTCTTTCTAAGATTTTCCACCTCCGTGTACGCACAAAAAAAGTATATATAAATATATATAACTATATGTGTTAAAAAACCCACGGACCCTCTTCCCGCCCAACCGGACCGAGGGGCGACCAACTTAAGAATGGCCTCAAGGCAACATCCAAAAGCTCGCATCACAGCGATGATGCGTTTTAACGCAAAGTGTGTGCAACCATGCGAAAATGTATTGCTATATCCCGATTGTCGCAAACACTTCAGCTAATGGCGCGGAGGTTCTACACTACAGAGACATGGATCTTGAACCGAAGACAGTGCGGATCAATACTGAAACCCATTAGGTCAGATTTTGGTTTCCTCTTCACAGTTGCATAACCTACAACTGGAGTTGGTAATTGAGGAGTCGTGAAGAATGTACCGTTTATAATTTTTTGTTGGGAGCGAAGCATCCTGAATTGAACTTAGGAATGCTTCGTTCTCATAGAACAGTACACCATTAGTCAACCATTTGTTGGAGGCTTCGATGTCAATGCCTGACAACAACAAATTTTTTATATGACCTCCATGAATGGGTTTCTCTTTCCACATGTCGATCTTCTGTTGGACTGAAGTAACATTCGACATGCGATTCCATTCTCTGCTTCTCAAGTTCAAGGAAGATAATTTATTATTTGCCATGACATTAGCCTGATGTATTTGGCTAGAGGATTGTTTCTCATAGAAAAACTCACGAAGAGAATGGACTTGATTGTAATGCAACGTTTTTAAATCAAGTACCCCCCTTCCTCCCTGATGACGTGGGATAGTGATCCTCAATTTTCGGCAGCTCTATTGTGCATGTTGTTGTTTGCAAGAACTACTCTTACCCGCCTATTGACAGATTCTGAATCCGTATTACTCCACTGTATCGCACCGAAAGTATATAGAAGGACGGGAATGGCGAAGGTGTTGATTGCCATGATTTTATTTTTCCCGTACAGCTCAGTTTTAAGGACAAGATCCAGACGTCGTTCAAATTCCCCCAGCAACTTAGATTTGATTATTGCCACAGCGGGTGTTGTTGCTTGCAATATGCGGAGGTATTTGTACACGTCATCCGAATCCATACCCTCAATTTAAATTAAATGGCTTAATGTACATTTCGACAATATGCCATGCTTGACTTGGAACCCACATTTGCTTTCATGCGAAAAATGGAATAGTGGATTCAAAGCCAAAGAAAACCTAAGCCCACTGTGGTCGCTTTGGAAAATGCCACGCCCGATTGGTATCTCTCCTGATGTTTGTGAGGATACCGATAGCTTCGTGCTCCAATTCTTCATTACTGTTCTCATTCATTACTAGAACACTTCTAGTAACCAAGAATTGGTATGGGGTCAAAGGTTGATTTATAATCGATGCAGGCTGTCGAGATATTTCGTTTCTGATAGACAGCCTGCTTTACAGCTACCGTATCGATTATAAGCTGTTCTTTGCAGCATCGGGAGCCTTTTGGGCATCCGTTTCTCTCCGCAGCTATCAATTTATGAAAATCAAGATGTTTTGAGATGTTCGCGTACAGAACTGAAGTGAAGACCTTGTAGATGGTAGGAAGACAAGTAATTGATCGACATTTTGAAGGGCAAGAGGCACCCTGTTCCTTGGGGATGAGGAAAGTTATCCCCTTGGTGAAAAATGATGGAACTAAATCAGGATCGACAATAATCTGATTAAATTGATTTGCCGATATCCTGTGAGTGCTCTTGAGCCGCTTCAGCCGGAAGTTGTGAATCTTGTTAACTTCTGGCGCCTTCCAGTTACCTGCCTTGCCAAGGGCTGTTTCTACGTCGACGTCAGTTACGTCAGGCATGTCATTTCGGGGAGGGCCTCGCATGAACGCATACGTTGTGGGAGTCACGCTGCTTCTAAATTGCAACGGCTGGATTCGCTCCAAACACTTCTCCAGAAGTTTTTGGCCTGATCCAGATCGAGGTTACTTTCCCTACCTGAGTTGGTGAAATGTTTGTAGAATCTCCGATGGTTCTGGAAGAACAAGGTGTTGACTGTCCTTCGCTGAAAGCTTTTTTGATACCTACGGATGCGATTGGAGCATACCGCAAGTTTCTGCTCCAGCACCTTGATTGGCAACGTTCTGCTTCGGAACATGACTTAGTTCCGGAAAGCGGGTTATGAACGCGTCATGGAGTCGGTGTCTGTACCCTGATGAATTCCGTTCCAAATCTGTGACACGGTAATAGGCGCGGACGATAAATTCGTTAAGTTGATTCGTCCAAACCATACGCCAAAACAAGGGCGAAGAGCCGCTCTGGTGTTGTTGAACGACCCTTAACCGTGTTGGGTACTGTCTTCGTGTCTCTGGGGTCCCATCAAAAGAATTTGAAATATTTTCCCCAAGTCTGTTCCCACGAGTGTTGGGGAGGCAGTCAACCCTGGACCTGGAATGCGGTCAAAGCCTCAGTATAAATTGGGTCTTGATTGACAACGTTCTGCTCCGGAACATGACTTAGTTCCGGAAAGCGGGTTATGAACCCGTAATGGAGTCGGTGTCAACTCCGCCATGCTATTAACATAGTATGCTGGTTCCAAGCCCAGGTAAATGAGGAGGGTTTCAGGCAACGTACTCTGTACTATCCTCAGTAAAACAAAAATAAAATGCTGAGATCAGGGAAAGAGATAAATAGAGTATAGTTGGAGTTATCCTACTATGCTAAAACCTACCTGATCTCTCTTGGTGACAGGCCCCGCGACAGGTCGACCAAGAAAATGCATACAATGTCGTTACAAACATGATGATCGGATTGAGTCACAAGCCTCGGAGAAATGCTAGGGCGTCCACCTCTGTCGACGCGGCAGGAGGGCCCCGGTCCTGTCGAGAAATGGGCAAGGGTTCTTGACGCATGGACGGCGTCAGGACGTAAGCAAGTTAGTCAGCACACAACGAACAAAACAAATACGTGTCTGCACGCTAAATGTTGGTACCCTAACTGGAAAGACGGAGGAACTCGCAAGAGCCCTTCGAAAAAGGTGCATTGACATCTGCGCTCTGCAAGAAACCCGATGGTCTGATGCCAAAAGCTGCGATATTGAACGCGAACGCGGTAAAAATGGCTACAAACTTCTCTAGTTTGGTAACCCACACACTCAATCTGGTGTTGGCATTGCCATCTCAGAGGGTTTCCGTGATGCTGATGAAGCTCACCATTATATCAGCTGATCGCACTATTCACTTCTTCACCACATACGCACCACAGACAGGCCGACCTGATGCCGAGAAAGATGCCTTCTGGCAACTTCTCGATGAAAAGACTTGTCACGTGCCTGCTGACGATTACATAATCATTGCCGGCGACCTTAATGGTCATGTGGGTGAAAAGGCAGACGGTAACAGGTGCCATGGGGGAAAGGGATTCGGAGCGCGCAATGAAGGTGGTGAGCGTATAATCGATTTTGCGGACACCCATGACCTTGTACTTATGAATGCATGATTCATCAAACGATTGTCTCATCTTTCCACATTTTAAAGTGGGAACAATAAAACGCAAATCGACTATATTCTAATAAGACGCCAACATTTTACCACTGTCACTGATTGCAAAGTCGTTCCCTATGAGACCATCACACCTCAACATCGGCCGTTGATTGCCGTCCTGCGAATTAAGCCACCGATAAAACAGCATGAGGAACGCACTGGCCCGCCGCGCATTAAATGGTGGCGATTTGGTGAGAAGAAAGAAGAAACGGTCTCACTCATACGATTGCCAACCATTACGAATATGGAAGAATCATGGAACCAAATGAAAGACACGATCCACAAAGCGGCCTCTGCAACCCTCGGGGTCACCAAGCCGGGTAAGCGGTACATCAACCGAGATACTTGGCTTTGGAATGATGATGTTGAAATGAAGGTCCGTGAAAAGAAACGCCTCTACCACAAATTTCTCGACGATAAAACGCCTGCTAATTGGCAAATTTCTAAGAATGCCAACCGGGAAGCAAAGAAAGCGGTCGCTGTCACCCGAGCGAACCATTTCAAAAATCTTTACGATAAACTGGACACTCGGGATGGCGAGAGAGATCTGTACCGACTTGCTAAAAGCCATGATGAACGCACACAGGATATCGAACACTTCTGTTGCGTTAATGACAAGAACGGTACTTTGCTTACCAACGGTCGAGCCGCAACGGATAGATGGCGAGAATACTTCGAGCAGATTTCAACTGAAGAATTTACTCATCCTCCACTCCCACAATCATTGCCGACATTTGGAGCAATTCCACCAGTCAGCGCAACTGAGGTCGAGTAGGCAATAAAACAAATGAAATCGAGGAAAGCAACAGGACCTGACGATATCGCATCTGAGCTCTGGAAAGCGAAGAGCTGGGACCCAACACTGTGGTTCAGTGAATTCTTTAACCGGGTTATTCAGGAAGGAAGAACACCATCTGACTGGCAAGAAAGTACCACTGTTCCAATATGGAAAAAGAAAGGTAGCCCAGCAGAATGTTCAAATTACCGTCCGATCCGGTTACTTTCCCATACCATGAAGATTTTTGAACGCATTCTTGACAACCGTATTCGCGAAATCGTTGAAATAACCGTGAATCAAGCCGGATTTGTCAAGAACTGCGGAACTACTGACGCAATACACGCTGCACGATTACTCATGGAGAAACACCGTGAGAAGCATCGCCCTCTTTACATTGCCTTTCTGGATCTAGAGAAAGCGTTTGACCGTGTACCACACGAACTCATCTGGTATGCTTTACGACAACACTTCGTGCCAGAAGAACTCGTGCGCTGGGTTCAATTGCTCTACCACGATCCGAAAAGTAAAGTTCGAAGTATGGCGGGTGTATCAAAACCGCTTCGTGTCTCTGTTGGAGTTCATCAAGGAAGTGCCCTCTCACCACTCCTCTTTGTCCTTGTTATGGACACCGTCACACGGAATATCCAACGTCCAGCGCCATACACACTGCTTTATGCGGATGATGTTTTCCTAGCATCTGATAGCAAAAATGATCTCGAGCAACCTGTTCAAAAATGGAATGATCGCCTCATGCAACACGGTCTCAGATTGAATTTAAACAAAACTGAATTTTTGACGACCGATCCCCATGAAACAGGCACAATCACTGTCAGCGGCAGTGATCTGCCTAGAACTGAGCGATTTAAATACTTCGGGTCAACGCTATCAGCCAATGGAGAGCTGCGTTATGGAATTGCTTCACGCATTAACGCAACTTGGATGAAGTGGCGTTCCACAACTGGTGTCCTTTGTGATCGACGTATCAACGAACGTCTCAAATCTAAAATTTACCGCAATGTCGTCCGTTCAGTCGCTCTCTATGGTTCTGAGTGTTGGCCGACCATAAAAGACAATGAACGGCGTCTTTTGGTAATGGAGACGAAGATGCTACGTTGGACTAGTGGCGTCACACGTTTAGATCACATGCGAAATGAGGATATCCGCGATCGTTATGGGGTTGCACCGATCATGGAAAAGTTGCGAGAGAGGCGTCTTCGATGGTATGGTCACGCAATTCGTGCAAACGAGAATTCACTTGCCAAGATTGGTCTGAACATCGAAGTCGATGGTAAACGACCAAAAGGCAGACCTAAACAACGGTGGCTTGATACGCTGGATGGGGATTTGAAAGCCTCGAGATTACACCCAGATCAGGCATTCGATAGAGCCAAATGGTGAAGCCGAACACGACGAGCCGACCCCGCTTGTGAACGGGACAAAGGCTGAAGAAAAAGAAGAAGATGGAGTCGGTGTCTGTACCCTGATGAATTCCGTTCCAAATCTGTGACACGGTAATAGGCGCGGATGATAAATTCGTTAAGTTGGTTCGTCCAAACCATACGCGAAAACATCCAAGGGCGAAGAGCCGCTCTGGTGTTGTTGAACGACCCTTAACCGTGTTGGGTACTGTCTTCGTGTCCCTGGGGTCCCATCAAAAGAATTTGAAATATTATGCCCAACTTTGTTTCCACGAGTGTTGGGGAGGCAGTCAACCCTGCAACAGAGCCCCAATATTGCAATGCCCCATGGTTACCTCCAAAGGTAGGGAAGGTATTTGGAGGGGAGCCGCTGAAATACAGTGTAACGTCACTGCAATTCATCCGATAGGCGCTTCGATCCCTTCACCACGGATTACGGATTTGTTAAGGAGGTTTACTCCCCCTGAAAGGGAAGAATCGGTAATGGAGGACGAACACAAAGGGAAACGTTCTGCTGGTCCGCGACTACTTATTTACAAGATGAATTTGCGATATTCGTAGCTGACCCGGTGGGTCAGGTCATTATCCGCAACCCATGACACGCGCCTGATCACATGCAGCGTTTGCAACTCAGGTGAGAATAAACCTGGTACGCCATTATATATATATATATAATTACAGGTTTGTTCTCCATGGATTTAAAAAAAACCCAGTTTTAGCTTGGAGTAATTAAGGTGTTTATTCCATATAGGTGTTCCTAAGACGAAAAACTTAGATCAAATGTATTTTATATTTATAGTTGATTGAACAAACGGTGCAAATTGCTGAGTTTGGAAACTTGCTTCTTCTGTAATTTGATGTCGCTCAATATTCGTTTGAGTCTTGTTTAGTTTACATTGAACTGAGTCTTGTCTCTAATGAATAGATTCTAATTTCTGATGGACTGAAAATGTTTACATTATTTGGTTTGAGTTTTGTATTGCCAAGATAACATATTGATGACTCATACGTATTATTGGTGTGTGGTGTTTGTGTATAGTGGAGTGACGCATGTTACAGGACATGCAGCCTCCCCCTCCTTTGACTTTACTTTGTCCTCAAAGGAAACAGATTCGTCCTCCTTATTGTATTTTGCCTGATTTTCTCTAATTTTATTTGCTGTTGGGATACAATTTTTAACTTTTATTTTTCAGTTTAGAATAGGTAAAAAAGATTAGTGCTAGGATTATTGAAATTATTAGGAGAATAGTAGAAGTTGATATCCAAGTCTTTTTGTTTACGTAATGCAATTCTCTGATTTCCTCATTGTTTGCAAAGGTTTTAATTTTAATTTCTGTGAAATTGAACTCAAATTTTATCACTGATATTTTGTAATTGGACCTGTTACAAGGTTGTCAATATGGTTTATTCCTTTATTTACATAAGTGTTATTGTTAATTGTAACTTCACAGTTTATAGAGGTGATTACATAATTTCCTTGGAGTGTTATTACATTCGTTCGTTTACATTTTTTGTACAAAATTTAATTTTTTTGCGTTTGCAACAAGTATCGTTCCATTTTCAATTTCCTCTAGATTTACAGTCTATTCGTTTACACAAATTTTTAATGTATTTTCCTAATTTACAATATTTATTATTCGGTGTTTTTATAGCAATGGAATTGATTATATGTAGGTATTCGAAATTTTAATTTACATTTTCATTTCTTGAATATGGCTTAAGGCCTGAGTGATTTGAATTTTAATTAATTCTTCGTTTATTAACTTTTGAAATTCGTTTAACTTTTTTACAAATTCTGTGCTTGTTTGCTTCTGAATATTATTTATGTTTTTATTTATTTCGTTCACATTTTCTTGCAATATTGAATTTATTTTTATTTGATTTTTTAAATTTCTTTACAGTTTCATGATTGTTGGAATCAATGATCTGCATGTGCTCTAGGATCTGGTTGTATTCGTCCATATCAATTAGCCCGAATAACCCATTATATCCTGTTCCGACAAAATTGAAAATTCCTCTTTTGTGTATGATATGGTAGGTGTGGTAATTTGACTATGCCTTTTTCATGCAATTGAAGAAGTTGCTATTCTCTGAGGCTAGGGGTATACATTCCTCTTTTTTTGGATTATGATTATAATATTGAATGTAAAGTTCTGGGATAGTCATGTTGACTGAGTACAAGTGTTTGTAATCTGGGAAAGAGTTTTTGACTTCTAGGCATTTATTTATTTTATCTAATGTTTAATTATATTTCACAAAGGTGCATTCGTTCCAATGCTCGAATTCTTCTTTCTTTTCTTATGTAGGATTTTGTTCCATCTGTCATAACTGTGGCTTTCTGGTTTGTTATTTGTAATTATTTCAGAGGTTTTTATATTAATTTTTGGAATGATTAGTGTCAATTCTGAGTTTATTAAATTAATTGTTTTTTTAATGAAATTATTATTGATTTTTGTATTTTGGATATTATTTATGGCTTTCGCATAGGATTGTAGGTTAATGGTGTGGTAGATTTTATCATTATCATCATCATCAACGGCGCAACAACCGGTATCCGGTCTAGGCGTGTCTTAATAAGGAATTCCAGACATCCCGGTTTTGCGCCAAGGTCCACCAATTCGATATCCCTAAAAGCTGTCTGGCGTCCTGACCTACGTCATCGCTCCATCTTAGGCAGGGTCTGCCTCGTCTTCTTTTTCTACCATAGATATTGCCTTTATAGACTTTCCGGGCTGGATCATCCTCATCTATACGAATTAAGTGACCCGCCCACCGTAACCTATTGAGCCAGATTTGATCCACAACCTGACGGTCATGGTATTGTTCATCCTCATGTAGGGGGCCAAAAATTCTTCGGAGGATTCTTCTCTCGAACGCGGCCAAGAGTTCGCAATTCTTCTTGCTAACAACCCAATGCTCGATCTGGATGAAGGAAGTTTCTGCGTCTCGGGTAGTTCTTCCTATGATGTCGATATCGTCGGCATAGGCCAGTAGTTGAGTGGACTTAAAGAGGATCGTACCTCTTGCATTTACCTCAGCACCACGGATCACTTTCTCCAGGGCCAGGTTAAAGAGGACGTATGATAGGACATCCCCTTGTCGTGGACCGTTTTTGGTCCCGTATGGTCTCGAGAGTGATCCTGCTGCTTTCATCTCGTCTCACAGATTGGTCAAGGTCAGCCTAGTCAGTCTTATTAATTTCGTCAGGGTACCGAATTCTCTCATGGCCGTGTATAGTTTTACCCTGGCTATGCTATCATAGGCGGCTTTAAAGTCGATGAATAGATGGTGCAACTGGAGTTCATATTCCAACAGTTTTTCCATCGCTTACCGCAGAGAGAAAATCTGATCTGTTGTTAATTTGCCTAGAGTGAAGCCTCTTTGGTAAAGGCCAATGATGTTCTGGGCGTATGGGGCTATCCGGCCTAGCAAGATAGCGGATGTGATGTTACCAGTCCAATGATAGTTCCCAAGGGTTGTATTTTTGCCCCCTCCGATTCTAGCCTCTTTATTTTGCCTTCTCTCTACACGAGTTCATGGAAAGTCGGAGCAGCTAAAGCGCCGAACTCCAGGCCAACCAATTTTGGGAGTAGCAATTGCCTAAACTCCACAAGATCTAAACACGTCCTGTTCAGCTTTAATAATTCTGACGAACTATATATTTCTAACTTGATGTTTCCTAATTTATACAAAATTTACATATGCTTAGTAGGCCTGTACTTTTAAGTACATATGAATGTACAGTGTATGGGAGAAAATATTATGCAATTGGAAATGACAATAAATACGTAGTGAGCAATGATAATGTAGGTAAGTTTTACAGTATTTTACACCTTACTCCTTAAGAAAAAAATGAATTGCCTTTAGGAACGGTAGACAATTCGTTTTTTTTGTGTCTATGTTGTGTACAGTTAGGAGGCTATTTTAAACAATAATAAGTAATATTTTTAAAATATACTTATTGTAATATATTGTATTGGTATTGATTAATTCTGTTTTTAATTAGGTGGTATATTTATATTTCTAACAGTATTTTTACAAGTATAGGCTATTCTATTTATTTCGAAACAAATTTGTTTATTTGTTACAAGTCTAGTGAAATTTTATTTATTAATTTATTCGTCTTAACCTATTTTGGTGAATTTTAGTTATTTTATTGTCTTGGTATTTTATCAGCCAATTCACATTGTCAATTGATATTAAGCTATAAGGACCTTCATACAATGGGTCTAGTTTTCGTCTGTTTTCGACGGATAGCAAAACTTGATCTCCTATTTTCAATGATAATGGGTTACATTTTGAGTCATTTTGTTTTTTTGTCTTTTTCTTTGCTTTTTCTAGAAGTTGTTTTGGTTTGCTAATGGAATTTTGTAATCTGTATTTTAGTTCATTATTGTATAAGTCGTAATTATATATTGGGTCTGGTTTTGTTTTAGAGAGTTCTGAGGGTATATTTACTTTTTTCCCCAAACACTAACTCGAATGGTGTGTAACCATGTATGGGATTGGAGACGAGTTGTAACAGAAAGAGTAGTATTGTACCCAATCATCCCAATCGTCTTTGTTTTCGTTAACGAAACTTCATAGGTATTCGTTTAGGCATGGTTACGTTCTAGAGCTCCTATGGTTTCAGGATGAACTGGTGTTGCAAATATTTGTTCAATTTTTAGCAATTTACATATCTCTGAGAATACGTGATTTTTGTACTCAGTACCGAGATCTGTTTTTATTTTGTTCATGGGTCCGTAGTTTAATATGAATCCATGGACAATTGCTCTTGCAACAGTGTTCGCTTCCATGTTTGGAATAGGTATTATTATTACATATTTGCTCAGATAACACTGCATAGTTACAGCGTATTTATTACCTTGGTTGGTTTTGGTATCGAATACTTTGATTGGTGTCGTTGTTATCTCCAGTAATTCCCTATTTTGTTTTTGATGTTTATTTTTTGCACATGAACTACAATTTTGAATATAATTAGAGATTGTTTTTTTCATGTTTTTCCATTTGTATATTTCACGAAGTTTTTTGTACATTCTACTCTGTCCAATGTGTCCTGCTGTTGGAGTGGAGTGATTGTTATGCAATACTTCTATTATTTTCGATTTGTCCGTTATTGTAATTAGAGGTTTGTATATTTGGATATCCATGTTTTTCGAAGTATGGTTCGCTAGCGTTTTAAATGCGGTTGTATTTAATATAGTGAATAATTCACTTTCGGCCGATAGTTTCAGAGTCTTGATCTGAAACCTATTGTTTAGATATTTTTCCAACTCTGTGAGTTCCTGCACTAATGCGGGGTCAATTAGTTGGTTATTATTTAGATTTATATACCGCTTTATTTGGACTTTATTTTTATATATTACGTTTATTTCTATATCAGTATTTTTATTTCGCTCAGAAATCGGAAATCGGAAAATCGGGGCTCCGCGGAAGCCCTGCATATTGAGCACCGACCAGATGGACCGCATTGTGCGGGCATTGTTTCCCAGACTTCCTGAACGGGTTGATGTAAATAGCGCGGAAAGCGTTGTGGACTGCCCCCTTTTCACAATGAGAGAGCTCGAAGAAGCTGTTCTCACTATGAAAAACAGGAAGGCATCCCGGCGGAAGTTTACAAACTGGTGTTCCGCCAACGGCCAGAATTGCTGCTTGAAGTGTTCAACGGGTGCTTGAAGGAAGGCATTTTCCTTGTCGCTGGAAATTGGCCAGATTCGCGTTAATCAGTAAGGGTAAAGGAGACCCGGAGCTCCCGTCTGAATACCGACCGCTGTGTATGCTTGACATGGCCGGAAAAGTGCTGGAGAAGCTCATCAGGGGTAGACTCGCTGAAGCGATCCGTGCTGCCGGGGACTTATCTGCAAGGCAGTTCGGGTTTAGAACAGGGAAATCTACAGTGGATGCTGTTATGGAGGTCGTAGATGCTGTTTAATCGAGCCGGGGCGCACAGCCGCCGATCTCGACGGATAGTGTTCCTCATAACGCTTGATGTCAGAAATGCCTTCAATTCCGTAAGATGGACAGATATGCTGGGCACACTAGAGAACTTCTTTCACGTGCCAAGCTACCTCTTGCGGATATTGAGGGATTATCTGAAAGACCACTCCCTGCTCTATGAGACGCTAGAGGGCCATTCATCATTCTCAAAACGAATATTAAGAGAAGTGGTTGCCCGTGAAGAACTTCAACGCACCCTTAGCGAGTGGCAACTTTCTTGGAAAAATGAGCCAAGGGGCAAGTGGACTGCGCGGCTCATCGACAAATTATACCCATGGTTGAACAGAACGCACGGTGAGATTGATTACTTCCTTACCCAACTTCTAAGTGGGCATGGAGGTTTTCAGTCTTATCTGCACAGGATTGGGAAGGCGCGATCGCCTGATTGTGTGTTCTGCAATGGAGGCGGATGACGCTGAACACACCTTTTTCTCTTGCGAGAGGTGGGACGGCCTCCGCCAGCAGCTTTATGCAGACACAGGGGAGCTCTCTCCAGACAACATTGTGCGAGAGATGCTGAAGAGCGCTGGCAGCTGGAATCGTATTGCGTATTATGTTCGGGCTCTTCTTATTGCGAAGAAGATTGAACTCGACCGGCGGAGGGATCGGACGGTAAGGAGTTCCCTGAATTAACAACAACTCCCTTCCTCCCCTCCCCTCCCGTTGGTGAAAGGAATTCCCTGATTTAAAGGCTCCCAAAGCCGGGAGGGCGGGAGGGCTAGCCCGAAGTATTGTGTCAAACGGTTCCAGGCTAGTTCTCTGATGACAGGGAGATGTTTAGTTGGTAGCCCGCCAGCGTACTGTTGCGGAAGTCCAACACTCTGTGCGTAAACGCATTCACCTACCCTACTCCCAAAAAAAAAAAAAACTATAAAATGTCTTCCATAGACATATGGTTTGAAATACATTATTGCCAATGAATTGCTGTTAGTTCTTTTTCTATGGTAGATTTATTTTTTTCACTTTTAGTCAATGTTTTGCTAGCGAAAGCTATTGGCAATTCAGTTCTGCAGCATCTGTGGATATTGTAAACTGTTGTTTAAAATCAGGGTGCTGAAGTATGGGTGGGGACATAAATATTGTTTTAAGGATGTCGAATGCAGTGCTACACAGTGGTGTGCATTCGAATTTAACATTTTTACGCAACAATTGATTTAAAGGTAGGGCTATTTCAGCGAAATTTGCGACAAAACGTCTGTAATAATTACAGAATGCGACGAATTGTCTTACTTCGTCTGGTTTTTTTGGTACTGGAAATTGTTTAATGACTTCGAATTTTGAAGGATCAGGTTGTATTCCTTCGGCAGAGATCTGATGCCCGAGATATGTTACTTCTGATTGAAAGAATTTACACTTATCAGGTTTTAATTTTAAGTTTTTGGCTCGTAAGCACTGAAATACTGAAGCTAGATTTTTTAAGCGAACATCCAGTGACTATTATGTCGTCAATATATAAGAAAGCTGTGTCGGGTGATAAACCTGATAATGGTTTGGCCATCATTCTCTGAAAGCTATTGGGGGTAAATTGGTAATCCTTAAGTCCCTGGTTTGCAGAAAAAGCTTTGTATTTTCGCGATGATTGTTTAAGAGGTATTTGATGAAATCCAGATAGTAAATCTAAAGTGGAAAAATATTTGGTCGAGAATTTCATCTATTCTGGGAAGTGGGAATTTGTCTGCTACAGTTACAATAATACAATAGCCACCCGATACATCTAAATTCAAACTACATTATGCTCATCTAAATTCCATAATGATAAGATTTAATTTCTCATAACATCTTTAAGGTTCTTAGAATTTGAATTGTATCTTGAATTTCAATTGCATTGTCTCTTGCAACTTTTTAATATACATTGATGATTGTACTCAAGTACGAGTCAGTTGAACGTTGTGAATAAACAATTACACATCGAAGTGATCTTCGGCTTTATTTTTTTAAAAATATAACCGGCAGGTATTGATAACTGGCGCCCGAGCAGGGACCTTTCATTATTCACCATAAGAACATAGTGAAAGGTTATCCGAGTTTTGTCCTGTTAACCATAAATACTCAAGATCGGTCGGTTGGCTTTTGTAACAAGCATTTCATACGAATCGAGTCGGTCGTAGTTACGCGCTATATAAAATTCTTTTAAACGTAAGATCAAGGAATTCGTCGCGTCCTAATCGTGTGACTTAGCGTGTTCCCTTGTTAATGAACTCAAAAAGCAGATAGTGGTCTTTTGATTTACTAGTGACGCAGTGATCCCTGTGCGTATTGTGTATTTGTGAGATAGTGAAATCTATACGCAAACCGCAGAAAGTGATCCTCGAACAAACAGTGGAAGTGATATAACTCGTGCCGCAGTAGGCTTTTGACTAATTCAACGACAAAAGCTAAAAAGGACAAAAACGAACTATCCGGAATCCACAATGAACAATAGATCACTTAATATTTCAATGATTACATGCCTGTAAGTAGAATTTCATTTTTTGTACTCAATCTCCGCGTTACATACATACAGGGTGCGGCAGCATAACTTCCTTTTTTAAAATGCACGCCACTCAGTTAGTTGATGTCATAGTGGAGCGTTAGTGGTCTCGTTCAAGAGGGGATACTGTAAAGTTTTGTCCCGACACGGTTCAGTCGCCGTCATGCTTTGGAATAGTGAGGAGCGTGCCTTTGCCGTTGAGGTTTACTTTTCAAGCGGATGTTCGGTTATTGCAACACAGCGTGCATTTCGGAATCGCTTTAATTTAGCCCCGTTGGCTCTCGTCCCAGACCGCAAATGAAATGTTACATGGGTCACTACATTCAGACAAACTGCAAGTGCGACAAGAGGAAGAACTGGAGTCCCTCGGCCCGTTAGATCACCTGAGAACATTGAAGCAGTGAGAGCGTTAATGTTGCGATCGCCACGGCGTTCTGCGCGCAAGCACGCATCTGCCCTTGGACTATCCGATCGTTCTGTGAGAAGAATTCTCCGTAATGATCTTCATTTTCATCCCTATAAGATGGCGATAGTGCAGGAGCTTTCAGAACGTGACTTCAATTCTCGGATGAACGCGTGTGAGCTTCTTCTTGATGTCGTTCCCGAGGGTGCTATTGTTTTTTTAGCGATGAAGCCCATTTTCATTTGTGTGGGTCGGTTAACAAACAAAACATGCGCTACTGGGCTGACACCAACCCTCGAGAATTGCATCAAAAGCCTTTGCATTCACCCAAAGTCACAGTGTGGTGTCCAATTTCCTCAGCTGGAATTATTGGTCCCTAGTTTTTTGAGGAAAATGAGGTTACAGTGACAGTGAATTCGGACCGGTATGTGATGTGCCACCTTATGTGGTTGTTGCCAGTCCACTTGGCAATCCCTGTGATGTGCCACCTTATGTGATTGTTGCCAGTCCACTTGGCAATACCTTACTCTTCTTTCTTTCTAGATTAGATTATGGTTAGTCGGAGCAGCTAAATGCCAAAACTCCAGACTAACCACCTATGGGAGCAGCAATTGCCTGAACTCCACAATGATCTAGTCAAGCAGTGTAAATTTTGGGAGCAGCAAATTGCTTGGACTCCACAGAATAAAACACGTTAAGCTTGAGTTTGATAGTTCCAACGAACTACGTATTTTTAATTTATATTTCCTATTTTATACAATTTTTACCTATACTTAGTAGGCCGGTACATATGAATTTACAGTATTTTAGGAAAAATATTACATAGTAGGCAATGATAAGTTTACAGTATTTTTAGAGAAAATATTACATAGTAGGCAATGATAAAGTGGATAAGTTTACAGTATTTTACACCTTACCCCCTTTTGAAAAAAATGAATTGTCTTTAGGAACGGTAGACAATTCGTTTTTTCTTTATTGTTTATATTATGTATAGTTAGAAGTTTTTTTTTTTCTTTTTTTAACAATAATGAGTAATATTTTTAAAGTCTACTTATTGTAATATATTGTATTGGTATTGATTAATTAGGTGGTATATTTATATTTATAATAGTATTTTCAACAGTATAGGCAATTTCAAAGCAATTTTGTTTATTTTATTTATTTATTTATTCGTCTTAACCTATTTTTGTGAATTTTAGATATTTTATTGTCCTGGTCTTTTATCAGGCAATTTACATTGTCAATTGATACTATGCTATAAGGACCTTCATACAATGGGTCTAGTTTTCGTCTGTTTTCGACGGATAACAAAACTTGATCTCCTATTTTCAATGATAATGGGCTACATTTTGGGTTATTTTAGTTTTTTGTCTTTTTCTTTGCTTTTTCTAGAAGTTTTTTATACATTCTACTCTGTCCAATGTGTCCTGCTGTTGGAGTAGAGTGATTGTTATGCAATACTTCTATTATTTTCGATTTGTCCGTTATTGTAATTAGTGGTTTGTATATTTGGATATCCATGTTTTTTAAAGTATGATTCGCTAGCGTTTTAAATGCGGTTGTATTTAATATAGTGAATAATTCACTTTCGGCCGATAGTTTCAGAGTCTTGGTCTGAAACCTATTATTTAGATATTTTTCCAACTCTGTGAGTTCCTGCACTAATGCGGGTTCAATTGATTGGTTATTATTTAGATTTATATACCGCTTTATTTGGACTTTATTTTTATGTATTACGTTTATCTCTATATCAGTATTTTTATTTTTATATTGCGCAATTTCAATTCCGGTAAACGCACTACCTCATTAGGTGATAGAACCTCGAAAACGTGCAGTTGATCAGGCTGCATGTTTTTGTTAGTAATATGGTTTTCTGAAGTATTGTGAATGAGTTTTGATTGAATTGTGTTTAATTCCTCGGATACCGTGTATTTGGCTTTGCCGGTTATCCGGGTTTTCACAAATTTAAGTAGAATACCTTTGTGTTCTACTGGTGTGAGTTCGTTCAATAGTGAAACTGACTCAATGAAGGATTCTGTTTCCTCTGGGTTTCCGTCAAAGTATTTGACTAAAGCTGTGGCTGTTTTAATGTCGAAAGCCATGTTCCCTAATTGTTGTTTGTCTAATATTGAAAGTATTTCAGCAGATAGTTGCTGTATTTCCTTGTAAACTCTCTTTATTAGAGTTGCTGTTTTAACGTCTGTTCGTATATTTTGTTCAGTCGACTTTGCGTCTATTAGTGTTTGTTCAATTAATTCGCGTTTTTCACGTATAGTTCTTTCACTGTAAGGACGATTTACACTTTTCCGTAGATTTATTAGTGTAATTTGAAGTTTCTCTTTTAGAGATTCTAATTTGTCCATTTAGAAAAAGCAAAGAATAACATTTTCAGACATCTACTTTTATATTGTTATATTGTCGCGCTTTCAATCATGTGATATAAATACTAACATTATTTGGAACAAACAAAAAAAATCATTTATTATTTATTACTATTACATTTATTAAACTAATTCTAATTTGGAACAAACATTTTTTTTTATATTATTTTACTGATTAACTTTATTATTTTTTTTTGCATTTTTTTAAATAATTTATTTCTTTTTTAACTTTGGTTATTAAATATTTATACTTGTTGTTCTCTTCTGGTGTAGCTGCGATTTGCTCTAACCGTTTATATTTTATGAACTGCCGCTGGAGTTCTCTTCTTCGTCCTCCTTTAGCGCTGACAGATACATTATTGGATAGTCGTTTCGTTCGTTTCTTATATTCTTCTATCGTAAGGCGTCGAGGTCCCGCAAGTTTATCATCAACCGTAGTTGTCGGTGTTGATTCTGACGGCTTCCAGCGTGGTGGTTGCTCTTCAACTTTATATAATGTTATGCCTCCATTGTTTCGCTCTGGTTTTTTGAGCAATCGCCAGATTTTCTGGTAAAGCTGGTCGAATTTTTCCCCAATGTCGTTCATTTACACGACCTTGATTTTCAAATTTTCACAATAGTAGAAACGATAGTAAGTAGAAGTCTTTAGACTGTTACTTATGTACAAAGTCTTTAGACTGTCACGGTCGCCATGTGATGTGCCACCTTATGTGGTTGTTGCCAGTCCACTTGGCAATCCCTGTGATGTGCCACCTTATGTGATTGTTGCCAGTCCACTTGGCAATACCTTACTCTTCTTTCTTTCTAGATTAGATTATGGTTAGTCGGAGCAGCTAAATGCCAAAACTCCAGACTAACCACCTATGGGAGCAGCAATTGCCTGAACTCCACAATGATCTAGTCAAGCAGTGTAAATTTTGGGAGCAGCAAATTGCTTGGACTCCACAGAATAAAACACGTTAAGCTTGAGTTTGATAGTTCCAACGAACTACGTATTTTTAATTTATATTTCCTATTTTATACAATTTTTACCTATACTTTTTACCTATATTCTTCGTGATGATCTTCATTTTCATCCCTATAAGATGGCGATAGTGCAGGAACTTTCAGAACGTGACTTCAATTCTCGGATGAATGCGTGTGAGCTTCTTCTTGATGTCGTTCCCGAGGGTGCTATTGTTTTTTTAGCGATGAAGCCCATTTTCATTTGTGTGGGTCGGTTAACAAACAAAACATGCGCTACTGGGCTGACACCAACCCTCGAGAATTGCATCAAAAGCCTTTGCATTCACCCAAAGTCACAGTGTGGTGTCCAATTTCCTCAGCTGGAATTATTGGTCCCTGGTTTTTTGAGGAAAATGAGGTTACAGTGACAGTGAATTCGGACCGGTATGTAAACATGCTACAGAATTTTTTTTTTGTTCCCACGGCTAGAAAATTTGGATTTGGGGGACACTTGGTTCCAACAAGACGGTGCAACAGCACACACTTCAAGAGCATCGATGGCTGTTTTGAGAGAACACTTTCCAGAGCGCCTTATCTCAATTAGAGGCGATTTGGAATGGCCGGCACACTCTCCCGATCTGTCCCCTTGTGATTTTTTTCTATGGGGTTTTTTGAAATCCCGTGTTTATGTGAACCGTCCAAGAACCCTACAAGATTTGAAGACCAACATCCAAGAAGAAATTGCCAACATAACACCTGCTATGCTAACAAGAGTCATGACAAACGCCAGAAATTGGTTTACGCAATGTATGGAGAATGGGGGACGTCAGATTTGATCTTCAAAACAATGTAAATAAAAACTTTAGACATGTACCCACATTATAAAATATAAATAAATATTTTCTGATGCATATAATAGTTTTTATTGAGTTTTGAAAAAAGGAAGTTATGCTGCCGCACCCTGTATATACTTGGAGAAAAACCCGGAAACTTACCAAATCCGACCACAATTTGATCTTATATATACATACATACATACATATTGTGAAGTGTAAATCTATTAAAATAAACCATATTTACGATGGAGCAACTAAGCTTGGCCGTAACCCACTTAAAGGGATCCGTTAAAGGTCAGTTGGAGCTTATTAAAAAATTGGAGCAGCAGCTCCAGGCTCTAGAATCTAAAACCGGGGGTGCTTAAGCATTTTTAGTCGTTCCAAAAACAGAACAAGATTTAAAAGACATTTGCAAATTCCCGGATTGTGTAAAAAAGTTACATTTTGTGGATTCACTACCAAATTGTGAAAAATAAGCCCGTATATAGGGCGACATTACAAAGCATGCGCCAGAAGATAAGGGGAACAGCAAACGCAATTATTACATACAACATCTTCCATGATGATTGGATAGCAATTAAAAAGTGTCTGTTACTGCATTACGCAGACAAAAGGGACATGAGGACCCTTGAACACCAACTCAGTAATTTACGCCAAAGTCAGTCTTCAATTGATGACTTCTACGCTTCAGTTAACCATCAATTCTCTCTCATAATCAACAAGTTGAAAACAGAATCCTATTTAGCAGAAACACCTGGTGTTCTGGTAGAAACATACAGGAATAGAGCATTAGACGTCTTTGTTAGAGGGCTTAATGGAGAATTAAGCAAACTTCTGATGATTCAAAAACCTTCAACCCTGCCTGAGGAGTATACGCTATGTGAATGAATTATCGAAATATGGCAGTTCAAAAAACAAATTTAGCAAATTCGATTCTAAAACCAATCAACCAATTATACAACACTAAACCTAATATTCCTCCAAAACCACAACCCTTGCCTCGGCAATTAACTATGCACGAAAGAAATGCTGCATACAACGCTCAACATCAACGACGAGCAGAGCCAACATTTTTTAAACCAAATTATGCTCCGCCACTTAGGCCTAATTACCCTAAACTCCCAATGCCTATGGGGATCCATAACTCCACCTTACCACCACAAGTTAATTATATAAATAGACCAACAAACAATAATCTAATTAAACCGCCTAATAATCCAACAAATTACCCAAATAAGCAACAAAGGCCTTATAATCTGGAATTTGAATCTCCTGAGAAGGACAAATACGAGAATTACATTGAAGAATTTGTGGAAGAATCAGAAAATTATGTACACCAGGAAAGCGAAAAACCTGGAACTAAATTTTATGACGGATGCCTCTCCAGTATTCCTTACCTAGAATACCGAACTCGAGATGGACTAATCCTCAAATTTTTTATCGATAAAAAATAAGAATTTTATAAAACCTGAATTAGGAACAAACGTGAAAAAAACCGAAAAACCTTTTAAAACACAGTCAGCTGCGTGAGAAGTTGAAATTTCACAAAAAGTAAGCCGAAGATTTTTCGCTTCAATGGGAATAAACAATATTATTCGCTTCTTCATTCTTCCGGGGCTCCAGTCTTTCGATGGTATCATTGGAGGATGATACCCTGCGAGAACTTGGTGCTCTAATTGATCGTAAAAGTAATATCATCAGTAATATCAATCGAACCAGACATAAAGATTCCCCTAAAATCGAAAAAATCTATTAAAGTTAATAACCTCCAAATAAGAGATGAACATTTGGAAAAATCTTTAGAACAAAGAATCAAAAAGATAATGGAAAGGCATGCAGAAATCTTCGGGGCGATAAATGATAACGAAATTATAGACACTAACATAAAAGCTGAAATTCGCACATCCACAGAGGAACCAATTTACTCAAAAATGTACCCCTATCCTGTGCACATGTGGGGGGAAGTAGACAACCAAATAAGAAAACTACTAGAAGATGGAATAATAAGACCTTCAAAAAGTCCATACCATTCGCCAATATGGATTGTTTCTAAAAAACCTGACGCATTAGGAGAAAAAGAATATGGTTTAGTGATAGATTTTAGAAGACTTAATGCAGTGACCATCCCGTATACTTACCCCATCCCAGATATCTTCAATACACTAGCGAGCCTAGGAAACCCAAGGTACTTTACAACTTTGGATTTGACGTCTGGATTCCTCCTGATCAAAATGCAAGGCATTGACATAAGAAAGACAGCTTTCTCAACATTAAATGGCAAATATGAATTTTCAAGGCTCCCTTTCGGACTAAAAAACGCGCCCGCCATTTCTCAACGAACGATAGACGATGTCCTCAAGGAATACATAGGAAAGATATGCTACGTATATAGAGACGAAATAGTCATACTCGGAAAAGACGAAGAAGAACACTTAAAAAACTTGGAAACAATCTTCTAGAAATTGCAATAAGCTAACTTAAGAGTAAATTTAGACAAATCAAAATTTGGCAAACAAAAAACAGAGTTTCTAGGACATCTTATAACCAGAGAAGGTATACTGCCAGACCCAAAAAAGGTAGAAGCTATTACAAAGCTTAAGGCTCCCCAAAATCTTAAAGAACTTAAAGGATTTCTGGGTCTTACCTCATATTATAGACGTTTTATTAAGGACTTCGCAAAAATTGCAAAACCCTTTACAAATCTCATAAGAAGCTTAGGCGGTCAAGTGAAAGCCAATCAGTCTAAGGGAGTGAACTTGAATGAAAATGAACTTAAGGCACTTAACAACTCAAAAAACTACTTACATGCTCAGATATTCTCGCATTTCCGGATTTTGAAAAACCTTTCCTACTCACAACGAACGCGTCAACATACGCCATTGGTGCCGTCTTAAGCCAAGGTGAAATCGGTAAAGATAAGCCTATAGCTTACATCTCTCGGTCGTTTAACAAAACCGAAGAAAACTATCCAACAAACGAGAAGGAGATGTTGGCAATTGTGTGGGTTCTAGACCACCTGCGCAATTACCTATACGATGCAAAAAAAAATTAAGATCCTCACAGACCATCAGCCCCTAACGTTTGCACTTGGCACAAAAAACACCAACGCCAAGTTGAAAAGGTGGAAATTGCGTATAGGGGAATATAACTATGAGCTAGTTTATAAGCCTGGAAGAACTAATTATGTCGCGGGTGCTCATTCTAGACTAAAGACGGAGTGTAACACATTAACCTCCAGTATTGATACAATCGAAACAATTATTTCAGAATCAACTGAAACAGCCGAAACGCTTATTTCAGAGACAACTGATACAGATTTCAACTGAAGAATTTGCTCATCCTCCACTCCCACAATCATTGCCGACATTTGGAGCAATTCCACCAGTCAGCGTAACTGAGGTCGAGGAGGCAATAAAACAAATGAAATCGAGGAAAGCAACAGGACCTGACGATATCGCATCTGAGCTCTGGAAAGCGAAGAGCTGGGACCCAACACTGTGGTTCAGTGAATTCTTTAACCGGGTTATTCAGGAAGGAAGAACACCATCTGACTGACAAGAAAGTACCACTGTTCCAATATGGAAAAAGAAAGGTAGCCCAGCAGAATGTTCAAATTACCGTCCGATCCGGTTACTTTCCCATACCATGAAGATTTTTGAACGCATTCTTGACAACCGTATTCGCGAAATCGTTGAAATAACCGTGAATCAAGCCGGATTTGTCAAGAACTGCGGAACTACTGACGCAATACACGCTGCGCGGTTACTCATGGAGAAACACCGTGAGAAGCATCGCCCTCTTTACATTGCCTTTCTGGATCTAGAGAAAGCGTTTGACCGTGTACCACACGAACTCATCTGGTATGCTTTACGACAACACTTCGTGCCAGAAGAACTCGTGCGTTGGGTTCAATTGCTCTACCACGATCCGAAAAGTAAAGTTCGAAGTATGGCGGGTGTATCAAAACCGCTTCGTGTCTCTGTTGGAGTTCATCAAGGAAGTGCCCTCTCACCACTCCTCTTTGTCCTTGTTATGGACACCGTCACACGGAATATCCAACGTCCAGCGCCCTACACATTGCTTTATGCAGATGATGTTTTCCTAGCATCTGATAGCAAAAATGATCTCGAGCAACTTGTTCAAAAATGGAATGATCGCCTCATGCAACACCGTCTCAGATTGAATTTAAACAAATCTGAATTTTTGACGACCGATCCCCATGAAACAGGCACAATCACTGTCAGCGGCAGTGATGTGCCCAGAACTGAGCGATTTAAATACCTCGGGTTAACGCTATCAGCCAATGGAGAGCTGCGTTATGAAATTGCTTCACGCATTAACGCAACCTGGATGAAGTGGCGTTCCACAACTGGTGTCCTTTGTGATCGAGGTATCAACGAACGTCTCAAATCTAAAATTTACCGCAATGTCGTCCGTTCAGTCGCTCTCTATGGTTCTGAGTGTTGGCCGACCATAAAAGACAATGAACGGCGTCTTGCGGTAATGGAGACGAAGATGTTACGTTGGACTAGTGGCGTCACACGTTTAGATCACATCCGAAATGAAGATATCTGCGATCGTTATGGGGTTGCACCGATCGTGGAAAAGTTGCGAGAGAGGCGTCTTCGATGGTATGGTCACGCAATTCGTGCAAACGAGAATTCACTTGCCAAGATTGGTCTGAACATCGAAGTCGATGGTAAACGACCAAAAGGCAGACCTAAGCAACGGTGGCTTGATATGCTGGATGGGGATTTGAAAGCCTCGAGATTGCACCCAGATCAGGCATCCGATAGAGCCAAATGGCGAAGCCGATTACGACGAGCCGACCCCGCTTGTGAACGGGACAAAGGCTGAAGAAAAAGAAGAACTGATACAGCCGAAACACAGCACAGTGCTGAACAAAATAACACTGACATGATACCTCATTGTGAAGTACCCATTTATGTTTTTAGAAGCCAACTCATCTTTGGGAAAGGAAAAGCAATTGCCACGGAAGAGCCACATCCATTTTATCACCGGCACTATATAGGAGATTCTACACACAATGGGAAGAAAAAAGAATTAGTGGAAATTTTAAAGCAAAAACTGGTGGCGTAATATATAACCATATATACGTACAGTCAACTATTCAGGATTGCAGACAGATACATCTCGAATTGCAGGAATTATTGGTTAACCAAAAGGTAATTTACGACATAGTTAGAAAATGCGAAACAATGAAAAATTTAACTATTTGCGGAAACGAGCAAATACAAGCCATACCGAATGACCATTGTATTAGTTCACTTTTAAGGGGAAGAAATGTAAAATGTGATTTTCTGTACAACAATAACGTAGATATCGAATTCATAGGGGAAAATATTCTTCTCGTATCAAATTTCTATGGGATTTTCACGCACGAAGGCGCAACACAATAACTCAACGGTAGCTATCTCATTCAATTTCCAAACGACACAATTCACATAAATGGAAGGACGTATACGAATACAGAATTAACGACTTATGAAATTCTACCACCAATCCTGCAGATGAACTTATCAAAAAATATTACTAAACTCGGATTGGAGTACGTCCATAAACTACATCTCAATAACGACATGGAAATCCGAAAATTCAGCACTAATAAAAATTTCTCAATACTTACAGACGTCATTGTCCTTTTGTTAACAACTGCATCTTTCGTAATTATAATAACGTACATCAAAGTTAAGGGCCACATCCAACTAGAGCATCGCAATTCCCTTGGCAATAACGGAACCAGATGACATCAGAAGGTCAACGTACGAGGTCAACCCCGTCGACGTGAACTTCTAACGATTCTACGGGACGCAGAATTTGCAAGGGGGGAGTAGTTACTACAACAGCCATCCGATACACCTAAATTCAAACTACATTATGCTCATCTAAATTCCATAATGATAACATTTCATTTCTCAGAGTAATAGCCGGATTTCCATGAAACTTGGCAGTATTATATATGATGCTGCCCTCTATGCTGTAGCAATTAGGTACTCCTAAAATGTACTTAAAGGGGGTTTTCCAGGCAATTTCCAAAAGTTGGTAATGTACTATTAGAAAGTTTATTTGAGCAGATATCGAAATGGGACATATTTTAAGGCTTAGAGTTCGTATAAGCGCATCACCCTGATTTTTTTCAGACTTTTAAGTTGGCAGTTTCCAAAAATGAGTCCTGTCTCACTTTAAGTGTGTACATTTTGGTTCCTTACTCGCGCACTTGCGGAAAGCACTCATTAGGGCCTTTCATTTAATAACATGTGATAAAAAATGTTTACATCCCCCTTTGCATGTATGGGAAGCCCCCTTTAAACTTTACCTAAATTTATGTCACTCACTGTTTGCGTGGGATTTCATAGTTCCCATAAGTCAAACAAATTTCGTTCAAATCGGTTTAGCCATTTTGGAGAAAAGTGCGTGCGACAGACAGACAGACAGTGTATCGATTTTAATAAGATTTTGCTTTACACAAAACCTTAAAACTTGAAAAACTAGTTACTGAAACGAAAAACGCGGTCAAATTTCGGATGACGTGAACAGTCAATAAACTCTCACTACGGTCTATCGCACCTCGTCGGCAACAAAATTTAATTTTTCTAGCTTCCTTGTGAACGATTCAGCGATCGAGCGCTAGTTGCGTGCAATGAAGATGGTCCTTTGACTCGTTCGTGGGCATTCTCTTTTAGGTTTCACATCTGCATAAATGGCATCGGGACTCAATGTTAATAATAATAATGGTTAGCGCCTTCGGCCTAGAAGGGTGTTAGATCACTTCATTGCAGACTGTAATGGTACAGGTCTGCGGTACACTGTAGCAGCCAATATGGTCAGGATTGTGCTCGCCCGTGATTATTACCCTGATTTGACTCAGACACTCATTCACAGCTGAGTCGACTGGTAACCAAAATCCAGCCACAATTCAAATCCCATTGCCACCAACAAAATTCGAACCGTACTTTCCGTTGTGGCAGCCTAGCACTCTAATCACTGAGGGATCTGGACTCAATGCTATTTGGCGTATTATGAGCGCTGAACCCGCCGTCCTTCTTTTGCCTAGTATGTAGAGGTGCAGATACCTTAAAATCAACAGTTTAGGTTGCTCTATGCCTCATTCTGCACTGCTATATGAAAGTAGCACATGCAAGGTGACCACTGTTACTCGAAAGTCCCAAGCCTTCGTTAACAACTATCTGCACGATGTCCTCAGAGTACTCTGACCAGTCAAAATTTCGATCGAAATTTGGCTTGTTGATCTGGTAGAAGTGGCAGTAGATAGGTCACTCATTAAGAGAGGGCAGTAACTCGATTACTTACTATGTCATGTAATGCAATCCACTATCCTCAAATGACGGATCAGCGAGTTGCTCCGAAAAAACGTGGTGTAGAACAACAGGTGTAAGTTTCTCGTCCTGAAGGGAGCGGATGCTACAATAGCGCGTAGATTTGATGATACAAAAAGGCATTTATAACTAAGCATCCTTTTGCGTCTATACATTATTATTATATTAATCATATTAAATCAAGCCATTATCTCGTTAAAAATCTGAAGGAACAATCTCATCAGTTTTCCCATTGGGTTTTATACGTTTTACCTAAGCAACAAGAAAGAAGAAGTGGTGCCATTGAATCCACCCTTCTTTTTTTAGAAGTAACTGTCGACAGCATTTTTTAATACATACCTACATATTATGTAATTCCCAGCTTAACTTTTACAAACAACATTTTTAATAAAAAAGTTAATATCACTTTCTGCCCGAACGTTTACCAAGCTCTTCTAAACTTTTTTCGCGATATTCTTTGATTACATCTATATATTTACAAAATGTAGATATATCCACAAATAGTGAAATCAAATATTCATACATGCCAATGTGATAATCGTTATGTGTTCGTAAATTTCACCGACTCCGTAATATTTGCCTATAATTATCACTTCTGTAATCGCTGTGAAAATTGCTTGTAGTGGAACGTTAACCAGTTTTGCCTTTTGTATCTATAAAAGATGTATGAAATGAAAGATACTTCCAATAGGGTCATCTTGGATTTCCACAAAATGTTCAACTTGGTATATTCCTAGTGCATCTCTGAAAATAAATTATTAACGAGTGTTTTTGGTCTTTGTTTCAGATATTGTTAACTGCCTTCGTGGCCGTTGGTTTCAGTTTGCCTGCAAATTACACGAGTGGGTCAGGAACCCTTCTAGAGCACCCTGCTCCAGTTAACAAAGATGTTATGATTAGTTCCAAAGCTGCAGACGCAATTATGTCATCAAATGTCTTAGATATGGAAAAAATGTCACTGAACGTCGGACGCAAGATCCACGCTGAATCCATTATGTCTCAGTGCAACAACTCAGATGATCGTGATAAGTGCAAAACGTTGCATGCAGCGGAAGGTTTCCCCAAAAGAAATAACGACGTTCCAGAGGCGAAATCACAGTCAGAAAGATCTGTACGAGTACTTACAGAGGTTGGCTTGCATGATACACATGAAAAGTTAATGAAACTTGAGCAAGGGAAGAACGCAACGCCCAAAGCACAGGAAAGCGCATCTGAAACTTCGAGTGAAAAATCATCGTTAGCTCAAGGCGCAAATGCTGGTATGTCTGCGAAACCTAAGCTTGATTCATCCGCTGTCCTTAAATCCGCATCAACCACGAAATCACATTATACTTTTATTCACCCAATTCCAGTTTCCGAACTTTTCAATAGAAGGTAGTTCTGAGCTTCCATTACAAAAAAATTCTAAATAATAAACCGCCCATAATTTCAGAAACAAGCCAAAGTCACGACGGGATGTAAAGCCGTCCAACACATTAAACTCGAATTTGAATATCCAAATTAAATAAAAAATACATTTCGATACGACAGAGTCTATACATATGTAAATATATGCTCGTATATTTGTCGGGCAGTTTTTAAGTCATTAGTTCGTAGAGTATTATGCTAACGATATATATTAATATATACGTACATGAAAAAAAAGTACACTTGATAGATTTTTAAAATAAAGTAAAGGTTTATTTTCGAAAAGCACAATGCACTTATTTATTATTTGATATCTTTCTTCTCCACAACTCATTGCGTAGAAACAAATAATAAGCAGGCCATGTATGCATACTGTGAGTACCTTCACGCCGTTTTTGGCTATACAAATCAACTGTCTCTATAGGACACAACTGACAGACTCATACTCCATTTTAACTCGTCTATACCATGTGTGTATAAGGGGAAACAGATTGTCTACCCGTCACGAAGCCAGGAGACGGTTACATCATCAATAGTCAAACAACTAAACCTACACGGAGCAAGGTGCTCTAGTAGAGGCGTGAAGTCTTGAGGCGGGTTGATACCATAGAAAATGTCTTTACCAACGGAGATAAACTAACAAGGGAGAGGACAAAATTAAAACAAAAACTAACGCACAGAGGGATCGATGGGGAAGTATTAACCCCGAGTTGATTCACTCAACCACACGACGAGTAGCCGCCGTCTTCCTTTCTTCTTCACTCCAATCTAATCGTTTGCCCCCTGCCGAGGAAAAGAGGAAAAAGACCTCAGCTCAGTGCATAATTATGCGACTATTCTGTGAACCACCAGGGACTGAAGACCTAGGCGTCGTACAATTTGGATGAACCAACCTAGTAGATGTAGCCTGCCCCGCATCGCCTACCATTCCCCTTCTTACACCTATCCTTGTCGAGTGCCTCATACGCAAATTGGATGCCAATGTCAGACCTGGCTACGATGGTCTTCCAAACCTCTTTTTGCTCAAAACTGGTAAGTCCATCTCTCTTCTCCTATCTCTTATTTTCAACAAAAGCCTCGAAGAGAATCATTTTCCCGGCTTGTGGAAAGAGGCTCTCACCATCCCCATTCACAAAAATGGCGATCGGTCGCTTGCCGAGAATTACCGTCCCATTTCCCTCCTCTTCTCCTGTTCGAAAATCCTGGAAAGATATGTCTGCGACTGGTTGTCCGCCCACTTTAGCCAACACATAGTGAAAGAGCAACACGACTTCGTTAAACATAGGTCCACTGCTTCCAACCTGCTTGAGTTTACCAACTTTGAACTTTGTCGTCAAATGTCTAAATTCAAGGCAAGAAGTGCATACCATTTACGCTGACTTCGCTAAAGCCTTCGACACTGTAAATCACAAGATACTTCGTTCCAAACCCTCGTCTCTAAACGTTCCCATACCACTTGCTTTATAGCTTGCCTCTGACCTTTCCAACCGATTCTGCCGCGTCTCTTTTGACTGCTATACTTCCCGCTCCTCCTTCTCTTCTGGAGTCCAGCAGGGATCTATTCTGGGTCCTTTGTTATTTTTATTTTTTATTAACGACCTTCCTCCTCTCCTTACTTGTACCTGTTTGCTCTATGCAGACGACCTTAAGCTGTTTTCTGCTATATCGTCGATTATGGACTGTGTTTGGACACTCTGGTGCGTTGGTGCTCGACTAATGGTTTAGCGCTAAACGTCAAAAAGTGTCACTTGATGTGCTACTCCCTAAAATGCCTCCTTATCCTGCTTAAATTCCACTCAAGGCCTCGGAGCCACTTTCGACAATAAGCTCCGCTTTGACATCCTCGAGTCATCAATAGAGCAGCAAAATTGTCAGGCGTAATACTTCGCTCCTCCTCTGATTTTGACTCCATCCTCCCCTCCTCTCCCGTAACTCTGATTGTCTTGCCCTTGAAAATGTGCATCGTAAATTCGTCCGTTCCCTCTTCTTTAAGAAAAGCTTTCCTCGTGTGGACTACCCCTCCCGCCCCCACTTTCTGAACCTTCCCTTCCTACAACAGTGTAGATCCTATCTGGATCTATGCACATTTTTTAAACTTTCCACCTGATGGGCTGCTCCGCCGCTGACGACATCATCTGTCGTCCTGCGTCTTATAACACATCTAACGCAGACATTTTCAACGTGCCCTTCGCAGCGCTCGAAGTCTACTTTCATTCCTAGGCTTTGACGAAATTACAACGCAGAACAGCTTGGTCCCTTTAACTTCTCTACTTTAAGTAGTTTTAAACGTAGGGTAAGTTTTTTCCTTTCTCCTCCTCCTGAGGACAATAGTTAATTGGAATTTACTCTGTTTGTTGTCCGTTAAATTAAATAAATAAATTAAACTAACGAATTTATCGTCCGCGCCTATTACCGGGTCACGGATTTGGAACGGAATCCATCAATACAGCTCTACCAACTAAGCAACAAATCTTCCAAGAAGTTCCACTTCAGCTCGGTGTGGAGTCATCAACTTACCGGACTAGCCAAAGGAGCAACACACGCACTCCACCTGAAAGGCATTTAGTAGCCAGGAGAAGCTTAGTAGTTGGGGATGAAGACCCAATTCATAATGAAGTTTTGACCGCATTCCAGGTCGCATTCACAGAATATGCTGAGATTCTCCCAGACGCAAGGCCAAAGATCCCAAAATTAAGTTTACTTCAACAACTGCTAACATCATTGCTACCATTGACAAAATTTTTACTGACCGTTTGGCTAGCGAGATTACTGCTACAGAGGTTCCCAGCCTGATCCACGTTGCAGCTACCACGGTTATATATCTAATAACGAACTACGAACGAATAACAGGTATGCGCAGGAGACTTTACCGTTCTGGTTCTGGGTATTTCGACTCAACAAAAGAGTCGAAAAGTTGAGAAAGGAGATTGGAAGTGTCACGCAAGCACCTCTAGGAAATTCATCACCAAGAGTGCAGAGATGCCCAGCCAACTTCATTGGAAACTATCATCTGTCCAATGATATGCCAATAGAAGAAATCCTCGAGATGCTGAAGCAAAAACTTGCGGTATGCTACAATCGCATCCGTAGGTATCGAAAGAGCTTTCAGCGGACGAGAGACAACACCTTGTTCTTCCAAAACTAAAGAGAATTTGATAAAAGTCTCACTAACTCAGGTCGGGAAAGTAACCTCGATCTGGAAGACTTCTGGAGAAGTGTTTGGAGCTAACTCAACCTTTGCAATTTAGAAGCAGCGTGGCCTCCACACCTTATGCGTTCATGCGAGTCGAGGTAGAAGCAAACCCCGAAAAGGTAGGTAATTGGAAGACGCCAGGAATTCATAGCATTCACCACTTCTGACTGAAGCGGTTTAAGAGCATGTTGCGTACGCGAGAACTGTGGCCCTACATTGGGCGCCAACCCTGTTACGAGTCCAGCGTTGCATCACCTTGGCACCAAAACCGTCATCAAGGCTGTCAATCAACCAAGCTCCCCTAAGAGGCTTGCCAGTCGTAAACAGCCCCCCCCCCCCGCGAGATAATATGTGGAAACAGACAAGCACGCGTTGAAGCTAACCCGAATGCTAGCAGTTCGGCGAGATGAGGGCCGGGGTTCTTGGTTCTCAAATATTATCTCCCTGTCAGGATATAGCAATTTTACTCACGTGTCTAGACTCAATACAAAAAAACTAGACCCACCCGGGGTAATCTACTCTATTAGAGAAGTGAAGTCACGAACCAAAGAAGCTAAACTGCTTAAAGGCATAGTAAGGGAGGGGACAAAATCACAAAAAACTAACCCGCGCGAGATGAACAGGAAAGAACTAGCGCTCAGCTGATTCTGGCACCTACGCGACGAGTGGCCCTCGTATTTCTTTTCTATTCACCCCCTACCAATTCAACCATAATGGGGGAACCCTAAATAATCGGGAGGACTGACGCCTTCTTGGGGAGGGCTAGAGTAAAACAACTTTAATTGAACGCGTGATTATTACTTCTTTATCACAGTAAACATATTCCAAAATTCTTCAAGTAAATGTATAAAGTCTATTCCTCATCATAATATATGCAGTTATTTTCTCAAAATAATTTTCCATTTTATGTAAATACATAAAAACTATTTTCCTTGAAAAAAAGAATTCGTACGCAAAGCCTTTAACTTGGGGAAGAAAAACTACCGTATATTTAATATCAACATAATTGCAGTTGAAACTTTATATTGGCATTTTTCCTTCATTTTCTAGCTTCATTGCCTGTCTGATAAGACAATGTGTTGAATGATATCTATATCTTCTTCTAGTGATAAATGTATTGTTATAAGTTACATTTGGGTAAAAAGTTGCATTTAAAGCCTGAAAGTTAAAAGTATTTTTTCAATTGTATTAATCGTTTCTAACAGTTTCTTTTTTAAATTTTGGGTTTATTTTTTTTTTAGTTTTAGTATTTATAATTCGCCATTATTTCTACATTTATCTCTTATTTATATTTTTTTCACTATATAAAAATATTCCAGAATTTAATTCAGTTTTGAACTGTCACAAAAACACTTAACTCCTAAATAAAATTTATTCTGGACAGAAAATGCAAAGAAAAATCGGCTTAGAAAAATTGATCGCAAGCGGAGATACTAAGACACTACTCTATTATGGATTCAAAGCTCTTTTTAAGGTTTTGTGTAAACACAAAACCTTATTAAAATCGGTTTACTGTCTGTCTGTCTGTCTGTCTTTCCGTCACACGCATTTTTCTCGGAGGCGGTTATAGCGATTGACACCAAATTTGGTAGAAAGGTGGGAACTGTGGACGCTCACACATACAGTGAGTTACATCCTTTTACATTGAATTTAAGGGGGGTCCCCATACATGCAAAAGAGGGGTGCAAAATTTTTTTTCATCAAATATAGCCATGTGGAATATCAAATTAAAGGTCTCGATTAGTACTTTTCGAAGCCGGTCTTAGTTTTGACATTTCTTGGAAACGTGGGGAGTTCGGGGGGTTGAAAGTGATCATTTCTTTAAGGGGGCCATTCTCAGAAACCATCAAACCGAAAAATCTGAAAAAAATCAGGAGGCTGCCACTATATGGTGCCTTGGCTCCGAAATACCTTTCATAGCGATATCTGTTCAAAGAAAGTTAATAATAGTATATTACTATATTTTTTTGTAATTGGCTGGAAACCCCACTTAAATTCATCCTAGCGGCACGAAATTCTGCAGTGATGTAGGCTATAATGTAGAGCATGATCATACCAAGTTTGATGGAAATCGCACTATTACTAACAAATTTATAATACGTTGCTGCTTCTTTGAAAATTGAAGGCTATCAATGTCAATATCACCCGAAAGTGGACATATGCATATATTACGTGCTACGTACTAAGAAATACACAAAACCTTTCGTACCTGAAGCGTCCAGCTTCCGGTTTCCCGACTTGTATCAATTGGTATCAATTGGAAGAAGTATTACAATACATTTGTTCGTATATGCGTTTTCATATTACTTAGTAGCGTTAGATTTCTTTCTTTGAATCTAGATGCAGCCAATTGATGACGACGATCCGGGCTGACATTCAGCCCAATGGAGTTTTAGTCTCGATAAGACTTGAGTGTAATTTTCTTCTAGATATTGGATATGCATATCGCTAGCAACTGCTATTTTAATTTCAATGGCTTTTAAATTCCTAGAGCTTTGTTCACTTTTGAATCCTGATGTACCGCGAGTTATGGAACTTGTTCCATAGACATCAAAAAAATAAATGTTTTGATTTTTAGACGTTTATTCACATCAATGCGAATGCAATACAATATAATAACTGCACTTACGTTAATTGAGTGCATCATTTATAATATTACAATAATGCTTACTCAGGTGCACGTGCGTGGAGTGCGTTAACATATTATATTTAGAAAAAAGTAGAGTGCATGGCATGTGTGGCAATCTGATGAGTTAGCATGGCATGTGTTGGTATCGAAGTTCGCATTGGGGTCGTTGACGTAACTCCTCCCCCCTTGGAATAGAACGTTGGGAACAGGAACTGTGCCTTAGTGGTTGCTGTTGCTAGAGCGGATTGTTGGATGTTGAAGGTGGATCCCCGTGACTTGTAGATAATGTATATTATGACTACACAGATGATGAATCCCTGGGAGCCTAAGAGCACGAAAGTGAGTATATGCTTCTTGTTTGTCGCACTTTGTAGGAGTTCGATGGTTGTCAAATTTGGGAATTTGCATATTGGCAATGATTTGATTGTGAAGTTGTGTCCAACTGATGTAGGTTTCGTTTCACGGAAGGATGTTATATGCACGGTTATATCATCCCAGAACTTCTTTGGTTGACCCTCGTAGGTGACTCCATCTACTCGGATGTTGCAGCCTTCGAAGTGTATAAGTATAGTACCTGACACATTTTTCGGGGCGAATGGACATGAGGATTCGATTGGGATCCCAGGGCTATTGGTGATAAGAATGTATCTTCAGGTTGAAAAATCTCCGTTCCTCCATTTCCTTCGATGAATTCACAGTTTGAGGGTTTGTTTTGGATTAGGTCACTGATGCATTGAGAATTTTCCTTATTTCCTTGGTACGGAGGTTTTAGGCAGTAGAAGGTGTTTCCAATTTTGGGACATCTCTCGTCGAAAAGTTGGATATCTTTAGGGTGTAGGATTACATAGGGCTTTGTTATAATTTTTAGGTGGTTTGGTGTAGGGACAGGTATAAGATGAAAAAAGGAATAATTTTCACTCCGAAAGGTGGGTATTTGTACATTGAATATGATGTTAGTAACATTTATTTATTTTATATAAAGATTCTACTGATTCTATTGGGATTTTTTGTTTTAATAAAGTATCATGAACTTCGGAAAGTTCCTCAGAAGTAAGGATTTGTTTTGAAATTATGTTCAATTTTGCAAGTATAATCGCTTCTGCGATGTCGGATAAGTGGTCGTGTAAAATATCGATGTGATAATTTAGTTGGTTTAAAAATTGTATGTTTTGAAGGAGTTCGTGTTCTCTTCTTATTTGGTTATTAATTGTGTTCTCGTTGAGTTTCAAATAGTTCGATATTATTTTCTGTTGTGAATTTATATGATTGGTTATGTTTTCGAATCTTTGTATCATTTTATTATTAAGTAAAGTTTGACGATCAATTGCATCTTTGGATTTCGACTGTGTGGCGATCACACTTTCAATCTGTTCGTTTAACCTAATAGCATCGTTAGCATCCATGTTACTAGTAAGGAATTTTATAGCTGTCCCTAGTCCGTTTATAAGTCCTAGTTTATTCCTTCTTTTTGGTAAGAGGGAGTTCAGTTTTAATTGTAGTTAATTGAGTTTAAGATTTGTCGTAACTAAAGTATTATCAAGTTCATGTATGCTGCCAAGTTCATTAAGTGAATGTCGTATTTCTTCTACGGTGATTGTGTAAGATTGAAGGTTTACGATGTGTATAAAGTTGTTATGTCCAATCTTATTTCTCGCGTTCCCGTTGTAGTGGTAGAAGTCCCTGGTTGTTCTGTAGGTCGTGAATTTCTAGTTTCTGTCCCAGCGTCATTGTCCGCCTGAAATTTGCGTCTTTTCTTCAATTTAGATTTGTGTATTTTCTAGTCTATTTTCTCATTTTTATGGGTGATAATTGTTACTCTATTATTATTTTTTACTATTTGTTTACTGAATCAGGGAGTTAATTTGTTTCTTCTGTTTTCTTTAAGAAAAACAATTTCGTGTTCAGCGAAAGGTGTGGGGGTCTCGTTTTTGATTTAGGTTGTCTATATTTTTCTCTACGGCTTGTTGAAGTTTATCCTTGATAGTTGGGTAAATTAGTTGACGGAATTCATTGAGTTTTTGTAAGAATTCGTGCTCGTTATGGAATTTGACAGTTTTGAGGAACTTGTGTGTTTGTCCCGTGAATAATTCGTAAGTAGCGTGGTCGGTTGCTGAATGAATGGCGTTATTGTACGTTATCACAGCCTCATTCAGGATGTCGTCATGGTCTTTGTTTGTTACTTTATAGTAGATAATTCGGTATATTTCCGTGAGGGTTGAATGTGATCTTTCCACAAGGGCATTACTAGTGCTCTGGGCGAATGACGTGAGATGCAGTTGAATATCATATTGGGAACAGAAATCCTTGAAAAGATTAGCTGTAAATTCAACTCCTTGATCTGCTACCAGCGTTTTTGGAATGCCGTGAAGACTTATAAAGTGTCTTATGGACTTGATTATATTGAGGCTGTTTTGGGCAACTAGTGTGTAGGCGGTTTTTCAAATCTGATTTTTGGAGGATTTCGGTCGTATTTTAGTGTTTGACACACCTGGCAGTTGTTTATTGTTTGGGTTATTTTTGATTTCATGAATGGAAAGTAATAGGTTCTTTTGAGGTGAGCTGTTGTTTCGTTGATTCCCCTATGGTTGTTTTTATTGTAATATTCGTTAATTACTCTGTCTTGTTGGTCGTTTTCTCTTACGTCAGTCAGTATTGTCGTACCTCGGAGTAGATTGAAAATCTTGCTTCTCGAACAGAATTTGGAGAATGCTTCTTGCAGGGTTTTAAATGTTTCGTCATCTGTGAATATGGCATTGATTTTATTGGGTGTTAAGAATTTTTTAAATAATTCTGTTATGTTTTCTAATGTGAAACAATTCATCTTAATGGTGCGTCGTTGTTTATTTTTGAACAAGATTTCGATGGAATTAGAAGGGGATCCACTGTGGGTTTCCAGGATTAATTGAATGTTAAATTCGTTCAATGGGCGTTCTTAAATGTATATGTGGTCGTCGAGGTTTTCTGGAGCTGAATGAATGCTTGCGCATGTGGAGCTTGCGTGTCTACTATCGGGATTTGCTAGGGTATGCAGGTTAACTTCAGTGCTGGGAGTGGTGTCTTTTGCCAGTTTTATTCGGCTAAGAGCATCGGCATTGGCGTTTTGCTTCCCTTTTTTTGTGTATCACTTGGTAGTCGAATTCTTCTAGCTTAAGTCGCCAACGTATAAGCTTCGAGTTAGGATCTTTTAGACTCATGAGCCATAGAAGTGGTTGATGTTCCGTTACGATTTGAAACTTATGACCAAATAGGTATTGGCGGAAAAATGTTGTTGCCCAAACTATTGCTAGAAGCTCTTTTTCCGATGTAGAATAATTTATTCCTGTATCGGTTAGGGTTCTAGTTGCGTAGCATACTGGTCTATCTGTACCAATAGGTCCCTGTGAGAGCACAGCCCCAATAGCAAAATTACTTGCGTCAGTGGTCAATACAAATTGCCTGGAAAAGTCTGGGTACTGTAATATCGGTTCGTTGGTGAAAAGCTGTTTGCAAAACTCGAATGTTCTGACATAGTTTTCGTTTAAGTCAATGGTTCTATCCTTTTTCAAACATTCGGTGAGAGGTTTTGTTAATTTAGCGAAATCCTTTATGAACTTTCCGAGAAGTCCTAAGAATGCCTTGATTTCTTTTTTGGTTTTGGGGATAGGGTATTTTCTAATAGCGTCAATTTTGTTGGGGTTTGGTCTAACACCGTGGCTTGTAATAATGTGACCTAAGAAACTGACTTCTTTCTTTAGAAATTCGAACTTGTCCAGTTGAATTTTGAAATCTGCTGCTCTTAGTTTGTCAAACACTTTTCTGAGGTTTTCAATATATTCCTGTAACGACGTGGAAAAGACGATAATATCGTCGTTTGTTTTAAATACAGATTCCGGTAATTGCCCCTCAAAATTAATAAGACTTGCCGCGGTAGTTAATAGATAATTAGGTTAATAATTCAATGTTTTTTTTTGTTGTTGTTAAAAAGTAATTTAGGTAATTAGTATTTTTAGTATAAATAGAACCATAGAATCACAATGGTTTTCAGTAGCTTTGTACTCATGAAGGGAGTAAGTTGTTTCTGAAATATATATATATATATAATAAAATAAAATTGTATTGGAGTAAGCTACTGGTATATCAATTTTAGACTTAACTACAAATAGAAGACAATATCTAACCTCCCAGCAAGGTGTTGTCGGAGCCCATTATTATTTCAGAAGTCTTCGTTCGTGTATAGTACTCTGCAATTCTGATCCCCTTTACCCTGGACCGGAATCTTGCAGGCAGAATCCAGTCAGAAATCGGTTCTTAGGTTAATAGAGCACGCCTTGCTGTAGTCGTAAGAAAGAATCCGAAACCGGATTCGTGTCCGCTACCACTCGGCTTTCTAGGGTACAAAAGAACAATTCCATCAGTTTGGCAAGAGGGAGAGGACTACTCTCCAGAGTCCCATCTTAGTTTGCTTAGGCCCACACTGTCCAGCTTGTATCACTGCAATTTTCTTTTGAGGTTTGCGGAAATATTATCTGATTTTCCGTTAATTTTGATCCGGAATACTCGGTCTTTAGTGCACTCTTCGATTTCGTAGGGTCTACTGGCTGTTGATAGAGCTTCCGAACTGCGTCATGATTGATTGGTGCTGCTTTGACTTGTCGCATCAGTAGCGAATCAGTAGAATTTATGGATCCAGTGCTGGTTCTTTTGAGTCATATAAATTATGCATATAAGCGCAATGCTGACCACATTGTCTTTTACAGGGAACTGTAATCCTGTAGTGTACCGTTACCATCTTGAATGGAGTGCTTTAACACATCCAATTAGATTATTCCACCAACGATTATTATTATTATGCATGTATGTAGGTATTTGTTTTATACATAGACGCTTAATTCCTAACTGCTTCTCCGTTAAGAAACTAATATTTAACAAATAGTCACTTATTAGCCAGGAAAGCTTAATTGACAATTAACTTCTTGGGCTTAGGCTTCTTATAAAGCTTTTTTACTGTTTACACAATTAAATTTTTCGCTAAGAATTGTACAATGTCAATGTTACAAAATTATTTCTTATCTTTCATATTCACTTCTTTCATTTTTACACACTAGCCAGCCCTAGACATAATAAGAGACTTTTATCAATAGAAGGAGCACCGTTTTTATTGAATGAATAAATGGGACCAATTAGTAAGTACAGGGTCCATATCATTCTAAAATTGGAAATCATATATAGTTGTTTTCACCATATCTAAAATACACATGCCTGCATATACTGGTTTATTGAAGTAAACTTCAGATTTATTCAATTCAATGGCTACTAAGTTCTCATTAAAATGAGTTGACGCTTTAAACATTACGCTTATTACGGTTCTCACTTTATTATCGAAAATTGAGTTTCTCAGTTAAAAGATCGATTGATTTACTTCCAATAAATAAAGAGCGCTACATCTGATTTACGAAACATTTGGACATTGGTTTATTTGAGATAGTTTGAATACTTTAACAAACTTTTCTATATTATACTTAATTTTCAAATTTTACGGAAAATACATTTAACTTCATAACCAGCAAAATTTTGTACGCATATGATTATTTTAATTCTTTTGATAAATTTTCAGAAACGACACTCTCTACCATTTCACAGTTTTATGACAAATTAAATGAAGAAAGTGTGAGCCAGAGAGATTATTCACTGGCCTCTAGAATTTGGGATGAATTTTCAATACAAAATATTGGTGAATACTCTGATTTATATTTAAAAATAGATGTCTTTATAGCAGACGTTTTTGAAGAGTTTCGCTTAAATTGCCGCAATACATATGGTCCTGACCCAGCTCATTATTTTACACTCCCCGGTTATACCTGGTGTTACTTTAGAATTACTGACTGATATATATATATTAATGTTTATTGAACGAGGTATCAGAGGAGGACTAATATTCGAAACGGTATTCGAAGGCAAACAATAAATACATGGATGATTACGATTCGACCAAACCAACTAAATTTTTAATTTATAATGATATTAATAATCAGTATAGCTTAATAATCAGAATGGCTGGGCAATGTGTCAATTTTTACCTCACAACAATTTTAAATAGAGAACTCATCAGATTTTAAGGTTGAAGGTGTATATAATGAGCCGTTTATTGGCTACATCCTTCAAGTAGATCTGAAATATTCAAAATAATTGCATAATCGACACAAGTATCTCCCTTTCCGGCCTGAACGCGATGGTCCTCCCGGATCAAACGAGGAAAGGAGTTAAATATGTTATTCATTACCGGAACTGGAAACAAGCTATCAAACATGGATTAAAACTTACTAAAATTCATAGAGTGCTTAATCGATTCCCTTAGCATTTGAAGATTGGAGAAACAACACTTAAAAAGAACTAAATCAAAATTTTATACAATTTCAATAACATAGGGTGACTTCATTAAGGCAAGTGAAAATTGCTTCTACCGATAATGATGATAAAAGATATATAATAAAAGATACTTTCGGCACTCTTCCGTGAGGTTATTATAACATCATGGATATATAATAGATATAAATGATAAGGAAGTTAATAAGGAAGTATTATAAACAGTCACATGCACCATATGTATTATTATAATAATAATAATAATCGTTCGCACAACAATCCATATTGGATCAGGGCCTTGAAGTGTGTTAGAGCACTTCATTCAAGACCGTAACGGTACACTACAGAGCACTGTAGGAGGCAATGTGGTCAGCATTACGCTCGCCCGAGATTATTACCCTGATTTGACTCAGGTACTCATTCACAGCTGAGTCGACTGGTATCCGACGTCAAATCACGATACAAACCCCACTGCCGCCAGCGAGATTTGAACCGCGACCTTCCGTACGACAGCCTTGTGCTCTAACCACTCAGCTATGTATTATTATGTTATTATATATTTTATTATGTGTATTTGAAATAAAGAAATGGCTTAACTATTACATTGTACTTAATTCATTTAAAAACGAATTCGCCAATCCATACAGTACGTTTCACTTCCATCCTCTTCCATCCTCTATTACTTCATGTTCAGTTTATAGTCTCAAATTGATAAAACTGATTCAGGGTTTTATCATTATGGGAAAGATAAGCAGTGAATTATATACTTACTAATTTGTCCCATTTATTCATTCAATATAAGCGGTGCTCCTTCTATTGATAAAACCCTCTCATTATACATGCATAATATATATGAAATTAACATAAATTTATGAACACATGCCATACATTAAATTAACCAAGTGCAAATACTCTCTCAATCGTAAATTTGATTGCTGTCAAGATCAAGAGCACTTGTATCCTGGCATCGTCAGCTAAATTATTAAATGATTATATAGCAATCATCATGTACCATAAATAATAATTTATCATACTTACTAACTACTATTGGACAAGTATGGCAACACTGTTTATTCAACTTTTCTCGAAGATAAAACATCATGATCTTACCCGCGATTTAAGGAGTTTTTTATTTTAAGCGAAACCTTTTACAAATAAACTTGTGACGTCATCCAAAAATCCAAGATGGTGGAAAATACGAAAAACGAGCTGACGTCTATTTTACGTTTTGAATGTAATAAATACATGCCAAATTGTTAATAATGTTGATATTTAATGTCGATGATATAACATCATATGTACGGTTAAGGTAATGAAAGGAAATGCTTTTGATATTTACTTTTTAAATCACTTTTTTCCTTCATTATTTCTCCTTTTCATATCTCAAAATCAAAAGATTCCTTTCTTGAAAAGTACGGTTATTTTTTAATAGAATGCGCGATTCTTCTTACCAGTCAAGAAGAATGTACGAGCTTATTTTAAATGCCAAGAAAATTTCGTTGGTTAAATTTATTATTTACTAGCTGAATCGGGCAGACTTTATTCACTGCATATTGGCAGATTCAGGTACCGGAAAAAGTGACCCAATCTTATGATAAACTTGCCTTTGCACTTTGAATGTAGCTGTGAAACTTCCATATTTTACAAATTTGACAGTATTTCCGAATATGCTGTTAAAAATGTTTAGATTCTTGAGTGGCTCCAGCAATATAAGTTTGAAGTGGCTCTGGCCGCTCACTCAGTATTGGCAAATTGACCTCGCCAGTGGAACAACGCATACCAGGTTTTTCTGAGTAAAACTTCAAAGCGCGACAATGCGCAACATAGTAGTCTTCATAGTAATTAAATGCTGTTTTGTTGGGATCGATTCTCAATCTTGATCGAACCTGCCGTAAGAATTCGGCTTCACGTCGTGTCTTGTTCTTCATGAATTGGAGCAGCTCACTTTTGATCAAAAATGTGTAATTCTTTGAGAAGTTTTGGCAGCTATTGAAATGGGAGCTCAGCCATGAAAAGCACATACCCATGTGGGATTATAATTGAATCAACGGGAATGTATTTCGGGTAAATACTCTTTGATAAAAAATCACTTTCAGGTATACGGATAATAATATGATATTCGATTATGCATGGGAGTGCTTAGAATTACAAATAAGACTCTCAGCTCTGCTCCACTGAAAATCCGCCATCCAATTTTGTCAATTGACACCCATGTATTACCTCCGAATCTATTCGCCCTCGCTTAGCAAGACCTGCAGTGTTGCCATCGCGGATGAATAATACTCATCTCATAGTCAGCATAACGGCGCCAACGCTTCACATGGTTAGAAGTAATACTTCTTACTCTCGAGCTTTCTGGATTGGAAATGGCTTCGATAGCGGTGGCTGAGACAAGATCACCCATCTCGTAGAAGCTTGTTATACCGTATGATTGTAACTATTCTCTTAGTTGCAATTTTTGCAGAGTGCCAACTACCCTAAAACCAAAGTGCTGCGCCAGACTCACCAACAGCGTTTCTCCACGAAGACATTAGTCTTTAGGTCTTTGGTTTATAAAAGGGTCCTTTACTCATCACGGTAATGTCTTATATACATAAAATGTTAAAATATGTGTACATGTTTTTATTTCATTTTCAATTGCAAGCAAGTACAGCGTGTCATTGTGCCTTTAGAATGTACAAATCAAAACAAAACTGTTTAGGTTGCAATTATGTGAAGAAGCGTGGTTGTTATGAAATTTGTATACAAACGTTTGCATTGTTATTGTTCGAAATGACTATGTATTCACAATTTTTGCTTATGGCTTTGAGTGAAAATTGATAAGACAAAAAATGAATAGTAACGTGAAAAGAGCGTACTTTAGTCATTAATTAAACCTAAACTGATGAATTATTAACACCGCAAATGATACTCTTCCTCGATTCTCTATATATGTTATATTCCCTTGCTAGGCTTCGTCTCGGGTCTCTCTCTTGATTAAAACGCTGCACGCGAAGCTCTTCCAACAACTGGCGAATGTCGCAAGAACACAGCCGGCGTATACATGAATTCATGAATTGCTTATTTGAGAAGAATTCGTTATCCAATCCATCCTCTATCAACGGAGTTGAAAAAATTCTTGGATAGCCTTCTTATTTACATTTCTGTAGTCGACGCAAACTAGTGTCGTACAATCTTTGTTCTTTACGATAACTTCCCTACTAGCGTGCGAAGCTGTTGATAGTCGAATTACTCCCACCCCTAACTATTGGGAAATCTGCTACCTAAGCACCTCCTATTCAATGAGATTTTTCCTACTGACCCGATATACGACTAGCATTTTATCCTTCAACTGGATATCCATTTTAAACGCTAGCTCCACTCCAATTTGCGGCTCATATGATTCGAGTAATTCTTGTACTTCGTTTTAATATTCTTGCTAATATGTACATACTCGGGGTTTTCCTACTTGCGTTCTCTCAGTAGATGATATAACTTCGAACCACTAATTTTCATTGATAATTCCTTTCGCAACAGCTTCCGTAGTTGACTCCACTACTGTATTGCTCTTTCAGCTTGTACTAATGTTTTAGGTTCCCACGGAACAATTTCTTATCATAATTATATTTATAATTTCTCATGATGCATATCTTCTACAATTTCAGCAATTATATTCAAAGAAGAAACGTACACAAACTTATCCCATTTCCATTAATTTTTCAATAAAAATGTAATTAATTTGAGGCAAACTTTCTTTCATTATGTAGACGTTTTCAAGAAAAAATCCCACTTTGATTACCTCTCAAAACTTACATTTGACGAAACGTGTACCACCTTTTTTGACCTTTTATTTGTACCGAAGTAAACAATGAAACGTACACTTTAAATTTTCAACTTATGGAATGAAATTCGCGCGGTCCACGCGCGCACGCACAAATGAAACTATTGCACCGCCTGCTTCTAAATATAATTTCTTTGATGGCATTGAAATGCTTTTTTTTATTCAGAAATTTCTCTTTTTCCGATTCAAAATACAAAAATATACAAATCTGACAGAGGCCACATCATTTAATTTTCTGTTCAATCAAATATGGCTGATATGTTCTTTTCATCTCCCTCTTACCAAGAGGATTTGACGAAGATTATGCTTTGGCTTGTTAATGGCCTATGATGTTTACGGATAAGCTTACGCAATACATTTGCAAGTCAGGGCACTTTAGTGTGGGTACTACCTATTATATATACTGTGGACTGAATCTCTACCATCCAGTTTCGGGTGTCTCTGAATCTATTCGCCCTCACTCAGTACAACCTACTTCAACATTGCAATTGCTATCTTTTTGCCATATATGGTACATATATAGCAATTTTCCATGCGACCGGGTGAACGATGTAGAATTTTTTGCGAATAGTCAATTGTTATGTACGCAGGTAGATACTAGACAGCTACCACACTCCCCCTTGCCCCCAAAAAATGAAATCAGAACGAGTACGCACGATTTCAAATTGTGTTGCTCTTGAGCATGAGCAAGATATAACGAAAATCAGATCAGCTGTGTTTAACATACCGCCCGGACTTGCCAATGTATTTTTGAGATTGACAAGTTTTGCCTATGCATAAGTCAATACGCGAAACTACTTTTTGCTTAATGGGTGAGTACGGCAATAGTAACAGAATAGCAAAAGCTCACCGATTTCTCCCTTATCAATACGATTTGACGAAAATTATGCCTTGTCCTTGTTTAGCGTCTTTGATGTGTACAGATAAGCTTCTGCAACATATTCGCAAGTCGGGTCATTTTAGTGTGGGTACTGCCTATTAGATATACTCTGGTTACGCACGCAAACCCTGTGGCCCACGTTAGGCGCCAACTCTATTACGAAAAGAGTACGGTGTTGCATCACCTTGGCACCAACATTATCACAAAATCTATCAATCAGCCAAACTCCCCCAACAGGTTTGCCAGTCGTGAACATCGACTGCGCGAGGTAATATATGGAACCGGACGGCAGGTGCTGGAATGCTAATAGTTCGACGAGATGAGGGCCGGGGTTCTGGGTTCTCAAATATTATCTACCTGCCAGGACACAGTAATTTTATCAATAGTAAAAAAAACTAAACCTACCTGGGGTAAACTACTCTAATAGAGACGTGAAGTCAAAAAATTTCAATCCCAAAGGAGTTAACCTGCCAAACGGCCTAATAAGGCAGAGGACACAATCGCAAAAAAAACTAACGCGCGCGGGATAGTGGGGAAAGGACTAACTCTGAGCGGATTCCGGCATCTACGTAACGAGTGACCACCGTCTTCCTTTCCCCTTCATGGGGGGCCAGATGACAGACAACCTAATTGCTTACCCTCTGCAGCTTCCAATATTATGGGGGAACCCTAATTACTTGAGAGGACTAATGCTTGCCTAGGGAGAGTTATTGCAAAAAACAACTTGGGTCAATGCATGATTAAATGCATGTAAATTTGGTATTACTTTTTCTTCGTTAGTTTGTATTCTTTTCAAATATTTCGAAGGAAATTTTCCTGAATGAAAATGAAAATCAAAAATTGATTAGCTGAAGAAATTCGTATCGATCATTTTTCTTTTATCTGGTTTAAAATTTTTTTGTGCGTTTTGTTATTTCAAAGGGGAATTCAACATAGCTCTCTGTTTAAAACTTCATATAATCTATGGAATTCTGAAGGTGTTGCCTTGTATTATTATTATTGTATAAATGTTATTGTATTCCTCCATTAAATATATTATTCTCCAGTAGTTTATAAATTAGAATTACCATAACCCAGAATATCCAACAAATATCGCGCACATTGTATAGCTTACTTATAAACCTAAAATCCCTACAAAAAACGAACGTAACAATATCTTTTTTCTTTTATACTAAGTTCAAGGATTGTTCGGCTTTATTTCATAACCTCTCGAAATTCAAAATGGAAGCACAGAGAATCATACTTCAGCACAGATTTCTGTATTTGCTGCTGCAACTGCTTCCGATGATAGCCGAATTCGTGAAATTTTTTTTTTTTTCACCGCTATCTTGTAGAAGTTATGCGAGACTCGAAATGGGCTCTCGGATCCTGCGATCGTCTACTATTCAACGCTCAAATGTTCGTCGGTCCGATCAAAATTTGACACGGTGGTCATCGGAATTATGATTGATAACAACGTGTACGTTCCGTTGTTCGCGCAAATGGTGACAAATGAAACCTGGAGGAAACCATTAAAAATTCCACTCACCCAACCCTGGTCACAAATCCTCAGACGCATTAGCAGCGATTAGGAATCCAACCTCTTCGTGACGTCCTTCACGTTCTGTTGTATTTTTCTATTTATACTGAACTCCTCCTTTAACGATAATAGATTTGCACTTTCCACCTTTCTTGAGCTTCTATCAACGAAAAATTTTAGGCAATTAATTTATACTCATGTGCGGATATTCTATTGTTTTCATCAGGCTCGCAGGAATTATATATATGAAGCCCTGCTGCTAACTCGCCATAGATTCAATAGGAATACGCTGGCTCATGCAGGAACGTTCAACCAATTATCCAACTGAAAAACTCATACCGCGCTAGTTATTTGTACACACCCAAAACAATTATTTCGTGCAATTTCCTATTTCTTAGTTTTTCACTATCAAAGAGAACGACTTTGTAATGTAATATGAGGGTAGAATGATCAGAGCCATCATCCTAAAGGCGACAACGATCTAAAGAGCAGAGCTATCCCAGAAACCTAAAAAAAATTGGCTAAGTTGACCGTGAAGGTCAGCCCGCAAAGATTGAAGCTCCATCAAAGTGCTCACTCGATACGTTCTTGCACGCCTCTGTGCTAGCCAGGCTCGGGAATGTTGGAGGGTCCCTTGAGCGCTTTGATCCCTCACGCTTCATCACTACCAAATCAACGTGTCTATTCCGATGCGTGGGTCCGCACCGGATTCCAAAATAAACAATACTAAGGAATCCGCGACGGCCTATCGAATAATAACCAGAACGCGAACTAAAATTTGAAAATAAAAAAAAAAACGCTCGACCGCGCGCGTGGAGCCGTAAGTCTCCGGACCCGAGTGCCGCGATCAAGAGGGGAAGATCCACGACGGATCACAGTCCCAATTATTGCCTCTTCCGCCTGAATGAGGTGTGGTCCCTGAGGCTCCCACTCTTCCTTGACATCCTCAGGCCAGTTTGTCATTTTTGAGGATGCCCTTTTATACAGGTTCTGCGGGAGCAAGAAGGAAAAGAGAGGGATGAAGTCCTCAAATTACTCCAGAATTATTCACAAATCATAGTGTATTAAAGATATAAAAAACAAATATATAAATATATAATAAAAACAAAATAGAAAAAAAATAACTTAAAGAAATGCAGAGAAAAAAAAACTAAAAGAAAAAAAAAATTTTAAAAAAAACTTACTTCAGCGTCATTCCGAGCTCGAAGGATGCTTCGGTGTTAATACGTACAGTACAGTACAGTACATATGCTAGAATCTGTAAATTCTAAAATATAAATTTTAATTGAATAGTTTTTTTGTGTCTTTTTTCTTTGTTTCAATTCTCTTTCCCTTTTATTTTCCTTTCCAAATCCGCTAGGTGAAGATGTTGTTGAGGCAAAGCCTCCCCGAAAATTTCACATCCATTGGAACCGCATTTTCTCCTTTCTTCTGCTGTTTTCTGATGTAACACTTTATTTCCACGAATGCTATAATTTTTGATGGCTAATATTAATTTAAACCGCGTCACGGTTAGTCTTTGAAGCAGTCTCGGAGGCTTCCTTTGTCAGGAATAGAGACGACAAAGGGTTTGTGCCGTTCACGAACCCCCAACAGTTCACAAAAAAACAGCCTTCCTGGTCTTCGGCCTCTCCTTTTTGCTTTAAATCACTGTGCATTAATCATTTGTTACTCTTCTCAACGATTTTAACTTATTCTCCGAATCTTTCGTTTAAAATACACTTGAGTTATGGTTTAGCACGATGTGGTGTCAGTTTTCTTGGTCGAATTCCTTTTATTTTCCTCGCGCGAAAATCTTCACACCTTTTCAAACGATTCCGACTTGCACTCAAACTGTCACTTCCTCCTCTACCAAAAAAAACGGTCCTTCCACCTTTTTTTTTCCAGCACCGCTTCGCCTCCCGTTACGTTGCCTTGAACTCTCTCGGTTCATGTTGCGGCAATATGCGCTTGCGCCGGCGGATGCGGCAAATCATTCGCCTCTGTCAAGATTAATTCGCCTGAATGCGTTCAACAATGTGCAATCTGCGGCGAACATTAGGGTAATTGCATATAAATGCATTATGTAAGCAAATTAATTAAGAAAGAGCCGAATGAGATTCCGCTCCCGTCGCGCAGCCGTGGTCACTACAGGGCAGCTGGGTTTTCGAGACCCGCTCGAGGAAAGACGGCTGAGGACCAGTGAGGCCATCACTGCTGATAGCGGCTGAGTGTTGGCGTGCTTACGAGGAAAGGCAGCCAAAGATCCAAACTTAAGTTAGGCCTTAAGGTCCTTCGCGTGAGCGACGCCCAGGTTACGACCCTCCATGTCCTCCAGCTCGTATTGAACCGTTCCGACTCGACCGATGACCTTCGCCTTCACGAACTTCTGATCCAATTTTGCATTGTACCGCTTTGCTGCACTGCTTAAGTTGAAGAGCCGCTTATACACGACATCTCCCACCTGAAATTCACGAGCTCATAACAAACTTGCTCTTCCGGATGTTCAACGTCAAGCCAGCGCGTCTCATACAGAGAGCCACTTCGCTTAAGAGCAGCAGGTGCTGGTCGAAGGTCTCTGTAATAAGCAGCAAGTCATCTAAATATACAAAGATTTGATGACGTAAGTGGGCAGGGATGACCTTGTCCATCAGTCGCTGCATGGTTTGAGGTGCATTGCAGAGCCCAAAGGGCATGGTCACAAACTGATAGAGTGGCCGACCTGGGACGGTGAAGGCAGTCTTATCCTTGGACGCCTCATACAGAGGAATTTGTCAGAACGCATCCTTCAGATCGAGACTCGTAATGAATCTAGCCTTCGGGAGACGACTGAAGATTCCCTCGATGAGAGGTAAAGAATAAGCGTCCTTCACTGTTACACTGTTCACTTTACGTGCATCAAGGTAAAGTCGCACTTTACCAGGTTTCACCACAAGGGTAACTGGCGAAGACCATGCGCTTTGCGATTCTTCGATGTCTCCCAAAGCCAGCATTCTATCAATCTCTTCGTAGAGGAGCTTTTCGATCGCGGGAGAGACTGAGAAGTGTCTTTGGTTAATCGGTTTATTACTGCCGACATCGATGTCATGTGTCGTTAGACTTCTACGTCCTAAGCCCTCCGACTTGAAAGATGGAAAACTGCCAATGATAGCCTCGAGCCTTGCTCGCTGGTGTGTCGTCAACAGGTGTTGATGGACGTTCTCGACATTTTCGATTGAACAAATGGAAGGTACAAATAAGTCCTGTGCGAGACCGAACTTGCGCACAAAATCAGCTCCAAGGTAAAGATTTTGCGTTAACGACAGGATAAGGAGGAACGACATCGATTCCGTCCGATCAAGAAACGTGATGTGAGCCGACACTCTACCTACTGTTGAGTGGCTAGTCCCGTCGGCTGTCCTGAGGTCTCGTAATCTCGTAATCTCTCGTAATCTCTCCCACTTGTGCCGACGTCATTAATAATTTTAAGGGCGAAATCCAAAGCTAAGCAACTTCCGGTGGCTCCGGTATCAATCAGTCCTGAAACACGTTCACCCAAGACTGTGACATCCGCATACGGGCGAATATCATTATTGGGCCTACCCGTGAGAATGGCAGAGTAGTAGAGACGACGGTTGCGCATATTCGCCGCCAATATTGGCGTAAGCGAAGAGTTGAGCGTTTAGGTTTTTTCGTCGCCATCTCTACTACTCCGTTCTCTGGCCGCTTGATATTGTTGCAGTCTCACGTGCAACGGCCTCAGAACCGAAGGATCGGTTTTCTCGAAATAATTGGTGGTGGTGTCAAATCCGGGTAGGTCTAAGTAGGTAGGCTAAGTTGTCGGACCGCTTCAACACGAAAGGCGGACCGAAAGTCGAGGAGACTAGTGTTGATGTGGCAAATGAGGTTTGCGGCTCCCTTCCCCGATGGAACGATTTGTCCACTTTTTTTGCAATGAGCAACGGGGACATTGTGGCTTCATGATATTAGGAGTTCCGCAACCATAGCAAAACCGACGTAACTCCCCCATACAATCTTGCCATTGGTGTCCTAGATCCCCACAGTTCCAACAACCCCTGGGATGTACAGCTTCGACCTCTACTTCGGGCATGTCATGGCGACTCGGGTTGCCGCGTACACCAGAAGGTTCGGTAGCGTCCACTTCCGACAAATGATGTTTTGGACCCGAAAATTTAGCCAACTGACGTACGGCCAAGCGATCCTGCTGGTTTTCAAATTTTTCGATCCATTCACGCAACTCACGAATTGTAGCCATGTGAATAGGGAAAATCGCCCGCATGATTTCAGGTCTTAGACTGCCCCGAAGAGTCTCCACCAGTTCAGCCTCTTTAGGTGGTTTTTGAAGTCGGGACACCAAACGTCGGATGTCTTCATAAAATTCCGCGAAGGGTTCACGATCTTTTTGAGTCCGGCTCCGAATCCGCTCCCAAAGATCAATGCCCGGCAAACGATCTCGGAATTGATCTCGGAGAACGTCCCGCAGATCCGGCCACTGAGCGTCAGGGTTGCCTTGCCGATACTCCCAGTACCAGTCTGCCACTTCCCCAGTGAACAAAGTGTAGGCGAATTCCAAGAGAATAGAAAAATTCCCTTGCAGAGTCGAATGAGCTAAGGATTCGACTTGGAAAAGGAACTTTTCTATTGGCAGCGATCCCTCAGAGCCGTCATATTTTAAGCCCCAAGAGTTCACGCTGCGTAGCCGTCCCGATAAATTGGATGGGAGAGTTAACGGAGGTAATGGCAATGAAAGAGAAACAGGTGCTGGGGGTCGATCCACTCTCGCAGGATTCTTAAGCGTGGAAGAACGCTGTTCCTCGTCCAACATTTCCTTTACGACATCCTTAGCCTCGACATCAATCGGGCTTCTAGATATGACATCGACGGCGATTCCGGTGTCACATCATATGGTCCTCTAGCTTGAGTCGCCGTGCTAGAAGTTCCCTGTTGGGTGTTGTCTGTCGCTGGTTAGGCGGAGTCTTCGCAGGTTGCCGAAGTCCAACGCTGCTTTATTCGCGCCACCCGATTATGGGTCGAGGCCCAGGCCCCTGCCTCTCGTTCGTCTTCATTCGACACAGGGTCTCCTTCGTTCTCGGATATTTGTAATGAAATTATTGATTACGCCGAGAGATGAAAAATAGTAATAATAAAAAAAAACAAATTTATCACCTAGAAAATAAGATAAATTGCAGCGAAAAAAAGAAAAGCGGAAAAAAATAAGAAAAGAAAAGAAACACGAGAGAAAAGGAGAAAAAGAGAAAAAAATAATAACCAACCAAAACCAAAAGTAAAGTAAAAATGTACCCTGAGGACTCTCTCTCTAAATGTTCAACTCCTGTAATTAACTCCCGCAAAACTCTCGGATGACCAAAAAGCCATCTCAACCTCATAATTTTTTTTCATCTGTGTGCAGAAAACTTCCACACACAGTGTTTTTTTCATGAAGAGACAACAATCGAGTTGCTCCCCGTCGTAGAGTATTAAAAAAACAAGCAAAAAGGGGTCGCGAGAATTCAATCTTCCTCGTCTGAAGTCAGAGAACAAAGTGAGGATGAATCATTGAGAACGGAAAGGCACAGCATATAGCCGACTACCTTCGTATTCCATCAAGGACTCATCTCACCCGTCACTTCATCCCTACGAAAAAGAAAGAATATTTATTTTTTTTTTCAAACGAAGAGATAGCCGTTTCACATAAAGGTAGGGAGGGACACTCCTCAAAAGCTCGGACGGCAATACCTTTCAGCTTATAGCCACAAAGGCCCATAGATCCAGAGGCTTCTGGAAGGCAATCACCTAAGAGACGTTAAATCTCAAGACAAAAACACAACAAACGACTAGCTCTTATGGTATTCTGCCAAGGATAGGGCAGGAAACTCTACGTTACAAGGTGGGAAAGGAAATTGAGGCTTAGGAACACTTGCTTCCGGGGAAAAAGGCGTGAAACCTAAAACTGGAAATCTGAAGGCAAGTGTACGTGGAGCCTAGCCGGGAACAATGTTGAGAATCTATTGATTCTCTATCCGACACCACCCAACGAAGTTGTGTGCCGAAATAGGCTATCCTCCACTTGATTCAGAAAACCTGCAAATGAGAAATTAGGCCTGGAAATGTTGGGCCCCACGTTGGGCGCCATTTGTAACGTAATATGAGGATAGAATGATCAGAGCCATCATCCTTAGTGGCCGACAACGACCTAGAGAGCAGAGCTATCCCAGAAACCTAAAAAAAATTGGCTAAGTTGACCGTGAAGGTCCGCTCGCAAAGATTGAAGCTCCATCAAAGTGCTCACTCGATACGTTCTTGCACGCCTCTGTGCTAGCCAGGCTCGGGATTGTTGGAGGGTCCCTTGAGCGCTTTGATCCCTCACGCTTCATCACTACCAAATCAACGTGTCTATTCCGATGCGTGGGTCCGCACCGGATTCCAAAATAAACAATACTAGGGAATTCGTGACGGGCTATCGAATAATAACCAGAACGCGAACTAAAATTTGAAAATAAAAAAAAAAACGCTCGACCGCGCGCGTGGAGCCGTAAGTCTCCGGACCCGAGTGTCGCGATCAAGGAAGGGAAGATCCACGACGAATCACAGTCCCAATTGTTGCCTCTTCCGCCCGAATGAGGCGCGACCCCTGAGGCTCCCACCCTTCCTTGACATCCTCAGGCCAGTTTGTCATTTTTGAGGATGTCCCTTTTATACAGGTTCTGCGGAAGCAAGGAGGAAAAGAGAGGGAGGAAGTCCTCAAATTACGCCAGAATTATTCACAATTCATAGTGTATTAAAGATAAAAAAAAAACAAATATATAAATATATAATAAAAACAAAATTGAAAAAAAATAACTTAAATTAAAGAAATGCAAAGAGTCCGGATAGCTGAGTGGTTAGAGCGCAAGGCTATCGTACGGAAAGTCGCGGTTCAAATCTCACTGGTAGCAGTGGAATTTGTATCATGATTTGACGTCGGATACCAGTCGACTCAGCTGTGAATGAGTACCTGAGTCAAATCAGGGTAATAATCTCGGGCGAGCGCAATGCTGACCACATTGCCTCCTAGTGTACCGTTACGGTCTTGAATGATGTGCTCTAACACACTTCAAGGCCCTGATCCAACATGGATTGTTGCGCCAACGATTATTATTATTATTAAAGAAAAAAAACCAAAAGAAAAAGAGAAGAAAATTTCTAAAAAAACTTACTTCAGCGTCACTCCGAGCTCGAAGGATGCTTCGGTGTTAATACGTACAGTACAGTACAGTACATATGCTAGAATCTGTAAATCCTAAAATATAAATTTTAATTGAATAGTTTTTTTTTGTGTCTTTTTTCTTTGTTTCAATTCTCTTTCCCTTTTATTTTCCTTTCCAAAGCCGCTAGGTGAAGATGTTGTTGAGGCAAAGCCTCCCCGAAAATTTCACATCCATTGGAACCGCATTTTCTCCTTTCTTCTGCTGTTTTCTGATGTAACACTTTATTTCCACGAATGCTATAATTTTTGATGGCTAATATTAATTTAAACCGCGTAACGGTTAGTCTTTGAAGCAGTCTCGGAGGCTTCCTTTGTCAGGAACAGAGACGGCAAAGGGTTCGTGCCGTTCACGTCCCCGCCAACAGTTCACAGCCCATTTCTTTAGTGTTGGACCTGCTGGCAATGTTACTTTTCCCTTGTATAGAAACCTGTATGCTCGTGGTCCAATAGAGTGAGAAGAAATGACAAAGAAATATCCTCACTACCCCAACGCATCTTTTTATTCGGATTTTCGAATTTACCCTTTCGTACCCTTCATCGAAGAAACAGTACGTTCTGCTGTTTCTAGACGTCTAAGTATTTTTGAGGTTTTGTGTGAAACAAAACCTTATTAGAATCGATTGGGTGTCTGTCTGCCCGTCCGTCTGTCTGTGTGTCTATCTGTCACACCCGATTTATTCGGAAACGGCTGAACCGATCGTCACGAAAATTGATAGGAGCGTGTAGTCTGTTGTTCCCTTTACATATAGCAGTGGCGCCATTTTGCGTTAAGTTTAAGGGAGGCTCCCTGTACATGTGAATGGAGGGTGCAAAATTTTCTTTTACAAGATGTGGCTTTGTTGGGAATCAAAGAAAAGGGCTTAATCAGTACTTTTCGAAAATGGTTCCATATTTGGCATTGGATGAAACATAGGGGAGCGAGGGCTCAAAATATGACCCACAAAAACTGTAACAGGTGCCGTTCTCAGAACCTACCCAACCGAAAAATCTGAAAAAAAACATCCGTTCCGATATCTGCACAAATAGAGTCAATAACAGAATATTTCCATATTTTAGAAATTTACCCGGCAACCCCCTTTATGTTCATCCTAGAAGTACAAAATTTGGCATGGGTATGATGAATAACATAATACACGATCTGGCCAGGTTTGAAAATCTAATTATTATTAACAAAGTTATAGGGGATGAAGCTTTGCCACTTTTGTGAATTTCGTGCACTCTACAATCTGTATGACGTCATCATCACACATCAATTCCTCAATACCACAACGAAATGAGACCTTATGAATGGGGTCGCAAAGAATTATTGTGCTTTAGTTTCTTAGTCATTTGTATATGAATATCAATCACTCCAAACAGGCATGTGTGTATGTAGGTATATAATATATGCGTGCTAATGAAGTTTGCGGGTAATGGGGACGAAGATGCTACGTTGGACTAGTGGCGTCACACGTTTAGATCACATCCGAAATGAGGATATCCGCGATCGTTATGGGGTTGCACCGATCGTGGAAAAGTTGCGAGAGAGGCGTCTTCGATGGTATGGTCACGCAATTCGTGCAAACGAGAATTCACTTGCCAAGATTGGTCTGAACATCGAAGTCGATGGTAAACGACCAAAAGGCAGACCTAAGCAACGGTGGCTTGATACGCTGGATGGGGATTTGAAAGCCTCGAGATTGCACCCAGATCAGGCATTCGATAGAGCCAAATGGCGAAGCCGATCACGAAAAGCCGACCCCGCTTGTGAACGGGACAAAGGCTGAAGAAAAAAAAAAATGTACATACGTATGCTTTTGTGCCCGAAATAAATCGGAAATATGGGTACGAACAATTTATATACGTGCATATACATGTACAGCATTCTGAAATAGGCAGTTTGTTTAGAGTGAGCATAATATCTAGGACTGTAATATGTACATATGTGTTGTAGTTTGGAAAAATATGAAGGAATATGTTGATTTTAGCTATATACGGATAGAAAAACGTGCGTTGAAGTTTCTTACATAAGATGAACACAAAACCTTTATACTCGAAGCGCGAGCTTCCGGTATTCCGACTTGTATATTTTGTGAACCGTTAGCCACCGGAAAACAATTTTCGCTGTCAAAAATTATTTCTCGATGTCATAGTCACAGCCATTCGCACTTGCATGCATCCACCACAGAAGAATTGTACTTACCAGTGATCTAAAGTCATTTAATACGCTCACAACACAATTCAGCCGTTCGTCGACACAAGTCAAAAATTCTCCCGCTTTCACCGTCTCATAGTCATCTCTATTGCCTTACAATGATCGATAGTTTCTCTCGTTGGCCATACCATCCGACACCAGATCAAACAGCAGATAGCGGTATACGACAAAAACAGCGAATCCGTTGACTCTCACGAATTTATAGCCAAGTTACGAGGACATATGGAAGACACCTGATCACCGCCATAGCGAGAAAACCCCGTTCGTGCATAAAAACCTGGCAGCTTGTTCGCAAGTTTTTAAGCGAGTCAACGCTGTCCAAAAAACGTTAGTCCAACCATACACAGGACGGCACCGTGACATTGTCTCGGATCCTATTCCAGGTGGAGATCAATGGAAAGTGAATTAACATCTGAACAGATAGATTAAAACCTGTATCCGTTGCCTCAGAAAAAGTTGAACCGGCCCAACACATCGTCGTTGCCTCATCCGGTATCGGTGTAGATCTACTATAAGCAGTATCCTTACAAAAATGACCCCACTTGCAAATGTGCTTGCAGAAGCTTATCTGTACACATCAGAGACGCTAAACAAGGAAGAGGCATAATCTTCGTCAAATCGTATTGGTAAGAGAGAGATCGGTGAGCTTTTGCTATTCTGTTTGATGACATCGGTCCGCTGCCAAACTCGATTTTCAGAAGTTAGTAGTGTAGTGTCCGAACGAATCCACCGGATACCGATGTAGAAAGCCTGAAGTAATGAAAAGTTCAATTATCATTTGTTTCGCTGTATGCGTTAATATTTGTATTTGTTATTCATTTATAAAAACTCACTTTCGAATTAGCAGTGAAAGAACACTGCACCCGCGTTCATCATGTGTTGTTTCTGGACCGTTATCGCAATTCCAGTTCTCTCGGCAGTAGGTGGCCGAAGCAAACACCTACAGGTCTATAAGTTGATTAGAGGAAAGTTACAACAACGTGGATGGCACCAAAATATTTTCTCAGCGATCGGGTGAACGGTGTAGAAGATGATCTGTCACAACACCATCTAGTGGAGAGCTACAACTTGGGTGGCACCAAACTATTTTCATGGAAAATACATATATACAGCAATTTTAATGCTGATTGGACAAGCGGTGTAGAAGTTGATGTGGCAGCCCTGAATTGCATTCTAACGAACACAGCGCCGTGAGAGTCAGTGCTTGATATTGGAAGTAATGCAAGGAATAAAATAACCGGCGATCGCGATACAAAGGACACTGATACGAAGAGAGTTGTTACGACAAGAGTGAACTTAGTTTTACAAATGTAATCAGATTAAAGCTAATAAACAAGTAAGATCCCGAGCCGTTCTAGTTTTAATATATATTGTAGTAGACACTACAAATTGGTGACCCCGCATAAAAGACAATTATTCAGTGAGTGCAATGGCTACAAGTGATAAAGTGAGTGAGGAGGATATACAAACTCTGAAGATAGATACGCGTAGAAGACTGGAAGAATTTTTACCTCCGCGTTCAGACGTGCGTGTAGACTCTATTCGCGACGTGAAACTTCCGCCATTTTGGGCACCGAGGCCTACGTTGTGGTTCGCGCAAGTGGAAGCACAATTTGCTTCAAATCGCATTACAACAGACAATGCTAAGTTCAACGCAGTGATTTCCTGTCTAGATTTTGCGATACTAGAGCAAATCGCTGATGTGGTAGAAAAACCTCCATTAGTGAATAAATACGACGAATTAAAGCGTCAGCTCATTCAACGATTTACTGATACACCGGAAACGAGTCTAACAAAAGTTCTAACAGAATTGGAGTTAGGTGACAAACGACCATCTCAATTTTATCGGGAAATTAAATCAATGGCTGGTGATCAATTGCCTGAAGATGCGGTGAGAGCGTTATGGTTGAGACGGTTACCCTCCCGCGTACGTGCGATTTTAACTGTGTCAACCGATACAAAAATGAGCGTTCTCTCATGGACGAATTTAGTGCGACATCGTCTGTGTCAAGTGTAAGCCGAAACGTGGAATTTACTCAGATTCCAAAAGAGGAACCGGCAAAGAAAAACGTGTTGGACGAAATTCTGGAACGTTTGAAGAAATTGGAAATGGGTGCACGACGAGAGCGAAGCCGTTCGAACAACCGACAACGTTCACGATCACGATCCCGACAATATGGTAACAGCGATTGGTGTTATTATCATCGTACTTTCGGGAATAAAGCCAACAAGTGTCGAGAACCGTGCTCTTTCGTTCAATCGAAGCCGGCGGAAAACTAATTCTGCCATCGTCAATACGTACGGTCAGCGATGGCGTAACGAAGAACCGTCTTTTGGTATCGGATAAGTCAAACGGGATTACATTTCTCGTCGACACAGGTGCCGATATTTCAGTTATTCCGCATACTAACAACAAGGATGTGGCTTCTTCTTTTTGCCTTTACGCCGCAAACGGTTCAATCATACAAACTTTCGGAAAAAAAACACTGAAACTTGATTTTGGACTTCGCAGAAAATTTCAATGGACATTTAGTGTTGCAAAGGTGTCGATACCAATAATTGGGGCCGATTTTCTCAATTTTTATAATTTATTGGTCGATTTGGGTCGGAAACGACTTGTTGACGGTGAAACATCATTAGAAGCAGCTACAACAACTACAATCGATTCTGCACCAACATTGTCAACTATTCGAAGAGGAGACGAGTTTCATGAACTCCTTGCAAAATTCCCGTCAATAACGAATCCGAGTATTAAGACCGCAATTCGAGAACATGTCAAACATCACATTACGACTCGAGGCACACCAGTAGCAGAACGACCAAGACGTCTACCACCGGACAAATACGCAGCAGCCAAACAGGAATTTCAACGAATGGTGGAGGATGGAATCTGTCGTCCTTCCAGTAGTCAATGGGCTAGTCCATTACACCTGGTAGCAAAAAAGTCACAGGAATGGCGGCCTTGTGGGGACTACCGTCGACTAAATGCGATAACGATTCCCGATCGTTATCCTATTGCGAATGTTGAAGATTTTACCTACAACCTCGAAAATAAAAAAGTGTTTACAACGATTGATTTAGTTCGAGCATACCATCAGGTACCAGTTGCCGAAGAAGACGTTGCCAAAACAGCAGTAATCACACCATTTGGATTGTTTGAATTTATTTATATGGCATTTGGTTTACGAAATGCCGCTCAAACTTTTCAACGGTATATAGATATTGTTTTGAGAGGCCTCGACTTTTGCTTTGGATATTTGGACGATATCCTTGTCGCTTCGAACAGCCTGGAACAACACAAGCAACATTTAGAAGTTCTTTTTAAGAGACTGAGCGAATACGGCATCAAAATCAACCCGAGTAAATGCCATTTTGCCAAAGAAAGTGTACAATATTTGGGTTATACGGTCAACAGCGAAGGGATTCAACCTTTGTCCACGAAAGTCGATGCGATACGAAACGCGAAACGCCCAGAAACTATTATGGAGCTTCGAAGGTATTTGGGACTTCTAAATTTTTATCGTCGCTTTATGAAGAATGCAGCTGAAGTACTGTTACCATTGAATAAATTGATTGGTAATAGTAAGAAAAACGATCGAACACGAATACAATGGACACAACAAAGTGAAGACGCATTTGAGAAAAGCAAAGGCTTGCTCGAAAGTACCGCATTGCTTTCTCATCCGATTTTAAATGCACCAATAGCGTTATGTACCGATGCGTCGAACTTTGCGATGGGAGCTGTACTGGAGCAGCAGCAAAATGCGACATGGAAGCCTTTAGGTTTCTTTTCAAAGAAATTCAGCAACGCACAAAGAAATTATAGTACTTATGACAAAGAACTTCAAGCGATTTATTCTGCTATTAAATATTTTCAGAGCCGACTTGAAGGAAGGCAATTTCTTATCAAAACGGATCATCTTCCATTAACACATGCGTTTTTACAGAAATTATCGAAGGCTACTCCACGACAGGCACGACAACTTGCATATATTTCGCAATTCAATGCTGAAATTATGTATGTTAAAGGAAGCTTGAATATTGTCCCAGATGCTTTATCACGGTTAGAAGGAATTGAAACAACTGCGCTGGATCCGGAAGAAATTGCAGTTGAACAACAACGGGACGAAGAGTTAAAAAATCTTTTGGATTCGACTACATCATCACTTCAACGGAAAGAATTTCCTGTAGATAATAATCGCATTTTATATTGTGATGTTTCAACAGGCACCGTAAGACCGTTTATTCCTAAACAACTTCGACGAAGAGCATTCGACTCAATTCATCGATTATCGCATCCAGGAGTAAAAGCGAGTAAGAACTTGATTCGCAAACGATATGTGTGGCCGCAAATGGATAAGGACATAGCAATATGGACTAAAAATTGCATTAATTGTCAGCGATCGAAAGTACATCGACATACCGTACAATCACCAATGCATTTTCCATCGACAGACAAACGATTCGAACATGTACATATTGATATTGTCGGACCACTGCCAGCTTCTCAGAATTTTCGATATCTATTTACAATGATCGACAGGTTTTCGAGATGGACTGAAGCTGTTCCTACAACTGACACGCTTGCTGACACAATTGCAACTGCATTCTATACATCATGGATTGCCAAGTTTGGAACACCTCGAATTATAACTAGTGACAGAGGAAGTCAATTCGAATCTTCGCTATTTCGATCGTTAACGAAGTTAATCGGTTCAAAGAACATCAAGACAACAGCATATCATCCTGCTTCGAACGGAATGATCGAGCGATGGCATCGAACATTGAAAACAGCTTTAATGTGCCACGAAACGATGAATTGGATTGATACGTTACCTACCGTTTTGTTAGGACTACGCACCGTGTACAAGGAAGAAATGAAGTGTTCTCCTGCCGAAATGATTTACGGGACATCGTTGCGACTGCCTGGAGATTTTTTTGTGGAAAACAATGCTCCAAATGATCCATCAATCTTTCTTGAAAAATTCAAACGAGACATTCGTCGATTGAAGCCTACACCAGCGTCACATCATCGAACAGACAGCATTTTTGTACATAAAGATTTGCCGAAATGCAGTCATGTTTTTCTAAGAGTGGATTCGTGTAAAAAACCACTGCAACAACCGTACACTGGCCCGCACGAAGTAATCAAGAGAATATCGGATCGCGTGTACACAATAAAAAAAGACGAAAAGGAAGTTAACGTTTCAACAGAAAGACTGAAACCAGCATTTATCTTGAATGAAAATTTGGATTTTTTGACAGACAACGCAAAATTAATAGCACCACGACCACTGGTTCGAAAAACATATTCTGGACCCAAAACAAAAAAAGTACGATTCGAGACAAATGCTTAGGGGGGAAGTACTGTGGCAGCCCTGAATTGCATTCTAACGAACACAGCGCCGTGAGAGTCAGTGCTTGATATTGGAAGTAATGCAAGGAATAAAATAACCGGCGATCGCGATACAAAGGACACTGATACGAAGAGAGTTGTTACGACAAGAGTGAACTTAGTTTTACAAATGTAATCAGATTAAAACTAATAAACAAGTAAGATCCCGAGCCGTTCTAGTTTTAATATATATTGTAGTAGACACTACATTGATATGTAACAACGCTATCTTGCGGCGAGTTACGGCAACTAATAAACCGTGAGAACTTTCTCCACTACAAAGTACATATATATATACATATACCATTTTCATGGTAATCGGTTGAACGGCTGCGGGGTCTGTCAATCACAAACGGTGTATCTATATTCATTTTTATATAATAGAATAGACTAGCTGAACCCGATAGATCCTGTTCTGCTTGTTTATATTTTTTAAAAACTGCGGATTTTGTTCAGATGCTGGAAAAAATGAACCAATCTGATGATATACCTTCATGGTAGGGAGGTCTCTCTTCAAACCCGATGGAAACTCGTGGCGGTTGACAAATCGCAGCGGTCACTCCCTCTTAGAAAGTTAAGGCGCTGCAAATGGGGAATATTTTGATATCATCATGGTAAAGTTTGATTTGCCAACCCCGCCACCGGAAGAGGATGAGGTAAACCCATAATGGCCATTTCTTTTTAAAAAATTGCGGTTCCTTAGAGAGGGGCTAGTTTCGAAACATTAATAAGCTTATTGGTAAAGCAATTATCGTAGCGATGTGCAAAGGGGATTGCAGAGAGGACTACAGCGACGTGTATAGCGTCCACACATGTACATTCTCATAGCAATCGGCTGAACGGATTCGAAGTCTATCGAAACGGATTTATTATATGTAGCAGAAACTTCCATTTTTATATAAGATTATCTGTTAAAATTAATCCTGCCTCGTGAATTTAATCGTTTGCAGCTTAGGCTAAGGCATTAGAATCCACATTTCCATATATACTTACATTTATGGTATTTATGTGCGTTACAATATATATATTATAATGCCCCGTATTTATTTTAAAACCACCGAGGGCTGAAAGGCAGGCACTTGCATTTAATTATTTTTCATAATACATCATTTCCATTCCATTTCATTAAAATCCTCTTGAAAACACATTATTGGTTCATTGTTTATTTGTTCATCATTTGATAACTCAGTTCTGTACTTTCCAAGTGCCAGCTTATTGAGTGTATTAAATGATTTTTTAAATCACTTACTATATCTTTTAACAGTTTAGATAAAAAATGATTGGGTAATAAATTGGTTAATTAGGTAATATCTTAAGGTTTTACTAAAGTATGGTGTTAAGCCGAGAAGATCTCACTGGGGCGAAGAAGGTAGCATCGGACACATGGTGCGCTCTACGCCTGTAGGCTATTGTCGCGTTTGAGGGCTACTGGAAGCCTCAATCGAAGAGAAGGTAGTGATCGACCGCGACTTACGACGATTAGAGACCATCGTTTTATTGCAGTAACCACACTCATAAACCGTCACTTATTTATTTATTGACATTAAGCGGTAACTGCAAAAATAAAATAACAGTTGGTAACTGTATCTCTCCAAAAATAATAACTTTGTTTGCCTTCCCCCTATATAATTCCAATGAACTTTAGTTGGACGGCAATTTGGCGTCACTGTACGCATTGGCGTGGTGGTACCCTTAAATGATAAAAGTATCGAAAGATGGCGCAGTAATACAATGGGTTGTAGCCATGAATGTTTGCAATCTCGAATGTGAAAATAACCGGAAGGTGGACGCTGCGAAGTCGATTTTATCTCAACTACAAATATGGTGCATCGGAATTATCGAAAGATAGAACGGTCTTGAAGCTGTTTGTAACCTAGAACGTTAATATGGATGTAGTCTTAAACATTTAATTTATCGCCTCGGAGTAGATTTCTTAGAAGCTCTCTTAAAATGGTGAAGGTGTTGGGATAACCAGTTGGAATGGGCAGAGGGAAAGCCCTTGGAAATCTGATATCTATGAAAACAAGTCGAAATACCGGAAACTGGTGCTTCGGGTATAAAGATTTTGTGTTCATTATGTGAGAACCTTTCTACACACATTTTTCCATTCGTATATGGCCAAACCCGCAAAATATTCCTTCGTATTTTTTTCAAACTACAAGATGTATGCGTACATATTACAAACTAAGGTGTTATGCTCAGCCTATACAAACAAACATTGCCTATTACCGAATGCTATACTTTTACATGCACGTATATAAATTGATCGTACACATATTTCCGATTTACTTCGAGCACAGAAGCATATTTATGTACATATAAAGTATGTATATTGAATACCGCCGGTTTAATGCACAAATATATCCACCTGAATTAGGCACTACCCCAAGTTTCAGTAGCATATACCTATAAATACATACACATGTGTCTATCTCGAGTAATTGATATTGATATATAAATGATTAAAAAACTAATACGAAATGTTTCCTTGCGAACCCCCGTTCATATGAACTCACTTTATTGTGGTATTGTCGAATTGATATCGTCATACGCGTTTTAGAATGAAGAAAATTCATTCAGCCTCATTTCGTCAGGGAGAATCTCGATAAGTAACAGCCTTTCCGTACTCTTGGAGGACATTACCGACTCTCGTGTTCGGGCACTCCTCCAAAAGTTCAACCACATTACTACGAAATGTAGTCTCTCGAAACCAGTGAAGCACGATGTTCTGCACCGCATCAACACCACTGGTTCTCCTATCTTCTCAAAGCTCCGTCCCGTACCACCCCAGAAGTTAGCTGTAGCACGAAAGGAATTCGAGCAGCTAATGCAACAGGGTATCTGTAGACCTTCAGACAGCTGTCGATCATCCCCAGTCCATATGATCCCTAAGTCAATTGGCGAACGGCGCCCTGCGGGGACTACGGAAGGCTAAACGCCCAGACCCAGACCGATACCCCATACCACTCAACCACGACTTTGCGCACCTTCTCGCAAACTGTTGCATCTTTTCGACTTTGGACTTAGTCAAGGCCTATCATCAAATCCCTGTAGTTCTCGAAGATATAACAAAGACGGCAATATGCACACCCTTTGGACTCTTCGAGTTCACCCGGATGACTTTTGGGCTGGGCAACGTGGCGCAAACCTTTCAAAGATTTATCCACTCGGTCCTGCAAAACCTTGACTTCTGTTTCGTATACCTGGATAATGTTCTGGTCGCTTCTTCCTCAGAGTCTGAGCATTTGGCCCATCTCGAATGCATTTTCCAACGTCTCCTTGATGCCGGACTAGTTCTAAGCGTAGAGAAATGCAAGTTCCTTCAGAATCAGGTGAGATTCCTCGGCCATTCCATTACTCCTGATGGAATCCAACCCGACCCAGACAAAGCGCAAGCAATTTCAAGATTCCCGCGTCCTAAGACAGTGAAAGAGCTGCGGAGATTCTTGGGCATGCTAGACTTCTATCGTCGTTTCCTGCCCAAGGCCGCTCACCACCAGTCTGTTTTGAACGCGTACTTGTCTGGTCCCAAACACCAAAAACACACGAGTGATTGCGTGGTCTGAAGAGGCGGTCTAGCAGCTTGAAAAATCCCTACAGCACCTGGTTGATGCTACACTCTTGTCATTCTCTCAACAAGATGCACTCATAGCCGTATTCGTTTATGGTTTTAACGTTGCAGCAAGTGTTTTCCTCTTCACCAAATGATAAATCAAATCTGGCAACCGTTGAGTTTTTTCTCTAAGCAGCTGAACTCCACTCAACGAAACTACACCACTTACAATAGTAACTGCTACTGATCGCCGCATATAATCAAACATCAAATACTTCCGTTCCTCCCTAGAAGGCAGGCCGTTCACAGTGTTCACAGGCCACAAGCCTCTAACGTATGCTTTAAAACAAAAGCCCAGCAAAGCGTCCTCTCGTCAGCTTCGACACCTGAGCTTAATATGCCAGTACACTTCTTACATACAGCACGTGTCCGGCAAGGACAACATAGCTGCTGACGCATTGTCACGTATCTCCGAAATAAACATCCCGCCTCAGTCGACTTTCCGGCTGTCGCCAAGACACAAGAAAATGTCGCAGTATTCCGCCTCAAGCCCAACCCCAAATACAAATTTCGAGGGTTGCCTATCTTCAGCTCAAACCTCACTATTTTTTGCAAAAACTCGGGGAAGGGACCTCGGCCATATATTCTGGTCACTCTTCATAAGGAAGTATTCCATGCAGTTCATGATTTGGCGCACCCGGGCATCAAGACAACGAATCGGTTAGTTACCGAAAAATACTTCTGGCCCGCTATGAACAAGGACATCAGCTCTTGGGCCAAAGAGTGCATCGCGTGCCAAAAGTGTAAGGTCACCAGGCATGTAAGAAAAGAAGTGGGCTCACTCCCTCGAACGATAAAGCGGTTCCACACGATCCATCTCGAACTCATAGGCCCTTTGCGGGATTCGCACGGCTTCGAGTATTGCCTCACAATCATCGACAGGTTCACTCAGTGACCTGAAGCACTACCTCTGGCTGATATTACAGCACAATCTTGTGCCGAAGCCCTCTGTCGAGAATGGATTCCTCGCTTTGTGTCCTTGCAGTGATAATCACTGATCACGGTATGCAGTTTGAGTCCACACCGAACGCTTAAATCCGCCATCATAGCTCGCGACGATCCTTTCTGGACACAGGTCTTGCCTATCGTCCTACTTGCTCTCCGTACAGCCCGCCTGGCATATTTTGGTGGTATATGGGGTGAGCCTGAGGCTCCCGAGCAACCCGGTCTTTGACAGAAGATCGAGTCTTACAGACTCAGGATTGCTGCGTCTGCTGCGAGAAAACTTAAAAAGAATCAAACCGACACCACCCACCCGTCACGCATCCGTCGTAGCCAGCGCACCCAAAAAGCTCCATAAATGTACGCAAGTTCTGGTTAGGACGGATGCCGTCTGGAAGCGGCTGCAACCGCCTTATGAGGGCCCATATCGTTTGCTCGAGCCGAGAAGGCCCAAACCCAGACTACCCAAAAACGGTCTCCTTATCCAGGCTAAAACCATTGTTTCGAACTGACAAAACTCCTAACCAACGGCCCGGTACGCTGTAACATTCCGGGTTCAGCCGCTAAAACACCTGATTTCAGGTGGGGGCTGAGTGATGTGGCGCGGCAGCTTGAATTTTAATTTCCTATGCGGAAGTACAGCTACCACACAACAGACGCCGCTACTAGAGCTCTCCACAGCGGGAGCCAGTGAAATCGCTAGGCCGCGAAGCAACAACGAGCCGAGTGGATTGAAGAGAAGCGGTACTCGCCCCAGTTAGTTCGATCCGAAAATGAACACGAGAAGGAGCAAGACTCCTGATGACCAATTAATTTTCAATTAGAGATTAAAGATTAAATAAAATGAATTAAATTAAACTGTTTAATTTACAATATTGTTAAATTTAAGGTGGAAACCCGCAGTCAAAATGTTAAACTTAAAACGTGAATAAGATCGTCTGAAAACTTTCATCAATTTAAGGGGATAACCCCTGTGAAGGCCGTTTTTGGCTTTTTTAAGAAGTTTTTTGCGAAGAACTGGATAAAGATACAAATATGAGTTTTTCACCATAGATTTACTAATATCTTGAGCGTGCATACCCAATTTTTCCAGCACGATCGCATAGGTCGTTATTGAAATACAGAGCAATTTATACACCCATCTCCAAAAAAAGATGTTTTTCTGCTGGGATAATCTTAAAGAAAAAAAATAGTTAACGGCATTTTAATGTGGAGACTTAACTACAGTCCGCAAACTAGGATTATTATATCTAATAGCTAAATAGCTAAATTTTTGGTGCCGTGTTTTGTGAATTCTGGTGTTTTTTCACAGCTTCTTCAATGAATAAAAAAAAACTACTGAATGAACCGCGATTATCCCAGTTCGCGGACCGTAGAAATATGTTCTGAATAAGTCGTGAAAATTTCAAAGAATTTCGTTTGATAGATTTTGTGCTATGGTGGCAGCCGATTTTCAACATGTGGTTTCGAGAAAAATGTATTTAAAAAGTAGAATGCGATTTTTGACCATAAAACCTTAACTGGCCATTAATCTGCTATACTTCATCCATAAACCTTAGGTTTCTTCAAGGAACACATGCCTATATAGCCTTGGCTTCAATTCTTGTCCTTTTAGTGAAGTCATTCGGACCGATAAATACGCGCTTTATTACGGCGATCGACATAAATGTGGCATAGCACTTATCACGTGTTCAATACTATAATTTCCAAAATCACTTTTCCCATATATTCTACACTATATCTATTATAGATACAATTGATGCCAAAAAAAATCGATTCCGAGGATCCGACACACGGGGCGACTCCCTTAAACACTGACGGTAGAAAGCCCGCACCATAGCCTCTTTCCGTAGTCCCCACAAACCCCCCCCCCCCCCCCCCCCCCACCAAAATACATCAAAGCACCTTAATAAACCCAAAAAGCACACAAAAAGATCGATTCCCCCTATAAAGGCACCCAACAACAACTCGACATTCCGCAAAAAGCACTCGGAAAAGATCTCTATTTTAGATACAGACTAAACCAATTTAATAATAACCACCAAAAAGCACGCCAAAAAGACGGATACCCCCATAAAGGCACTAAATACACAACTTGACATTAGGCACACTAAAATACAACTTGACACTCCCCAAAAACAACGCTATCTCAGAAACACACCAAAAACAGCTTAACATCTCCCAAGACGCATATTAAAGCACCATATCCCAGAAACATAGCAAAACATAGCTTGGTACCATCCACACAGCAAAGGTACTTATTCCAGAAGACACCAAAAAGAGTTTAATATCCAAGACACAAATTGCCCATCCAAGATACAACCCGCCAACAGCACATTTCGCCCAAAACACAGTCCGTACTTAAGGCGCAAATCCATCCAACCCCACCCAAAGACACACCCCTCACCCTAGACACACACCCGGGAACTTGCAGTGCAGAAGAGACGGAACGAGCGCGATAGCATGACAGCTTGAAAAGTCGATCGTACTATCTGGCCCCAACAATTACTTAAAATTTGGGAAAATTACTCATTAAGTGGGAGAAAACGTGGTCTCGATACGGAGCAAGTTCACTAAGCTATGGTAGTTCTAATGTTTTACATCATGCTGACATGTCATTTGGAATTGAATTGAATTTGCAGGTTTGTAGGTTTAAGGTACTGTTACGATATTTTTTTTTATGGATGGAGGTGGAAATCTTAGAAAGACGCTGCTGCGCCAGGTTGCAGCAGTGTGTGGGATTCGCACCCACTAAAACCATGCGCACTCTTCCGCCAATCCCCGCGGGACCACCGTGAAGTATTACTTCGCGGGGGAGGCTCTGGTTCGCTATACCAGCTCGTCCATGTCCCGTCTCCGTCGCGCCGCCTTTCGAGCTCGATCCAACTCCAGGAGTTTTGTCTGCACCACGGCTACTGCCTCATTTACCGCCATCCAGTTTTCCTCCGACTTCAGCATCTCTTCCACCAGGTTCAAGGTCTCGATGCCCGCCCCTAAGATGCTGTTCAATCTCCTTTTCTGCTGCAGAAATCTGGGACAATGGAACATAACGTGCTCCGGGTCCTCGAGTGTAGGACCGCATTTAGGACTGTTGGGAGACTCGTCCAACTCGAAGCGATGCAAATACTTCCTATGGCCACCGTGTCCCGTAAGGAACTGTGTCAGGTGGTAAATCAATTCTCAGTGCTTTCGGTTGACCCATTGATCGATACACGGAGTTATGTCGGAGTTATTCCACCGTTGTTGCCACTTGCCACACAACCCTCCCCTGATAGCTTTTCGGAAATCCACATTCACCTCGGCCGGGTTTGCCTTCCGTTTTTCGTAGAACCAGTGTGCCTCGCTCGCTGGAAGACCTATAGGGATCATTCCTGCGATGACACACACTGCCTCCGTTGACGCCGTCCTAAATGCGCTGCACACCCTTAGCGCAATTGACCGGTATGCCGAGCTTATCTTCCTCCGGTTGACAGCGTGGTTCAACGCTCCCGCCCAGACAGGGGCCGCGTATAGCAGGATCGACCTCACCACTCCCGCGATGAGTAGCCTGCGACTATACTTCGGTCCTCCCACGTTAGGCATCATCCTTGGAAGGGATGAGCTGGCATTTGCTGCCTTCTCTCGCGTATAATCCAAGTGTCCCTTGAAACTCAGCTTGGCATCGATCATCACCCCCAGGTATTTGACAACCGACACGATTACCAACCTGGATGGTAACCGTGTTGTTCTTCCTACGGTTGGTAATGAGGACCGCCTCCGTCTTTTCGTCCGCCAGGTCCAGCTTGACCATTCGTAACCATGACTTGATGGTATGAATGGCTTCATTTGCATAAAGCTCCCCGTCCTCGGGATGCTTTGCAATTGCAACTACCGCCAGGTCGTCCGCAAAACCAATCAGCGTTGTCTCCTCCGGCACGCGAAGGCCAGGCACTCCGTCGTACATTATGTTCCACAGCAGTTGTTTCAATACAGAACCTTGAGGCACACCTGCTGTCACAATGTACTCCTTCGGCCCGTCGTCCGTCTCGTACCAGAGAAGTCTGTCCGAAAAGTAACTCTCGATGAGCCGAGCCAAATACCTAGGAAGACTCAGTTTGGCCAAAGCGCCCTTAATCCAGCCCCAGTTGGCTGAGTTAAAAGCATTTTTGACGTCCAGCGTCACCAGAGCACAGCATTTGCCCATGGCCATTGCATTTCGAGCCAATTCCGCGACCTTTGCTACTGCATCAACCGTAGAACGGGCTCGCCGAAACCCATATTGCCGCTCTGAAAGACCACCCGCAAGCTCGATGAACGGGAGCAGCCTGTTGTATATTACCCTCTCCAACATCTTCCCCATGGTGTCTAAGAGACAAATAGGGCGATATGAAGGGGGCATGCCGGGTGGTTTTCGGGGCTTCGGTAGCAACACCAGCTTCTGCCTCTTCCACTGGGCGGGAAACACTCCTTCCGCCATGCACGATTCGAATGTGCTTGCGAACCACCTTGGTCTGGCCTTGACCGCCACCTTCAGAGCTCTGCTCGGAATTCTGTCCAATCCCGGAGCCCTGCTGTCCCCAATACGTCTGCAGATTTCCCAAAATTCCTCTTCGGTAACATGAGGGATCGAGAAGACGTCCTGCTGAGCTGCAAGTTGGGGTTCTCTTTCATCCTGCTCCTGCTGCGGGAAAAGAGTTGTAATTATTTGCAACAAGAGCCGTGGGCATGTCACTTGAGGTGATTTTCGACCGCGGATCTTCTTCTTTACAACTTGGTAGGCTGTACCATACGGATTCGTATTAGCCTCTATGCAGAGCTTCTGGTAGCATTCCCGCTAGCTTCTCCGAATGGCCTTCTTAAGGTTGCTTCGCAGATCCGTGTATTCCTCCTCACGCTCCTGTTGCTCCGGCCTTCCCCTTGTCCTGTGGGAAAGTCTCCTCGCTCGGAGACAAGAGGATCTCAAGGCAGCGATCTCCGTGTTCCACCAGTAGTTTGGCCTCTTGCCGTGGTGCAAACGTCGTCGTGGCATCGTAGCGTCGCATGCTTCGGTTACACGCTGAGACAGCTGTGTGACCCTTTCCACCGCTGTTCCATCCGGATCATGGGCTCCCTCCAATGCGGCCAGGAATGTCTCCTCGTCGAAAGCTCCGATAGACCAGCCAACCGCATTAGCCTTTCCACCTCCAGAGCGTCGTTGACTGCTTCCCCGGTTCCCAATGTGGAGGAAGATGGCTTGGTGGTCACTGTGGGTGTAGTGCTCACTCACTTGCCAAGCCATCTCCCTCACCAGTGAAGTGCTAACAAATGTCAAGTCAACAATCGAACCCGACCCTCTTCCTCGAAAGGTGGGCACGCATCCAACGTTGGCCAGCACGATGTCCAGCTCCGCAAATGACTCCAACTGAATTTGACCTCTAGTGTTCGTCAATCGGCTTCCCCACTCCAGGGCCCACGCGTTGAAATCGCCCGCAATGATTTTAGGGCTGCGGTCTCTAGCGTCCAACACCAGACTGTCTAACATCTCCTCACATTGTGCTAAGGTTGCACTAGGAGGAGCGTAGCAGCTGTAAATATGGACACCGTTGACCTTCGCCCTTATAAAACCGGCTGCCGGGGGGGCCATGACTTCCTGAATGGCCTGTCTTCCGCACGCCCAGATTGCGGCGTTGCCAGACGCATCCACCGCCCAAGTCGCACTGCCGTGGTTTCTGTACGGCTCGCAAATAACCGCGACATCCACATTCGACTCTCGAATGGTTTGCGAGAGCAAGTCCTGAGCTGCCCCACAGTGATTGAGATTGATTTGTATCAATCTCATTTGCCTGTGCGGTTCAGCTCCCTCCTATATACCGGACATCTGCTGCTTCCCGCAACATGCCGGTCGTCCACGCCCTCTTTCCCACTACATAGCATACACCGTGGAGCTCCGGTGCAATCTTTGATGAGGTGGCCCTCTTCCCCACACTTCCTGCAACTCCTCGACCTATCATGCTGGCTAGTGCATGCCGCCGCAAAATGGCCGAAATCAAGGCATCTGAAACATCTCTTTAGAGATATTTGCTCCCTGAGCCTGCACACGACCCAACCTACTCTTACCTTGCCCGCGGTAATTAACTTAATAGCTGATTCCGCCGGCAAACTAATAATAGCGATCTGTGTGCCGTCATATGCCTTCTTCATCCTTTTTATGGCACTCTGGTCAATATCGCTAAGGTTGAACTGTTGCTTTAGCGCAGCGCGTGAGGTGACCTCATCTAGGTCCTTGCATTCAACCACTATCTCCTGTTTCCGGGCTCTTACCTCAGCTTCCTCTCCTAGTACACTTTCCACCTTCCTGCGGAAGTTATCGGTCCACTTGTCGGTGGATCTACTTAACTCCAGCATCAGACCCCCTCTCTGTGTTCGCCTGGTACGGCTCACACTATCTCCCAAATCCTTCAATTCCGGGTCTGACTTCATCTTTCGGAGGATATCGGCATAGGACACATTTCCCTTCTTGGAAATAATTATTATTTCCGGGCGGAGCTTCTTTTTGTCCTTTTTCCTCTTGTTGCTCACCTTAGTCCATTGTTCGGGCCTCCGGGCGTTGGTTTCTTCCTTTTTTGTAGGTGTTTTGGCTGCAAACGTGAGATTACCGACTTTCGCGGGTGCTCTCGCCGCCTCCGCCTTCTTTAGTGAAGAGGCTTTTTTCTTCTTCGGGACTTGCTGTGGTCCAAGAGGCTCGCTGGTACCGTCTTTAGCCCGTTTTCCTGTCTTCCCGCCTGCCTTATCATGGGGAGGCGTCACCTGCGTTTCCCTTGTGACCTTGCCAACTGACGCTTGGGAATTCTTTTCTTCGAGTGCGTTGATATAAGATAATTTAATGCCTCTTATCAAGGCTCGAATATTTTGGCGGATATTCCGCCTCTCCTTGATGAACTCGCATAGTTCATTTATTCGTTCCCCGAGTATAATGAACGCCATTCCGGTATGTTCCCGTTTGCTTTCGTGCCTTGCGCCACAAGGAATGATGTCGATTAAGGGACTATTCATGTTTCTTTCAGAGTCCCGCGACAAATCTCGACTACCAAAAAGAACTATTGTTCTCGGTGGTGATCTCCCAAGCTTCGAACTCCTCCTAAAAGGATCCGGTGTGAACCTAATTTCCACTCCACCATTATCTCTTGTAGCATTAGATGCCACAGTAGCCAAGTTTCCCACTACTGAGGCACTGCGGTCGTTGGATATCGACGGCCGGGAGCCCGCTTGCTCATTTCCAAAAACCGCCGGCACTGGGTTTCCGAAGCCCTGCACCGTAAAAAAACTACTACTCTTCCATATTTGGTTTAATTGACTGTTACGATATTGCCTGGGGTCAAGCAGTGCACTGCAGGATAGACTGATGCGGAACATAGCTCCCTGAGGCCAACCTATCTCTCTCTAAGGATGAGCTGTCTCTCATCTGGGACGGTGTGTGCCTTTTCAGGGGCCAAGCCTCTCGTCTACCAAGACCGTTAGTGAGTGGTGATAGCCACACCCTGTACGAGGTGACCCTACTATTAACAAAACGCTACGGATCTAGACTGGGGAGTCGAAAAACACCTCCCCCAATCTAGGGTGTCATGCGAACCGTGCCCATTGGATAGTTTGCAGTCGGGGGTAACTGACTGTATTCGAACGAAGCCTCACTGATACTTGGCCGCCTCAGTGAGTAAGTTAGACCTTACCGTGCTACGGGGGGCTATGGTACGGCGGACCTCTTAACCCCCATACTCGTGGGAATCAAATGAGTACAGAACAAGAAAAGAAAACGAAAACCAAAAAAGCGGGGCCCCGTACCGCACCAAAACTGGTTAATCAGGTGGAGGCACGTCTCCGGATTACTGAGAGCCAGGTGACTACACCCATAAAGGGAGAAGTTGGGACGTCAAGCAGTGGATCCAAGGTGAGCATTGGTATACTGCGTGGACTACAGCCAACGAACACCTCTGCTCAAAGAGCAGGGACCAGCAAAAGCACGTCTGACGTGGAAGGAGACAGGTCTCAGCGGCGCCGGGGTTAAATGGTACCTGCGCTATCTGAAGGAAGGCCTGAAATCAGAAGAGGCCCTTAATAAGGCTCAGAACAGACCTAAGCCATCTCTACTGGAGCCGAGAAAGCGGGGAGCAGCAGAGATCAGCCCGCATGAAGGGAATGCTCCCAAAAAATCCAGACCTGAACCCAAGGGAGGAGAAAACCCGGGCAGGTCAAGAGTGAAGGCAGGACCCAGAAAGCCCGCCATTAGCTATGCTAGTGCGGTCAAGGGCATTCGACTGGCCATACTGCAAAAAAGGTTTCCCGAGCAAATACTCACTCGGGAGGAACAGGAAATCATTGAGGAACTTGTCGTCAAGCAGATGATCAAGGGTTGGACGTCGAAACTGGTGTTCACCGGGATACGCTTTCGACCAGGCCTTATACTGGTGGACTGCGCGACGGGAGGCACCGCAGACTGGGTTAGAACCATAGTTCCTAGATTGCCAGGCTGGGAAGGGGTGGAACCGTCAACATGTGTTGGGGATGACATACCAGGAGCCCACATGGTGACAGTTTTTCTGCCAAAGGCCGCGGCAATAGAAACGGAAGACCTTATGGGACTCCTAATTGCTCAGAATGAAGATCTCCATACTCGACTATGGAGAGTCTTCAGAAGCAAGGTGGAGGGCAAGGGTAAACTCCTCACGATCGGGGTAGATGACCGATCCCTGGAGGCAATTAAACGTCGGAGTTGTCATATCAACTACCAATTTGGCAACGTACCCGTGCATGTGCACAAGGAAAAGCCGAGGAAAGAGACCTCGGAGGAGGCATCGGGTGAAAAACTTACCGAGGTTCCTGAAGAAGTCGCGGAAGCATAGAGGCGGAAAGAACTGGATCAACCAGGGAAATAGACCCGCTGCCCAGTGAAGAGTAGAAGCTGTACGACCTAGACATCGGACTCCTAGGGCTCAGGGTGGACAGGGACGCGCAGGAAAGCGCCATGTCGGAGGAGGAAGGTGACACTCAGACAGTGGAGAAGAGCTCCAAACAATAACGGAGCCAATGGTCAGCACTAAGATAGCCCAGATAAACCTTCACCATGCGAGAGCTGCATCTGCAGTGATTGCAAGGGCAAATTCTAAAGAGAACATTGGAATAGTGCTGGCTCAGGAGCGCTGGGTGTACCGGGGGCAGATTCGCGATCTGCAAGGAAGAGGCATGGAGGTAATTTGGAACTCCTTGTGAAAAACCAAGAGCATGCATAATTCTCAAACGTAATTTAAAATACAGATGTCTTTCAGAGTTCTTAACCGGGGACCTTGTGGCTATCCAAGTCTCATTCCTCTCAGCATTCGAGAGGCAGTTGTAGCATCGGGATACTTCCCAGGAGACGAGAGCCGGGCTCTATCGGAACAAGTCGCAAAGCTGACGAAGTATTGCGAGGAGTGGGTGTTACCACTTCTTCTCGGCTGCGATGCCAACGCCCACCACGAAGTCTGGGGAAACAGCGACACTAATCGTAGAGGTGAGTACCTTCTCGAATTTATTCTTAGCAATAAGTTAGAAATATACAACGTAGGAAACACTCCAACATTTGCGACCAGCATCAGACAGGAGGTACTAGATATAACTCTAGGAAATACTCTAAAGAACGGGATGGTCAGGAATTGGAGGGTGTCGGACGAACCCTCAATGTCTGATCACAGGATAATCAGATTCAACATTGATGGTAACTCTGAAATAGAATAATAAGGAATCCCAAGAGAACGAATTGGGAATCCTACACAACCTAGACATCAGGAGCGAACTGGTATTGCAAAAGGTGGTGGAAAACCTCAACACAATCTTTATTGACGCATATGAGGCCAACTTTCCGGCCAAGACAGTCAAGTCATCAAGGGTTGTACCATGGTGGAACAAGAACCTAGCCAGAATGAGAACAGAGGTACGAAAACTCTTTAACCGAGCAAAACTAACCGGGGACTGGCGGAGGTATAAAAATGCACTGACTGCGTATAGCAACGCGATCAAGGAAGCGAAACGGAACAGCTTTAGGGAATTCTGTGAAGGGATTGAACAGCTCACAGAAGCAACCAGGCTGTACAAGGCTGTAGCCAAAGACGGGGGAATATCCTCTGTCTGCTTGAAAAAGGAAGATGTGGCATTCACTGAGAATGAGGAGGACAGGGTACACCTGCTTCTCAGAGCTCATTTCCCGGGGTCCTAGCCTTCGGTGGCAGGCGTCAACAATCTGCCTGACACCCCAACAACGAATAAAAGGGGAAGGAAAGAGAGCTGGAAACTAGCAAAAGAGGTATGCTCAAAAGCTAGGCTAAGATGGGCAGTGGGAACTTTTAAACCAATGAAATCTCCCGGAGTAGACGGCATTTTCCCAGCACTTATCCAGAGAGGCCTAGGAATTATCTTAGAGTCTCCCCTGAGGGTGGTAAGGGGGAGCATAGCACTGGGTTACATACCAAGGGCATGGAGACGAGCAATAGTGGTCTTTATTCCGAAAGCGAGTAAAAAGGATCCTTTTCACCCTAAATCTTTCAGACCAATCTGCCTAACATCGTTCGTACTCAAAACGGTGGAGAAGGTCATAGTCCCCTACATCACTGTCAACACGCTTACCGGGCAGGACGGTCAACTGAAGTTGCTCTGTATCAGCTGACAGAGGTACTACGGGACGCCATAGAAACAAAAGAAATTGCACTGTGCGCGTTTTTGGATATCGAAGGAGCAATCGACAACACATCGCACACAGAGATACAGGATGCCCTGAGCCGCAAAGGAGTTGGAAACACTCTGGCACTCTGGATGGGCAAAATGCTAGAAAGCAGACAAATAGAGGTACAAATTCCAGGGTGGAGTACTATCGCCGCTGATGTGGAGTATGAAAGTGGATGAACTCCTGGACGTGTTAACTAATACTGGAATACAGGGCTACGCGGACGACATTGTTTTAATCTGTACGGGCAAATATGAAGATACCCTATGTGATAGAATCCAAACTCGATTAAGGGTTACTAGTGTCTGGTGCAGGAAGGTGAGACTGCGGATCAACCCAACCAAAACCACCATAGTACCATTCACTAGGAGGCGTAAGCTGGATCACCTGAAAGCCATAACATTACATGATATGGAGGTGAAACGAGAAACAGAGGACAAATATTTGGGAATCACGCTAGACCAAAAATTACTCTGGAAGACACATGTCGGAAACACTTGGTGGAAAGCCAGGAGGGCTCTGATGACTTGCAGATCCATAGCAGGAAAAAAATGGGGTTGCAGCCCGAAGATACTACTTTGGATATGTACTGCAATAGAAGAAAGAACCCAACTCAGCACACAAGCCAGTGAATTACATAAGCTCCAAAGGGCTTACGTGTGTATCAGTGGGGCAATGAGGACATGCCCAACGGCATCCCTGGAGGTCCTTTTGGGATTAACCACTCTCCATCTGCACATACAGATGCAGGCAAGGAGATCAACATTCAGGATGACCGGTAGTATGAGTGAGGCGGGGAGCTGCCTAAATCGAAGGAAGATTGTTATCCTTTCTAGGCGGTATCCCGAATTACTGATACCGAGGGACAACATAACAACGAGGTTTCACCTCGATAAGAAGTTTGAAACACGTTGGAGTAACAAGGCAAACTGGGAGAGCGTGGCTGCGACATACGGCTTAAACCAGCAACTGACTACTTAGTACACTAATGGATCCCTCACAGCAGAGGGAGCGGGTGCCGGTGTCATTGGTCCAAGGAAAATGTACTCTGAGCCAATGGGCAGGTACACTAGCATATTCCAGGCGGAAATATACGCCATAGACAAATGTGCTTCCTTTAATCTGCAAAGGAACTACAAGGAGCAGAACATAGCTATTCTCACCGATAGCCAAGTAGCGATCAGGGAACTCAGGTCCAACCAGGTTAACTCTAAACTGGTGTGGGAATGCCTTGAGAGACTGAATACACTCGGCTCGTCCAACAAGGTCTGGATACTTTGGGTTCCACGCCATGCTGGGTTGGAAGGCAACGAGGCAGCGGATGAACTACCCAAGAAGAAAGCAGGGATGCCTTTACACGGGCCAGAACCCTTCTGTGGAATCGGAAACGGTTTCATGGTTATGAATCTAAGAAATGAAGAGAAACGGTTGAGGGAACTATACTGGGCGGGCCTACCAGGGATGGAGCAGTCCAGGGTACTTATTGGGGGACACGAACCCATGCGTACAAAGGATTGCTTAAACCTCACCAAAAAGAACCTCCGAATCATAGTGGGAATTCTCACTGGTCATTGTCGGCTGAATTATCACCTAGGGAAGCTAGGGATATCTACGGACACTGCCTGCAGGTTTCGTGAGGAGGATGACAAAATCTCTATACACGTCCTTGGACAGTGTCCGGCACTTGTGCAACAAACAATTAAGTGTGCCCAGTAAAAAAATGCTTGAGTGAAATAATAAAAATTTTTCAACCTCATTCCGGTAAGGAAATGTGCAAAGTGCGTAATATGGATAAAGAACAGTTGGAAAATTAATGCTGCGTGCCACAGCAATAAATGCAATCAACGCTAACCAGATTAGCATGGCACATTGTGTGGATGTAGAAAAAATGAACGATCCCAAAACCGCAAGTGTACTAGTTAATACCTGGAGAAGAAATGTACTTAAACTGGCATAAACCGGTGCATCAGTATAACTGGGAGAAGAAAACTCAGCCCGCAACCATCAAATCAAGAAAAAGAACCATAAAGTGCCAAAGATGACACCCAGCGTAGATGTAACTACTAGAGTATCCTAGATACAGAGATATCATCTGAAGAGAAAAATGAAACGACCCAGGAGAGCAAACGGCAACACATTAATAAAAGGGGAGTAATAGGGGAAAATAACTTCTATGATGCCGCCCTTCGAAAAGGCGACATCAAAGAAACAAACATCCAGGTACTACAGGAGGCAAAATACTACCAAGGGACCAGCTAGCTCCAAAGCCGTAATATCAAATTTTATACATATCAGCTGGAAAGTGCCAAGGGACTAGTGGTAATAATTAAAGCCATCTAGTCAGAAGTCAACGTGGAAGAAATTGAGCAAAAGCTGGGGAGCAAGAGCTTTGAAACAAAAGCAATATACAATGTAGTGAACAAAGGCAAGATACCTCAGCCAATGTTTACGATTGAACTGACACCTGCAAGAGGCAAAAGGCATCCTACATACGATCTCCAGTACATTCTACATAAAAGAGTATTAGGAGTGGAACCATATAAAAGATTTGCCACTCTACAATATCAACTGCCAAGAATTTGGACATTTTAAAACTACTGCAGATTAATAAGTATTGGAAAAGTATATGAACAGGCAACCTGCTCCCCACCCAATAGCTCACCCTTGCCCGGACACGCTCCATCCCGGCAGACAACTATATGCAGGCATCGTTAGGAATGTACAATCAACTCACACATCCGCAACACAGAGCATCAACCAACAACAACTTACCCTACTAATCGACGAAATACAAGTAGCTTTGTGTAAACAATCAGAGCTATTACATCAACTGTAAATGGTTTCAGATTAGCTTCTTGGAATTCGAACTGACTCATCAGCGGTAAGAACAAACCAGAAGCTTTCCTAATTGCATATAATATACACATAACGCTAATTGCAGAGACGCATTTCTTTAGTGAAAACAATTTCAAAATCCATGGCAACACACACGTACCATAAAAATCACGCAGAAGGCAAATCATACAATGCTGCAGGCATCCCCATAAAGAATAGAATTAGACACTTCCCAATGACTTTCAGGCAAACTCGTCACCTCCAATATACAGCAGTGCAAATACATGTCAAACACAAAACAGTGCGTATTGTTGCAACCGATTGCCCCCCTCTTTAGATCCCTGGGACATTGTTTCCTGCCTGTCGGTGATTTCAATGCAAAATCACCTCACTGGAACTCCCGCATAACAACTCCATGAGACGTTAATAATCACCAATGTATAGCAGGAGGTACTCCACCTATTGGCCAACGAATGGGTACAAAACACCAAATCTGATAGACTTGAGTATAACCAAAAATATCAACACCAGATATATCCACGGAAGCACGATTAACGACCTTTCACCCGACCACTCCCCAACCATAGTTTGCTTCATTTTCGACCCAGACCCCATCTCGTACCTAATTGACAGTCCAACAAATTGCTCGCTGTACAGTAACAGATTCGAGCCCATATACTGCCCCAACATCAAACTCTGCAAATGACATAGAAGCCACAATATTAGACTTAACAACACCAATCACAGAATGTGCCACACATGTTACTCTCAACAACAAAGCTTCACTCCTTATAACAGTACGACTCTTAACCTACTTAAAGCAAAACGTAAAGCCAAGGCGGAATGGCAAAGGGCTGTTCGCCCAAAAGCAAAAATGACTAGAGCCACCAAGGAGCTAAAAAGAACATTAGTTATCAAGAAAACCAGTAAAAAAGATATCTAACCTTTGTAAGCAACCTATCACATGGAGCAGACACTAGCTACCCTGTGTGGAACCCATAAAGAGAATCCAAAAACCCATCCAACCGATAACAGGCCTTACCGGTACCTAGGTAAAGGACCACCACCAACAGGCGAAAACATTTGCTATACACCTGTCTGAAGTCTTCAACCCAATGACCAAACAAACCTTATCAGCAACACAGCTACTGTACCTAGCCAAATCATCAGATTCTCGAAAATATAACTCCTCAAGAAAATTTACAACTTAAGTAAGGACAAATGCAAGATACATTCATATAGACTCTTCAGCCTCCTCCCAACACTATCTAAACTCTTCGAAAAACTTACACGACAATATATTCGCTCCTGGCCAGCTTTAAATACGGACACAGTTCCATAGAATAAGTACATATATTAGTTGACTGCATTAAAAATGTCCTACAAGACAACAAGTACTACGTCGGCTTATTTCTGGATGTATCTCAGGCATTTTATAAGACAAGGCATTATAGAACAAGAACTATTTACCCAGCATCGAAGATATCGAAGTGTGGTGGGTGTATCAAACCTGCTTCGTGGCTCCGTTGGTGTTCATCAAGGAAGCGCCCCTTCACCACTACTCTTTGTTCTTATTATGGACACCGTCACACGGGACATCCAACGTCCAGTACCCTATACACTGCTTTATAAAGATGATGTTTTCCTGGCGTCTAACAGAAAAAAATGATCTCATGCAACACGGTCTCAGGTTGAATCTGAATAAAACTGAATTTTTGACGACCGATCCCCGTGAAACAGGCACAATCACTGTCAGCGGCAGTGACCTGCCCAGCACTGAGCGATTTAAATATCTCGGATCAACGCTATCAGCCAATGAAGAACTGCGCTAAAAAAATTGCTTCACGCATTAACGCAAGCTGGATGAAATGGCATTCTTTGTGATCGACGTATCAAGGAACGTCCCAAATCTCAAATTTACCGCAATGTCGGTCGTCCTCTCGCTCTCTATGGTTCTGAGTGTTAACCGACTATAAAGGACAATGAACGGTGTCCTGCGGTAATGGAGACGAAGATGTTGCGTTGGACTATTTGCGTGATGGAGTTGCATCGATCGTGGAAAAACTGCGAGAGAGGCGTCTTCGATAGTATGGTCGCGTAATTCGCGCTAACGGGAATTCACTTGCCAAGATTGGTCTGAACATCGAAGTCGATGGTAAGCGACCAAAAAACCGGCCGAAAAAACAGTGGCTTGATTAAGGAGATTTAAAAGCCTCAAGATTGCATCCACATCAGACATTTGATAGGGCCAAATGGTGAGGCCGATCACGACGAGCCGACCCCGCTTGTAAATTGGACAAAGGCTAAAGAAAAAGAAAGATATCACAAACTATCGTCCACCTAGCTGTCCAATCGTTGATTTAAAGTCAAATGCAATCATCGCCGGAGTCTCGGAAAGCAATGTTCTTGGACTAATATTCTTCCTTATCTACACAGCTGATCTTTCAACTAGCACCTACAGAATAACCACTACTGTCGCTGAAGACACAACGATATTATTCTCGCACACCAACCCATTAACCGCCACCAGAGAGTGATGGAGTGGGTCAACAAATGGCAAACAAAAATAAACGTGGCCAGAACACAACAGCTCACATTCACACTCAGACCCTGCAGGGTTATTTCAATCAATGGCTCAAAAGTCCCGCAAACCAAGAAAGTCAAACACTTGGAGTTTCATCTGGACAGAAGACTGACATAGAAAACACAAATTAAAAAGAAGCGGCTAACGTGTAGAAAATCGAAACTAAGATCTAATGGTTCTTTAAGGACGCGGTGCGACTTTCCCTTAACAGAATATGCATATAATAAAGTTGAAATAAAAAAAATGTCGTTAAAAGCCAAAATGATCGTGTTGAGAAGAAATTCAGCTTCAGACAAATGCTAAGGCGTTCCCCTCAATCGACGCGTGAGGACGGATCCCGGCCCTATCGAGAAATGGATAAGAGTTCTCGACCCATAAGCAGCGTCAGAACGTAAGTTAAACAAAACAAATGCGTATCCGCACGCTAGATATTGATATCCTCACTGAGAAAATGGAGGAATTCTCAAGAGCCCTTCGGAAGAGACGCATTGATATTTGCGCTTTACAAGAAACCAAAAGGTGGCAAAAGCTGCGACATAGATCGCCAATGCGTTAAAAATCGCTTTGGCCATGTGGGTGAAAAGGCAGAGAACAACCTGTGCCATGGGGGGAAAAGGTCTGGAACACACATTGAGGGTAGCGAGCATATAGTCGATTTTATGGGCACTCATGGCCTTGCACTTGTAAATACATCGTTTATCAACTGATTGTCTCACCTTTCTACATTTTATAGTGGCAGTATTGCACCACAACACTGGACCTTTATTGCTGTCTTGTGAATCAAGCAGCCGATAAAACAACGTGAAGACCGCACTGACCTGCCGCGCATTAAATTATGACAATTTAATGAGAGGAGCGAAGAACTGATCTCACGTGATTACCAACCATGTTGAAGAAACGTGAAACCAAGTTAAAAACACCATCTGCAAAGCGGCTTATTCAATCCTCGGGGATTACCCAGCCCGGTAAGCAATTCACCAACCAATACTTGACTTTGGAATGACTATGTTCAAATTAACGTCCATAAATCGAATCGAATGATATCGGAGAAAGCAACAGGACCTGGCAACATGGCATCGGAACTCTGGAAAACGAAGAACTGGGACCCGGCACTATTGCGCAGGAAGTTTTCAATCGTGTTATTGTCAAGAAAGTACAACAGTTTCAGAAAGGTGGTCTAACAGAATGTTCAAATTACCGTCCAATCCGATTACTTTCCGATACCATGAAGACTTTTGAACGCACTCTTGACAACCGCATTCGCGAAATCGTTGAAATAACCGTGAATCAAGCCCGATTTGTCAAGAACTGTGGAACTACTGACGCAATACAGATTGCACTGTTACTCATGGAGAAACACCGTGAGAAGCATCACCCTCTTTACATTACATTTCTGGATTTAGAGAAAGCGTTTGCACGTGCGTCACACGAATTCACCTGGTATGCTCTGCGGAAACATTTTACACCAGAAGAACTCGTGCGCTGGATTCAATTGCTCTACCAGGATCCGAAAAGCGAAGTTCGAAGTGGGCGAGTGTCTCTGTCAACTCCGGACAAAAGGCCGGCAGCAACGGTGATTTGATACGGTGGATGGTGATTTGAAAGTCTCGCGACTCCATCCAGGTCAGGTTTTGACAGAGCAAAGTGAGCGCAACCGATCAAGACGAGCCGCCCCCACAGAGGCTCAAGAAGGAGAAATAGTTCAGTTTCAGTTTTCATCTAAATATTTTGATAATCCCCCGTACAATAAACCCTAGAAATTTCAAACCGAAATTCGAAATAATTTTAAAATTATAGCCTTCGAAGTGTCCGTGCCTTTACTGGCGAAAGTGCCGACCTCTCTAATAATCTCCCACATTCTGTTTCGTTTTGGACGATTAACTGCTAAATATATCTATATACATTATATGCTTCCATTCGTCGAGCTAGCGGGTGGTTCATTGGAACTGCAATATGGGTTTCGAACAGTCCACTCACGATGCAATAACTACGGTCATGGACCTAGCTCAGAAGGCATCGGCCGCTGGTAAGTCCTGAGCGGAGATGGTGCTGGATATCAGGAATGTTTTTAACTCGGCAAACTGCGGTTGGATTAAGTGCAATCTGGCTAAACTGAGTGCCCCTGGTTGCTTAGTTCGGATAATCGAGAGTTACCTCTCCGAGACACTTCTTCAGTACAAGACAACCGGACGGTCATGGTATCGCTCATAGATTTCGTCATTGTGTAGGCTACGGAATCGTTCATCCTCATGTAGGGCGCCAAAAATTCTTCGGAGGATTCTTCTCTCGAACGCGGCCAAGAGTTCGCAATTTTTCTTGCTAAGAACCCAAGTTTCCGAAGAATACATGAGGACTGGCAAGATCATAGTCCTGTACAGTAAGAGTTTGACCCTATGGTGAGACGTTTCGAGCGGAACAGCCATCAAAGCATAGCTCCAAATAGTGAAACTGAACCTGACAGAAGATAAGACGGAGGCCGTCCTTATTACCAATCGTAGAAAAACAATACTATCAAAATCCGGGTTGGTAATCATGAAATCGTTTTAAAATCGATCATTAGATACCTGGGGGTAATGGTCGATACCAAGTTGAACTTCAAGGGGCACCTAAAGTATGCGCGCGAAAAATTGGCAAAGGCTAGTTCATCTCTAGCAAGGATGATGCCTAATATTGGAGGGCCAAAATCTAGTCACCGGCTGCTTATCGCAGGGTGGTGAAATCCATCCTGCTATACCCGACTCCTGTCTGAGCGTGTGCACTGAATAACACAGTGAGCTAGGGAAGGGTAAGTTCAGCATACCCGCCAATCAGGCTTCAGGTGTGCAGGCGTATAGACCGGTATCTGCTGAGACAGTGTGTATCATAACGGGAATGATTCCCTTGGATCTTCTAGCGAATGAGGCACACCGTTTTCACCGGAGAAGGTGAGCGAATCCGACCGAAGTAACTGTGAGCTTCCGAAAAGCCACTAGGAAGGAGCTGACAGGAGATGGCAGCAACGATGGGATAACTCCGAAAAAGCCCACACATGGCATGAAAGCGCTTTTCAGTGCGTTTAAATCTGACGTAAATCTGAAATGCTTATGAGTAAGAATTACAACTACTTTTTCAAAAACTGCTACTAGATTGCTCTAGAGAAATGATTTCCATCAATACTGAAACCAGAGCACCGGAGTCTACTGCGAAGAGGAGACCATCCAGCACAGGTCGGTTCATGACTCCCGTAAAGTGAACATCATCTACGACGAATCGAAATGGCTGTGTACCTAAGTGCGTTGTTTCTATATCAACGTTATAATCTCTTCTATCTCTATCTCTTTTATATCAACGTTATAATCTCACTGATTTTTCTTAACCTAACAAAGTGTATTTATACATAAATAATCTTAATATTAACTGTGTGAAAAATAGATAATGTTTACATTGCAAATTTACATGGCATGTGCATTGATTTTGATGGGGTCAGCTATTGATTGAAGAAAAAATTGAACGATCGATCCAATTACATTAAATTACATTTGGATCGGAACGTTATGATAAATTGAAATATGCTAACTTTAAATTTTTTCTAGACGAAATGTGAAACCGGAATGTTGCGATTGATTTTAGTATATTTGAAAATTTATCGATTAAGTTTTGAATATGATTATTTTATATTGATATTATAAAATATTGGTACAATGTTGAATGGATTCAACAGCGGTGAAGGGAAAAAGTGCCTTCTATAAATTCACATGGCATAGGTGGTCGCAATTTAGCTGCCTTGCTAGCTAAGAATGCCGGTATCATGCCATTCACGGTAAAAAAGATTCGGGCAGAGATGATCTAAATCAAGTGGTGCAACTTAACCCATATAGTAGAGTCAGTGACCGGAGCGGCATCAGCTCTCTCAATTATGAAGCAGTGCGCTTTGAGCGCTTGCAAAAAATGAGGTGACCTAACGTCGACGCTGTCTGTGCGACCACTCGACAATCAACTGCCAAATGACTGCGTTGTGTTAAGTTCGGGGTTAATGGCCACTTAATGGAGAAGATGAGAAGGAGGAAACCTGCATAAATTGGTAGTGGACATCCGGCGTCGTATCGTGGATGCCCCGCTTATCGCAACGCAAAGATAGGAAGGAAACTGACGCCGAAAACGTCTCAAATGTCGCCAATGGCATCGACATTGAAAGTGAATACTTCCCCCGCATCGCTAGTTCCAGGAATCGCATTTCCGGACGTCGTTCGTCAAGGGAATGACGAGAAGCCGTGACCAGTGACGGAGGGCAGTATTGAGTCCATGATGATGACGATGCTTAGCATATGTAAAGATACGAAATGTAAATGCACTCGCATGCGGCTCAAATTAACAGCATTACAAAATCCCAGCATGGCCGCCACTAGCTCTGCGACCACAATTGTAGGGCAGAATGGTCTTCGGATCATTGCAATTAACGTCAATTTCATTGTAGGGATCCATCGAAGAGCATAGCTCGTCAATTTCACTGCCAGACAAAAACCTGTCATTGTTCTGATTTCAGAAATCCACCTCCATCCGACACATTGCATAACGTTCAAGGATTTCGAATTTGTAAGAAACCAGGATTCTATGGGTTGCCAGTATGGTTTTAGGCAGTCTCTTGTATCATATTTTCCCTGCCTAGGGAAGGGAATTTATACATTCTGTCTGTCTATGCAATGGGAAGCAATCGGGCCAAGTTTAAGGAGGAGTTCCTTTCCTTGTTTACCATACTCAAATTACATAGATTGCATAATTGGTGATCTAAATGCCAGGTATCATTCCCAAGATCAAAATTCGAAACAATATGGAAGGTCTGAAATAATAAAAACCTTGTTGTTCCTTTTTCGTTGGTGTGGATATTTATTCTTGCAAATACCGATATTTCGGGAACCACTTGCTCAACTTGTTCAACTTGTTAGCACTGATGAAGGGAACAAGTTGAACTTGTTAGCACTGATGAAGGGAACAAGTGGCTCCCGAAATATCGATATTTGCAAGAATAAATATCAACACCAACGAAAAAGAAACAACAAATTTTTTGTCTTCGATACGGAAAACGAAGAGTGGTGGAGCTCTCGTCGAACTGGGCCCAAAGACGACCAACAAGAGGCTATTGGGGGAGAAGGCTCTTGTTTCCAGCCTAGAACCCATGTGCTCTCTAGAAATACGGGATCTTGACTGCCTCACAGAAAAGGTCGAAGTAGAGGAGGAGCTAAAGCGTAAATGTCCAGAGGTAACCAATGCCGGGTAGGTATTACCTCTGTAAATGCTCGAGGCCAAGAACTCGCCGTGGTGGAAGTCCCCGAGCAATATGCGAGGAAACTCCTTAACAGCGGAAGAATCAAAATCGGATGGGTAGTATGCAGGGTACGAATGCGGATAATCCCCACCAAGTGCCATAGGAGTCTCGACTATGGACACACGTCAGCAGCTTGCAAGGGTCCGGACAGGAGGACAGCATGCCGGATAAGCGGTCAAGTGGAGATTAAGCGAAGACTTGCAAGGGAAGCGCGAGTTGTGTTTTCTGCAGGCATTGTGGCGCGTCTGGTGAAAGTGTCGGACACACTGCGGGCTCGGGACGGTGTCCGATCTTCAGGGCAGAATTGGAGAGGGCTAGGGTGTGAACGCCATGATCCGCATTTTGCAAATTAACATGCACTGGAGTGCAACCGCTCACCAGTTGCTAGCACAGTTTGCTGCGGAAGTAAATGCTGATCTAGTACTGATTAGCGAGCAATACCGAAACAAGGATTCGTCCTCATGGCATCTCGACTTATCGGGCACCGCTGCCATCTGGGTTCGGGACGACGTTCGACTTCGTGTTCTTGCCGAAGGCTGGGAGGACGGGTTTGTCTGGATCTGGTGTTTAGGGATAACGTTTTTTAGCGTTTACCTGACGCCGAATGAGACAATACCGGACTTTCGGCGCCGGCTTGATGCTCTGGAGGGCGCCGTTTCGAGTACGGAGGGAAGAATCCTGGTTGGCGGTGATTTTAATGCCAGGGGTCTTGAATGGGGCATGCCTCAGTCAGACTCCAGAGGGAAACGGATTCTGGAAATGGCGGCGAGAACCGGGCTCGTAGTTTTAAACACCGGATCCACGTCAACGTTTCGGCGCCCAGGTTGTAAAGGAAGCATTCCTGACATCACTTTTGCGTCGCAATCTCTGGCATCATCGGTGGACGGGTGGCGAGTCCTAGAAGACTTCTCGGCAAGTGATCATCAGTACATTGCGTTGGAAGTGTTTGACGGTACTTGCCGGCGAGCATCAACACGACGTTCCCCCTGCGTGTGGAATGTCGCGAGGGTGAACATCGGAAAGTTCGTCGAAGCTCTTGGAGCAGGTAGGGCCGCGCTGGGGGGCACTCCGGGGGGTGGTAGTGTTGCAGCTGACTCCGTCGTAAATTCAGTGATGAATCTGATAACGACGGCGTGTGAGGCTTCCATGCCCCGGAGAGGTCCCAGGCACGACAAGCCTTCTAGGTACTGGTGGACGGCAGAAATTGCCGACCTACGGAAGGAGTGTCATAAGCTCCGCCGTTTGGCACAACGTTTGTACGCCAACGAGGAGGCATCTGCCATAAAGGCACAATATAGATCAGCAAAAAGGAGACTCCGCAGCGCTATAAATAAAAGCAGATCAGCAAAAAGGAGACTCCGCAGCGCTATAAATAGATGCAAAGCTCGCGCTTGCAGAATCTTGTTAATGAGGTGAATGAGGACCCGTGTAGACTTGGCTATAAGCTTGTCACTCGGAAAATCGGGGCTCTGCGGAAGCCCTGCATACTGAGCACCGACCAGATGGACCGCATTGTGCGGGCATTGTTCCCCAGAGACCCTGTACGGGTTGATTTAAATAGCGCGGAAAGCGTTGTGGATTGCCCCCCTTTCACAATGAGAGAGCTCGAAGAAGCGGTTTTCCCTATGAAAAACAGGAAGGCGCCAGGTCCTTATGGCATCCCGGCGGAAGTTTACAAACTGGTGTTCCGCCAACGGCCAGAATTGCTGCTTGAAGTATTCAGAGGGCATTTTTCCTTGTCGCTGGAAGGTGACCAGACTCGCGTTGATCAGTAAGGGTAAAGGAGACCCGGAGCTCCCGTCTGCATACCGACCGCTGTGTATGCTTGACACGGCCGGAAAAGTGCTGGAGAAGCTCATCAGGGGTAGACTCGCTGAAGCGACCCGTGCTGCCGGGGACTTTTCCGCAAGGCAGTTCGGGTTTAGAACAGGGAAATCTACAGTGGATGCTGTTATGGAGGTCGTAGATGAATTTAATCGAGCCGGGGCACACAGTCGCCGATCTCGACGGATAGTGTTCTTCATAACGCTTGGTGTCAGAAATGCCTTCAATTCCATAAGATGGATAGATATGCTAGGCACACTAGAGTACTCCCTTCACGTGCCAAGCTATCTCTTGCGGATATTGAGGGATTATCTGAAAGACCGCTCCCTGCTCTATGAGACGCTAGAGGGCCAGAGGAGGATGGAAATCATGTCGGGAGTAGCACAGGGATCATCCTAGGGCCGGACTTCTAGAACGCTTCTTATGATAGTCTGCTGAGACTCGATATGCTCGAAGAGTTGCGCCTGGTCGGTTATGCAGACGACGTTGCGGTACTTGTTGCCGGATGCGATGGGTAAGCGGATGGATGACTGCTCACGGTTTCAACCTTGCGCTGGAAAAAACCGAAGTAGTCATCCTGACCAGAAGGAGAATCCCGACCCTGCGTTCCATATCGATCAGCGAGTTGACTATAGAGTCAAAACCAGCGATTAAATACCTTGGTTTAATGCTCGACTCGAAGATGAGCTTCTTCGAGCAGCAGCGGACAAGGCTGCAGCTGGAGTTGCGGCCTTGAGTCAGCTAATGGCGAATGTTGGGGGCCCTATATCAACTAGGAGACGTCTCCTCATGCGAACAACGCAGTCCGTTTTCTCTATGGTGCGGAGGTATGGGCTGATGCCCTTGACAAGGAGGTGCATCGTAAACGCCTTGCTCAGGTGCAGAGGCGGGTAGCTTTACGAGTGGCGTCTGCTTATCGCACCGTCTCCGAACCGACTGTGATGGTGATTGCGGAAGTGATCCCCGTTGCCTTCTTTGCCAAGGAGCGCAAAGCTATCTATCGCCGTAAGGGCGAAAACTTAAGAGGAGTGGTTGCCCGTGAAGAACGTCAACGCACCCTTAGCGAGTGGCAACTTTCTTGGCAAAATAAGTCAAGGGGGAAGTGGACTGTGCGGCTGATCGACAAATTAGACCCATGGTTGAACAGAAAGCACGGTGAGATTGATTACTTCCTTACCCAACTTCTAAGTGGGCATGGAGGTTTTCAGTCTTACCTGCACACGATTGGGAAGGCGCGATCTCCTGATTGTGTGGTCTGCAATGGAGTGGCGGATGACGCTGAACGCACCTTTTTCTCTTGCGAGAGGTGGGACGGCCTCCGCCAGCAGCTTTATGCAGACACAGGTGAGCTCTCTCCAGACAACATTGTGCGAGAGATGCTGAAGAGCGCTGGCAGCTGGAATCGTATTGCGCATTATGTTCGGGCTCTTCTTACTACGAAGAAGATTGAACTCGACCGGCGAAAGGTTGTTGGTTCCTTGAACTAACAACAACTCCCTTCCTCCCCTCCCCTCCCGTTGGTGAAAGGAATTCCCTGACTTGAAGGCTCCCAAAGCCCGGAGAGCGAGAGGGCTAGCCCGAAGTAATGTGTCAAACGGTTCCTGGCTAGTTCTCTGATGACAGGAGATGTTTAGTTGGTAGTCCGCCAGCGTGCTGTTGCGGGAGTCCAACACTCTGTGCGTAAACGCATTCACCTACCCTACTTCCAAAACAAAAAAAAAATGTATAATATATTTTGTCGGTACACTTAATTTGTACAATTTATGTTTATACGATCATGTAATGTTTTAATTACATATTTGCATTACGGTCGCATATTGCTTATTTTGTATATTGGTTAGGAATGTGCGTACTCCACTGTACATCATGGTGCAAGATCAGAAATATTTCCGTATTGTTTTTTTTACGTTACATTTATAAGTTCCGTGTTCACCTAGAATGGTGTAGAATTGTATTATATATAAGGAAATATGATATTGAATAAAGTGCTCACTTCAGTTCAGTTCAACGATCGAGGTTTTCATTCAAAAAAAAAAATCCCATCAAGTCTTCGTGGCACTGAAGCCAGTTTTGTTACATTGGTACATGTAACAAACATTTTCTGGTCCGTCGAGCCGGATATCAAAGAAAAATAATTGGATTCTTTAGTGCAAGGTACGATTCACGATCTCCACCATTAAATTATTATCAAAAAAAATTGGTACAGACTAATTTGTAACTTCCACTGATATAAAGAATTACTGATTATTTTATCCCTCTGTTACCTTTAGTGCAAGTTCAAGTACAAGGGAAAATGACAGAAACCAGCAATAGGACTCTCCAACAGAACAATTTTGCGAGCATCGTCAAACCGAGTGGCAATTTCGGGGAGGACAGCTAGGATCGTCATTCACTAGGATATTTCCAAGCAAGCTTGGAGCGGTCTAAGCAATGTGGACTTCATGAACGGAATTACACTCCCTGGTACTATCCGAGACAAAACTTACTGCAGACCAACGGGAAGAATATAAGAAGGAGTATGGACTGACAGAGGACATCTATATGGACCTTCGCACCTGCTTCCAGACAGGGATTAACAAATTCAAGGCTACGGACGTCGGAGGGAAGGATGAGCAATTATCCGCTGGCCCAGGGCGGATACGGCTGGAGCGAATTGTTATTCCCAAGTTCAACGGGGACTATAGTCAATGGAGGACTTTCAACGAACTTTTCAAGTCTCTGGTGGATAACAACGAAGGACTCTCTCCTGTAGAGAAGATGCAGTACCTGAAAACTCATCTACAAGGGGAAGCCGCCAGGGTAGTGCAACATCTGGAGGTCAGCAATGATAACTACCAAAAAGCGTGGGAACTCTTACGAAAACGCTTTGAAAACAAAAGGGCGATCGCTTGGAATTACTTGCAAAAATTCTATAGCATACCAATAGCAAAAGAAGGAGAAGATGCAACTATCAAGCTGACGATGGACGCAACCTCCGAGTTTCTAGCTAACAAGGAAGGCATCGGCGTGAACGTTGAACACTGGGATCTTCGGATAATTTATACGATTGTTCAGAAACTAGATCAAGAGTCGAAACGTCTATGGGAGACATAGCAAGGGGCTTCACCCGACATTCCATAGCTGTCAGTATTTGTGTATTTTTTGACTGGTCGCTTCAGAATCGAAGCGCTCGGGGTCAACGACACTTCTGAATGCGACATGTGTCAAAGGGACCACCAGATGCACCAATGCAGCAAGTTCAAGTCCTCAACCTTCCAGAAGCGAAGGGACACCGTACGGAAAAGAAGTTTATGTTACAACTGTCTTAAGAAGGGGCATAACGTAAATAAATTCTCATCCAAAAGTCGATGTCGGTTGTGCTCTAGGAAACACCATACGCTGCTACAAACCGATGCGATAAAGGCATCAGAGTTTTCGATCGAGGCGAAGCCGTTTGTTCCCAATACAAACGCTTTGATAGCCAAATAAGACGCCGAGTCAACCATTCTGCTGGCAACAGCAAGAATTCAAGTACGGGACGCAACCGGACAATTTATCTTTCTCAGAGCATTGATTGACTCCAGTTCCAAGCGATCATCACGGAGACAGCTACCCAATTTCTTAACGTCAAACGGCATAGCGCTAAAGTCAGCATATTTGGTTTGGGTACTAAATCGTCAACACAAACGAGAGGTCGAGTTTCCTTGTGCATCAAAGCAAGGAAGGGTGATCTGAACCTCAATATATCCACCCTCAACATACCAATGTATGCCCTGCGGTGTAGATTAAGGCTAAGCTACCCAACGGACTGAACTTGGAACATCTGGCTGATCCTGCTTACGGCACCACTGGTAACATCAACGTGCTCTAGGGGCAGATGTGTACCATTCGTTACTACTACAAGGATTTAATAAAGGATCTCCATGCGCCATTAACACCAAAATTGGATGGTTACTGCTTGGGCCAACACATGCGATCGACACAGGCACAAGCATAATATCCATGGTTAGCACCGAAGAAATCACGGAGCAGCTGCTGAGGAAATTCTGAGAGATTGAGGAGCAACCGCCAAAAACACTCTAGACTGGTTGCTACTTGGTCTACGAACACAACTAAACGGGATTCACTGGGAAGGTATGTTGTGCGACTCCCATTTAAAGAGAAAGCTCAGCCAGCCGACGAACTACACGATTCACGCAAAAGACGAGTTACGGAAACAACACGTGACATTCATGAAGGAGTATCTCAGGTTGGGTCATATCACAGAGGTCCATAAGGAAGTCCATTCGATGCGCAACTATTACTTGCCACATTATACAGTCTGCAAGGCAGAGAGCACAACAACAAAGCTTAGAGTAGTGTTCAACGCATCATAAATGACCCCCACCGGCAAATCGTTCAATGATCTCTTGCTGGTTGGACCCATGTAGCAGAAGAACATTATCCACGTTCTAATGAAATTGCGAACCTTCAAGTATGTGATTGCCGCAGACATCGAGAAGATGTATCGACAAATCGGCATCCACGGAAAAGATCAAGATTTTCAACGCATTTTATGGAGAAATCATCCGTCCGAAACACTGAAACATTACAAATTGGCGACTGTCAATTATGCAACAGCCAGTGCTCCCTAGCTGGCTATTCGAACCCTGCAACAGTTAACAAATGACGAACGCTTGAATTTTTCTAAAGCATGTCAAGTGTTAGAAGAAGACTTTTATGTTGACGATGTTCTGTCCGATGGTACCACCATCGAAGAAGTTAGTCAGCTGCAACAGGACTTTATAACGGTACTCAGTAAAGGAGGTTTCAAACTGCGAAAATGGATCGCGAACGACGACTCAGCCATTGAGAAGATTCCAGAAAATGACCGGGAAGTCCAATTGCCTCTAGATATCAATACTACGGAAGATATCAAAACACTAGGTCTACGATGACATCCGGTTAAGGACGCATTCACCTTCAAAGTAAATTTGAACCCAGAACTCGAAGGGAAATTGCTGTCAGAAATTTCGAAACTGTTTGACCCCATCGGTTGGCTACAACCCATCCGTTGGTTACGCAGCAGTTATATACGCTCGTATCCGGTGTTCGGATCTAAAGCCAAAATGGCTCCTTTGAAGGTGCTATCGATTCCTCGATTAGAGTTGTGTGAAGCGGTTTTATTGGCCAAACTCATGAATTCTACATTAGAGGCACACAGATGTTCCTACATCAAACCATACTATTGGACAGATTCCAACCATTGTTCTTCAGTGGATTCAAAAACAATCATTTGAATGGAAAACATTTGCCGCTAATCGAGTCAGCCTAATACATTCGAATTCTGATGTCGCCCAATAGAATTATGTAACTAATAAGACTAATCCACCTGATATCGCATCTGGTGGAACCTTTCCTCAGAATTTAAAAGGAAGCAGCCTATGGTAAGAAGGACCAACGTGGTTATCAGAAGACTGCAATAAATGGCCAAAAACAACCGTGTATACCGACAAAGCCATGGCCAACAAGAAAATCCCTAATGACAAGTCGTGCTTAATGTAGCATTTGTTCATTTGTAGATTCAGAGCATTTACTCAGGGTCGGGGGAAAGATGCAACAGAGTTCGGTTTGCCAGAACAAAAGGCATCCCATTATACTGCCAAGAGGACACTTCGCTAATTTGCTAATTAAATATCTTCATTTTGAGAATGATGGGGTCCTAAGTCCGCATCAACTTAATGCTGGACCGGACCAAATGGGGAGCAACTTACTCCCTCTTTCCTGGTCCACGGACCCCCGCTTAGGGCTTGCACCCAAACTTTTCAAAAAAGTCAAGCGATGACGGCTTTACGGTTTCTTACCAGGGCAGGGGCAAATCCTCAGACGCTACCTCACCTCTGCCCTGGGAGCAGAATGACCATAGCGGCTCGCAGACGTTGAGTGCTCCTTTATATAATTCGTAGAACACGACATGCCTACGAATTATATTGAGCGCAAATCCGCCTTATAGACCAGAGCTTGGCCAGAGCTGAAAATATTCGTTTTGAGAATGATGGGGTCCTAAGCTCTGGCCAAGCTCTGGTCAATAAGGCGGATTTGCGCTCAATAAATTGGCTATCGAACGGGTTCGCCCGGGAAAACCTTTTGTACGAAGCGGTGTTGACTATGCTGGTCCTATATCCATCCCCATCCATAATGGAGCAGTGGAAGGGGAACTAAAATACTGAAAGCGTCGTCGTCTTCATCTGTTTGGCTACGAAAGCGGTAAATACATGCATCGCGGCCATTAGACGCTTCGTGGCACGCAGAGGGATGGTTCACATCCTGCTCAACTAATTTCGTTGGAGCAAATAAAATATTACTGATGTGTGATATGGGAAGAGCACGGTGGCTGAAGCGCAAGTGACATTGGCGGGAAGCAATATAAATTGGAAATTCATCCCACCAGGCAGCCCTCATTTCGGCGGTGAAATCTATGAAGCGGCACCTATTCAAAACAATCGTTGGCCACGTACTAAACGTAGAGGAAATGTACACGGTGCTAGCGCAAATTGAAGCCTGCGTGAATTCAAGACCTTTAACACCAGTTAGCAGCGGCCCTAAAGATTTCATAGCGTTAACTCCAGGTCATTTCTTAACCGGACAATGTTTGTTTGAGGTACCGCATGATAACACTGAGGGTCATCTCACGCATAAATGGCAGTTGGTGCAGAAATTAAAGCAACAATTTTGGCAACGGTGGAATCTGGCGTACTTGACGCAACTGCAGCAAAGGGCAAAATTATTTACGGCAAACCAAGAGATTCATGAAGGAGACTTGGTGCTCATCAGAACTGAAAATTGTGCATCAATGCATTGGCCTCTGGGCAGACTCACAGCGATGCATTCTGGAAGCGATGGCTTAGTTAGAGTCGTAACCATCAAGACAAGACGGCTCGCAATTTCATTAAACGTCCCATCACCAAAGTGTGCCCGCTACCGAAGGACGAACAAGTCACCAATTGGACGCTATAACAGAGTAAAGAACGTGACGCCAATCAGGAGGTATTGCGCGATTGATTCGAGGACATCTTCGAATCCTCATCAATTTGTCAAATAATGAAATCGAGGGCTCAGCATACACACATAGAGATACAACGATAGACGCGATGCAACCCTGGATTGAAACCAGGAAACGACGAGGAGTCTTGGGGAATATACTATAAGGAATGTTTGGAGTCAACGACGAAGTGTACGCTAATCTCGACAAGTTGGACGAAAACCAAAAACATCTTATTGAAACCATGTAACACCAAGGTCACTTATTTCCAACTACCATGACGGTTTTAAAAGATACTTAAAAAAAAAACTGAATCACGTAATTGACAAAGTCAATCACCTGTCTCAAGTATTAAGCCGACATGAAGACATGGTATGGCCCCATAGATCAGAATCGAATTGGGACGCAGTATCTTGCAGCTTACCAACTTGCGTCCGCTTTCCTGAAGGATCTTCGTCAGCGATATAAAGCATTAGATACAATTCAGGCCGGAACGGGCAACATTATTGAGGTGTCTTCAGGAGCAACATTAATCACAACATTAAACGAATCAGAAACTAAATTAGGAAGATCGTCGTTTATGCAGCCAACGCCTATGGGAAAGACCTTACATCAGGAAGTCGGAGTCTGGAATTGAAGACTTTCCCATCATCGAGAAGAAAGATTTCGGGCTTATTCGATGCACCGGGATTCCACACAGTTTAGGCAAGGAAAACTACACATTGATCGACATTCCCGCAAGTTACCTTGGAATCAATTATGACGACCAAACGTATTTTTAAACCACGACGGGGCGCTGGCCAAGTGCAAAATTGATTTTCCATTCATGCGTTACTGTGCAATCGATACGCTACACAGTATCAGCCAGCATCCAATTTGCATCTTAGACGAAATTTATGAACGCATCAACAAAACGACATGCCCTCATCAAATGTTTCAGATGACAAGCATACTGTGCAAGAAGCTTGCCCGGTTCAACTCCTGGATGTTCCTGTCCCCTGGCAATAACTATCGCTCTAATCTGCGACGGTCATCGTGAAGACATCCATGTTCACGGAGTGGGCATAGCGGAAATACGTCCTAGTTGTATCTTGAAGATATCGTCCACTATTCTCATGGCAAGTGCCCTAGTCACCAACAACAACAATATTCAGGCAGCATACGCTAAACCCACCCAGCTGTTACTCAACACCACAGAAGACATTGCAGGTGCTCAACCCGGAGCCGATTCTTAAACTTGATGAGTCCTTTAGCCGAGTTATAGTTGAAAAACAAGCAATGTGGCAGTCGCAGATGCATCCCCACACTTAGCGACAGCTAAGAAAACACACAATACTTCTTGAAACCAGCGCCGGACTAGGTTTTTTAATCATCAGCACGACCGCCTGTTCAAAACGCCAAACTTCTTTGATTTCCCGATCCAGTGGCTCATAGTCCACCTCCTTCCCCACGTATTTCCGTTCAATGTTACCATAGTGGGGGATATGTGTGGAATATGGCGATTAGTCAGAACGTGCCGGTTCCAATACATACTGTAAGCGGAACTGTCAAGTACCGCTTCCGGCTCACGGGACATGTTCCCGTGATTAGCCCATGCTTGTATGCAAGGTTTTGATGGATCACCTTACATGCAGCATTATGCCTGTTCATGTATTGCGCCGGTGCCATAACAGTGCAGCCAGAAATGAGATAGTCCAACGTGTCAAACGCCGAACCACCTATTCTGCACTGATCGTTCTCAACCCGTTCTTTCATGATGAGCTTTTTATAAGCTCGGGTGGCGATCACGCCGTCCTGAATGGCACACATGAATCCCTCCGTATCAGCAAACAGTTCCCCAGCAGTTCCCCAGAAATGCAAATCGACAAATGGCTACCAAAGACAACTCCACCCCACTCAGAGGATTGAAAGATCGATCCTTCAAGTTAAGTGAAATCAGCCGACAGTTTGCCTTACAAACAGCCGCAGGCAAGGGACTCGTCTGCTCTTTGCTGTAAAAATAATCGCGTAACGAGTCGATTGGGCGATGATGTTGTTCCGCCACGTCAACCACGCTCCTACCTCCGATGTCACAAGGCAGGTTCATCCGCTCCACAGCAGACTTTGGATGATGTATTCGGAACTTGGACATATTAATCCGTAGCCGCGGCTGGACGTTTTCCATATCGGTCTTCGTCCACGGCAATATTCAGACTTCATAAGCCAGTGAAGGCATAGCGAATACATTCAATGAGCTTATTTTATTCTTCCCCGAGAGATGCGACTTCAGTACCAGCCTTACACGTCGCAGAAATTCGGACAGCAGAGCATCCTTCAGATCCCAAACTCGAGCACGGGTTCCTTGCAGAATTCTTAAGTGTTTGTAGAAGTCTGTCTCGGTCATAGCTTCGATGTGGAGGCCACCAATGCTATGTCAAGCATGCACCTCGTGGTGACCTTCCACTCGAATATCACGACCTTCCATTCGAATATTCGCAACAGACTTCCAAGTATATCATCTAAGTAATTCAAGTGTGTCGGTTCACACTTAATACGTAGGGGGTAATTTATTGCAGAACCATGTTCTCTACCATCATTCAGTATCCATTAAAGCGGGTTCAATGCCATAAAAAACCAAAGGGGACTAAAAAAATCCCCCTGGAAGATGCCTCTCAGTATATGGATAGGCTCTGAAGTATTAGCACCCTCAAATGTACGCACTGATAAGGTGATATATCACCCTTCCACGACTGTCGCCAAAAATGTTATTAATTTCGAATCAATGCGATGCAGATGTAGGATGTCGATTAGCCAGGTATGCGGGACGCTGTCAAAAGCCTTGGCATAATCGATATAGCTACTAAAGAGGTTTCTTTGGCCTTTAGTTGCTTGTCCTATAATTACCGAGTCGATGATGAGCTGCTATTTGCAACCCCTTGACCCGACTCGGCAGCCCTTCTGCTCCTTGGACAATATTTTGTTGGTCCCGAGGTGCGCATTGACCCTTCCATTAATAATGGACGTTATGAATTTGTAGAAGGTTGATAAGCAAGTAATCGGTCTTGTGCCGCGGGATCCTGCACCGTGATTTTTAGGAACAAGGTAGGTAGATCTCGCTAGTGGGAAGGGTGGAAATTCCTCCGGTCAATTAATCACCTGATTTATGTCATATGCCAACCGAATCGTGTATACTGGTAAATTTCTTATACCAGAAATTTTGCACCCGATGTAGACCTGGGCCGCTCCAATTCTTCGAGCTGTTTATGGCTCGTCGAACTTCCTCTTCGGTAACATCCGCGAAATTCATGCCAGGCTACTACGCATGGCGGGTGCCTTCAGCGGTCATCCACTCAGCATGCTAACCGGGTAACCCCCAAAGTCCACCACAATATTCCTTCGCTTCCGTCACCGAAAACTATACTATCTGGACGCTCTTTTGGGATTCGTTGAGTGATCTGAAAAAACTCCGCTGGTTCCTCGCGTAAGTTGCATTCTGGACACGTCTGGAGTGATTTTCGTAACCGACTGCATATGACAGAAAATTTCTCCTTTAGTATGTCCAGAATTTCAACTACAGGTGTTTCACTGGGGACGACATAGTTCAGGCAGCATACGCTAAACCCACCCAGCTGTTACTCAACACCACAGAAGACATTGCAGGTGCTCAACCCGGAGCCGATTCTTAAACTTGATGAGTCCTTTAGCCGAGTTATAGTTGAAAAACAAGCAATGTGGCAGTCGCAGATGCATCCCCACACTTAGCGACAGCTAAGAAAACACACAATACTTCTTGAAACCAGCGCCGGACTAGGTTTTTTAATCATCAGCACGACCGCCTGTTCAAAACGCCAAACTTCTTTGATTTCCCGATCCAGTGGCTCATAGTCCACCTCCTTCCCCACGTATTTCCGTTCAATGTTACCATAGTGGGGGATATGTGTGGAATATGGCGATTAGTCAGAACGTGCCGGTTCCAATACATACTGTAAGCGGAACTGTCAAGTACCGCTTCCGGCTCACGGGACATGTTCCCGTGATTAGCCCATGCTTGTATGCAAGGTTTTGATGGATCACCTTACATGCAGCATTATGCCTGTTCATGTATTGCGCCGGTGCCATAACAGTGCAGCCAGAAATGAGATAGTCCAACGTGTCAAACGCCGAACCACCTATTCTGCACTGATCGTTCTCAACCCGTTCTTTCATGATGAGCTTTTTATAAGCTCGGGTGGCGATCACGCCGTCCTGAATGGCACACATGAATCCCTCCGTATCAGCAAACAGTTCCCCAGCAGTTCCCCAGAAATGCAAATCGACAAATGGCTACCAAAGACAACTCCACCCCACTCAGAGGATTGAAAGATCGATCCTTCAAGTTAAGTGAAATCAGCCGACAGTTTGCCTTACAAACAGCCGCAGGCAAGGGACTCGTCTGCTCTTTGCTGTAAAAATAATCGCGTAACGAGTCGATTGGGCGATGATGTTGTTCCGCCACGTCAACCACGCTCCTACCTCCGATGTCACAAGGCAGGTTCATCCGCTCCACAGCAGACTTTGGATGATGTATTCGGAACTTGGACATATTAATCCGTAGCCGCGGCTGGACGTTTTCCATATCGGTCTTCGTCCACGGCAATATTCAGACTTCATAAGCCAGTGAAGGCATAGCGAATACATTCAATGAGCTTATTTTATTCTTCCCCGAGAGATGCGACTTCAGTACCAGCCTTACACGTCGCAGAAATTCGGACAGCAGAGCATCCTTCAGATCCCAAACTCGAGCACGGGTTCCTTGCAGAATTCTTAAGTGTTTGTAGAAGTCTGTCTCGGTCATAGCTTCGATGTGGAGGCCACCAATGCTATGTCAAGCATGCACCTCGTGGTGACCTTCCACTCGAATATCACGACCTTCCATTCGAATATTCGCAACAGACTTCCAAGTATATCATCTAAGTAATTCAAGTGTGTCGGTTCACACTTAATACGTAGGGGGTAATTTATTGCAGAACCATGTTCTCTACCATCATTCAGTATCCATTAAAGCGGGTTCAATGCCATAAAAAACCAAAGGGGACTAAAAAAATCCCCCTGGAAGATGCCTCTCAGTATATGGATAGGCTCTGAAGTATTAGCACCCTCAAATGTACGCACTGATAAGGTGATATATCACCCTTCCACGACTGTCGCCAAAAATGTTATTAATTTCGAATCAATGCGATGCAGATGTAGGATGTCGATTAGCCAGGTATGCGGGACGCTGTCAAAAGCCTTGGCATAATCGATATAGCTACTAAAGAGGTTTCTTTGGCCTTTAGTTGCTTGTCCTATAATTACCGAGTCGATGATGAGCTGCTATTTGCAACCCCTTGACCCGACTCGGCAGCCCTTCTGCTCCTTGGACAATATTTTGTTGGTCCCGAGGTGCGCATTGACCCTTCCATTAATAATGGACGTTATGAATTTGTAGAAGGTTGATAAGCAAGTAATCGGTCTTGTGCCGCGGGATCCTGCACCGTGATTTTTAGGAACAAGGTAGGTAGATCTCGCTAGTGGGAAGGGTGGAAATTCCTCCGGTCAATTAATCACCTGATTTATGTCATATGCCAACCGAATCGTGTATACTGGTAAATTTCTTATACCAGAAATTTTGCACCCGATGTAGACCTGGGCCGCTCCAATTCTTCGAGCTGTTTATGGCTCGTCGAACTTCCTCTTCGGTAACATCCGCGAAATTCATGCCAGGCTACTACGCATGGCGGGTGCCTTCAGCGGTCATCCACTCAGCATGCTAACCGGGTAACCCCCAAAGTCCACCACAATATTCCTTCGCTTCCGTCACCGAAAACTATACTATCTGGACGCTCTTTTGGGATTCGTTGAGTGATCTGAAAAAACTCCGCTGGTTCCTCGCGTAAGTTGCATTCTGGACACGTCTGGAGTGATTTTCGTAACCGACTGCATATGACAGAAAATTTCTCCTTTAGTATGTCCAGAATTTCAACTACAGGTGTTTCACTGGGGACGACATAGTTCCTGTAAATCCTCTGCACTTTATTTCTCACCCGTCTGCTGGCATGTTCTGCCTTAGTGAATCCCGCCGATGTTCCAGACGAATTTTCCATGGTGGATCTCTTCGGTAACTCGAACTAATAACGCGAAAGCGAATCTTCTGACCGTGTAATCTGACAGTCGTAACTGCACCACAATACGCAAGTGATTGTATGATAGTTGCAGCAGAGACATATCAGTACACAACCGAGATGCTATCTCATCGTTGATCTGGGATAGGATTCTCGGGGTCGCTGGAGATGCTTAGAGCCTGGGAATACCTGGTCTATGCAAATGATGGATTTCCGAGAATTCTATATACGCTCTTTGGAATTCATCTGGAACCTCAGCGGAGACTTCAGCTGGACATTGAAGGAGACTACTTCGGCGATTACTGAAACTGTTGGCTGCAATGCGGCGTTATGTTGTTGGTTGCGCCGCCTCTGCTACCATCGACTCTTGGTCTCCAGTTTCCGCGATGACCTCAAGCCTGGAAGGAAGGAAGGAAGAGCTCCTCTCCGTATTTAGACGAGTAAATAACAAAAAGTTATCCGGCGTGGATGGAGTACCGAATATAGTGTTGAAGCATCTACCGCACGTTGCTATTCTTAACTATTGCATCCTATTCAATAATTTGTCAAATAGTTCTTACTACCCAGGACAATGAAAAAAAGCTCGTGCTTTCCCTATCCTAAAAAAGGGGAAGAACTTTTCCAGTCCAAAACGTTACCGCCCAATCGTTACAGCTTGCTGCCCAACATCAGTAAAATGTTCGAGGGTTTGGTGTTAAAAGCTCTCAACGAACACATCAAAAAGTATGATTTATTAGCTGTTTTCCGTATGGCACCTGCGAGCGCCGCAGAGTGCCCGGGCAGCGAGGTGAATGTCGTTCCGTTTGGTAATGAGCGTATTATGTGCACTTCCAAACGAAACGGGTTTGAAGGCTTTGCGAATGTTCAACTGTCAAAACGGAATTTTGAGGAAGTAATTATTTAGGAAATACGTTTCCATCTATTTTGTATGTCATGTAATTTAATGTTAGGACTCTCTCGATAATCTCGTCCTTTTAGGTATCGAAAAGAATTAATTCCCGGTTTAACATTTCGCCTCAATGTTTTTGAACTAATGACCCAACAGACATAGGTCGCCGCGATAGTTAAATTATTAATCGCAGTTATCTGCTTAAAAAGAAAATGATACCGCTTAATAATAATTCTTTATTTGGGATTGTAAGATTGGTTGGACTAAGGTTCAACTCAAGCTCTTTTTTACAAGTCCGGCATGGGCTTGCGGTACTCGAGTATTTATACTTTCCGCTTATCGTAATCCTTACCTGCTAATTATAAAGTCATAAATCTATTCGTAGACAAAGTTTTATCGCATAACGTAAATTGTGGCATCTGGGGCAACTCTCGTATTTAACAAGTCAAGACTTAGTGACTTAGTGGTTGATCTTATCTCTATTCGAAATGTTTGTAAATAGTTAATCTTATCTCTATTTAGAATGTTTCTAAATAGTTAATGTTATCTCTATTTGGGACATTTCTTTTCGGGTATTGACAGACTCTGGGTCCTTAACTCGAGCGAAAACTGACATTTACGAATAACTCTCACGGTTTTCCGCTAACCTCAAACGTAAGCTCCGCGAGGCTCGCGGACGTTGTGAACTTCAAACGAAACTCAGCTATTGTCGAGATCCCGATCCATAATTGTTGGCAAGCAAATAATGGGGAATGCGTAGATGCACGTCCCATTGATATGGAGAAATCCTTCGATGCCATCTGGTTGGATGGATTAATCTATAAATCTTGTAGCAATGATGTGTAGCATGCTATACGATAAATGCTTTGTTATGAGGAGGTTACTAACAATAAATTTGATGTTGTTAATGGGCTGCAACAAAGAACAGTAACAGTAACTATACTTTTTGCTTTATTTGCCCGCAAACTACTCAGTTCGTTTTACTTTAACAAGTCGCCAAGAGATCATTGATTGCTTTTACTGATAATCTGATTGCCTACACGGCCCATAAATTGGTAACTGAGGTCCAAATTAAATTTCAGAAGATGTTCAACGGCATTAAGTTCTTCGCGAACAGCTGGCGCATGAAAATCAATGCACAAAAGTGCAAAATAATTTTGTTCCGGTATATAAGAACAAAAAAAATAATTATAATTTAGGTTAAAATAAACTAAGCTGGAGGCAAAGCATATGATAAATGATGAGAGGAAGTTAAATAAAGAGAGTTTGGAGTCCTTTTCATGCTCCTGCATGTTGGGGTTGACGGAAACAATATCTTTATAGTTGTGAAGTCGAAGGTTAATACATCTAACAGCGAAATTATAGAAACCGAGAAGATTGGAGGTAATAGATCGATACTTCACAAAGCCATGTTACACTTTCGCTACGATGAATAAACAAGTCGGGAAACCGGAAGCTGAACGCTTCAGGTACGAAAGGTTTTGTGTATTTCTTAGTACGTAGCACGTAATATATCCATATATTATGTGAGAGTATCCACTTTCGGGCGATATTGACATTCATATTCTTCAATTTTCAAAGAAGCAACAAATTTGAGGAATTATAACTCTGTTAGTAATAGTGCGATTTCCACCAAACTTGGTAAGATCATGCCCTATATTATAGCCTCTATCGCTGCAAAATTTCATGGTACTAGGATGAACTTAAGGGGGGTTTCTAACCAATTACAAAAAAATGTAGTAATATACTATTATTAACTTTATTAAAACAGATATCGGCATGGAAGGTATTTCGGAGCCCAGGCACCATATAGTGGCAGCCTCCTGATTTTTTTCAGATTTTTTGGTTTGGTAGTTTCTGAGAATGGCCCCCTTAAAGAAGTGATCACTTTCAACCCCCCGCGCTCCCCACCCTTCCAACGAATGTCAAAACTAAGATCGGCTTTGAAAAGTACTAACCGAGACCTTTAATTTGATACCCCACATGACTATATTTGGTGAAAAAAAATGTTACACCCCCCTTTTGCATGTATGGGGACCCCCCCTTAAATTCGACGTAAAATGATGCAATTCATTGTATGCGTGAGCGTTCACAGTTCCCACCTTTCTACGAAATTTGGTATCAATCGCTATAACCGTCTCCGAGAAAAATGCATGTGACGGACAGACAGACAGTAAACCGATTTTATCATAATAAGGTTTTGTGTTTACACAAAACCTTAAAAAGGAGAGGGGTGGCAATTCATAGTTCAATTGGAGTTCCAAGATATGCAAAGTAGAACTCTTGAAAGTTTTTGTTGAAAATGGTGTATAAAGAGAAATTCAGCGTATCAGTTAACTAGGAAAAGTAGTTGGGAAATCGATACTAGTGCCAATTCGATCAATTGAGAACTCAACCAAGACGACTCAGAACTATTCGCACCTAGAAGAGGCTGGGTCGGAAGAAGGTAAACACTGAGGAGAATAAGAACAAAGTAAATCACAAGAATGATGTGGGGAAATAGCCACGGAGCTAGCAAAAAAGGTAAAAGCGGGGAAACCACCTTTAATCCAGAATCACTAGTGCACAGACATGGAGTTTTGGCAGTAAGCAATTCTAACAAAAGCTAAAATGTCCGAATGCCGATGAAGTAGAGGTATCATTTCATTTAGAAATACATTGTGGCAGTCATCGTATCGATCAGACATGTTTGACGCGAATTTCCTTCGAATGTCTACAAAACTTGAAAGAATTAAATGACATTTTATGTAGAATCATTTCTCACCAACAAAACACAACAGCATCAAATGTTACTGGTCAACTGGAAAAAATAGAGATGAAAAACCAAAATTTTGAAATCATTCAAAATTTCTCCTGTTTAATTTTGAAAATCACAACCGATAAGAGCTTCTTCTTTTTCTTCAGCCTTTTTCTCGTTCATAAGCGGGATCGGATCGTCATAATCGCTTTCGTCATTTGGTTCTATCACAAGCTTTATCCGGATACAATCTCGAGGCTTTCAAATTCCCATCCACCGTATCAAGCCACCGTTGTTTCGGCCGGCCTTTTAGTCGTTTACCATATAGTATAGTATAGTTGATATGATGACCCTGCGGCGGCTCACCACCAACTTAATCGTTCGCTCCCTGCCGGATCGATGCCCCTTGGGAAGGTCAGAGCACAAACCAACCTAGGTTCAACTCATAATTACTTTACTATAATCAAAATTATTCTCCCGGATAGAAATTAAATCAACATTCTAGTTCCCTTCTTCCCAGCAAACAATATTCAATGTTATGATCATTCCATTGATCCGATTTCAATTTTGAAAAACAACTGGGCATCTCATTAGGATCCTATTACTTGGAATATTTCTTAGAGCTAAAAATTAGTAAATGGATATTTCTCAGAGCTAAAGATTTATAACTGAATGTTTCTTCGAGCTAAAGATTAGTAAGTAGATAATGCTTTAAGCTTAAACTAATGAAGACAACTTTCTTAGAGCTAAGAGCTAATAATGAAAAAAGTACATAACTAAAGTAAGGTATATATATAAACAACAAAAGATATAATCAAGAAATGATTGTCAAAGAAGTTAAGTATAAGAAAGGCTATATACTTATACTTAACTTCTTTGACAATCATTTCTTGATTATATTTTTTTTTTTTGTTTATATATATATATCTTACTTTACTTATTTACTTTTTTTTCTATAGTTTACTGCCCTTGGGCGTCTTTTACATCATTTTTTTTATTCTAGTCACCTTAGTTTCGCACGCCACAGGTGATCAGCAACACACTTATCCCTAGTTTTTATTCATTATTTTCTCTAGGTTTGCTATCTTTTTGTCGCGCCTAAAAATCAGAAAGTTCGGCCTAATTATTTTCGGGTAGAAATTTGTATTTTACTACATCTGTTACATCATTGTTGAATATCTTGCTGACTTGCATCGGGAAGTTTATGAAAAAATGAGAAATCTTCAGGTGTGTTATCTTTTTATCTCTTAGTGCAAGCAACTTTGGACACGCAGGCACGTAGAACAGCCAACCATGCAATTAATCATTTACGTCGACGTTATGTTGTCATTTTAGAATCTTTGTTTCTTTTTTTCTTAACGCTGTTGTAGAAAACTCTCCTAAGTTCATCCTTAACAGAAACCAACTTAGTAACAGTCAAATCTGGTGAGTACACCCCCTTAATCTTCAAGTGTAGATGGATATGTATGCGTGTACGTAAAGCTATGCAAATTTCTTTGAAAAATCAGGAAAAGGAGCCAAAAAAGCACATTTGCTTATATTAAACTAAAAAAATATAGAAAATTGCTGCACTGTTTACACTTTCTCAAGCGGAAACAGAATAGGTATATATATGTGTATTTCTGTATCCACGTATTACACAATCATTCACTGGCAGTTGGGTTTGTATTTGATTTTGAAAGAAATTATGTTACTTAAATTTTTTTTAGCCATTTACGGTAAGTTGGATACAATTTGGATATTGAATCTATTAAACATTTTCTTATTTTATTGTAGTTTAAATAAACCGAAAATCAGTGAGGAAACTTTTTAAGGGATGAAAACTAGTGAATTTCAGTTAAATCACAAAATGGTGCAAATAGTTGTCAGATACTTTTTGGTCGATCAACGTTCACAAATAACAACTTATCACTCATGCGAAGTAACGGAAAAATTATATTTTTTTCTCTCTGGATTTTTTATCAGCCGTTTTATTTCTAGTTTCTTATTCTTTCAATTTCGCGAGCATTACTCACACGACACACACTATGTCTCCCCAAAAATTATTATACATGAATTTAAATCGACTTTCAATCCTAACTTGGTGAAATTTGACTTGCAACCAAATAAAGATCTCGGATCGCGACACGTCACCACCCGTTCACGACCATCGATCTTCTCCCTTTTTGTTCTTCTTGTTCCCCAGAAACCTAATTCTCCAACCATGTAGCGCGGCAGAGCAGAACCGGGCAGACACAAGGATAAATTTCTCTTCCTTGGCCGGAGTCTGAAGATCAAAATTTCAAATTTGAATTTCAAATTGGAATATTCAAACCTCGAAAGCGGCAAGGGAAATTATATCGACTTAACAGAACCTTTGCCCATTTCTTGACAGGGCTGGGGCCCATCCTGCCGGGTCGACTGAAATTGACCCCCTAGCACTTTTCCAAGGCTTGCTACTCAATCCGATCATGTTGTTTTTAACGACATTGGATGTATTTTCTTGGTCAGCCTATCGGGGACCTGTGACCAAGAGAGATCAGGTAGAATTCAGCATAGTGGAATAGCTCCAACTACACTTTACTGATCTCTTTCCCTGATCTCAGCATTTTATTTTAGTTTATTTTAGTGAAGGTAACACAAGGCAAGTTGTCTCAAGCCCTCCTCCTTTACCTGGGCTTGGGAGCAGCATGCTATGTTAACAGCATAGCTGAGTTCAACCAATAAGAGCTATGATAATGCAATCTGCGCACGATTGTTGGCAGAAAACAGAGCCTATTTCAGTTTACAAAAACTTTTTCGCTCGAAACGCCTAACCATAGGATCAAAGCTCCCACTAGGCAAAACAATGGTTTTGCCATTGCTCATGTATACGTTGGAGACTTGGGTTCTTAGTAGAAATAAGTGTAAACTCTTAGCCGCAGTTGAGAGAAAAATCTTGAAAAGAATTTTTTGTACCCTACCGGATGATAGATAATTCCGTAGCCTATGTAATGAAGGAATTCATAAGGAATATCACCATTTGATCATGGATAAAATCCAACTAAATAGGCTTGGTGGACGGATCACTTAATCCGTATGAGTAAGGATACTCCAGTCCGGAAAGTCTACAGGAGCAATATCTACGGTAGAGGAAGAAGATGTGCCAAACTTTGCCCAGATGAAGCGATTGCGCAACACTGGCAAGCCTGCCAATTACATCTGAACAATCGGCAGTTCATCTGGCTGCCTCCTGGACTGAATTTGCCATACGCGTACCGACAAACTGGACGGCTCTGTTGTGAAGTTGATATATATACCCCACTCATGTTCCGACCGCTAGTTAGCTACAGACTATTCAGAGGTAACGCGATCTTGCAGATGGAATATAGATGAGGATTACGCCACTATTTCACAGAGTGCAAGTATAAATGATATGACACATCACTAAATGTATGCAGAAAGGAGACAATGAAAAATGTGCGCGGGATAATAACTAGAATCTACTTTGAGAATAATCAGTGCACGAGAAACACGGTTATGCACACGATCAGCAGATCACCTACATCCGTCTCCTTGAGCTATCAACAATTTAATTTAAAGTTCTGAAAGATATGGTATCAAAACACACCCATATAACCTTCCAAGTTAATAATAATAATAAACGGTGCAGGACCCCGCAGACACAAGACCGATCACTTGCTTACCAACCCTCTACAAATTCATCACGTCCATTATTAGTGGAAGGATCAATGCGCACCTCGAGACCAACAACATTCTGTCCGAGGAGCAGAAGGGCTGCCGAGTTGGGTCAAGGGGCTGCAAAGAGCAACTCATTATCGACTCGGTAGTTGTAGGACAAGCAACTAGAGGCCAAAGAAACCTCTTCAGTTGCTATATCGATTATGCCAAGGCTTTTGATAGCGTTCCGCATACCTGGCTAATCGACATCCTGCATCTGTATCGCATTGATCCGAAACTAATAAAGTTTTTGGCGACAGTCATGGAAGGGTGGCATACCACCTTATCAGTCCGTACATCTGAGGGTGCTAATACCTCAGAGCCCATCCGTATACGGAGGGGCATCTTCCAGGGGGATTCATTGAGTCCTCTTTGTTTTGTATGGCACTGAACCCCCTTTCATGGCTACTGAATGATGCTAGAGGACATGGTTTTGCAATAAAATATGGCCTACGTGCTAAGTGCGAACTGACACACTTGATGTACCTAGATGACATCAAGCTGTATACTGGTACTGACAACCATCTTAGAAGTCTGTTACGAATAATCGACATGTTCAGCCGTGATATTCGGATGGAGTTTGGATTAGACAAATGTCGAATCCAAGCCATCCGCAAAGGTCATCACGAGCCACATGCCGGACATAGCATTGGTGACCTCCACATCGAAGCTATGACCGAGACAGACTTCTACAAGTACCTAGGAATTCTGCAAGGAACCCATGCTCGAGTTGGTGATCTGAAGGAAGCTCTGCTGTCCGAATTCCTGCGACGTGTAAAGCTGGTGCTGAAATCGCATCTCTCGGGAAGAATAAAATAAGCGCGTTGAATGTATTCGCTATCCCTTCACTGGCTTATGCATTCGGAATATTGCCGTGGACGAAGACCGACCTGGAAAACGTCCAGCGGCGGATACGGACAACTATGTCCAAATTCCGAATGCATCACCCAAAGTCTGCCGTGGAGCGGATGAACCTGCCTCGTGACATCGGAGGTAGGGGCGTGGTTGACGTGGCGGCACAACATCATCGCCAAGGTCGACTCGCTGCGCGCTTATTTTTACAGCAAAGAGCAGGCGAGTCCCTTGCATGCGGCTGTCTGTAAGGCAGACTGTGGACTGACTCCACTTAACTTGAAGGATCGATCTTTCAATCCTCTGAGTGGGGTGAAGTCGGACCAAGAGCGGATCGAGGAATGGAAGTCGAAGGCAATGCACGGTAAACACGTGAATTGTCTTTGGCAGCCATTTGTCGATTTGCATCTGTCGAACAGATGGCTGTGTGCTGGGGAGCTCTTTGCTGAGACGGAGGGGTTCATGTGTGCCATTCAGGATGGCGTGGTCGCCACCCGAGCTTATAAAAAGCTCATCATGAAAGAACGGGTGGAGAACGACCAGTGCAGAATGTGTGGTTCGGCGTTAGAGACGTTGGACCATCTCATTTCTGGCTGTACTGTTATGGCACCGGTGCAATACATCACCAGGCATAATGCTGTATGTAAGGTTATCCATCAAAACCTTGCATACAAGCATGGGCTGATCACGGGGACATGTCCGGTTTAACCGATATGAGCCGCAAGCAGTACTTGATAGTTCTGCTTATAGCATGTATTGGGACCGGCAAGTTCTGACTGATCGCCATACCGCACACAACAAGCCTGACGTACTGTTAGTTGACAAGACGGGTCGCTCCGCGTATATTATTGATGTTGCTATCCCCCATAATAGCAACATTGAACGGAAATACGTGGAGAAGAAGGTGAACTATGAACCATTGGCTCGGGAAATCAAAGAAATTTGGCGTCTCGAGCGGGTGGTTGTAGTTCCCATAATATTGTCAGCTACAGGTATTGTACCTAAATCCCTCACGGCTTCCCTTGATGTCCTGGGACTTTCGCACAGTCTGGTTCAAACCATGCAGAAGTACACCATTCTGCATACGTGCTCGATGTTGCGGGGAGTACTGGACGGATTCTCCCACTGACCTACCACCGGGCCACCACCACCAGTGCCCCTTTAGTTTTAAGTAGGTAGGATCGTCCGAGCCTAAATGCTTGACACTTAGTGCTAGTATTAGGTAAAATCCGGCATCTGCCGAGATTGTGATAACTCGGAAAATAATAATAATAATAATACTGACACACTGACCTACCCACCGGCCACCACCACCAGTGCCCCTTTAGTTTTTAAGTAGGTAGGATCGTCCGAGCCTAAATGCTTGGCACTTAGTGCTAGTATTAGGTAAAATCCGGCATCTGCCGAGATTTGATAACTCGGAAATAATAAACTCCGCCGAAGCCGGTCCCAAGCCCGGTTGTGAAAGGAGGAGGGATAGATAGCTTCAGTCTGAATGGCTGTACGCCACCGCAGCGTCTCAGGGGGTAGGTGAGGAAAGTGCAGGAACTTTGCAGTCTTGCAGATTACTCACTAAGGAAGCTATCTACACACCTGGCAGCTAGGGATAAAATGCACCACCAAAAAATGAGAAGAAGGAGAAATTTGAGGTCCGGTACGGATAACCGGCGGGAGTCGTCTGACTTGGTGACTGGTCGGGCTCTCGTAATGGACAGCACGGCGTCGAAACCGCTAGTCGTGGGGCGGTTCGACGTCTAGGCGCCACGACGACCAGGAGCACAGCTCCGCCTGCTGCAGCTGTTTCGCCACAATCTGTGGCGACCACTTCAGCAGGTTCGCGTAGGAAGCGGATGAAATGGACTGAAGAAATGAACCTCTTCATCATCCGCTCCTACTACGAAATAACGGCGGGGGCGGGTACAACATCTTACCGCCCCTTGTTGCACCAGAGATTCGTCGAGCGTTTCCCGCAATTCGCACACGTGACTGTGCAGCGAGTCGCAGACCAGTACCGCTTCATCACTCGCAGTGACACAATCCCGGCCACCATCAGGGAACGTGTTCGACTTGAAGTCATCGGGGAAACTGGTGACCGAGAGTCGATAATTTAAGGGGGCAGAGGCGGCGGCATCAACAACACCACGCCGCACTGCAGGCAACAGGTTCAGTACTCGCCGAAGCACTCTTCTCCACCGTCCAGCTGAGGTTTCCGCTGAAGTTCGGGACGAATTCCAAAGAGCGTGTATAGAATTCTCGGATATGGATCCTTTGCATAGACCAGGTATTCCCAGGCTCTATGCATCTCCAGCAACTCCGGGAATTCTATCTCAAATCAATGATGAGATTGCATCTCGACTGTGTGCTGATATGTCGCTGCTGCAACTACAATCACTTGTGTATTGTGGTGCAGTTGCGGCTATCAGATTGCACGGTCAGAAGATTCGCTTTCGCGTTATTGGTTTGAGTGACAAAAGAGATCCACCATGGAAAATTCGTCTGGAACGTCGGCGGGACTCACTAAGGCAGGACATTGCTAGACTGATTCAGATCAGCACTGGCAATGCCAGCCGACGGGTGAGAAATAAAGTGCAGAGGGTTTACCGGAACTATGCCATCCCCTGTGAGACACCCGTAGTTGAAATTCTGGACACACTAAAACAGAAACTTTCTGTCATATTGCAGTCGGTTACGACGGTATGGCGAAAGTTATTCCAGACGTGTCCAGAATGCAACATACGCGAGGAACCAGCGGAGCTTTTTCAGATCTCTCAACGAATCCCAACAGAGCGCCCAGACAATACAGTTCTCGGTGACGGAAGCGAAAGAGTATTGGGGTGGACTTTGGGGGTTACCTGCCCAGCATGCTGAGCATGCTGAGTGGATCACCGCCGAAGGCACCCGCCATGTCAATACACCTGGCATGAATTTCGCGGATGTTACCGAAGAGGAAGTTCGACGAGCCATAAACAGCTCGAAGAACTGGAGGGGCCCAGGTCTGGATCGGGTGCAGAATTTCTGGTATAAGAAATTTACCAGCGTACACAGTCGGTTGGCACGCAGTATAAATGAGGTCATGAGTCGGCCGGAGGAATTTCCACCTTTCCTCACTGCGGGGATTACCTACCTTATCCCTAAGAAGGACACGGTGCAGGACCCCGCAAGACACAAGACCGATCACTTGCTTACCAACCCTCTACAAATTCATCACGTCCATTATTAGTGGAAGGATCAATGCGCACCTCGAGACCAACAACATTCTATCCGAGGAGCAGAAGGGCTGCCGAGTTGGGTCAAGGGGTTGCAAAGAGCAACTCATTATCGACTCGGTAGTTGTAGGACAAGCAACTAGAGGCCAAAGAAACCTCTTCAGTTGCTATATCGATTATGCCAAGGCTTTTGATAGCGTTCCGCATACCTGGCTAATCGACATCCTGCATCTGTATCGCATTGATCCGAAACTAATAAAGTTTTTGGCGACAGTCATGGAAGGGTGGCATACCACCTTATCAGTCCGTACATCTGAGGGTGCTAATACCTTCAGAGCCCATCCGTATACGGAGGGGCATCTTCCAGGGGGATTCATTGAGTCCTCTTTGGTTTTGTATGGCACTGAACCCCCTTTCATGGCTACTGAATGATGCTAGAGGACATGGTTTTGCAATAAAATATGGCCTACGTGCTAAGTGCGAACTGACACACTTGAGTACCTAGATGACATCAAGCTGTATGCTGGTACAGACAACCATCTTAGAAGTCTGTTGAGAATAATAAGACATGTTCAGCCGTGATATTCGGATTGGAGTTTGGATTAGACAAAATGTCGAATCCAAGCCATCCGTAAAGGTCATCACGAGCCGCATGCCGGACATAGCATTGGTGGACCTCCACATCGAAGCTATGACCGAGACAGGACTTCTACAAGTACCTAGGAATTCTGCAAGGAACCCATGCTCGAGTTTGGTGATCTGAAGGAAGCTCTTCTGTCCGAATTCCTGCGACGTGTAAAGCTGGTGCTGAAATCGCATCTCTCGGGGAAGAATAAAATAAGCGCGTTGAATGTATTACGCTATCCCTTCACTGGCTTATGCATTTCGGAATAATTGCCGTGGACGAAGAACCGACCCTGGAAAAACGGCCAGCGGCGGATACGGACAGACTAATGTCCAAAATTCCGAATGCATCACCCAAAAGTCTGCCGTGGAGCGGATGAACCTGCCTCGTGACATCGGAGGTAGGGGCGTGGTTGACGTGGCGGCACAACATCATCGCCAAGTCGACTCGCTGTCGCGCTTATTTTTACAGCAAAGAGCAGGCGAGTCCCTTGCATGCGGCTGTCTGTAAGGCAGACTGTGGACTGACTCCACTTAACTTGAAGGATCGATCTTTCAATCCTCTGAGTGGGGTGAAGTCGGACCAAGAGCGGATCGAGGAATGGAAGTCGAAAGCAATGCACGGTAAACACGTGAATTGTCTTTGGCAGCCATTTGTCGATTTGCATCTGTCGAACAGATGGCTGTGTGCTGGGGAGCTCTTTGCTGAGACGGAGGGGTTCATGTGTGCCATTCAGGATGGCGTGGTCGCCACCCGAGCTTATAAAAAGCTCATCATGAAAGAACGGGTGGAGAACGACCAGTGCAGAATGTGTGGTTCGGCGTTAGAGACGTTGGACCATCTCATTTCTGGCTGTACTGTTATGGCACCGGTGCAATACATCACCAGGCATAATGCTGTATGTAAGGTTATCCATCAAAACCTTGCATACAAGCATGGGCTGATCACGGGGACATGTCCGGTTTACCGATATGAGCCGCAAGCAGTACTTGATAGTTCTGCTTACAGCATGTATTGGGACCGGCAAGTTCTGACTGATCGCCATACCGCACACAACAAGCCTGACGTACTGTTAGTTGACAAGACGGGTCGCTCCGCGTATATTATTGATGTTGCTATCCCCCATAATAGCAACATTGAACGGAAATACGTGGAGAAGAAGGTGAACTATGAGCCATTGGCTCGGGAAATCAAAGAAATTTGGCGTCTCGAGCGGGTGGTTGTAGTTCCCATAATATTGTCAGCTACAGGTATTGTACCTAAATCCCTCACGGCTTCCCTTGATGTCCTGGGACTTTCGCACAGTCTGGTTCAAACCATGCAGAAGTACACCATTCTGCATACGTGCTCGATGTTGCGGGGGGTGCTCGACGGATTCTCCCACTGACCTACCACCGGCCACCACCACCAGTGCCCCTTTAGTTTTTAAGTAGGTAGGATCGTCCGAGCCTAAATGCTTGGCACTTAGTGCTAGTATTAGGTAAAATCCGGCATCTGCCGAGATTGTGATAACTCGGAAATAATAATAATAAAGTTTTTGGCGACAGTCATGGAAGGGTGGCATACCACCTTATCAGTCCGTACATCTGAGGGTGCTAATACCTCAGAGCCCATCCGTATACGGAGGGGCATCTTCCAGGGGGATTCATTGAGTCCTCTTTGGTTTTGTATGGCACTGAACCCCCTTTCATGGCTACTGAATGATGCTAGAGGACATGGTTTTGCAATAAAATATGGCCTACGTGCTAAGTGCGAACTGACACACTTGATGTACCTAGATGACATCAAGCTGTATACTGGTACTGACAACCATCTTAGAAGTCTGTTACGAATAATCGACATGTTCAGCCGTGATATTCGGATGGAGTTTGGATTAGACAAATGTCGAATCCAAGCCATCCGCAAAGGTCATCACGAGCCACATGCCGGACATAGCATTGGTGACCTCCACATCGAAGCTATGACCGAGACAGACTTCTACAAGTACCTAGGAATTCTGCAAGGAACCCATGCTCGAGTTGGTGATCTGAAGGAAGCTCTGCTGTCCGAATTCCTGCGACGTGTAAAGCTGGTGCTGAAATCGCATCTCTCGGGGAAGAATAAAATAAGCGCGTTGAATGTATTCGCTATCCCTTCACTGGCTTATGCATTCGGAATATTGCCGTGGACGAAGACCGACCTGGAAAACGTCCAGCGGCGGATACGGACAACTATGTCCAAATTCCGAATGCATCACCCAAAGTCTGCCGTGGAGCGGATGAACCTGCCTCGTGACATCGGAGGTAGGGGCGTGGTTGACGTGGCGGCACAACATCATCGCCAAGTCGACTCGCTGCGCGCTTATTTTTACAGCAAAGAGCAGGCGAGTCCCTTGCATGCGGCTGTCTGTAAGGCAGACTGTGGACTGACTCCACTTAACTTGAAGGATCGATCTTTCAATCCTCTGAGTGGGGTGAAGTCGGACCAAGAGCGGATCGAGGAATGGAAGTCGAAGGCAATGCACGGTAAACACGTGAATTGTCTTTGGCAGCCATTTGTCGATTTGCATCTGTCGAACAGATGGCTGTGTGCTGGGGAGCTCTTTGCTGAGACGGAGGGGTTCATGTGTGCCATTCAGGATGGCGTGGTCGCCACCCGAGCTTATAAAAAGCTCATCATGAAAGAACGGGTGGAGAACGACCAGTGCAGAATGTGTGGTTCGGCGTTAGAGACGTTGGACCATCTCATTTCTGGCTGTACTGTTATGGCACCGGTGCAATACATCACCAGGCATAATGCTGTATGTAAGGTTATCCATCAAAACCTTGCATACAAGCATGGGCTGATCACGGGGACATGTCCGGTTTACCGATATGAGCCGCAAGCAGTACTTGATAGTTCTGCTTATAGCATGTATTGGGACCGGCAAGTTCTGACTGATCGCCATACCGCACACAACAAGCCTGACGTACTGTTAGTTGACAAGACGGGTCGCTCCGCGTATATTATTGATGTTGCTATCCCCCATAATAGCAACATTGAACGGAAATACGTGGAGAAGAAGGTGAACTATGAACCATTGGCTCGGGAAATCAAAGAAATTTGGCGTCTCGAGCGGGTGGTTGTAGTTCCCATAATATTGTCAGCTACAGGTATTGTACCTAAATCCCTCACGGCTTCCCTTGATGTCCTGGGACTTTCGCACAGTCTGGTTCAAACCATGCAGAAGTACACCATTCTGCATACGTGCTCGATGTTGCGGGGAGTACTGGACGGATTCTCCCACTGACCTACCACCGGCCACCACCACCAGTGCCCCTTTAGTTTTTAAGTAGGTAGGATCGTCCGAGCCTAAATGCTTGACACTTAGTGCTAGTATTAGGTAAAATCCGGCATCTGCCGAGATTGTGATAACTCGGAAAATAATAATAATAATAATACTGACACACTGACCTACCACCGGCCACCACCACCAGTGCCCCTTTAGTTTTTAAGTAGGTAGGATCGTCCGAGCCTAAATGCTTGGCACTTAGTGCTAGTATTAGGTAAAATCCGGCATCTGCCGAGATTTTGATAACTCGGAAATAATAAACTCCGCCGAAGCCGGTCCCAAGCCCGGTTGTGAAAGGAGGAGGGATAGATAGCTTCAGTCTGAATGGCTGTACGCCACCGCAGCGTCTCAGGGGGTAGGTGAGGAAAGTGCAGGAACTTTGCAGTCTTGCAGATTACTCACTAAGGAAGCTATCTACACACCTGGCAGCTAGGGATAAAATGCACCACCAAAAAATGAGAAGAAGGAGAAATTTGAGGTCCGGTACGGATAACCGGCGGGAGTCGTCTGACTTGGTGACTGGGTCGGGCTCTCGTAATGGACAGCACGGCGTCGAAACCGCTAGTCGTGGGGCGGTTCGACGTCTAGGCGCCACGACGACCAGGAGCACAGCTCCGCCTGCTGCAGCTGTTTCGCCACAATCTGTGGCGACCACTTCAGCAGGTTCGCGTAGGAAGCGGATGAAATGGACTGAAGAAATGAACCTCTTCATCATCCGCTCCTACTACGAAATAACGGCGGGGGCGGGTACAACATCTTACCGCCCCTTGTTGCACCAGAGATTCGTCGAGCGTTTCCCGCAATTCGCACACGTGACTGTGCAGCGAGTCGCAGACCAGTACCGCTTCATCACTCGCAGTGACACAATCCCGGCCACCATCAGGGAACGTGTTCGACTTGAAGTCATCGGGGAAACTGGTGACCGAGAGTCGATAATTTAAGGGGGCAGAGGCGGCGGCATCAACAACACCACGCCGCACTGCAGGCAACAGGTTCAGTACTCGCCGAAGCACTCTTCTCCACCGTCCAGCTGAGGTTTCCGCTGAAGTTCGGGACGAATTCCAAAGAGCGTGTATAGAATTCTCGGATATGGATCCTTTGCATAGACCAGGTATTCCCAGGCTCTATGCATCTCCAGCAACTCCGGGAATTCTATCTCAAATCAATGATGAGATTGCATCTCGACTGTGTGCTGATATGTCGCTGCTGCAACTACAATCACTTGTGTATTGTGGTGCAGTTGCGGCTATCAGATTGCACGGTCAGAAGATTCGCTTTCGCGTTATTGGTTTGAGTGACAAAAGAGATCCACCATGGAAAATTCGTCTGGAACGTCGGCGGGACTCACTAAGGCAGGACATTGCTAGACTGATTCAGATCAGCACTGGCAATGCCAGCCGACGGGTGAGAAATAAAGTGCAGAGGGTTTACCGGAACTATGCCATCCCCTGTGAGACACCCGTAGTTGAAATTCTGGACACACTAAAACAGAAACTTTCTGTCATATGCAGTCGGTTACGACGGTATGGCGAAAGTTATTCCAGACGTGTCCAGAATGCAACATACGCGAGGAACCAGCGGAGCTTTTTCAGATCTCTCAACGAATCCCAACAGAGCGCCCAGACAATACAGTTCTCGGTGACGGAAGCGAAAGAGTATTGGGGTGGACTTTGGGGGTTACCTGCCCAGCATGCTGAGCATGCTGAGTGGATCACCGCCGAAGGCACCCGCCATGTCAATACACCTGGCATGAATTTCGCGGATGTTACCGAAGAGGAAGTTCGACGAGCCATAAACAGCTCGAAGAACTGGAGGGGCCCAGGTCTGGATCGGGTGCAGAATTTCTGGTATAAGAAATTTACCAGCGTACACAGTCGGTTGGCACGCAGTATAAATGAGGTCATGAGTCGGCCGGAGGAATTTCCACCTTTCCTCACTGCGGGGATTACCTACCTTATCCCTAAGAAGGACACGGTGCAGGACCCCGCAGACACAAGACCGATCACTTGCTTACCAACCCTCTACAAATTCATCACGTCCATTATTAGTGGAAGGATCAATGCGCACCTCGAGACCAACAACATTCTATCCGAGGAGCAGAAGGGCTGCCGAGTTGGGTCAAGGGGTTGCAAAGAGCAACTCATTATCGACTCGGTAGTTGTAGGACAAGCAACTAGAGGCCAAAGAAACCTCTTCAGTTGCTATATCGATTATGCCAAGGCTTTTGATAGCGTTCCGCATACCTGGCTAATCGACATCCTGCATCTGTATCGCATTGATCCGAAACTAATAAAGTTTTTGGCGACAGTCATGGAAGGGTGGCATACCACCTTATCAGTCCGTACATCTGAGGGTGCTAATACCTCAGAGCCCATCCGTATACGGAGGGGCATCTTCCAGGGGGATTCATTGAGTCCTCTTTGGTTTTGTATGGCACTGAACCCCCTTTCATGGCTACTGAATGATGCTAGAGGACATGGTTTTGCAATAAAATATGGCCTACGTGCTAAGTGCGAACTGACACACTTGATGTACCTAGATGACATCAAGCTGTATGCTGGTACTGACAACCATCTTAGAAGTCTGTTGAGAATAATAGACATGTTCAGCCGTGATATTCGGATGGAGTTTGGATTAGACAAATGTCGAATCCAAGCCATCCGTAAAGGTCATCACGAGCCGCATGCCGGACATAGCATTGGTGACCTCCACATCGAAGCTATGACCGAGACAGACTTCTACAAGTACCTAGGAATTCTGCAAGGAACCCATGCTCGAGTTGGTGATCTGAAGGAAGCTCTTCTGTCCGAATTCCTGCGACGTGTAAAGCTGGTGCTGAAATCGCATCTCTCGGGGAAGAATAAAATAAGCGCGTTGAATGTATTCGCTATCCCTTCACTGGCTTATGCATTCGGAATATTGCCGTGGACGAAGACCGACCTGGAAAACGTCCAGCGGCGGATACGGACAACTATGTCCAAATTCCGAATGCATCACCCAAAGTCTGCCGTGGAGCGGATGAACCTGCCTCGTGACATCGGAGGTAGGGGCGTGGTTGACGTGGCGGCACAACATCATCGCCAAGTCGACTCGCTGCGCGCTTATTTTTACAGCAAAGAGCAGGCGAGTCCCTTGCATGCGGCTGTCTGTAAGGCAGACTGTGGACTGACTCCACTTAACTTGAAGGATCGATCTTTCAATCCTCTGAGTGGGGTGAAGTCGGACCAAGAGCGGATCGAGGAATGGAAGTCGAAAGCAATGCACGGTAAACACGTGAATTGTCTTTGGCAGCCATTTGTCGATTTGCATCTGTCGAACAGATGGCTGTGTGCTGGGGAGCTCTTTGCTGAGACGGAGGGGTTCATGTGTGCCATTCAGGATGGCGTGGTCGCCACCCGAGCTTATAAAAAGCTCATCATGAAAGAACGGGTGGAGAACGACCAGTGCAGAATGTGTGGTTCGGCGTTAGAGACGTTGGACCATCTCATTTCTGGCTGTACTGTTATGGCACCGGTGCAATACATCACCAGGCATAATGCTGTATGTAAGGTTATCCATCAAAACCTTGCATACAAGCATGGGCTGATCACGGGGACATGTCCGGTTTACCGATATGAGCCGCAAGCAGTACTTGATAGTTCTGCTTACAGCATGTATTGGGACCGGCAAGTTCTGACTGATCGCCATACCGCACACAACAAGCCTGACGTACTGTTAGTTGACAAGACGGGTCGCTCCGCGTATATTATTGATGTTGCTATCCCCCATAATAGCAACATTGAACGGAAATACGTGGAGAAGAAGGTGAACTATGAACCATTGGCTCCGGAAATCAAAGAAATTTGTCGTCTCGAGCGGGTGGTTGTAGTTCCCATAATATTGTCAGCTACAGGTATTGTACCTAAATCCCTCACGGCTTCCCTTGATGTCCTGGGACTTTCGCACAGTCTGGTTCAAACCATGCAGAAGTACACCATTCTGCATGCGTGCTCGATGTTGTGGGGAGTACTGGACGGATTCTCCCACTGACCTACCACCGGCCACCACCACCAGTGCCCCTTTAGTTTTTAAGTAGGTAGGATCGTCCGAGCCTAAATGCTTGGCACTTAGTGCTAGTATTAGGTAAAATCCGGCATCTGCCGAGATTGTGATAACTCGGAAATAATAATAATCGTTGGCGCAACAATCCAATTGGATCAGGGCCTTGAAGTGTGTTAGAGCACTTCATTCAAGACTTTAACGGTACACTCCAGTGTGTAGGAGGCAATGTGGTCAGCATTGCGCTCGCCCGAGATTATTACCCTGATTTGACTCAGGTACTCATTCACAGCTGAGTCGACTGGTATCCGACGTCAAATCACGATTCAAATTCCACGGCCACCAGTGAGATTTGAACCGCGACCTTCCGTATGATAGCCTTGTGCTCTAACCACTCGGCTATCCGGACACACTTTCCAAGTTACTAAATTATAATTAGCGCCATATCATAAAATTCTCTTCCAATCCAACAACTAGTTGCAATGAAATCAAACAAAGACTTGACTTGTAACACACAGAGAAAGAAAAAATAGTTTGTAGAGCAAAGCGAAATTCCCCTTACACTACGTGCTATATTAAAAGTGCATTACATTTGCCACTAGAAAGTTTCAAGCTTTCATATGTTCATGGCTGCACTGTGCCATAGGGTGCTTTGACTTAAGCCAAGCCCATTTCCAAAAACCATTAATGCTAGTAGGAATGATTCGCGCGTAAGAAAACTAAACACAGGGGATTCATCTCCCAGTGCATTGTTCGAAATTGTACAAGGGCAAAAGCCATTGTACATGTACGACCTTCTACAGCAATTGCGAGAGAAAAATTCCGTGCATTAAGTCTGATGTTAGTGCCGTGTATGTAATTCAGTGCATTAGTGTGCGGCCAGTGGTTGTGAGCAGTTTAAGCAGTTTAAGGCTTGTCACATGGGATAGTGAAACGTACACAAGAAAACTACCTAGGCGCTATCGACACCAATACATTAACCACAAGGGCCACGGGCCAGTTAGCTACGTCGTCCCTACCGCACGAATAAACAATGACATTACATACCCCCTAGAAATTTCATTTGCTCCTCCTGAATTTAGTCTTATAAACCCCCATGTGAGGGGTTTTATGGTAACCACATGGAACTACTACTTATTTATAGAGTTTGAAAGATTAAAAGTTAAATAATTCGGAAAAATGTTTAAGATCATTTTCAATAATGAGTAAAAGTTTAACCAGGAAGAATCACAATTATTACTGAAGGATCTAGGAGATTTTGAAAGGTTTTCTAGTAAGTAGACTTTACAGCCATCAGAAACGAGTCTTTGTAGATTTTACAAGCATATGAAATGATAACTAATTTAAAATTATAAGAGTGTATTTTAATAAAAAAATTTCTAAAAATGACGAATTCATTCATTCAAAACGCGCTGTTTTTCCAAACATTGATATATTTAAAAAAAATCCTACGTACTTCTCTAGCTATATGTATAATAAAAAAAAGTTTTTTCATCGAAAATTAAAAATTTTACGCGGGTTTGATTCGGCCGCGCGGAAGCTTCGTCGAAAGAAAGTTGTGTAGATGCCATTTTTCTTTGCATAACTTTAAAAAAAAAATTAATTATGCAGTGTATCATATTTACAATTAATCATTTTTTTTGAGAATTTTGATTTACTTTATTGTCCCATTGAAGAAAAATCTCAAAACTGGTTCATTTATTAGGCCACTAAGGTGGCATAACCGCTTAAGGTTCCAAAGTCTACATAAAACTACGCTGAAGCGTTATAAATAGCTATATCTGCGGACCTAATGCCCCATGTGCTAGCTACTTTATTTACTGTTCTAATGTAATGTAATGCACTTCACTTGAGCGGGAATCTAGGGAAGTGACGGAAGTGGCATACTTAAGGAGGGGTGACAATTGCATTGCGGGCTATGCCATACAGTGGAATCCACTTCCGACGACGAAAGGCACTTGGCGCAGAACAGTAGAGGGCGAGTGCGAGCATCTTGGGAAGTCGTGGGAGGAGTTGCAGCGCATTCAGGTAACCGCGAGCGATGGCACGTAGATGTGGTAGACGCGATATACCCCACTAAGGAGTGAAGGGCAACTATATACATATAAGAATGCTTAATCGGGCGTCTGTTTTATCTATTGAACCAACCATCAAATACGCGCTTTCATTAATTTTATGTAAATCATAATTGCGACATTGATTTATAAATGAAATTCACTTGACACCAGTTTAAATCAGTGCTTCGGCTCAGAATGGACTTAAAAACGACTCGATTTTCCGAAATTATGAAACGCGATGTCGACAATTCCAAAAATAACCTAACATCAGCAAGCTGTTTTAGGTTTTGGTATTGAAAGCCCTGAGTCGCCATATCAGGAGGAAAGACTTATTGTCGAATGCGCAATTCGGAATCCGATCTGGACATTCGACAATATATACAATAACAAAGGTAACGTTGGATATTTGCTGGCAGATTAACAAAGGCTCTGTTGGCTGACAACAACCGTGCGCGGATTTCATCATCGTAGCTGTTATCGGTTGTGATTTTCGACCGTAGATAGGAGAAATTGTCAACGGTCTCAAAGTTGTATTCTCCTATCCTTATTCTTCCTGTTTTACCAGTGCGGTTTGATGTGGTTGGTTGATTCGTCTTCGATGCTGACGTTACCACCATATATTTTGTTTTGGCTTTATTGATGTGCAGTCCAGGATCTCGCAGCGCCTGCTCGATCTGGATGAAGGCAGTTTGTAGGTCTCGGGTGGCCAGTAGTTAGGTGGACTTAAAGAGGATCGTACCTCTTGCATTTACATCAGGATCACGGATCACTTTCTCGAGGGCCAGGTTAAAGAGGACGCATGATACGGCATCCCATTGTCATAGACCGTTGTTGATGTCGAATGATCTTGAGAGTGATCCTGCCGTTTTTATCGCCAATGTTCTGGTTGTTCAGTAGCTCATCAAAGTGCTCAACCCATCGCTCCAATATGCCCATTCTGTCGGAAATCAGATTTCCCTCTTTGTCTCGGTAGAATGAGCACCGAGCTGTATAAGGCTTCATCCTGCTGACTTGTTGGTAAAACTTCCGCGCCTGGTGCGGTTGCTCTCTGTACTTTTCTAGTTCACAGACTTGTTTGTTCTCCTAGGCTTCCTTTTTCCGTCTGTGAAGTCGCTTCTCCGCTCGACGGAGTTCGTGATAAGTCTCTGCGCGTGCCCGCGTTCTTTGAGAATGCAACATTACTCGGTATGCGGCATTCTTCCGTTCTGTTGCTAGCTTACATTCATCGTCAAACCAGCCGTTCCGACTCATTTTGCGGATGAGGCCAAGTATATTTACGACCGTATTTATGATAACGTTCTTCAGGTGGTTGTGAAGAGTATTTGTTGATGCTTCATCTCCAGGTCCTCTGTTCACTCCAGTTATTGCGGCATCCACTTCCATCCATCCTTCCTGGATGTTGTTGTGGATGGCTTCAGTGTTAATTCTCACCTGATTGTCAGAGGGGATTCTAGGTGGTATTATTATTCGAGCTCGGAGCACGATGCCAACGAGATAGTGATCCGAGTCTATATTGGCCCCCCTATATGTTCTGACATTCATCAAGGCTGAGAGGTGGCGGCGTTCGATCATCACGTGGTCAATTTGGTTGAAAGTGGTCCCGTCTGGAGAGGCCCACGTATGTTTGTGGACCGCTTTCCGCGCAAACCAGCAACTTCCAACAACCATTTCGTGTGACCCTGCTAACTGAATAATCCGCAGTCCGTTATCATTTGTATTTTTGTGTAAGCTATGGGAGCCCCAAGTATGATTTTGATATCATATCTGGGACAGGCTTCGAGGGTTCGTTGTACTGCCTCGTAGAAGGTATCATTCTCCGACTCTGCAGTCTCCTCTGTAGGGGCGTGAACGTTAATGAGGCTTATGTTTCTAAATTTGCCTCCCAAGCGCAGAGTGCATAGCCTTTCGCTTGTGTTTTCAAAGCCGATAACAGCAGGTTTCATTTTTTGGCTTACTAAGAAACCTACTCCGAGCACATGGTTTACTGGATGGCCACTATAATATATGATGTTGCGGCTCTTCTCCAGGAAACCGGTCCCTGTCCAACGCATCTCCTGTAACGCTGTTAAATCAGCCCTATATTGGGGCAGGGTATCGGCTAGCTGCTTATCAGCTTCATCTCTGTACAGGGAGCGCACGTTCCATGAGAAAATGCGCAAATCGTTATTCCGTTGTCGTTGCCGGGTTCCTCGTTGTATAATCCGTCCAGACGGAGGCTCCTGTTGTGGCTTCGTAACAAGTCGTTTTCCGTGTAGGGTTGTCAGCCCTACCCAACCCTCAAGCTGGAAGACCAGTTAGTACCATTTGTCCCGTTTTTAGGAGCGGGAAACTCGCCTTCACCCTTCTGCGTCTGCAGTTTTTCGTTAAGAAAGAGCTCCCAGCGGTCACCACGTGGATGTGGAGATAGGATTTGGTAGTAGAGCTGTTGGTGTTGGTTCAGCAGGCATTTCCCAGGTTTTATGCTCCATTGTGGGTACCAATCCACGTTTCGCCCTGGGACCAAATTTGAATGTAATGGCTGAAATTGCAGTAATTTTTTTACAAATCTTCGCAATGCAAGGTTTCCCGTTTACTTGAAAGGAGTGGCGAAAGTGGGAAAAGGAACCGACGATACCGTGAGAAAAAAACCTTTCCGTAAGAAAACTAAGAGCGAGAGTATTAAATTGTAAGCACTAATGAAGGGAACAAGTGGTTCCCGAAAAATCAGTATTTGCAAATAAAAATCAACACTAGCGAATAAGAAAAACAAGTTTTTATTATTTCAAATAATTAATTGCTAGGAATATAAGATAAAGGTTATTACTATTTTGGTACTAATGCCGTGCCCACCCATCTCGCCAAAAGTGGTTTCACATATTCACTTATATAGGTTAAATATCCGCTTGGGTCGCTTATCTCCCATTTACAGTTAATTCCGAAACATTATAAACATTATTGAGTGCACCTGCATAACGGATGCACAAACTAATAGAATCATAAACATTATTGAGTGCACCTGCATAACGGATGCACAAACCAATAGAATCATAAACATTATTAAGTGCACCTGCATAACGGATGCACAAACCAATAGAATCATAAACGTTATTAAGTGCACCTACATAACGGATGCACAAACCAATAGAATCATAAACATTATTAAGTGCACCTGCATAACGGATGCACAAACGAGCGAGCATCGTAGGTATTAAGGTAGCAGTAAGATAATAAAAGGAGGAGTCTAGTTGGAACTGTGAGAGGATGAAGATCAATAAAATATATTAAATTAATAACTTCAAGTGTTATTAATTTTAGTGGCGCAGTCGGTAGGATCCATGCATCGAGCAGGATCCAGTGATACGCGAAGTTACGTGTTTTAAATTCGTTCAAGAACCGGCGCAATTTTTTAGAAACAAAGTTGTTTTAACTAAAAAAATCAAGTGTCGCGATTCGTTTAATAATATAAAAAAAAAAAAAAAATATATTAACTAAAATAAATACAAAGCTAGGAGGCGGAGTAACAAGCATAAATCCGTCTTAAAACACATTCTGAGGCTGGTTTGGAATCCTAGCAATAAAAAAAAAAAAAAATCTAATATAAAAGTGCAGTGAAATAGACTCACCTCAAGACTCAACGTAGAGACAGACTATCTATTTACCATCGACGCATCCTTCAAGCCGAAATGGATAACGTATTAGCGCAACGACTGATAGCAGCTTTGGAGAATTTAGCTAATTTGCAACGGCCGAATCGAGCAGAAACAATAATAAAACAAATTGCCTACATAAAAGAGTTTTCGGGAGACAGGAAGCAGCTAACGCAGTTTCTAACAACCGTTGGTGGTCATCTTAGTGCTATTGATGAGGAATTACGGGAAGAAGCCTGGCAGGTAATTTATAACATAAAAATTACAGGAGCGGCAAAGGAACTTTTGTTAAATAATCGTCCGGAAAACTGGGAGTCGGCTAGAAATTTACTCAAACAACATTTTCGACCATCTACGAACTACAAGGACCTTTCGAGAAGAATAAAGCAACTCAAAGTATGTTCTATCTCCGATCTTAACTCTAAAATTGAATATATTATAGAAGAAATCAATACATTCGCCACTTATGAATCGAATACAGCGGAAACTCGCCAAACTTTCTACGCGTTATTAGTGAATAGAATTAAGCAAATAGTTAGTGGTAATTTGTCACGTGATATAAGAAATTTGTTTGATTTACATGAAGTAAAAGAAATTTTATACTCGTACGTGGGCTACGATCAAGATAATTTAGACCGAGAAACACTATATCAGGAAAGAAAGAATTATAACAGTCAGGACTATAGAAAACACCATAACAAACAGGACAATAGACAGAAACAATCCGGTAATCATGGACAATACAATTCAAATTTCGGTAGACCAAATAGGGTAGAATCAAATCAATACAGACGTAGCTCGGGACATTTTTGGCAAGATCGACAAAATTCTCGACTAAATAACTTCCGAGATTCTGGGTTTAGAAGTAATAATAATCGTACTCAACATAGACAACATTCCTGGAATCGTTCTGACCAGGTTAGGCGATCACCACCTAAACCTATGGAGATAGGTACCGTGACCCATAGAAGATCAAATCAAAATAGAAATGACCCATCACCCGGGTCTAATTCAGTAAACGAGGAGGTTCATAATATTGAACCAGAGTTTTTTTATGAATTAGGCCTCGGAAACAAAATCTTTGCTAATCTTACCATTGATAATAAACTGTACAAGTGCTTGATAGATACAGGTTCAACAATGAGCATTGTGAACTCTGCTAGAGTAGATTGTAGCAAGTTTAAAATCTTCGATAAGACTAACATCCGTTTGCAGACTTTAAACCATACAACCACGGAAAGCGTTGAACGAGTAATTACAAATATTCCAACAGAATTTAACTTTGATCCAAAAGGTGGAATCAAATGGTATAAGAGGGATTTATTAGGGAAGTCGTATGACTTTTTAATCGGAATGGACATATTATCCAAAATTGTGAAAATCTTCAATTTTGAGAATAAATGTCTCATCCTAAAATAGTTATCGTTCCGATGCTTGTAGTTCTTCTAAATAAAAATAAAACTAGGTAGCTTGCTCCTACTACAATATATTTTAATAGTTAGTAAATACGTATTTCGAAAGCTACTTACTTTCTTCCTCAGTACTTAAGCTACTAAATCATTGGGAAGTTTTTCCTGAATTTTTAAATAAAATAAATTAAAAGTCTGTAGGGACAGATTATAAAAAGTTGCTTAAAAGCTAAAGATGCGTATGTGGGTACAGATTCTAAGAGGTAAAGAGAAAAACTTAAAAAGGTCCACATGCAGGTAGGGATAATATAATAACTTTTAGAATTCATGGCCATCAATTATCAATAGTTAGTGGGTGGTGCGGTCCCTGTGTTTGTCAGCGAGTTTTTTGATTAGCCTTGATGCACAATTCCCTCCATCTGTGTTCATCAATTTTGCCGCATCCTTTCGCAATATTTCCAAGCTTTCCCATGCGTCCAAGGTGTGTGGCTTATTCACTTGTCGTACCAGCTCAAGATTTGCCCTCGTCACAGAATGCCCCTCCTCTATGACGTGCATCGCAACCGAAGAACGCACCGTGTTGGCTCCTCGTCTTTCTCCCCTCTCTACTTCCTTTAGGTGTTCTTGGAACCTAGTAGTGATGAGGCGTTTTGTCTGGCCAATGTAGACCATCTCGCAGTCATTGCAGCTGATCTTGTAGATCCCACTTTTTTCCCCTTCCGTTAATGGGTCCTTTTCGCTCCCTAATTGTTTTTTAAGGGTTGCGTCTCTGCTTGATCCGACCACTTTTATATTATATTTCCCTAGGAGAGATTTTATTCTATAAAAGTCATTGGATAATGGTATGCTCACCCATTTAATATCAGCTAGAGTGCTTTCTTGCTCGAACAATGTTGACTGTTGGTTCTTCCATATCTGGTCTTTCTTTCTCTTGATCAGCTTTTCGATTGTTTCGACCGTGTACCCATTCTTGATAGCTGTATCAAGGATGAACATTCTTTCTTTATGGAAGCCATTTTTGTTTAGGGGGTATGTGCAGAGACGGTGCACCATTGAGTTGAAGGCAGCCATTTGTTGTGTTGCGGTATGAGCCGAAGTTGCTGGTATCGTTCTTTGGGTTGCCGTTGGCTTCCTGTATATCTCGAATTCGAGTTTTCCGCTGTTGTTAATTACTCGTAGGTCCAAAAATGGTAACGATCCATGCTCTTCTTTTCCTATTGTGAATTGGATCTTCGGGTGTATCCTGTTAATTTCTGTTAACGTGTTGTCTACCCTGTCCTTTTCTGTCTACCCTGTCCATTAACGGAAGGGGAAAAAAGTGGGATCTACAAGATCAGCTGCAATGACTGCGAGATGGTCTACATTGGCCAGACAAAACGCCTCATCACTACTAGGTTCCAAGAACACCTAAAGGAAGTAGAGAGGGGAGAAAGACGAGGAGCCAACACGGTGCGTTCTTCGGTTGCGATGCACGTCATAGAGGAGGGGCATTCTGTGACGAGGGCAAATCTTGAGCTGGTACGACAAGTGAATAAGCCACACACCTTGGACGCATGGGAAAGCTTGGAAATATTGCGAAAGGATGCGGCAAAATTGATGAACACAGATGGAGGGAATTGTGCATCAAGGCTAATCAAAAAACTCGCTGACAAACACAGGGACCGCACCACCCACTAACTATTGATAATTGATGGCCATGAATTCTAAAAGTTATTATATTATCCCTACCTGCATGTGGACCTTTTTAAGTTTTTCTCTTTACCTCTTAGAATCTGTACCCACATACGCATCTTTAGCTTTTAAGCAACTTTTTATAATCTGTCCCTACAGACTTTTAATTTATTTTATTTAAAAATTCAGGAAAAACTTCCCAATGATTTAGTAGCTTAAGTACTGAGGAAGAAAGTAAGTAGCTTTCGAAATACGTATTTACTAACTATTAAAATATATTGTAGTAGGAGCAAGCTACCTAGTTTTATTTTTATTGTCTCATCCTAAATAATGGTAGTAAAATATCTTTAGATTCTTCAGAAAATGAAGAAAACCTCAAGTGCTTTGAACTTAATGCCGAACAAGGCAAAGTTGACTTAAGTATTTAAATAAAGAAGAAACAAGTGAAATGGAAAACTTATTGAAAGAATTTAGTCAACGTAATCAACGGTGGTTACTGAAACTACAAGAGTATCAGTTTGATATAGAGTATATCAAAGGTAAGGAAAACAAGGTTGCAGACTTCTTGAGTCGCATTCCAGAAGCCACTAATCAAAAAGAAAATTCCACTGATAACCAATCGATCAATGATTTGTCAGATAACGCTACAGTTCATTCACAAGATGAACAACAGTTGGATCACATTCCTATTAAAGAGACCATAGTAAATAAATATAAAACGCAGTTAATACTAGCATATGACGTAGATCAGGAAATAGAAATATTGCATAACCGTAAAATAATATATATGGATATGACTAGGGATAGGGACCATTGGGTTGACCTTTTAAGAAGGTATATTCGACCAGGTATAACAGGAATCTACACCGAACTTTCATACCATCAGTTTAATAAAATTCAGCAAGTATTAATTGAACTATTTGGAGACGATAGGAACATAAAGTTTATCAAAGCTACAATGAGGGCTAGAGAAATAAAAACAGCAGAGGAAATCCATTGACAGATATCCTTATATCACACAGTTGAGAGTATGCACAGTGGGATTATAGAAACCTTTAATAGTCTAAAAAATAAATTGTATTACCCGAAGTTAGTCGAGGAGATAACCAAAGTTATTAATAATTGTAAAACGTGTTTGGAAACCAAATACGAACGTAAGCCTTTCAGAGTTAAATACAAAATTAGTGAAATTCCCACTAGTATAAACGAAATTTTGCATATGGATATATACTATTTCATGAAGCAGGCATTTCTAACGCTAATTGATAAGCTGACGAAAAAAGCTTATATTTATCATTTGCAAAATAGAAATTGGAATAGGAAGATCGAAGTGTTGGAAGAACACTTCTCTAAATTTGGTAAACCGCAGAAGATTATTACCGATAATGAGTTCGCCAGTATTAATATCAAGGACTTCTTTAGAACGCAAGGTATAGCATTACATTTCACGAAACCAAATACCCATACAGGGAATAGTGATATCGAAAGGTTTCACTCAACATTACAGGAAAAACTAGTATCTATGAGGAAATTAGATCTAACTTTATTACAGAAAATACATAGGGCAGTAAGTAATTATAATGATAGATATCACTCTTCTATCAAAATGACTCCGAATCAAGCAGTACGGGCTGATCCTGCAATGCTTGAAAAGACTTTGAAGGAGTACAAGAATAAATATATAAATAAGCTTAATAAGAAAAGAGAAGATTATAGGGAGACTAGGAGAATTATTCCAGTTAAGAACTATAAACGTAATTACTATAAGAACGAACCGAAATATAGGATTAAAGAATTAGGTAGAGAACATCCCATTAATATAAAACGTCCTCGTAAATTTGCAGGTGATGACCTCAGTTTGGGTAGTTGCACTGCAACTTCTACTATTAGCAATACCACAGATAGACAGGAAATAGTATGATAGAACATATCCAACTAATAGAAGAGAATTGTGAAAATGCAGTTCAAAACCTTAATAAATAAATTGAACTCAATTCTCATTTTAATAACTCGATTAAATACCTTAAAAATCTGATAGAGTCAGACCGAAACGCAATTAGTAAAACCTTTCAACAACTCACAGAAAACGAAAAATTATTAGTAAAAAAAAAAAAAAAACAACTGAAAACAGACCAAATTTTAAAAACTCCGAATTTTGGAAGAGAAGTTAAATCAGATTATTGACAACATAGCAATGATGAAACATGGATTGATTCACTCTAGTGTGCTAACAGCAACCGAAATTTTGACGACTAAACTGGACTTTTATAAACTCAAAAACGTACGAACCGGACTACTGAAGTATAAGGAAAACACAATAATTTTGGCCCTTAAAATTCCAAATTCTTACAAAATTGAAGAGTACAAACTAATTACATCGTTACCCACTACGAATAATTTACAAGCAATGTTAGAAGATCAGTATTTTATAGAAATAAATGGAACAAAATATGTTTATGATGAAAAATTGAATTATGAAAGGGAGTTGAAACCCTTGAGTAAAGAGTATTACAAGAAATAATTGCGTACTTGTAGAAAATAATGGAACAGAAATTGTGAAGGTTGATGATAACACTATAATCTGTAAGAATCTTAAACAAACTAATATTGTTAATTATTGTGACGACAGAAACATACACCTAAATGGTAACTATTTAATCAACATCAATAACTGTACAATCCAGATACTAAATCAAACCGTTGGTAAAACAAATGTAAAATTTATTGACAGGTTCTTTTATAATGAAAATACGGATTATAATTTCACCAAAAACATTGATTTCAAAGAGATAGTTTAGAAAATAAGAGAAACTTGGAACATATCAATATTTTAAAATTTCATAAAAATATAAATTACCTATCTGGTTCAATTGTAAGCGCATTTTTGTTAATACTATTTATCATAATACTTACCCTATATCATGGACACAAAAAAAAAAAAAAAAAAAAAAACAAAAAAAAAATTGCAAATTGTTGTAAAAAGCTCGCAATCCAGTAAAATTACGGAGAATTTCAAGTTAAATAGGGGAGAGGTTAAATATCCGCTTGGGTCGCTTATCTCCCATTTACAGTTAATTCCGAAACATTATAAACATTATTGAGTGCACCTGCATAACGGATGCACAAACTAATAGAATCATAAACATTATTAAGTGCAGCCGCATAACGGATGCACAAACCAATAGAATCATAAACATTATTAAGTGCAGCCGCATAACGGATGCACAAACCAATAGAATCATAAACATTATTAAGTGCACCTGCATAACGGATGCACAAACCAATAGAATCATAAACATTATTAAGTGCACCTGCATAACGGATGCACAAACGAGCGAGCATCGTAGGTATTAAGGTAGCAGTAAGATAATAAAAGGAGGAGTCTAGTTGGAACTGTGAGAGGATGAAGATCAATAAAATATATTAAATTAATAACTTCAAGTGTTATTAATTTTAGTTATATAAGGAAAAACGTACCAATATCGCCAACTAACTGGCAAGTTCGAGCGGCATGTCAAAAACAGCTGATCCGATGTTCGGTCTACCTCGCTCATGCTCAAAGGCAAAACAATTTTAAATCGTGCGTATTCACATTGATTCCCTTTTGCGGTGGCAAAGGGGAATGGGGTAGCTGTATAATATCTACCTGTGTGCGTTTAGCGCTCGCGAGTCTCGCAACGCCCACGATGACGAACTCGATGAATGTCATTCCGTCTGCTTGCGAAAGTTCAAGTCAAAACTTGAATGTAATTATTAAGGGAAATACTTTATGTGATTATATGTAATTTAATGTTGTTTTTCAGCTGGTTCGACATTTTGGCTTAATGTTTTCAAGTAACGAAAGGATCGCCCCGAGCGAATTGCAAGCCTCGCGACCGCACAGCGAAGAAGGTAACTGAGGCGCAAGAAGAATTTCAGGTGATGTTCAATCTCATTAAGTTCTTCACGAACAACTGGCGGATGAAAACCAACGTGCAAAAGTGTGGAACAATTCTATTTCGAAATTCCTTAGCGTACGCCAGTAGGAACTTGAAAGGGAATTGAGGGGATTTCTACATTGTCGCGAACGAGGATGGTTCCGAGCGTATTCCTCATAAGAAGTGCGTTCGTTACCTGAGTGTGCCTCTTGACGAGCGCTAGGAAGTGCTCGTAAGGTATTCATGTCTCTTCGAAGACTCTTTTATGCTGCACGTCTTAGCGGGAAAATTAAGATTATTTGTTACCTTACTCTGGTTAGACTGGTACTCACCTACGGGTGTCCTATCTGATTTAATTTGAGTGCTAAAAAAATGAAGAAACTAAGGATCTTTGAAACGAAATGTCTGTGCGCTTAGACGGGGACTGCTTCCTCAAACTATGAACATTATGTAATCAATTAAGTAATCTATGCAATTTAATTTAACTGTGGGGCTCCGAGGTTCGGCTGGAGATACTCAGAGCGAAGGCAATTGATAGTAAGCGAGATAAAAAGGAGAAATCCTGATATTGGTAGCTGCAGGATGCCGGATATCTTGGTGGGACTTTGTAAATATTGAACCAGTACCCGTTGTAACAAGTACATATATTACTATCCTGGCAGCCTTATTGTTTATATTTCCACCATCGTGTCATTCTTCTACTGGATTATTACTTGTGATTGTTTTTTGTTGTAGTGGTAAAAGAAGAATTCAATTTAAAATGATTGGATTTCATTATTACTTAACATTATTATTTATTTGTCGAAAATAAAATGATTTTATACTTACTTCATGTGACTGCGGAGTTGTCAAATGTTCACGTCCAGTAATTTATAGCTAACGAAATTTCTTTCGTCATATACACTCATGGACATATAAATAAGAACACATTTGTATTTAACTAAAAAACAGCATTTCTGCAAAATATATTTGGTGTAAGTTGGAATTTTTTAAATTCTTGAGCTTTGTGTGTATTTTTCGCAAATGCACGAATGAATAAGCACAAAATAAATGAAATAGAAATATTATTTTGCATAATAAATACAAATTGCATTCTCGGTGGGATATGGTAGGCACTTATCTCTAGAGGAAAGACAGTGGGTCTTAAACCTGAAGTCAAGAGGCTTTTTGATGCTTTCTGTTGCCAATTGGCTAGAGCGGCATTTTTGATTTATGCACGATTCTCTTAAGTCATAAGAAAGTGAGAATCATAAACGAAAATGCTACAAAAAGGCATCCAAAACTACTGATCGTCACATTTTTTCACTCATTAAAAAAGACGCTTTCATATCTTTGCGAAGTATTGCTGTCGAAAGAAATAATGTGTTATTTTCTAGAACAGTTCGGATGCGAGCACAGGCAGAAAATCTACTCGGAAGAATATCTAGGAGAGCGTTTTTCCTACGCCCATATCATTTAAGTAGTAGGTGAAAGTTTTCCAGAAGTCATCCGGCATAGGAAGGATCTAAAGGAAAGGAGAATTTGCGAAACATTTTATGAAGTTACAAATTCAACTTTAATAACTATGCACCCCACGTGCGCAAACCTTAAGTCAAAAAATTCCACGGTATCCTCAGAAAAAACGCAGCGGAGCACAGTGAAAGGAGCATTATGCCCACGGTGCGTCTTCTTGGTGTGACGTTAGTCCAAATATCTCATTCCCGATTCCTTGAGATCATTAATATAATAATAATAATCGTTGGCGCAACATTCCATATTGGATTAGGGCCTTGAAGTGTGTTAGAGCACTTCATTTAAGACCGTAACGGTACACTACAGTACACTGTAGGAGGAGGTGGTCAGCATTGCGGTCATTGAGATCATTAATGCATAGAAATAGCTTGGAAGCTGTAATGGCATGCATGTGAAAATATGCCTTTGATTTGTTCGTTGGATCAAGATAATGACCCAAAACACACCTTCGCTTAAATATTACAGGATTTGCTTATGTATTACAGGATACAAGTGAGTAACCTAGTCAATCATTAGCTCTGAAACCAATTGAAAACTTGGTGGATGTTTTTAAAAGCAATTTTTCATATGAATTTTTTTCATATATGGGCAATGGGAATTTCCTCCAGGAAGAATGAAAAAATATCCAAATAGAAACCGGCAAGAAGCTAATTTTCACTATGCCTTACAGGAGGCGACAAGTGGTTCAAAATAAATTTGGATATTAACTTCAGGAATAATTATCCACTAAAAAAATTTTTAAATAATTTTGTAGGTATCATTGCTATGAAACATTAAATTATATTATTTATATATCAGGGTTCTTTCTTCACACTTTTTTTACGAAAATATATGTTCTTTTTCATAACTTTTGACAATGGAATAATTAGTTGGCTTCAAGGACAACTAATTCACTAATTTTAAAAAACATAAATCGGTTAATAAGCGTTCAGTTGTGGATTGTCTGATAGTTGCCATTCTATAACTGTTTAAAATTCACTAAGTTCACACGAAAAAGACAACTCCTCAGCTTGATTAATATGTAATAGTATGATTTTCATAAAACCTTATACACCCACCGAAATTAAGATTTTTGGGAAAAACATAAACATAGCGAATTTCACTTAAGAATCAAAGCAAATAATTCAATACGCTTCAATTTTATCCCTCAAATTTTAAAGGAACTAAATAGCAAAGCAATACCGAATGAACAATTTTAATAGAAAGTAATGCCTCCATCGTTTAAAATCACTTTTCCAGACGTCTTGGCACTCCCACTCTTCTTGTAATACCTACTTCATACCTGTTCATTGACATCGTTTAATTGAGGATCATGGTTTAAAATTATCACAATAACGGGAGACTGACCAATCGAGAGTTGTGATACCACAAAATTGCACAAACTCTATAGTCTTAAGTGAGCGATGGATTGCGGCATTATGCTACTGGAAACTAAATTCTGGAAAACCAATTTTTGTGCTAATGAAGCAAATAGGAGTAGGCCTTATATGTATATCTGATGCCGCCCCAAACCATGAGAGCCTCCACCCGAATTCCGCTGCTTAAGTACTATTAGGTTGTTGCACATGAAATCGCCGATTTGGTACTAAAATTTGAAACGAAATAGGTGCCAGTCGATTCAAAACACTTCTCCCAGCGAGATACAAGGCACTCGTCGAAGGCAGTTTTGATGGCCTCCTCATTCCTAAATTGTTTTTCCGCTAAAAATGGTCCAAATGCTTAAAAAAGTGGTAGTCCGTTGGCGAAAGGTCCGATGAATATGGTGGATGACGCAGAGTCTCATACTGCAATTCGTTCAACTTTTGAAATGTTGTTGTGGATAAACGTGTTGTGTGTATCGTGAAGGAGTATCACACCATCTCTGTTGACTAATCTCGGCCGTTGAATACTCAATTTTTGGTGCATTTCTTCGAGTTGGGTACAGTATTTCTGTGCATTTATCGTTTCTTCAGGTGCAAAAAAGAATAATGGAAAAGACCACGAAAACAATCACCGTTATCTTCTTCGGATGGAGGTTCGGTTTCGGCATATGCTTCGGTGGCTCATCAGCGTCTAGCCATTGTGCTGATCGCCGACGATTGTCGTATAATATCCACTTCTCATCACATGTCACTATTCTGTGCAAAAAGGGATCGCTTCTGTTACGGGGGAGTAAAGAACTGTAAATTTCCATTCGAAGCGCCATGTTTTGCTCCGTAAGGGTTTGCGGAACCCATTTGTCGAGCTTTTCCACCTTTCCAAGTTGTTGCAATGCCGGGAAACTGTCGAATAGTGTACGCCTAGTTTCTCTGCAATGTCTATCACAGACTGACGTGTGTCGGATTCAACTAGCAAATGCAGCTTGCCGTTGTCAATCGATGGTCCTGGATGTCCACGTGGCTCAATTTGAAGGTTTACGTCGCCTGATTCTTGGCTCTTTTCCATCCTTTTTTCCTTTGCATTCACTGTTATCACTACGATAGTCAAAACTAAAATGGCTCCTTGATTAAATGTAAGAGTATTTATACTATATTACCTGACACCAACAGCGTCAACTAGTGGTAGTTTGATGCAGAAAAATGGCAACTAACTTCACTTGATTCATGTGCAACCTAATACATTGGGGCACTTGCATACACTCCAACGTCATCACTACCGTACGCTTCCTAAAGTTTTTGTAAAACAAATCCTTATTATGATCGGTTTACTGTCGGTCTGTCCCATGCATTTTATCCAAAGCGGCTACACCGATTAAACCGGAGTTTGGTGGGCATATGGGAATTATGAAATCCCTTGCATACAGTGAGTGACATGCAAAGGGGGACGAACAATTTTTTTCACCACCAACCAAAAATCTGAAAATATTCAGGGTGAATTGCTTATATCAAAACTAGGCCTCAAAATATGTCCCACTCCGATATCTGCTCAAACGAACTTAATAAAAGCATATCACCAACTTTTTAAAATCGACCGCATATAGCAGCGTGGAGTATAGTGTCATTTATAATACTGCTGTCGCGCAAGTTCGGCTATTAATATCAAAGTTATAGCAGTTCAAAATTATGAATTTTGCGCGTGAGTTAAATATTAAAGTCCACATATGAAGATGCTATTTTCCCCAGTTTTGTGTAAAACAAAACCTTATTAAAATAAAATTTACTGCCTATCTGTCACACGCATTTTTTTCAGAAACGATTATAGCGATTGACATCAAATTTGGTAGAGGTGGGAACTGGGAACGTTCATGCATACAGCGAGTTAAATCATTCTACGTTGACCTTGAGGGAGGGTTCCCATATATGCATGTCTCAGTTTGTAACTTCCAATGCCAGTCTTAATTTTGACTTTTGCTGTAAAGGTGGGAATTTCTTTAATGAACAGTCTCCGAAACTACCCAACCAAAAAATTTGCAAAAAAATCGGGAAGCTGCCACAATATGGTGCCTAACCTCCGAAATATCCTCCATAACAATATCTATTCAAATAAAGTTAATAATAGTACATTAATATAATTTTTTGTATTGTGCTGTAAAACCACCCTTAACCTCATCCTAGTCGTAAAATTTTGGAGCAAAGTAGGCCATAATATAGACCCTCCTACCAAGCAGTGGAAATCGCACTATTATTAAAAAAGTTGTAATAGGTCAAAATTGTCTCTCTGTTCAATTTCAAGACTTTGCATGTCAGTATCACGCGAAAGTGGACATTCTCACATAATATATGCATATATCACTGCTAGGTATTAATGCAGCAAATGTCCACTCAAATGATTTTCTAAAAGAAATACACGAAAACTTCCATACCTAAAGCGTCCACCTTCCGGTTTCCCTCTCTTTCTTCTCCTGTGGCGTCATTTGCGCTTTCGCGTGACATCTACCAAGTGAGGCATTTCATGTTACCGGTTGGGTAGCCTGAGGCCCGACTTGTTTTAGGTGAACTTCTTTACACTTACTGAACTCCTATTGTGAAGTGTATTAAATTAATTATGCATTATCAGTGGAATAATTTCCAGATGAAATTATGTAGAAAAGCTATTGAAAAATGTACGCAATTGAATTTTAAGTCAGCACAAAAGCGGAATTGCCTTGCACTCAAAGTTTCTTACATAAGGAACACAATAACTTTCATTCCTGAAGCCGCCAGCTTCCGGTTTCTCAACTTGTTTCATTTTTATGTGACTCGAAGGGGAACCGGCCAGAAAAGAAAGTAAGTGTACATGAGGGAGGCATGGACGGAGTTCTTTTCGACAGTAAATGCTGATCGCAATACTCTCGTTAAACAGTTGCACTATATACCCAGTCTACGACTACTTTTAAAAAAAAACGTAATATATTATCTCAAAAAAATTGAATACAATAGGACACCGAAGTGGGTACCTCGTCAAGAACGCCGACCTCATCGACCGCAAGGATTAGACGGTTTTCGTTTTGCGTGGTGTCCTGGCTATAGCCAGGCCTATGTATATATAGTTCAGCCAGATTCAACAACTGTATATCAATGGCAACTAAACTATATTTCTAAAGTCCTGTTCTACCCTCTGATGGTTACCGACTCAGGTTTGTAGCATTTCAAAAGCATCTACTTTGGTAGAACTAGATTTATTACTTGTTACAATTGAATAATTGTTAGATTTCATTTGTTCTTAGAAAATCGTCTTCTGATTTCGTATTTTCCAAATGTGTTTCGAAGAACTCTTGCACCGTGTCCGTATTCCATTTTGTGATAGAAAGTGTTTCTTTTACGTTTCCACTTTTATCTAGAAGTTTAACTGTAGGATCAAGACCTCTAACATATTTAATTTGTAAGTTCGGGAATTTCGAAGGACGGTCGGATTTAATAAATGCTTGAATTTGAGGATAAGCTCCGAACTTGCAAGTGCACACCTCTAAGACCGCCTTCGGATACTTTTTCACCTCGACCGGCAAAGAATCTTCTTGGCAACATTCAAGGCAATGATCTCTGAAAGTAAGTTTTGGTTTCGTTAGTACTAAATGAAATTAGTAAAGCAGTTGAAGGCGGTACAGTGACCAAGCGGGGGTCCTGGTTTCATTCTGACGTATAGCCTTACTTTATGTCCTCTAGGCCGAAGTCTGGTAGCTTTGCGCACGACGAGCACAAAAGCTGTGCTTTAATGAAGCCCAACTGCCGGCAATCGTGTGCTGTGAATTCGCCGAACGAGCCGCCCTGCAACGATATTTCCAAACAGTATAGATACATATTTATCTAAAGGTGCTAACTGAGATATTACTAAGCTGAGGACAACGGAGAAAGTAACGAACAAAACGAACTCCTTCATGGCTGAAGCAAACCCCAAAACAATCGAAAGTAAACGTCACTGTCCTCTTGGAATGACAATCACTGAGGTTTCACGAATAGTCAGAGGGGGATTCCAGCTGCGTGCCTTTGACGTTCACAATTTTCGCGAGTGTTCCGTTTGTCCTTTGCGTCTAGCCGCGATCGTCGTCATTTTCCGAACGCCTTCGCCTTATGACTTCAAAATATTGAGACAAAATCTCAAATTGGCCGAGCAACAAAGAGAATATTCCATTAAACCCATTAATTACAATACATACAATAACATAAACTATTTTCTACATGATTATGACCTTAAAATTTCGTTTTGACAGCTAAACGCTCACAAGTCAAAGGAAACGACACTTACCATGTGCGTCATGGGTGTCGTGAGGCTCGCGAACGTCAACGGCACACAGCTATGAGTTGGTTGAGAAATTAAATATTATGGAATGGTGATAGCGGTTGACAGTTAGCCCTGATGAGCTGCGTTTCGTAAGGCTTCCGCGAGCCTCGCGCAGTGCACTAGCGACGGGCGCGGTGAAAGTCGTTCCGTTGGAACTGAGCGTCCATGTCCACTTCCAAACGAAGCGGGTTTGATGGCTTTCCGAGCGTTTAACTGTCAAACCGAAATTTTGAAGAGAGAATTATTTAGCAGGCGTGAGGCTCGCGGGTGCCACGTAAAACGCAGCTTATCTCACCAATCGTGGCCTTTTGGGTATCGAACATAATGAATTCCTGGTTTGACATTTCGTCTCAATTTTTTTGAACTAATGACCCAGTAACGGACACGGGTAACCGCGAGCGAAATGTTTTCGAATAATCCTCGCGGTTTGACGAAAACTTCAAATGGCACGCTTCGCAGGGCTCACGAGCGTTGTGAACTTGAAGCGGAGCTATCAATGTTGGGTATTCTAATGTCAGGAGCCGCCGCTAGATGCGACTAAATTAATCCTGCACAGCTTTCAATAAAAGTCGTTATCAAGTATACTTGAGATTCGGTTCCTCGAACCAAAATGGAAAAAAAAAATAATTGACACTAACGGAAATTTACGAAAAATAGAAGAGTCAAACAAATAAAACAAGGGTTTGTTTGAAAATATACAGGCTACTTCAAAACAACCGGACAAACGGTATGGCAAGTCATTCCTCATGTCATTCTAAGTAAAAAATATTGAATACATTTTCTTCGATTTCTCAACCCTTTTAGCCGGCGCAGACATTAAATCTTTAGAAAAAAATCATCTTAGCAGAAGGAGCAGGATGTTGTTTTCCCAGGACGGGGCACCTCCAAAAATTGCGAGGGTGTGACATCCCTGTTTAACGCAGAATATGATGGTCGGTGGATAGACCGTTATAGGTTAGTACGGGCTAGAAGATCGCGTGATTTGAATCCACTGGACTACTTCCTGTAGGGATGTTAGGACAAATGACTTATAGAGAGGTTCAAAGTTCCTTTAAGTTTCTTCTAAAATCACTATTGTAAAAGTAGTACATAGTTTCCGCAAAAGAGCTTCCTATTGTTTATTAATAGAGCGTGTTCACTTTGAAGGTTTTTTTATATTTTTGTTTTAATAAAAACGTTCAGAATAAAATTTTTTGAATTTTCATATATCAGAATATCAGCTATGTTCTTTTCTGTCCGTTATGAACAAATTTATTCGCTTCAATGCAAAAAAATAAATTTTTGAATTATTGTGATTTAAGGGGGTCATCCCGTGTGTCGGGTTGAAGAAATCGATTTTTTTTGCATGAATTGCATCTATATATAGTGGACAATATGTGGACAAAGGGATTTTCCGATATTCCGAGTCCTTCAGAAATTACAATGTTAAACAGGTAAGGAGTTTGCAGCCACGGCTAGAGTACACGATGAGAAAGAGCATCGAATCTTTTTTTACCTGTTAGTTTTTTACCTGAGCTTTATAAATTCGAACACAGGTATAAATATAAAAAGATGGAAAACCAATCAATTGTCTAAACTTATTTGCTGTTTGGAATAAAAAGGATAATCCAGTCTAGAGTGAGCACTGAAAGGCTTTCAAGCTATACTCAATTATATTTTGTTGTAAGTATTGTGCTGTTTGTGTGTTCAGTGATTTTTTTAAATGGACCGTACGAAGCGAGATCCCTTTAACGTTCAACGTCATGCTCGCACTAAAAAACGAGTATTTAATGGGAATCGATACTTATCAGAGAAGAAAAAGGACTTCGCATCAACATCAGCAAAGAAACTTTTAGCAAGCATGAGCATGGATGTTCCAATTGCGACAAGTTTTGTATATTGGATTTTGCTGGAGTTTTCTCCGGTATTTCTGCAAATAATAAAATATACGTAGTAGTAAAAAAGGAATACGTAGGACATGTCAAGAAAAGAATGGGAACGCGGCTTAGAAATGCAAAGAAGAATCATAAAGGCATTGCTGGAAAAGGAGCTGGAAAACTTACTGATAAGGTTATTAACGACCTCACTACATTTTTTGAACTAGCTATTCGTCAACACGCAAATTCGATAGAAGGAATGAAGCAAAAAATTTGAACAACTTTCTTCCATAAATGTTCTACAGACGAAAATCCTCAGCATCAAAATTGTCCAGCAGGCGAGGACAGTTGGTGCAAATGGCGCAAAGCGGAAGCTAAAGGAGAACTGCATAGTTTCCACCACGAGAAGGCACCTTTGACTGAAGAAGTTCAAATAGTCATCAAACCAATCTACGAAGATTTGTCAGGAGATGATCTCTTGAACACATGTTTAGGAGCAAAGACCCAGAATAACAATGAGTCGTTAAATGCATTGTTCTGGACTTTCGCTCCTAAACACCTTCATTCTGGGACCAAGGTCGTAGAAATAGCCACTTTTCTGGCTGTAATTATTTTCAATGCAGGATTCAATGGCATTCTCAAAATCCTAGTGACAATGGGATGTCAAGTTGGTCACATATGTCAGGTTTATGCCGACCACCGTAATGAAGCGCGAATTTGGCGGTCCGAACGGGGATCGACTGACCCCACTAAAAGAGCCAGAATTGAAACCAGAGAGCAACAATCGACCTTACAAGACTTTTTCGAAGAAACGGAGGGTGCTCTCTATGGACTAGGTATAGCAGATTAATGGTGAGTGAAAATTTTACTGTTGATAATCACATTTAAATTTTCAAATGCGTTTTTCTCGAAACTGCTTCTTGAAAATCGGCTGCCACCATAGCTCAAAATCTATCCAACCAAATTGTTTGAAATTTTCACGGCTTCTTTAGTACACATTTCTACGGTTCGCAAACTAGGATAATTGCAATCGGACGGGTGTTTTTTTTTATTCATAAAAAAAGTCGTAAAAAAACACCAAAATCCAAAAAATTAAGTTTAAAAGCCCACCAAAAATTTACCTACCACATTAAAATGCTGTTTAGTTTTTTTCCTCAGATGAACACAGAGCCCTCCAGCGTGGCAGCAGAAAAACACTTTTTTTTGGAGATGGGTGCATAAATTGACACGTATTCCGAAAACTAGCTACGACATCAAGCTGAAAAATTTATCGCATATACTAGAGATATCAATAAACATATGGTGAAAAAATTACGTTTCTATCTTTATCCAGTCCTCCGAAATATTTTTTCAAAAAAAGGCAAAAAAACGGTCTTCACACGGGACGCCCCCTTAAGTAATTTAGAAATTAAAAAAAAAATAAAATGCCTGTGCTAGCTAAAGGGTTAAGAAGACGAAAAACATTTGCTTAGAATCACACCTGGATTATTTTTCCGGTTGTTTTGAACCACCCTGTATACACTAGACGATTCGCTTCACTATCTAGTGTTACTCAATTGCTGGCGATTCATGTACTGGAATGATTTTGGTCGCCTAAGGACGCAAAAATAATATTCTGGGTGGACCAATTTACGAGTTTCTGAATTAAGCTCAACTTTGAGTAACATTGCAAGTGTTCTGCTTCTCTTTATTTCTGATTTCTTCGTATATTTTAGATTCGTTGGTTCATTTTTCGTGCGTTTGAAACTTCACCATGTTATTTACATAACATGTTGATCCCAAGCCCAACTATCGGAGGAAGCTTACTAAAACGGCCGGCGCAACAAACGCATTCAATTTCGTTAGGGCAATTAGTAATCTCAGAAAGACGAGTACTGTGACGGTACATATTTGTGAACATTAAATTCCATGATCTTAGGAAATCCTTATAGGTCAATGCACCGATTTAAATTGACCTCTCAGCTCGAGTTTCAGATGCTTATCGATTACAATGTTATTCTCTTACATAACAGAAACTACACTGTACTGTATTTCACCAATGAATTTAATTTTGGACACGGCCACTCGTGGCTTCTTTTGAAGAGGATACATCAGAAGAGTGTGTACTTTTGGAACTACTCTAATAAATGGATTTTTATTTCATTAATTTTATTATACAACAGTAAGGTTAACATCCGTTTCTCTAATAGCAAGTCTAACCGCCATAGTTTTCTTACAAAGCTTGAAACCGTTTGCGCATGCTGTCTGTTAAATGTTTGTCCAATGTCGTTGAAAGGTATTTTCGAATACTACGAAGACGATATATTAGTTTATATGTTTTTGACGAAGCTTAAGATTCATGGTAGCCCACATATTCAATCGGATGCATATCTAGTGACTGTACAGACCTACCCTTGTGTGTTTTCATTTCATAACAGTAGCGCTAGTAAACAGGCAAAGGGTACGAAACCCTTGTTTACTAAAATATCCCCAAAGGTGCACCTTAACTAGTTATATTTAACGCTGCAATAGATGTGTGTTTTTCTCGTATGTATGCAACAGCTAAAAGGACGATTTATCATTAAAAACCATGTTCGAAAATTCACGATCGGCACTGTAGTGTGAAATATATAACCAGAAGTAATTCATTTTATTGTCATTAGGCTAATCGACATTCCCTTCCACCACAACATATGTTGAGCCCGGCGCAATAGAATTCTGCTCGTATACTCGGACAATAGATTTGTTCACAGGTTAAAAATTGTCTTAAACTTCGACCGGTTAGATCACCTACCATTTTCGTCTCGTTGTACCAAACAATCCACTTTGTGAACTTTGCCACGGAAACTACATATTTGGCGCTTTAGAATATCAACAAAGGACCGAACTTCAAACCGTTCTGCGTACTCCGCTGTCCCATTTCTCCGTAATTTACAAAGCAGCCGAACCTTACTTGCAAAATATATTAGAAAACTATAGGTAATTAAAAAATGTCAGCCAACGTCGGTTGTATGCTGACCGCCCTAACTAGAGGGTTGGGTTCGATCGTTAACCTCTTTTAATCGCCAGTACCTCATTGGTGAAAGAAATGGAGGGTGAGTGGGCGCTCCATCGACAACCAACATTGGAAATAGGGGGAGCGACAACGAAAAGCAAGGACAAAATGGTTGCTGGTCTTTTTCATAAGGAAATGAACTGAAAGGTTGAGTAGATTAATATACATAATGTTCCACAACAGTGGGCTCGATATGGAGCTTTATAGGAGACAACGTATTTCTTGGGTCCGTCAATGATGTCATACCGGAGTCTTCTTTAGTAGCTGTCAATATTAGTCACCGCGAATATGAGGATATTTATTCGGTATGCCGTCCAGACACGAAACTTTCTTTGACTCCACCTTACTGCAGATTTCTAGCAGATCGCATCCAGAGGTCTCTTCGAACTATCAGGGCCCCTGTCTTGCTAAGGAAATTACCCCTGGATAATTTTTGAGATCAACGGCCTCTAAGTCGTTGCATCACATTTCCGTGAACGCTGTCCCATGATTTTATGCCCTCCGCTTTAAGAGTTATATACAGCATTCTTTATTGCTCTGTTCGATAGGCAGCATAAGGGGGTTTCCTATAGAATATAGATGTTCTGTTTTCGCACTGATTGGATCTACTTGCCGTCCTTGGCTCCCCTTTTCTCTGGCATACTGATGACTGTCGGGATAGCTCAAGCGGTTAGAGCGCTGGGCTGTTGTAGCGGAAGGTCACGGTTCAAATCTCACTGGTGCAGAGGGATTTGTTATCGTGGCTGGATGTCGGATGCCAGTCGACTCAGTTGTGGGTGAGTACCTGAGTCAAATCAGGGTAATAATCTCGGGTGAGCGCAATGCTGACCACATTACCTCCTACAGTGTACTGTAGTGTACCGTTGCTTTAACATACTTCAAGCCCCTCATCCAATATAACAATCCATACCAACGATTATTATTATTATATACTGATGACTGTTGACCTATTTGCTTGTTAAATTCATAGATCCATGTCTCATTACCAGTTATTATGCTTTTTATAAATGTAAGATAAGTATTGACGCGATCTACCATTTCCAATGATATCTGTAGAACAAGTCTACCGGCGACTCGTGTCATGCCCAAATTATCGAACAAAATTGAATGAACTGACTCGTGAGAGATGTTGAGGTGTCATAGTACCTCTTAACATAGAATGTTGATTTCCAAGAACAATTTTCTTCACTTCGTCTATGATTTCATCTGTTGCAGCAGTTGATGGTCGTCCACAACGGGGCAACTTTTTCACGACCTTCTTTGAATTGCTTTGTGCTGAATTTTTAATGAAACTTAATCACCATAAGCTCTTTCTAACATCTTCCGAACAAATTCCCTTTGCTGCGCAAACTTTAAGGCAGACTCTTCGTTCAATCTTAATATTCACTAGAAAAATAGTGACGCACTATTGGCATGCACTGATTAATCCAGTGCTATTAATAAATTGATTGACAGGTTGCTCTCAAATGAGGCACGATAATTAAGTACAGTGATAAAAGTAATAGACAACCTAAATTTTTTTTGTTTTTAACGTATATATATATATACCTGAGTTGCAAACGCAGAGCTGCATGCGACCAGGCACGTGTCATGGGTTGCGGATAATGACATGACCCACCGGGTCAGCTACGAATATCGCAAGTTAATCTTGTAAATAAGTAGCCGCGGACAAGCAGAACGTTTCCCTTTGAGTTCGTCTTCCCTTACCGATTCTTCCCGTTCAGGGGGAGTAAACCTCCTTAACAAATCCGTATTCCGGGGTGAAGGGATCGACGCGCCTATCACATGAATTGCAGTGACGTTACACTGTATTTCAGAGGCTCCCCTCCAAATACCTTCCCTATCTTTGGAGGTAACCATGGGACATTGCAACATTGGGCTCTGTTGCAGGGTTGACTGCCTCCTCAACACTCGTGGCAACAGAATTGGGGAAAATATTTCAAATTCTTTTAATGGGACCCCAGGGACACGAAGACAGTACCCAACACCGTTAAAGGTCGTTCAACAACACCAGAGCGGCTCTTCGGCCTTGGATGTTTTGGCGGTTATGCCGTCAGCCACCAGGGACGGGAGACCTAGGCGTCGCATGGTTTGGACGAACCAACTTAACGAATTTATCGTCCGCGCCTATTACCGTGTCACGGATTTGGAACGGAATCCATCAGGGTACAGATACCGACTCCATGACGCGTCCATAACCCGCTTCCCGGAACTAAGTCATGCTCCGGAGCAGAACGTTGTCAATCAATACCGGGTGATAATGAAAAATAATCGAGTTGCCCTACCAACTAGGCAACAAATATTCCAAGAGGTTTCATTTGAGCTCGGTCTGGAGTCACCAACTTACCGGACTGAACAAAGGAGCAATACGAATACTGCACTTATAAGGCACTCCATGAACCCAGTAATCAGGAGAAGCTTAGTGACTGGGGATGTCGACCCAATTTATAATGAGGTTTTGACGGCATTCCAGGTCGCATTCACGCGTGCTTCATAATGAATGTAGCCGTACGAGAACGCCCGAACGCCGGAGCTACATCGGGCGCATGTGGCATTCGCACCCACTAAAAGCCACCCCCGGCCTCTCCAGCCCCAGCCCCGCGGAACCTCCAGTAAGGCATTACTTCGCGGGGTAGGTTTGCTCTTAGGCACTCGTCCTTCTCCTATTTGCGGATTTCCTCCTTCTTTGTTCCTTCAGCAACTCCTCCTGCGTTTGGATGATTGCGGAGTCAACCGTAAGCCACTTCTCCTCGGACTTCAGCATCTCCGAAACCAAGCTCTCCAGGGTCACGATTCTGCCCAGCACCTGGTTTAAGCTCCTCCTCTCCATCGTAAATCGTGGGCAGTGAAACATCACATGCTCTGGATCCCCCGCATGCCATCGCATCTGGGTCAATTCGGAGAATCATCTAACCCAAAGCGATGCAAATACTGCCTGTAGCAACCACCGTGTCCCGCAAAAAACTGGGTAATGCGGTAGTTGGTCTCCCCATGTTTTCGCTCAAGCCACACCCTAATGTGTGCGTCCATCGACCTTTCGTAGACGCGTCCCATCTGCGTTGCTAGAGATCTCTCTAACCTTGCCGCATTTCTACGCTGTGCATGCCCCTCCATACGTCTTGCATGGTACAGGACACTCGTTTCTTTAGCCAGAATGTCAACAAGGATCATGCCTGCCACCACCAATACTGCCTCATCTGATGTGGTTCTAAAGGCACTGCAAACCCTCAAAGCCATCCGCCGGTAAACCGAGTTCACCTGCTTCCGCGTCTGAGAGTTTGAAAGCGCCTCTGCCCACACAGGTGACGAGTAAAGCAGGATGGAGCGCACCACTCCGGCTAGCACTAACCTCCAGTAATGTTTCGGTCCACCAATATTCGGCAACATTTTTGCAAGTGCCGTGATGGCACTGGCTGCCTTTTGGCATGCATACTCTAGGTGTTCCCTAAAACTCAATTTGGTGTCAATTATTACCCCCAGATATTTGATAGCCGGCTTTGATACGACCGTATGTCCACCAACCTCCACTTTCACAGTGTTATTTTCCCTGCGGTTCGTTATTAAGACCGCTTCCGTTTTCGCGTCCGCCAAGACCAGCCCGGCCTTTTCTAGCCAGGAGTTTACCGCTCTCACTGTTTCCGTCGCGTAAACCTCCACATCTTCTGGGTGTTTTGCTGCAACAACTACAGCTAGATCATCAGCAAAGCCGACAATCGTAGTCCCCTCTGGGACTTGCAGTGCACATAGTCGAAGGTCATACCACCCAACGGAAAAATTTTGAGCTCTTGCGTCATGCAAATAGAACGACAACTTTGAACCCTTGGGAAAGTTTAGAAATGTTGAGAGAAGACGCGACCCGATTATTAAACACGGATTCGAATAACTGCCTCTCGAAACTAATAAGACTTGCAACGGTAATTAGTTTAAAAGTTTAAAATTAAAATAAAATTTGAAAATAATAGTAATTAGTGTTGTTTTTAGTAGCTTTGTACTGAAGAAGCGACACACACGCTTCCGAAATATATATTTATACGATAAAAACAAAAAATTGTACTTTGGAGAAAGCTACTCCTTGTCTATTAATTTCAGGCTGGACTACAAGCAGCAGACGAAAATCTAATCTCTTAACTACGGTGATGTCATCTTGTACAAAAAAAATGTTTGAAAAATCATGAGCGCGGTTTATTTAAATTACGAATTCCGAATAATAATAAACTATAGCTGTAGACCCATACCAATCCAAATTTTACAGGCTCTTTACTGGCGAGCTATACCGGAATCACACAAGCTTCCTATTATTATGTGTAAATGCAACCGTCTCATTCCCTTTATATATAAACTCCGCAAGAGTCAATGTAAAATTTAAAAATTTTATTTATTACTGTGTATGAAAATTCCGAAAGAATTTAACAAAAGAATAAGGAATTACAATATATTTTACAATTGATAACGGACATTCGTGTAAACTTCCAATAATTTTATTATCTAATGTTATATTAAAATACTAGCAATATGTGTATGTCGTCGTCCTTTTCAAGGTTCCAAGTTTTACGTTTATACATAAAAGTTCAAAATGTATATTTGCATTGAAAACCACTTTAATGCTGGACTTATGCCATATTTTCAAGGATATGAATTAACTAAAATTACATGGATAATAAATTTGGAAGTACGAATAGACATATATTTACCAATATTCTTACTTATTAGAATCAGTGTTCAGTTATTTCGCTATATTAATAAATTTAACAATCCATTATAATATAATTTGATCTTACAAATATATAATTAGTTAATACGTTAGTGAAGAACTATAAGTTTTTTTTACAAAAGAAATTATCCTTACTTCATTTGATTTCCTTTTTGTTATCAGGTTTTAGGGTTAGTTGTTTGTTTTAGCTTTCCTCATTAAGGGAACATTACTGCGTGGTTTTTATTCATTAGTGTGAATTTCCGAATTCGGGTTTTAGTTTCATTAGATTCTCATAAAAAACCTTTCTCACAAAATGCCATTTGTGAAATACTGATATCCATCGTAAAGTTTCGTTGACAAGCTTTTCAATGAATCCTGCACAAGTTGCTCCACTTTACGTTCTAACTCTTGCTCTGTTAAGTTCATATGAAAACGTTTCCGCAGATTTTGAACTGTACCTGAGCAACTGTTCTTGAAGCAAGGTAGCTGGGCATCTGGGGAGAAAATGTGTCAAATAGAATTCGAGAATAGAAAAAAAGACTTACTGCTCCGCATTATTTCAACCAGATTTATTATACGATCCATATGTTTACGTGCTGCCATTAAACCTTTCAGGAGTAAATGATTGAATTCAATCCACAACCCTGATTCGGTTCCATCCATCACTTCTACAAATTCTGCTGTGAGTTTGAAAGGTGACTGTTCAAATCCTGGAAAGATAATCAATTGTTCATTTCACTGGAAATATTCAACATTATCGCACTTATGCTATCGATTGCCTATTGGCGTAACAACATTATCTATTATAGTTTTGAAACCAATGTGTATTGCCACCACTTTGAATATCCTGTTTACCACTTTAAATACCCTTTTTACCTCTTTGAATATCCTGGATTCTGATGTTAATTTTTACTATTAAATACCAGAAAAACATAACTTCGTGTGATTGCAGTTCATAACCGAGACGATGGTATTCTCCAGTATTGCAAAGATGATGTTGCTTTTCCTTCTTTTACATTCAAGTGCAAAAACAAGGAGCGGTATCTCCTCGTCTGAACTATTGATTTTTGGTCTGAGTTAAGAGGTGGTTTTTTAGCAGAATTTTAAATAAAACTAAACGAATTGAAAAGATTATTTACTTATTGGCTTGATAAAAAAAAACAAATATTGTAGTTTTCTTTTTTCTGAAACTGAAGAAGGGAACAATTGATCCCCGAAATACTGTATTTCTTTTTTTTTATCACCAAATGATTAGCCAATAAAGGAAATTTAAGTTTAATTTTATTTACTCATTTTTATTCAAAATTTATGAGAAATATTCAATACTACTAAAGCTACTCGTTAGACAGTAATCACAATATTGAATCCCTCACAAGATATCGCGTTGTGTGTGACAATGGCTTCGGAAGCCTCGAAAGTCAACATGCCGATAACAATCCCTGACTGCAGAAGTGTCGGTATACACGTAACAATATGATGAGATCATATGTGGCGGATGAACGTAAATTCAAATATTTCATTATTAAATGTATGAATACATCACGTCTACCACGAATTGTCAAAGAAATTTCCATAACATTTATTCAAAGCTCACAAGAGATTCGAAATGAAAAAAAAAATATAATACAAATCGCAGAGCAAAGGAATATGTTGACTCCGTGTATATTTTTTGATGAAAGACATTTACAACACAAACGCAGTATTAATCATATTGCCCCCCAGTATACCGGTACCGTGTCGAGATTAAGTACTCGACACATCTACGTTTAAATCGAACTGTTTCGTTGTGCAATGTTATTATTATCATTAACTACATTAAGAGCCATTATATCACCCCAAACCAAATCTTAACTCGTATGGGAATGGTGAAAACCATTCTCCCAGGACAATTTTGAAATAGATATATAGGGCACAAAGGTATTGATGGCAGTGAGAGGACGAATAAACTTGGATCCCCTCCGAGACCCCTCCACCGCCACTCCTGCCTTCTAATCAACAAGTCTACCAATATCTGATTAGTATGCCAACATAGTTGTCCGTTCGAAATTGTGTCAGATCAGAGCATTCCGATAACTCGGCGGAGAGAGAGCTATTTCATCCACAAGAGGTTCAACTTCACTGGATGTTGTACGGTTGAGAACCGTGTTAAATACTCCTTCCACCTCTTAAATAGCTCGTTATTATGCATGATAAGACTACCATTAATGTCCTTCATGAAACCATTAAAGAGCCTACGCCCACATGCAAGTTCTTTCATGATGCAGTGTACGGTACTACCTCACTTCCCTTTGGAGACACGATGAAGAAAATACATTCACAAAAAAAAAATCGATCACGCCGAACGAACCTCGTAGAAATACTTGACTAAACAGTCGACATGACAGGTCATGCCCCGATCTTGTCGAGAAATCAGCAAGGATTCCTAATGCATGGACGACGTCAGGATGTAAGCAAACTAGTCCGAGCCACACAAACCCATGTCTGCACGTTAAAAATTAATACCCTTACTGGCAAACCGGAGAAACTTCCAGGAGTGCTTCGAAAGAGGAGTATCAATATCTGCACTCTGCACGAAACTCTACGCTCGGATCCCAAGAGCCGCGCTATAGAACACGAAGCCTAGTAACTCCTGTACTTTGGTAACCCCTTCAGTATTGTATTGACATGGCATTAAAGTAGTCGAACAATTGATGAAGCGGAATACTGGAAGCTCAAAGCTTCGTTTTTGTGTTCAACTTATGTGAGAAACTTTCTATGCACGTTTCTAAATTCGTAAATAGTTAAAAATTCAAAATATCCCTTCATATATTTCCAAACTGCAAAATATGTACATGTATTAGGTTGTTGCAAATGAAATGTCGGATTTTTCAATGAAGTGAAGTTAGTTATGATTTTAATGTTTAAAACTGCCGCAAGGTGACTCTGGTGGTATGGGATAATTGAGTATAAATAGTCGTTCGTTCGATCAAGGAGTCATTTCAGTTTCAATCGTCATTGAAGTTCCAAGTAAAACTCAAAGAAAAAAGCATAGAAGGGAGTCAAAAACGTCTACTTTTTCTATATGAATTTAAACTTGGTCACAACGCAGCGGAGGCAACCAGAAACATTTGCAGAGCATTTGGAGCTGACGCAGCAAACGAACGAATGACACAGCGGTGGTTCGAAAAATTCCGATCAGGCGACATGACCCTCCAAAGTGAACCTCGTGGACACCCAGGACCATCGATCGACAACGACGAGTTGCGTTTCATAGTGGAATCTGATCCCCGATCATCGATTGGTGACATTGCAGAGGAAATAGGCGTACACTATTCGACAGTATCTCGGCACTTACAACAGCTTGGAAAGGTGAAGAAGCTTGATAAGTGGGTTCCGCATGAACTCAACGAGCAAAACATGGCGCTGCGAATGGAAATATCCAGTTCTCTACTCAACCGCAACAGGAACAATCCCTTTTTGCGCAGAATAGTGACATGCGATGAAAAGTGGATATTGTACGACAACCGTCGCAGATCAGCGCAATGGCTAGATGCCGATCAGCCTCCACAACACATGCCAAAACTGAGCCTTCACCCGAAGAAGGTAATGGTAACTGTTCGGTGGTCTGCATCTGGAATTATTCATTATTCGTTTTTGGAGCGTGGTGAAACAATTAATGCAGAGAAATATTGTGCCCAACTTGATGAAATGCACGAGAAATTACGTGTTCAGTGGCCTAGATTGGTCAACAGAGATGGAGTGATACTGCTCCATGATAACGCCCGACCTCATGTTTCCAGAATGACGGTCCAAAAATTAAATGAATTACGATATGAGACTCTTCCTCATCCACCATATTCACCCGACCTCTCGCCAACCGACTACCACTTTTTTAAGCATTTGGATCACTTTTTGGCGGGGAAACAATTCAGCAATGAAGTAGCTGTCAAAAGTGTCTTTGAAGAATTTCTTAGCTCTAGAAACCCAGACTTTTACGAAACTGGAATAAATGCCCTTGCATCTCGTTGGGAGAAGTGCATTGAAGCTACTGGTTCTTATTTTGACTAATAAAATTAATTTTCATAAAAGTTATAGTTTTTTGCAATTTTACTCAAATATCCGACATTTCATTTGCAACAACCTAATACATGTACATAATAAAGCTCATCCCACAAACATATTCTACTATCGGATACTGATGATTAATGTGTATATATGTACGCACTCCATGTGCATATTGAACTGGATACGTTAATTGGATGCCGCCAGCAACACCATTAGCATGTACATACATATACATATGTGTATCGTGCCTCGACTAATTTATGCAAAAGGGTAAAAATAAGATATTCACATGCTTTCTACTGTTCAGATGACCCCCCAAAATATGCATCATAACCGCCTGAGAATGAAATAAATTCATAGAAAATACAAAAATTTCGCCCTCTATTACTTTGTTAATAATAGTTACATTTCCCTCAAATTTCCCATTTGGTTTTGTTTCACGCAAAACCTTAATATAAATAAGCAATTCGTGAAACCGGACGTAAGGCGCTTCAGATATGAAAGGCTTTGTTTATTTCTTTTATAAAAAAATTTCAATGCACATTTGCCCCATTAGTACCTAGCACACCTATTATAACTTTGCTAGTCATAGTGCGATTTCCACCAGACTCAGTAGGATCATGTTATAGCTTACATTGCTGCAAATTTCGTAATTCTAGGATGAACTTAGGGGGTTGCAATTACTAAAAATTATAATATTGTACTATTATTAACTTTATTTGAACAGATATCGGTATGGGGGGTATTTCGGAGCCTAGGCACTATATAGTGGCAGCCTCTTCTCTCTTTTCAAATTTTTCGGTTGGGTAGTTTCTGAGAACCCCCCGCATTCCCCGAGGCCAAAAACTCACTCTGGTGCAAGTTGTGGAGCGATATGCGAGGAAGTTTGTAAACAGCGGAAAAATCAAAATTGGTTGGGTAGTGTGTAGGATATGAATTCGCGATGCCCCAACCAAATGTTGCAGATGTTTGGATTATGGGCACACGTCTGCAACCTGTCGGCGACCTGATAGAAGGGCAACATGCCGTAAATGCCGTCAGTCAGGCCAAGCGAACACCTGCAATGAAAGGGACAGCTGCGTCCTATGCAGGGACCATGGCAAATCTGATGAGAACGTTGCGGACACTGCGACTCGGGGCGGTGTCCAGTCAACATGATTCGCATCCTACAACCGCTCACGAGTTGCTAGCGCAGTTCGCTGCGGAGACCAAATTTGATTTATTGCTCATCAGTGAGCAATCCCGAACCAAGGAACCAGCTTCATGGCACCCTGTCATATCTGGTACGGCTGCCATCTGGATTCGGGACACCACTCTTTTTAGCGTTCTTGTCCAAGACCGAGACACGGCTTTGTCTGAATTCGATATTTGGGGATAACCTAACGCCGTATGAGACGATGCCGAACCTTCGATGCAGGCTATCTTGGACACAGAGGGGCGGATCCTGGTTCGGGGGTGGCTTTAATGCTAGGGCACTTGAATGGGGCATACCGCACTCAGACTCCAGAGGGAAACGAATTTTCGAAATGGCGAGAACAGGACTGGTAGTTTTAAACACCGGAGCCACCCCAGTGTTCGGACGCCCAGGCTGCGAAGGAAGCATTCCAGACGTAACCTTCGCGCCGGAGCCACTGGTGGATTGGTGGCGAGTTTTGGAAGACTCCTCGGCAAGCGACCGTCAATAAATTGCCTTTGAAGTAGTGGACACAAACTCTCGATGTGCGCCACCCCGGCGCTCTATGAAACGGGGGGGTCAGAGAAGGATGGAGGTCACGTCGGTGGTAGCACAGGGATCCATCCTAGGACCGGACCTCTAGAACGCTACCTATGATATCCTACTTAAACCCGACATGCCAGATGACTCGCACCTGGTCAGTTATGCAGATGATGACGCGGCGCTTGTTGCTTGAAGCACTGTCGAACAGGCGCAAAGCAGATTTGGCATATTGATGCGGCGGGTAAGCCGATGGATGACTGCTCATGGTTTCAACCTTGCACTGGAAAAAACCGAAGTGGCCATCCTGACTAAGAAGAGCATTCCAACCCAGCGTCCTATATCGTTCGGCGAGTCAATAATCGAGTCAAAATGAACGGTAAGGTACCTTCGGCTGATTCTAGACTTAAAGATGAGCGTTTTTGAGCAAATCAAAGCAGCAACGAACAAGGCTGCACATGGAGTTTCGGCATTATGTTGGCTAATGGCAAATATTGGAGGCCTACGGCTAGCAAGCGACGTCTGCTGATGAGTCCAACGTAGTCTGTCCTACTCTACAGCGCAGAGGTGTGGGCTAACGCTCTTGGCAAAGAGATATATCGTAAGCAAAGAGACGGAGAGCTTTGCGAGTGGCGTCTGCCTACCGCACTGTCTCAGAATCGAACATGATGGTGATCGCGGAAGTGATCCCCGTTGCCCTTCTTGCTGAGGAGCGTCAAGCCGTATACAAGCGCAACGGGGAAGAGCCGAGGGAGGTGGTTGCTCGTGAAGAACGGAAACGAACCCTAGATGAGTAGCAACTCTCTTGAAAAAATTAAACTAAAGGCAGATTGACTGCGCGGCTCATTGGTAACTTAGGTGCATGGTTGAATCGGAAGCATGGTGTGTATGGTGGGGGGAAGCTACATCTTCTGAGCACTCAGGCCCTGTTGGCCCATTGTACTCACCACCCCCGTCTAACGGAATATTCCGGATTCGTTAACGAATCGCAGGATTTCCGTTAGTGGATGCGATGCTACCCGTCGCAATTGTAGAACATCGGCGTCCATAGTCGGGGCATTCACATAGGAAATACTCCGTGGAAACCACTTCCTCATTACAGGAGGGACACGTATAGTCTTGAGTAATTCCTATTCTGAACATATGGCCAGCTAGTGAATTATGACCTGTCAGAATGCCCACAATACACCTGCAAGTCCTCCTCCTTTTCGACAGGATAAACTTTGCGGTACGTATGTTGGGTTCTGGCAGGAAAAGTTTGGTGTGTCGAGCAGCATTTAGGCTCTGCCACCTGTCATTATGGGAATCTTGTTCCCAGTTTTTGAAAACAGACTTAGCCAATGCTACTGATACTCCAATTGCTGGCTCCGATCCCGGCATAGGGGCGATTGACCCCTCTTTCGCTAAAGCATCCGAGATTTCACCGTCGGGTTTTCTAAGAAGAAAATCCAACTTGGCCGACTCATCCCTTTTGAGGACTCTGCACAGCCTTGACGTCTCTCTTTCGCCATCCAGTTCCTCACAGTACGCTCTAAAGGAGTTTCGTTTCGAACACCTAACGAGCCTCTTATATTCACGCTGTGAGTTCCTGCAATTTAACCAGTCTTCGTTCTTGTTACTTTTGCAAGCACGGTTTAGAAGTCACCTGGTTGATTTCCTGAGTTTTTGCAGTTCTCGGTTCCACCAAGGAACCGTTTTACCGCTTTGGCCTCGGGATATAGGACAAGCCTCTTCATATCACTCTAAAAGTGTGCAGTTCAGAGTTTTCAATTCATCTTCCAGCGCCAAACGAATCCTTAGTCGCCTAGGGAACTGTACTTTATTGCCAAGAATTTTATTGAACTTTGCCCAATCCGTTTTCCTAGGGTTCCGTCTTTATACTGCAGGCTGTTCGCCCGCAATAGTCAGATTGAATTCTAGATATCGGTGATCTGACAGTGAGACCTCATCTAGCACTCGCCAGTGTGTAATCAACTCTAACAATTTTGAGGTACAGATTGTTAGGTCAATTACTTCGCATCTTCTCGGTCCCACGAACGCACACACCCTACGTTTGCAGTCATAAGACCAGCTGAAGTGAGGAAATCAAATAGCTTCTCCCCTCTTGGATTGCATTTGCTACTGCCCCAACAAATATGTTGAGCATTCGCATCGCAGCCTATTAAGAGCTCGAGACCACTTGATTCTACATACGTCACCAGATCCCTAAGCTCTTGCGTCGGTGGAGGATACAAAGAATCATAGGGTAAATAAGCGGAGGCAGCTATGATGTTTTTCCTCTCGCCATTTATCTGGTATTGTATGATGACCGTAGATAAGTCCTGGGAACAGTACTGTCTCAGCATAGTTGCCTCTAACCGTCTTGACATCAGGACGCAAGCTCCCGGTCTTATGGATCTTTCGTTGTAGAAGATCCTAGCGCCCTTTGCTGATCCAATGCCACAGATTCTGTTAAATCGAACGGCTCTTGCACCAGAAAGATGTAAGGGAAATCCTGTAGCTTTGTCATTCTCGCTGCCAACAGGTAGGAGGGAGCTTTGGCATGCTGCAGATTGATTTGACCAATCTTTATGTTTTTCGACATAAACTTAGTCTATTGTGTTATGGAAAACAGTTAGAAGCGTATGCGGCAGTCCGCGTGTGATGGAGTTTCCCCCACACCGTATCGCCAGAGACTCAATCCCCTCGTGTTTGATTTCTCTGAGAAAAGCCGTACTTGCAAGTACAGTTCCCATATTCTCATCCATGAAAAATCTCATCTCATCCCGCAGAGCATTCGTCTGTTTTCCATTTAGCACCATAATTGGTTTCCGGTGTCTGGGTTGCATAGATTCGATCACTCGAACTGGCACCAAGTCAGTTCCGTTCACGTCTCTGGCTTCATTTCCTTCCGCTTGATCCTTGGAAGGTGTAGGGGAAGTTACTAGCATGTAGGATTCACTCTGTAGTCCCTTCACCAGTGCGAGCCCCTATACGGGGTTCCGCCCCTGTATGCGCTATCCTCCGCCCGCAGCTCCATTGTGGGAGAGCGCACCGAAGATGCTGCAATTTGCTGTATATGGTGTGAGTCGAAGACCATCGTTGTTCTTCGTTCTCAAAATGGAGATGATGCCCTACAGTTTCCTGAAAAAGTGGAGCACCATATGGTGACTTCCCCTGAGCACATTCAGACTCTTTTAGTCCAGTTCGAAAACCAAGTTGAAACCCTCCATATTTGTAGATTTGTCCTTCCTGGCATTCATGAACTTTACCCTCCAGTGTCCATGCCCGGGTTCTGTTCAAAGCCCATCACGAAAACCTTGATTGTTAGATCGTGGCTTCGTTCCAGGTTCCAGAATTTTTTTCCACAGGCATTCCCGGAGGATGGTAATCATGGTGAGACTGACTATTTCCTTACCCAGTTCTTAAGTTAGCATGGAGGTTTTCAGTCTTACCTGCACAAATTTGACTTTGTTGCCCATTACGTTCGGGCCTTCTCGTTGCAAAGAAGATAGAGCTCGACCGGTGGAGGAGCCGGATGGCAGGGGATTCCTTAACCTGACAGATCCTTTCCTCCTCTCCCCTCCCGGTTGGTGAAAGGAATTACCTGATTTGAAGGCTTCGCAAGGCGGGAGAGTTCAGGAACTAGCCCGAAGTAATGGCAGAAATGGTTCCAGGCCAGTTCTCTGACGACGGGACATTTGATTTCCCACATGACTATATTTGGTGAAAAAATATGTACACCCACCTTTTGCATTTATGAGGACCTCCCCCCCTAATTCACTGTATACGTCAGCGTTCACAATTCCCACCTATCCACCAAATTTGGTATCAATCGCTATAACCGTTTCCTAGAAAAATGCGTGCGACAGACAGACAGTAAACCGCTTTTACACAAAAACCTTAAAACAATAAAAAAATTGCAAACATCTTTTATATCTGAATTTTCATCTTACCCCCATCACGAGTCCACTTTATCCACCAAGCTAATCCTCAGTTTGTTAAGAAGTTTAAGTAGTATATAAGTAATTATTAAGTAATTAATATATTTAGTAAATTTTTTTCAGCTACATACGTTTCAAAGAACTCTTCTTATAGTTTACTGCTAGTAAGAACACTTTCGTTTTAGATACATATAGGACTCTGATATAGTGTATTACAGACTATTGGCAGCACCACATTGAAGCTGACATTTTCTGATATTTTAGAATGCAATAAATTTACACGAAGAAGGCAAATTTGACGATATAACTTTGCTAATAGTAAAAGAATGCATATTAAACTTGATTGTACTATATATGTTTTTTATGAATTCAACTTACAATTGAGTAAAAGCAAAAAAAAATTAAATAAAAATTCCATATGGTCCCCCCCCTCAAAATACTACATTTGCGAGAAAGTGCTCAACCCCACTGCGCGTCTAACATACCAAGTCAACTCAGATAGCAAACTTGTTTGAACAGTTGATAATGTAACGGAATGATTTGTGGTGAAGGGTTCTAGTATATGTGTACTCATTTGGTAATGAGCGTATAGTAATTGGTCTATGAGTACTACTTTGACGTACTATAACTTTGTTGATTTCAATACGATTATCGTGAAATTTGCTAGTATCATGCGATATATCACCAGCTATATTACTACAAAACCGTCTGCGGCTACAATAAACTTAATTTGGATTTCTAAGTGAATTTCTAAAATGTAGTATTACGCTACTATTAAGTTTATTTGAGCAGATATCGGAATGGGATATATTTTGAGCGAAATTGCGAACTCTTGGCCGCGTTCGAGAGAAGAATCCTCCGAAGAATGTTTAGCCCCCTTCATGAGGATGGACGATTCCGTAGCCTACACGATTCCGTAGCCTAAATCTATGAGCGATATCATGACCGTCCGGTTGTGGATAAAATCCGACTCAATAGGTTACGGTGGGCGGGTCACTTAACCCGTATGGATGGGGATGATCCCATCCAGAAAGTCTATAAGGGTAATATCTATGATAGAAAAAGAAGACGAGGCAGACCCTGCCTAAGATGGAGCGATGGCGTAGGTCAGGACACCAGACAGCTTTTAGGGATATCGAATTGGTGAACCTCGGCGCAAAACCGAGATGTCTGGAGTTCCTTATTAAGGCAGGTCTAGACCGGATACCGGTTGTTGCGCCGTTGATGATGATGATATATTTTGAGGCCAAGATTTTGTATAGATGCATCCAGGTGACTTTTTTCCAGATTTTCCGGTTGGATAGGTTCTGAAAACGAGACCTGTTCTACTTTTTGAAGCACACATTTCGAGTCCTCACTCTCCTGCATTTCACTCAATATCAGAAATAATGTTATTTTCGAAAAGTGCTAATTTCCCCATTCATTTGATAATGCACGTGACTATATTCTGTAAAGGAAAAAGTAGCTCTGCCCTTTCGCAAAAGCCAACACGTGCACGTGTAGCTATTCACAGACGAAATATTCTCACCAAATTCTGTAGCGATAGCTTTAGACATTTCGGAGAAAATCTCGGCAAACAGACATTGAGTCGAGTTAAATAAGGTTTTTTTTTTTTCACACAAAATGCTAAAGAGACTAGATTATACAGGGCGTCCCGTTTATGATGGTACACATTTTAATAGTGAATAGTACCACAGTACAGTTTCAGGAAAATTGGCCCATGGAATGGACACTCTAGCTTTTACCGTTACAAAGTTATAGCGTTTTTCGTGAATAGCGTCAAAAAGCTTGACCTTCGCAAAAAAACACAATTTCCCACTCATTCAATCATTTAATCCCAGATTTGATACTATTTTCGGAAACTACATAAAATTTCTTATAAAAGGATATCTTTTCGATTTGAAAAGTCATCATCGGTTCGAAGATAACTGTTTAAATTTTTGAGAAATATCAAAATCGAGTTTTTATCTAAATTTCAATATGCATGTTTGTAACTGTACTTTAAACTTACAAATCTGATAAAAGTTGCCTCATTATGTTAGCTTTCTAATGACATGTAAAAATAATTCTGGAAAATTTACGAATATTGGGCATTAAGAAAACGTGGTCTTGATATGGATCAAATTCACTTAAATGGTAGTTGTAGTGTTTTGGTGCATTAATTTTCCATTGTTCGCTTTAAAACTTACATCATTTTTACATGTCATTTGAAAGCTAACATACTGAGGCAACTTTTATCAAGTTTGCAGGTTTGTAAATTTAAAGTATAGTTACAATAGTGTATATTGAAATTTAGATAAAAAATCGATTTTGAAATTTCTCCAACATTTAAACAGTTGTATCTTCGAACCGGTGATGACCTTTCAAATTGAAAAGATATCCTTTTATAAGAAATTTTATGTAATTTCCGAAAATGATATCAAATCTGGGATATAATGTTTGAATGAGTGGAAAATTGTGATTTTTTTGCGAAGGTCAAGCTTTTTGACGCTATTCACGAAAAACGCTATAGCTTTGTAACGGTAAAAGCTAGAGTGTCATTCTATGGGCCAATTCTCCGGAAACAAGAGGTACTAACCCCCATTAAAATGTATATCATCATAAACGGGACACTGTATACAGATCTACCCGGTCTAACATAGGTGTCTGTCAATTATCTGGATAATGTTGTGAGTTCCTTAGTTTAGTCTTTGAGATGAGTTTTTCGCAAAATCTGAATCCACTAAAACAGCTTTCAAATTTCCTATGACTTCCAAATAAAACTTACCTAAATTTTTCGGTGAAATATTCAATATAAAGCCGAAATCAATATGAATAATATGTCCATCCGAATGAAGCAAAATATTCCCATTATGCCTGCAATATAAATGAACATTAACACATTTTTCAGACGAAGCATATTTAAGCATGTTTACCTATCTTTCACTTGTAGCAAATATGAAATTAGACAATAAGCAGCACAGCTTTGAACAAAATTTCTCTGGGCTGACTTGAACTTCTCCGAATCCGTATCACCATATTCACCAATAAAATAATCACGTAAACTTTTATTTGAATTTTTCTTAATCTGATGTACCGAAACAGTATTAGGAATGGGTTCGATTAACCCACTATCGTTTGACAGGCAAACAATCTTGTACGGACGAACCCATAGATCAACACTTTCTTCTTGCCATATAATTTTGAACATCTATAAAGTAGAAATAACTGCGTGTTAATATCCTTAGAATCTCTGGTTGTTGAAAATGATGCAAAACGTTTTCGAAGTTCGGTTTACATTACCCTAAGCATGACATTAGTTCCAAATCATATCAAATGTATCCAAAAATCATTCTTCCCTGACATTTGTAAAATAGACTACAAGAATGCGTCCTTATTCTTATCAACAATGTGCAGTAGCAGATAAAATCAGATATTTCAAGTATACTTTCCAATGAAAATCATGTTGCTTCGCGTTTTCAAAGAAAATTTCAAAAAATTCAATATTCAAAATAATATACTGATTTCCAATATTATCACTAAAATCAACGCCTGGATTCTTATTATTTCTTCCTTATATAGGTCTATATTTATTGTTCTTACCTGCAACAACTGTGTTGCCATCAATTCTTGTCGTAAATCGTCCCCGCATTTTACTATAGCCGACAAAAGTCGCCAGTTTGACAAATGCCCATAAGGAGAGGATTCACGTATCTGCTTTTCTTTCTCGTGCCATGGCTCCTGATATTACACAGAAAAAATGTTATGTGTCCTTTCTTTTAAACAATAGTTAGGTTAGACAATACCTTCAAAGCAGCCGCAGAGGGATCTTCAGGGTCGTTACTGAATGGTTTCATGTTCTCGCACGTCAAATTTTTACAATGCCTTGTTCTAACGTCACCTATATTGAACAACGCGGGTACACCTACAAAATATTAGATTAGTCAGGCATATTTCATTACTATTACAAAAATATACTTTGGTCTCTAGAATCACATGAATCCAATGACATTTGCGAAATCGCATCACGCTCACACATTCTATGCAGATTCATATATTGCGCTGTTATTTCGTCATCCTCTTGTGACCAAACATCGTCTTCTGTCAAATGTAATTCATTCATATCCCCTTTATTTCCAATATCGTTCCCACAATCGGGAGTCTTAGATTCCTTAACATTACAACTAGTGTTACTGTTGTTATTAATATTATTGCTACTCTTTTCACATTCAATTGGACAGTCTTTCGATGATAGGTTTGTAGCGGAATTTGTTGCCGAAGGAACATTATTCTCTTTTGATTCTAAATTCTCCTCACTTTTCGTGTGCCTCAGACTTGGCATCATTTTCATAATTACCGGCGAAGAATAAATATCGTTTACCTCAACAACCTCTACATAGATTATGTACGGCGTTTTATCTTTTGAATTTAGTACAGCAGTCTTCTCCTCAGTAATCCTAACTATGTGATGTGGAATGTCTGAGTGCAATGGAAGCCATACACGAGCTGGTAAATTTTTATTGATTAAATTAAGAAACATTCGTAGTGCACTCGTCTTCTCAGCTTTTGTCTGCAATGAAGTCAAATTTTTTCCGATGTTAATTAGAGCTTTCATGAATTCCTTTTGAGGTGCCAACTTAGGTGCCTGTAAAATAAATAATTACTTTCAGTGTTCAAGACGTTTCATTGTAACACTTACCCCGCAGCAACAGACAGTCTTTTGCCCCAGAAGACCGTTCACAGTACCTCGAACTGATTCAAAGCATGTGCACCCACTTTCGAACGCTCTCCCAGACGTCAAATCACCTAAGCAAAGCTTTGCAGAAGTAGGCGTCTGCACTTTCGATTTCAGGGTCAGACTACCGGAAGACGGAAAGCGATGTGAATCGCTCAGTAGTACAGTCGCATCTGATTGAGAGCGGTGATGTGTTTTCCTTATTGGCGAAAGAACTTCTATTTCACACGTCTTCAATTGTTTCCTTTCTTTCTTCGAGTATAATTCTTTCATGAGTGATAGGGTAGGCTTACTATTCGACAATGCCGAGTTTATTTCAATTTGATAATCGTATGCCTCAAGCAACCACAAACATTTCAAAGAGAAGTCTACAGATTTTCGGCATCGAAAAGTCAAATAGGGATCCAACACTTCTGCTAACTCATCCATTTGAATATACATCACTATCAACTGCGGGATGTATAAATCAACATCTTGATCCGGAAAACTGAATATTTTATTTCCTATGAAACTTAGAACTCCCGGTTCTTTTGAATAAAATAAATAATGAATGGCAAAGTGAATATTGAATACGGGCGATTCAAAGAAGCGCAGAAGGCCGCTAGGCCCTTTTTCAGTCTTTCCGATTGACGATTGATCCTTCTCCTTTACAAAACATTTAACTACACCTGGTACTTTAAGCTTATTTAAGGATGTTGCAGATGCAGATTTCGTTATTTGCTTGATATCTTCTTCTGGCGGACTAGGTTCTGGAGTTGTAGCTGTTTTGTTGCTTTTATTTGAACAGGATTTGAGCACGAAGAATTCCTTTTTCCTCGATACTTCTGTTGGCGACTTTACTTCTATTTCTTCTGTCTTATTTTTAGACGCATTTTTTTTCTCATGACTATCTATAATACTTTGGGCTGTTCGAAAAATTGCATTTTTTGTAGCTCCAAAGAAACTTTTGAATAATATTTCGTTCTTTACATGCTCGAGTTTATTTCCTTCGACCTCCGACTTCGCTTGCTGCGTTTTAGCGTGCATGTCAAATTGTTTCATTTTATCATCATTCGGAGTTGGTGTTATATCACAATCATCCTCGTTTTGATTGATTACTGGAGTCTCGCAGTCTGCATTTGTTTCGTTTCCAACGTGATTGTTGTCACCAATTACATTATTACCACTAATAATAGAGTCGTCTAATTTCGAGTTCAATGTGTAACTACTCCTGTTCACATTTTCTACACTTCGTCCACTATCCCCTACAATATCTCGTCTGGCTTTTTTATATCCTGGCGTTTGATAAAAACATAAATCTGATTGTAGCATCTTGTATTCTTCATCCATTGATGTTGTTTCCAAAATTTCAATACATTCTTCTTCAGGATCTATTTCACCAGAATCCAGACTTTCATGCGATTGTCGGATCCGGTTAAGTGACAACTGATCCGATTCCGATCCGCAAATTATTCCTATTGGGAGAAATAATATATTAAACAATATAGAAATTACATGAAAAACAAATTACTACATCGCAAAAGTAACGAGAAATGTATTGACTTTTCTATGCAGACACTCGTTACACGCACTTATTAAAAGGGTTACCCCAGCATTTTAAAAAAAAGAAAAACAAAAACAGTTAAAAATTTACTGAACACAATTTTGTTTAACACAGGCAAAGTGAAATTCTTTTTTTCTAAGAAAGAATAATTTTACATCCCATTCGATAATTAGTGGTGACGATAATGGAAAAAAAGTAAGATATTCATGGCAATAATCGAATTTCTCTCCGCTTTACTTTCAACTGAAAGCAGTACAAAAACGGTGAATCAGCGCTTTTTCAGCTGATAGTGGCACCCAGTGTAAACACGTATGTGTATCATATCTGAATATATTGCAAATAATAATTACCTGAATCGTCAGATCCTAAGCTTGTTAAATCTTCTCGCTTTTTATTATCTGGGTTCTTTTCACTAGACCCTGTTTTCTCAGCTTCAATGTTTTTCATAGGTTTTGCACATTCGTCGGAATCTACAATTCGATGCAAAATAAATATTACCAATCACTATCATCTGGATGATAAGTAGTACCTAGAACTTTCAAGTTAACATTCAGTGACGCTTTTGGAGTATTCTGAGGATTCGTTGACGTTGAGCTGACAATCTTCGAACACATAGTTGATCCTAGTATGGAATTTGTGCAAAATGTGTTCTCAGATTCCGCATTTGGAGAAGATACTTCAACCTAAAACAAATTATTAAACTTTACGCAAATATTGCTTGAAATAAATTACCTCTGGTATTCTCTGTAAAGCACTGTCTAAACTACGGTTTCGATGATGTTGAGTCAAATTGATTCTCGTGTTTGTTACTTGTGATATCGGCGGCAAGAGGATACCCATCGATCTGAAAAGTACAAAAAGTAAATTATGCTGAATCAAATTGTCATGAAAAGCTGAAGATAATTTCTCAAAAGTTATTTACTTTCCTTTGGTTTTTACAACATTTTACGCCATAATGAAAATTATAATTACAAAATTAAAATTACATCTTGTTAATAACTGACAAAAGTGTAAAACATACAGACACATCAGAAATCCGAGTGCTTTTCTATTTTAAATGAAGTCAAGTACACAAATATCAGAGTAACAAAACGGAAATATCTGCTGCCTCGTAAGGCCCTGGCCTTTTAGAAAAATGATCAGGACATTTAACGCCCTATAAAAGGCAAATTTGAACAAGTATGTCGTATTAAATATGAATAAAAATATATAGACTTTAATGTGCTGATTCAAACAAGCAAACGTGGGAATACCGGAAGCTCGCGCTTCAGGTATAAAATACCGGAAGCTCGCGCTTCAGGTATAAAGGTTTTGTGTTCATCTTATGTAAAAAATTTCAATCTCATTTTTCTATCCCTATATAGCTTCCGAATAATGTACACATATATGCACGTATATATATTGATCGTACCCATATTTCCGATTTACTTCTTATATCTATCTGAATTGGGCACTACCCGCATAGTTCATTAGCACGCATATACTATATACCTACATACACACATGTCTGGTTGGAGTAATTCATATTCATATACAAGTGACTAAAAAACTGAAAAAAAATATTTGTTTGAGAATGATGGGGTCCTAAGTCCGCATCAACTTAATTCTGGACCGGACCAAATGGGGAGCAACTTACTCCCTCTTTCCTGGTCCACGGACCCCTCGCTTAGGGCTTGCACCCAAACTTTACGAAAATGTCAAGCGATGACGGCTTTACGGTTTCTTACCAGGGCAGAGGCAAATCGTCAGACGCTGCCTCACCTCTGTCCTAGGAGCAACATGTAAAACATGTTTTCAACAATTATTATATATTTTCACTTATTTCAATACCAAAAATATTTTCGTTTGGTGGAGAAATATCAGAAAATTTGATTTTTTTTTAAGTGTTAACATTTTTATCTCTGCCACTGTATTATTTATTTACGAAAAAAAATCATCCTAAACATTAACACTTAGTGATATGAATTAGACACTACTTACAAACGTAGTACTTGTACTGTTCACTTCACTGTGATACCTATTTACAAGGCAGGGTGCAGTAAATTCGACGAAGAAGAGTACTTTAGCCTACTACAATTTTTTTTAGTAAGATTGTGATCTTCTACTTTCCAATATTACGTCTTATTAATAAAAATAAAACTAGGTAGCTTTCTCCTACAATATATTTTAACAGTTAGTAAATACGTATTTCGAGAGCTACTTACTCTCTTCCTAAGTACTTAAGCTACGAGAACTATATTACGTCTTATATTATCATTTATACTCAAATCTTACACCTCGAAGATGATTTAAGGAGATTTTTCGATAAATTTCTGCCCTATGAGTCAGAATTCGAGGACGTACTCAAAGTATTTCCTGCTTATCATAAAAGCCTACTAAAAAGGATAGAAATTTGTAGGCCATCAATTTGCAAATTTTGAGTTTCTAGTGGTACCAAAACATTTGGCTATTGAAAATGGTTTGCGATGGCTTTCTGGAATGTGTACTCCCTCCTTGACTACGGACTTCCAGAATGGCCACATTCTCCCAACTTGAGTGACAATTTCATGGTCATAGATGTTAAACCGTAAGCGGTGCAAATCTAAAGTAGAGCCCACCAAGCTAATCTGATACCGAACAGGCCTCTTCGGACTATGGCTCAGGTTGCAGGGATGCCAGCTTTTTGAAACTCCATGTGTAGTCCGGCTCTTAGGTCGAGCGTTTTCAGCATTTGATGTAAATTTTGCAAGACTGATGCCATCGCTGAAATTATGATTAACACTACTGTTATCTTTTGTAGTCTCTTTTTCTTATATTCGTAGATCCGTTTTTTTAATACGGCTAGATCGATTATGAGGCACGCTCGTTCTTCCTTGATAAGCAGAACTAGATCGGGTCTATTGTGACTAACATGGTGGTCGATAGCAATAATGTGATCCCACATTAGTTTGACCCAACCATTTTCCAAGATTCTCTGCGGAACGTATAATCAGGATAAAAGTTTGCCACTAAGTTATATATCAACGTAAGGTTTTGATGGATAATCTTGCAAAGGGAATTGCGACGGCACGCGTATTCGGTACTGCTCAACATCCGCACGCAGATGTAATGTGATGGATGCTTTCCTTTCCACAGTTGTATAACCTACATTTGGCGATTGAAAAATCATAGAGGATATACAATTTATAATTTTTTGTCGGAAGCGAAGCATTCTTAATTGAAATGAGGAATGCTTCAGTCTTGTACAACAGTACGCCGTTAGTCAACCGTTTATTCGAGCATTCAATATCAATGCCTAGCAATAGCAATATGCCGATTTCTGTTGGACGTAAGTTACATTCGATATGGGATCCCGTTCTCTGCTTTTTCAAGTTCAAAGGAGACAATTTATTATCTGCCATGACCTAACCTGATGTACGTAATTGGCTAAAGGGATGTTTCTCAAAGAAAAACTCACGAAGAAAATGCACTTGACTGTGACGCAAAATTCTTAAAAAACCCATGTTTGATTTTTCTGCTAAAAGAAGGCCCAACATCATAATGACATATTCAAAGGTTTAAGATGGGAAAAATATGTAAATGCCTTTATTTGAATTTTGGTGCAACCCCTCTGTTGATTGGAAATACACAAAAAACTTCAGACGCGCTTTTCACGAAACTTCACTTTTCAAGTTGGCCAAGCTCACAACTCGAACAAATTAAACAACTCGGGAAACCGGAAGCTAGAAAATAGAATTAGGAATAATTAAAAAATAAAACTAAACGCCATGGACCCCGCCGTTCATATAACTTCACTTTACATAGTGATGATGATGTATGACGTGTACACCCATAGAGTACAATAAATTTTCGTAAAATGCGAAAGATTCGGCGCCAATAACTTTGTTAATAATAATTGGACCTCCTTCAAACTTCCCAAAGTTATGCTTTATATAATCCTATGTACCCGCGCCAAATCTTGTACTTCTAGGATGAATTTAAGATTCTGACGACGAGACCTATTTCTCATTTTTGGGGCAGACATTTTGAGCCCTGATTCCCCTATGTTTCATCCAATATAAGAAATACGATCGGTTCCGAAAAGCATTAGTAAGTAATCGGGTCCTTTCTGTGAAAACAAATTTTACACCTCCCTTCTGCATGTATTGGGAGCCCCCCTTGCCATATGTAAAGGGGTTCACAGACTACACTTTCTCACCATCGATAGATGGATCGATATTTTGAAGGGCAAGAGGCACCCTGCTCCTTGAGAATGAGATAAGTTATCCCCTTGTTGAACAATTGTGCAACTGCTTTCGGATGGGCAAACATATGATTAAAATAGTTTGTCAACTTCAGTGTCTTCCAAATGCCTGCCTTTTCAAGGATTATTCCAATATCAGCTTCAGAGATGTCAGATATGGTCATTTCGGGGAGAGCCTCGCATGAACACATAAGGTATGGGAGCCGTGCTGCTTCTAAATTGCGTTTCAAACACTTCCCCAGTCTTCTGAATAATCCAGATCAAGGTTAGTTTTCCGACCTGAGTTGGTGAGATCTGTGTAAAATCCTCTTTGGTTTTGAAGCTCTTTTGATATTTGCCGATACGATTGGAACATAACGTAAGTTTCTGATTCATTGGAGAGATGGTAGTTTCCAATGTGGTCCGCAACATATCTGTTCACTATCGGTAATGGATTCCCAAGATATGCTTGCATGACCCGGCCAATTTCCCTTCTCAACTTTCTGACACTTTCGTTGAGTCGAAACACCCCGGGCGGTAAAATTCTCTTGAGCATGTCTATGTTATTGGCTCCAAGATGTTGATTGTGGAGACGAATCACCGTAGCAACCGCAACAAAGATCAGGCTACCAACCTCTGTCGCAGTAATCTTGCTAGCCAAGCGATCCGCCAAAATTCTGTCAACAATAGCAGTGATATAAATGCCGAAGTAAACTTTACCTTTAACTCACGTGTTGTTTACACTCCTTTGTGTATATATTTCAGGATCCGGTGCAAAACCCACGCACCAGAAAGGACACGTGAATTTTAGTATAATAATACGTGAGAGATTGAAGTGCTTAAAGACCCCCCACAGTCCGGAGCCTGGCTAGTGCAGAAGCGTGCAAGAACGCGTCAACGGAGCGCTTCGTTGTAGTTTCAATATTTGTGGGCGGACCTTCAGGGTGAATTTCGCCATCTTTCTCTCCCCTCTTGGTCGTCTCCGGCCTTTCAGGATGATCTTCTGACCACCGCAATCTCGATCAGTCATTACATGTTGGACAAAATACTAAGTTTAAGGAAATTTCTGCCTGATACTTTTCATTAGTTTATAGAATTATTAACTTGGATTTCATTTTTAAGGTTTTGTGTAAAACAAAACCTTATTAAAATCGATTCAATGTCTGTCTGTCTGTCACACGCATTTTTCTCCAAAACGGCTAAACCGATCCGAACGAAATTTGGTGGATAGATCGGAACTATGAAATCCCATGCATACAGCGAGTGGCATAAATTTAGGTGGAGTTTAAAGGGGGGCTCCCCATACATGCACAGAGGGGATTGAAAATTTTTTTTCACCGGATATAGTTGTGTAGGGTATCAAATGAAAGGTCTCAATTTGCACTTTCCGAGACTGGCATTAGTTTTGTCATAAATTGCAAAGTGCGTGAGTAAGGAGTCAAAATGTACGCACTTGAAGTGAGACAGGACTCATTTTCGGAAACTACAAAACCCAAAAATCCGAAAAAAATCAGGGTGGTGCGCCTAGATGAAATCTAGGCCTCAAAATATGTCCCATTCCGATATCTGCTCAAATAAACTTGCTAATAATATATTACTACTTTTTAGAAATTTACTGGAAAACCCCCCTTAGATTCGTCCTAGGACTTCCGAATTTCGTACCAGCATAGAGGACAATATTTCGAATATACGTGCTAAATCTCGTGGAAATCTGGTAATTAACGCCAAGATATTTAAATCGCTCAGTTCTGGCAATGGCAGTAAGCTGCCCAGAACTGAGCGATTTCAATATCTCGGGTCAATGCTATAAGCCAATGGAGAACTACGTTATGCTCCTAACATAGGGAAACACAAAACCTTTTATACCTGAAGCGTCAAGCTTCCGGTTTCCCGACTTGTTAAGATTTTATGTGAAACAAAACCTTATTAGAATTGAGTCGTCAGTTTGTCACATCCGATTTATTCTGTTATTCCCTTTATTTATTCTGTTATTCCCTTTACATACAGAAAGCGGCGCCATTTTGAGTTAAGTTTAAAAAATTTGCAAAATTTGTTTCACAGAATATGGCCATGTAGGATATCAAATGAAAGGGCTCGATTGGTAAACGGGTTCCATAGTTGATGGCGGGTAAAAAGTAGGGAAGTGAGGGCTCAAAATATGACCATCAAAAAGTATAACAAGTCTCGTTCTCAGAACCTATTCAACCGAAAAATCTGAAAAAAATCACAGTGATGAGCATAATATCTACATCTGTAATATGTACGTATTTCTTGTGGTTTGAAAAAATAAATATGAAGGAATTTTGAGTTTTTTGCTATATACGAATGGAAAAATATGCGTAGAAAGTTTCTCATATAAAATGAACACAAAACCTTTATACCGGAGCGCCAGTTTCCGGTATTCCGACTTGTTTAATACTAGTGAATTGTAGTTCAATAAAATAATTTTTTTTTGGTTAATCGAAAAACAACTTTTAATTGGAATGTTTGCCATTTTCGCATAACATTAATTCATTTTTGCACCGCACTATTTGTTTTTTCCTATATAATGTTCATGTGCTCTACTATTAAAAGTGCCACAAACTTCAATTTCTCGTTACTTCACCTTTACTTATATTGATAATAAGTAGTTCACATGTAATCAGATTTAGTGCGATTTTATGCTTTAGCGTTACAGTAAATAGAAAATTCATTGGAGCTTATTTTTTTTTTATTCATTCATTGCCGAACACTCTATATTCCATCACCGATTCTAAATTTTTCTAGTCAACGGCAGCGAATTTAATATTATTTTATTTCGAGATGGGTATGCTCTTTCGACAAACTTCATATATAGAAAAAGAGGCAAGAAAATACGGATTCAATGTTAATAAAAGCCATACCGCACATATGTTTTAGCAAAAAGTTTATCGTTAATACTTTTTGCTAAAACATAGTTAATAGTTTGCCGACTAATTTATATTTATTGTCATTTGTTAAACAATTGAGTAGGTAGTAAATTTATACGGAAGACTGCAAAAAAAGAAGAAAGTTTGGACAACATTTTTACAACAAGAGTAGCACTTTCAGCAAACTTTACAGCATCGTGCCCTATAATCACTAAACTTTCCAGTACCATGCCTTGTTATCATTTATAATGATGTAAAGTTATGTACTTTTAATATGAACTTGAAGAGGGCTTTCCAGGAAAATCCCATATATAGTATTAACTTAGACCAGAATGCAATCCTTATTTAGCAATCAGACCTTATAATGAAGCTTGCTGAATCTTCCATCCAACAAATTTTCCAATATGCACACAACCAGAAATGATATTTCATTCCATATTTAGAATGTTATCATCGCCACCCAAAAAATAATTCCTACATTTTGTTTTAATGTCTCCGTTATTTTCCACTATTTAAAATAAAAATTTTACCTACTGAATCAACATTTGGGCTTTCAAGCTGGTTGACTTCTAATTTGTGACATAGGCATGTTGTTGACAATTTCAATTCAAATCAAAAACTCACATAAGAAAGAAGAAGAAAGATCTGTGCCTGAGTGAAATCTGAATAACCAAAATCTGGAAATAACCTAAAAAGCCGTTCATGCTGTCAATGAAAATGTTTACTGAACACAGCGTTCACTACATTGTAGAGCTTTTAAATCTCGACATCCAATCGAGTTTCGTGACAGGTCTTTCATTCCTCAGTAAATTATCATTCTCCCAATGCACGGTCTGCTGTTTATGTTAAAGTTTACCTCTGCAATATCTCAAAAACCATAATGCATCGTAATTGACCATGCTTTAATAAAACCCATTCCCCAAATTGGATAAAGTTTAGTGTTTTTTTTCCAGGAAAGAGGTCTCTTTCTTTGATCATTCAAGATTATTTTTTTAATATTAAAATAAATTTTCCCATAGCCATAATTTTATGTTCTGAAAATTAAGTTCAGTAAATCTGGCAGTAACCTTCCACTGTTGTGACTCTATGTAATCAGTAAAACTAGGCTTGAACAAACTTGGATTTTCATCGTACCTGAAATCAAGACTTAAATTCCTTTGATGAGTCGAAAGCCTTTGCTTTTGTTTTCCACCAGGTGTTGTGTTTAATTGTGCAGAACGTCCATGAATCGATGGCAAAGAATTATTCGTAAAGTTGCTGATACTTAATCGGAGTTTAGCATGCCTTGTTGTCTTCGGTGTTGTCGCCGCTGAGCTCGACCCAGCTGATGTCGGTTGTATGTCTTCCTTGGAATGTGCACTTCCATTATTATTAACTATAATTGGTCTTACATGATCTGGGCGAGGGCTTGTCAGTGGAGAGGGTCCTCTTTCAACGGTTTCATTTTCATTTGATTCTAATTTAGAATGCAAATCAACTGGACCACTGGTTTTTTTCATGCTGCTGCAACTGCTTCCGCATCGGGTTGTCGGACTCGGGGTTGTACTTCGTACAATCTCATTATTACGTTCATTCAAATCATGATAAGTGGTACGCTGTAAAGTTGTTGTTCCACTATCCATAGATGTGGGCGACATATCCCCAATAATCACGAGGGACTGTGTTGCTGCAAGTGAACCTAGTTGTGCCGTTTTTTCATCGATGGTCGATTTTCTCGTTGGTGCCGTTTTATTTGCATCAGAAAATTTATCGGAGGTGCCAGCATCCTTTGTTGAAGCACCATCTCCCATGCTTACCAGTTTTGAAATCATAAGCGGATGGGTGCGGTTATTCAACATATTCTCTTCAACATCATCATTCACAATAGATGTCATCATTTTCGAACTTGATCCTATTTCTCGAATGTGTCTTAAATTCTCATAACTGCTTTCCTGGCTCATTGAAGAACTCTTTTTATTCCCTGCTAACGGTTTCGATTTTTCATTTTTCGATGCTTTGAAAGCGGAAAATACGGAATTCATGATTGCTATGATTTATCGTCTCCGAGAACTCCTCATCAATTACATAGGAAATTTTTTTTAATATAGATAGCATACTTCAAAAACATAGATTTCTCAAAATTAACATTTCTCCCGATCCTCAGCTCATTCCAGTCATTTTGGGAATGACTAAGATCAAAGTCATTATGTATGGGAAAATTCGGCTGCGACATATGCCTGCGGAGAAAGACAAAGTAGAAGATAATTAGTAAATATTAAAATACTCATTCAAAGCCTATAATGCAAAATGACAGCTTTTCGGAGAATATATACGAGTCCTATGCCAATGCAATGGTAAAATTATGCCATAATATTGTCAGTAGTCGTTTAATTGATTCGATTACATTAGAATGAATCTGATTTTTTACCAAAGCATAACCTTTGCTAGCTATTTTCGACAGTTCATCAGCTTTCTCAAGAGTTACGTGACAGATAAGAAGAGGGAGAAATGTGTATTATACAAGTTATTCCCTAGCAGCTTTCTTCCAGTTTCTTTTATATTTAAAATTCTGCCGACTTACCAAGTGTCAATCCGAACGAAGTTCTGCGTTAGATAGTATGTCGTATTAGGATACTTCAATGGAACTAAACAGGCAAGTTTTGACGAAGGGTCGGAGCTTTCGAGTGGCAGTTATGACACTTTCGATGTTGGTGTTCAGATAGTTACATTTCCAGATTTTCGACATGCCGCCAAAGAGGATTTAACGCCTCTTTTAAGCAAGTCGGAATACCGGAAACTCGACGCTTCGGATAGAAAGGTTTTGTGTTCATTTTATGTGAGCAATTCTCTATGCACGTTTTTCCATTTCCCCATAGCTAAGAATGGAAAATACTCCTTCATGTGTTGATTTTTGCTGAGGATGCTGGAAATCCTGAGTCCGCACCCACTTGGTGATGGACCGGACTACTTGGGAGAAAATTTACTTCCTCTTTTGTAGTACACGGGCTCCTCTTTTTAGGTTAAACACCCAAGTTTTCCAAAAAAAGAAAGATAAAGATGACTGACGGTCTCGTACACGGCAGAGGCAACTCATCAGATGCTGCCTACGTGTTTGCGATATTATATAAATGGAGCGATTACCATCTCTCGTTACATTCGGTGGAGGGAGCAGTCCCAGGGCAGAGGTGGGACAGCGTCTGATGAGTTGTCCCTGCCCTGGACGAAAGCGTCAGTCAACTTTTTCTTACTCCATCAATATTGCCAAACTCCAAGTTAAATAAATATATATACTTATCAAAGCCATAAATATTGGGACCATCCAAAGTTAACAAACTGCTTATTACCGTATACTATCTAAGGCATTTCCACATGTTTCTACTTTACCCTGCGCTCAAAAGCATACATATATGGAAGTAAGTTACTTTCCGCTGGTACTAACGTAAACACTTATTGTACACTACCCGCAAACTTCATTAGCGCATACATATCTCTCTCCGTTAATTGATATAAAAGAAATACACAAAACCTTTCATACCTGAAGCGTCTAGCTTCTGCTTTCCCCGATTTGTTTTCAAAATGGTTGGTTAACCATCCCCCATTTTCGCATTTTTCAATGAAAATTTATAATTATGGATTGACCGATACTCACTTGTCATGACAATCATGAAATAAGGCATTTCCACAAAATCATCAACAATTCAAAGACGTGTTTTTTAAGACATTCTGTTTACAGTACCTTTTTGTATAAAAATAATTGAAGAAACGATGAAAAAATTGCTTTTTTATACTTCCAATTTGAATTTACCGCCTTCTAAAACATCATAGAATAGCATAATAGTCCCAAGGAGAACTAACCAGGATGTAAGAGAAAAATGTTCTCGTAGATACGATCCCGTTTTGATACAGTACATTATTCGTTACAAACCCTTTGATATTTAACATATGGTTAACATAAAGCAATGTTCTTCAGCTTACCCCACTACTTTCCAAGCAGTTTGCACTCTTCCTCCATTATTCTACGAAGCGTATCTCTGGAGCTATCCTGCGACAGTGGGTTCCATGGCAAAGGAAAGGTTGATAGCAACATGCCAGCCTACAACTATGTTTCGCAGGGATTGAGTGGAGAATCTTATTGGAGACATAGAACAGATAAAAAATCGATAAGCCCAATATTGCCACAACCCACCAACAAATTCTAAACAAGTCGGGAAACCGCAATCTTGACGCTTCAGTTATAAAATTTTTGTGTTTCCCTATGTGAGGAGCATACCGCAGTTCTCCAGTTTCTGATAGTATTGACTCGAGATATTTAAATTGCTCAGTGTTGTCAGCTGCAGTAACCTGCCCAGAACATAGCGAATTAAATATCTCGGGTCAATGCCATCAGCCAATAGAGAACTGCGTAATGAAATTGTTTTACGCATTAATGTGACCTGAATGGAATGGCATTCCCCAACTGGTGTTCTTTGTGATCGACGTATCAACGAAAGTCTCAAATCTAAAATTTACGCAACGTCGTCCACCTGCCGCTGAGTGTTGGCCGACTATAAAAGACAATGAATGGCGTCTTGCGGTAATGGAGACGAATATGTTGCATTGGACTGGTGACGTGACACGTTTTGATTACATCCGAAATGAGGATATCCGCGATCAATATGGGGTTACAGCGATCGTGGAGAAATTCCGAGGAAGGCGTCTTCTATGGTATGGTCACGGAATTCGCATTCACGAGAATTCACTTACAGATTGGTACAATACGCTGAATGGGCATTTGAAAGCCTCGAAATTGCATCCAGATCAGATATTTGATAAAATAAAATGGCGAAACCGATCACGATGAAACGACCCCGCTTGTGAACGGGGCAAAGGCTGAAGAAAAGGAAGAACATGTGAGGAGCGACGAGTGCATGACAGCTCCGTGTCACATAGTTAAAAATTCCATTGCCCTCTAGCTTTTAGAAAACGATTTGAATTAATCATTTGATGGGAAGCCATGCATTGATAATAGTCAACCTCATACGCTTCAGCTTCTGAGTTTAATATTATTATCAAATGCGAAGAATTTAACCTGCAACAGATACAAACAAGTCGGTTTTGTTTGCTTCTTCTGTGAGTAAATTTAAAAGTAGAACCATCCCATTTGTACGTAGCCCGTTAGGTGCATTTAGCATGTCAGATTTAGTATTTCGGGTTACAAATTTACACTGTAAAGACAACTTTGAGCTACTGTAACTTTGTTACTAATAGTATGATTTTGATCAAACTTGGGGATAATATGCTTCATATTATGTTTTATGCTACTACCAACTTTCATAACTCTAGGATAAACTTAAGGGGAGTTTTACTCATTTTTCCCAAAAATATGGTAATGTAATATTATTAACTTAATTTGGATAGATATCGATATGGAGGGTATTTTGAGGCTTCATGAATTTTTTCAGACTCAGGTCCGTTAAAAAATCATCACTTTCCAACCCCTTACACTCCCCGCCTTTCTAACAAATCTCAAAACTAAGACCGGCGTCGAAAAGTACTAATCGAGACCTTTCATTTGATATACCACATATTCGGTGGAAAAAATTTTTACACCCTCCTTTAACATGTATGGGGACCCCCCTAAATCTCACAGTTCCCACTTTCTCACCAAATTTCGTGTCAAGTGGTACAGCCGTTTCCGAGAAAACTGCATGTGACAGACAGACAGAGAAACGGACGGACAGACAGACAGATGGACGGACGGACAGACAGACATTGAAACGATTTTCATAAGGTTTTGTTTTGCAAACAAAGGGCTAGATTCTTCATGAATGGAATTTTAACATTTCATTCGAATTTCAATTATTCTCGTTTATGTTGACGTCAGAATCTTATTTGTATGGCTTAGTATACGGTAAATTCGCAGGAAATTGAACTGCTATAACTTTCCATAAGATGTGGCATGTGTATGCACGAGACAATCCTCTATGTCGGTGAAATTTAGTACTCCTAGGATGAACTTAAGAGGAGTTTTTGAATCAATTTAAAAATATACTATTAGTAAGTTCAGATATCGGAATGGGACATATTTTGAAGCCTAGATTTCATCTAAGCGCACCACACTAATTTTCGTCGGATTTTTAGGTTGGGTAGTTTCCGAAAACGGCCCTGTCTCACTTTAAGTGCGTACATTTTGACTCCTCACTCGCGCACTTTGTAATTCACGACAAAACAAATAGTTTGGGAAAGTACTAATCGAATCCTTTCATTGGATACCCTACATGGCTATATCCGGTGAACAAAATTGTTGAATCCCCCCTTTGTATGTATGGGGAGCCCCCCTTTAAACTCCACTCGCTGTATGCGTGGAATTTCATAGTTCCCATCTGTCCACCAAATTTCGTTTGGATTGGTTTAGCCGTTTTGGAGAAAAGTGCGTGTGACAGACAGCCAGACAGACAGCGAATCGATTTTAATAAGGTTTTATTTTGCAGTGTATACAGGGAAACGAAATTCACAACAAATCAAACGTTGATACGGCCTGTTCCATGTTACAGTAGCGTGACATGCACGATGAGCCAGGTTGGAGCGCAAACTGTTATGTAATTAACAATAGTCAGAACGTTACTCTATAGTGATTACTATATCCTAATTCGGTAGAGACTGTTTAAACGATTCTTTCATGCAAGATTGTGCGGCCTAATGTTCAAGGGCAAGTTGCCTTTGAGCTGCAAATACATTGCAATCAATATGCCAAGTCAAAGTACATCATGACTACCGCTTCTTGATTTTGACTGAAGTACAGCTGCCCTTGAACTTTTGGACATTAGCAACACTTTATTTTACGCGCAAGTTTTGAATGCCGGGGAAACAATATCCATCAGCGTCGAATAAAAAGCAGTTTGCTAACGGTTTCACGTGCTAGTTTGCTATTAAGAATTGTTACAAGTGTAAGTAATGTAATAAAGAGCTTAGGTATAATAGAATCCAATGTTCTGATTTCAGTGGGTTTTCCTAAGGAAAAACGTTTGAACAGGATTTAAATAATTATTTCTTTCAGCAGCAGCTAGCCTTTAGGGGCACTAGTAGGCAACCAAGATGCGGATTCCTAGCCGGGCGTGCTAAAACAACAGTTAAGCGGGGTTCGGAAATCAGCGCTTCCTGTAAACAGAGACTGTTTTTAGAAAGAACATATAATGTATGCATAAGAAATTCCTTATATAAGGACACAAAACCTTTCTCCCTGAAGCATTCGGTTTCCCCAATTGGTTTAATAGAAATTCCATGCATTTTTCCACACCACCGCAGTGATGCGAAATCGGATAAAAAACATTGTTCACTTAATCTTCAAATCAAATGAACGTGCAAGGAAAGGTAAACTATGCCTTTCCCCTCTCCACAATCCTTTTTAAATACATCTATGATTTTAATATGAGAGGATAGGGAGTGATGATCTCGAGCAACTGGTTCAAAAATGGAATGATCGTCTCATGCAACACGGTCCCAGATTGAATTTAAACAAAACTGAATTTTTGACGACCGATCCCCATGAAACAGGCACAATCACTGTCAGCAGCAGTGATCTGCCCAGAACTGAGTGATTTAAATACCTCGGGTCAACGCTATCAGCCAATGGAGAACTGCGTTATGAAATTGCTTCACGCGTTAACGCAACCTGGATGAAGTGGCGTTCCACAACTGGTGTCCTATGTGATCGACGTATCAACGAACGTCTCAAATCTAAAATTTACCGCAATGTCGTCCGTCCAGTCGCTCTCTATGGTTCTGAGTGTTGGCCGACCATAAAAGACAATGAACGGCGTCTTGCGGTAATGGAGACGAAGATACTACGTTGGACTAGTGGCGTCACACGTTTGGATCACATCCGAAATGAGGATATCCGCGATCGTTATGAGGTTGCACCGATCATGGAAAAGTTGCGAGAGAGGCGTCTTCGATGGTATGGACACGCAATTCGTGCAAACGAGAATTCACTTGCCAAGATTGGTCTGAACATCGTCGTCGATGGTAAACGACCAAAGGGCAGACCTAAGCAACGGTGGCTTGATATCCCATCCAGCGGGATGGGGATTTGAAAGCCTCGAGATTGCACCCAGATCAGGCATTCGGTAGAGCCAAATGGCGAAGCCGATCACGACGAGCCGACCCCGCTTGTGAACGGGACAAAGGTTGAAGAGAAAAAGAAGAAGGATAGGGAGTGATGCTGCTCTACTGTTGGCACCTTAACGAATCCCTATACGATATCCAGAAATGACTTAGAACACCTTGAGATTCTCTAGGATCATTGGATGGTTCGAGGAAACACAGTCCAACGCATTGTCTTAATACAATGCACAACCGTTTTTCGTTTGGTAGGAAAAACCGGGTGGATTGGTTTTGCATTGTAGTCCCCAACACTATGAAGGTTTGCGTTTTAAGGCACAGGGACTCAAACTATCTCATAGAAACTATAACTTTTGATTAGTAAAATACAGCAGATATTAATTCCACAACCCACTCTGTTAGTCGAATGCTTGGTGCTCAGAGATGTTTGATTTTAGACCTTATTAATATACTCTCCGCCCTCGTAGCATTATCCGCGAATACCTATGCCGTCATTACTGGTACCAAAGCCATTGATATCCTCGTTTTCGAATGGAGTTTTCCTTTTCAAAAATTTTGTTCCGATGTTACATCAACAAACTTTAAATATAATTGCAAAATAAAAAAAAAAACCATTTGCATTCCGCAACTATTTAATGGTGATGAAACTTTACCATAGAACATAGGCAGGAATTTTTCAACCTACTTCTAATGATTATTGCTATGAAATCCTATTACAATTTCAAATTTGGCGCTAGAAAAATAAGTAAAATCTTCCGTATTGCAGTCTCCAGCAGCAAGAAACTTTTTTCTAATGTATTCAAAAAAATTCTGGAACTGATCAGAAGTAATTTTAATGTTAGTATGTTTTAATGTCAACAAACTTCGAATATTGTTTTATGGGTCTTGTCAATCTCATCGATGGTACTCCAATTTCCTTAACCTAACATCGCTCAGATTCTATGTTTTACCGATCATTAGATCACCTTCTGTGTTAATGTTCTTGCAGGTCAATGCGATTGTCCAATGGATCTGCCAAGATTAGTGTAACCGACAATTGAATGAATATTTCACATATAATGGTGGAGTAGTAATTGAACAATGTGCGAGGCCAGATAAAAGCAGCAGGATCACTCTCAAGACCATTCGACATCAACAACGGTCGACTGCAAGAGGATGCCCTATCATGCGTCCTCTTTAACCTGGCCCTCGAGAAAGTGTTCCGTGATGCTGAGGTAAATCCAAGAGGTACGAGCCTCTTTAAATCCACCCAACTACTGGCCTATGCTGACAATATCGACATCATGGGGAGAACCACCCGAGACGTACAAACGGCCTTCATCCAGATCGAGCAGGCGGCCATTGGGGCGAGATATTGGGCTGCACATCAATGAAGGCAAAACAAAGTATATGGTGGCAACGTCAGCATCGAAAACCAACCAACCAACAACATCAAATCGCACTGGTCAAACAAGAAGAATAAGGGTAGGAGAATACAACTTTGAGACCGTTGATAATTTCTCCTATCTAGGGTCGAAAATCACAACCGATAACAGTTACGATGAGGAAATCCACGCACGGTTGTTGTCAGCCAACAGAGCATATTTCAGCTTACAAAGACTGTTCCGCTCGAAACGTCCCACCATAGGGTCAAAGCTCTTACTGTACAAGACTATGATCTTGCCAGTCCTCATGTATTCCTCGGAAACTTGGGGTCTTAGCGAGAAGAATTGCGAACTCTTGGCCGCGTTCGAGAGAAGAATCCTCCGAAGAATGTTTAGCCCCCTTCATGAGGATGGACGATTCCGTAGCCTACACGATTCCGTAGCCTAAATCTATGAGCGATATCATGACCGTCCGGTTGTGGATAAAATCCGACTCAATAGGTTACGGTGGGCGGGTCACTTAATCCGTATGGATGGGGATGATCCCACCCAGAAAGTCTATAAGGGTAATATCTATGATAGAAAAAGAAGACGAGGCAGACCCTGCCTAAGATGGAGCGATGGCGTAGGTCAGGACGCCAGACAGCTTTTAGGGATATCGAATTGGTGGACCTCGGCACAAAACCGGGATGTCTGGAGTTCCTTATTAAGGCGCAAGACCGGTTACCGGTTGTTGCGCCGTTGATGATGATGAGTAATTTTAGATATTGTGTCAGATTGCACGTGGTCTATTTCTCGGAGGCTTGGATTCCTAGCAAGAAAAATTGCGAAATTTTAGCTGCATTCGAAAGAATTATTCTCCGAAGAGCTTTCAGACCCCTACCGGAGGATCGGCGATTCCATAGCCTATATAACAATGAAATCTATGAGCGATACAATGAGCGTCTGGTTGTGGAAAAAATATAGCTCAATAAGTTGCGGTGGGCGGGTCACTCATTCCATATGGATGAAAATGATCCAGTCCGGGAAGTCTATAAGGACAATATGTGTGCTGGAAGGCAGACCCTGCTTCAGATCGAGCGATGGTGCAGGCCAGGCCGCCAGACAGGTTTTAGGGATATCGGATTGATGCAACTCAGGGCAAAACCGAGGTGCCTGGAGTTCCGGTTGTTGGGCCATTCATGATAATCATATCGGTGCCCCCAATAGACCCCCCGCCTTATTTTCATTAATGACGAAAATCACTTTTATAGTGCAATCTAACAAAACTCACAAAGCCGTTTTTGAAAAAAAAACTGGGTTTGAAATTATCAGCATTTTCAATTTTAACCAATTCAAACAGACTGAAAAGCTTTAGTAGCCCGGCAACTGGTAGTTACACGTAAAAATATAAAGCTGTCAATATTAATTGCCCACTAAGGAGAAAGATGAAACATTGTTTCGTGGCTTGCTGCACAAATAACTCCATAAATCCCCGCGGAAAGCTTTCTTGGCTGTTCGAAAGGAGATTTTCGGAAGAAGTGGATCGCCATCATCCGACGGAATCCAGTCCCTTTGGAGTCAGGCTTAAATTCTGAGGATCATTTCAGTGAGAGTTAACATTTTTGAAAGTTTAACTCCAATCTTAGTTGATAATATACCATTGCATTAGTATTTTGTGTCACTATTATTCAAATCAAATCCACTCACAAAAGAACAGATACGGCAGGGTATTCAACGTGCTCAAGGTTCGAATCCTGCTCAGTGCAAATCCATTTTTTCCGGCCTATGAATCTTTCAGAAACGTACGTTTTATTGCCGTCCAGGTAAACATGTCAGAATTTGCTATAAAGCTTGTTACCACTACCGCCGAAACATAAAGTAACTTGAAGGATTGTCCATTCACGCTTCAATTTTTCACTTTCCTGTAAAAAACTGATTGATTACTTGAAAAGTAACAAGTGACAAACACTAAATCGGATGCCCTCACGCACATAACATTCAAATTGCTCGCTCGATGACGTCACCGCGTTTTCTTTTCCGCCTTGAAGAATTCAATTTCTAAACCATTATAATTAGCAAATTAGCGTTCGGAATCGGTCTTTTTAAACGGATATGATAACTTGACAAGTGGAACTATTAGTTCGATGTAAAAAAATATTTAAGTCATTTTCTAACGCGGGGAATCTATTTATGATGATATGGATGCCTCCATTGCCTGAGCCGCCATGACGTCGCATCCTTTTCTTAACTTTAAACGAGAACCAAATTAGTGACTTTGAATACTAGGATCGATAAACGTTGTTCCCTAAATAAATTACAAGACGGAAGCCGGAATCTCAACTCTTCAAGTATCAAAGCTCTTTGGATTTTTTCTTATTCTCCTTCTTAAACCTTCGTCCGCGCTCACAGTTGGGGTCAACTCCTCTTAGTAGATTGCACTATTTTACTCATAGGCTCGGTCATGATCCGGATGGAGTCAAAAGCCTCTCAAATCATCATCTAGCGTACCTATATGTGCGTATGAGATTGCTTGCATTAGTTTCGTCAATTCCATTCATAAACATTGAATTTAAACCAGTGTATGTGCACTCTTAGTGACACTTAATTTTATGATTTTCATAACATAAAAGAAGGAGATACATAGGCTAATTGTATAAACTTGAAGATAATGTGCAATGCCGTGATTTTATGCGCGGACAATCGACCTGCGTACATATTTTGTGTTAAATTATATAATTAGATGCCAGAGTGCACATACCTTAAATTCAATTCTTATGAATGGAATCGACAAAATTAATGCCACCAGTACCATCAATAATTAGCACTTGCAACTCAAATAGTGCCTTCCGCACTTCTCACAACTAATTCATTTGAATTAATTACATTCAAAAGTAACTGCCGAAAAACGAAAAGCGAACGAACCTTGCCGACATGGTACGAACTTTGCCGACCTAAAATCTTTATTGCACATTGAAGCTGCATTGCGTGTAATTCCGCCATGCTATTAACATAGTATGCTGGTCCCAAGCCCAGGTAAAGGAGAAGGGTTTGAGGCAACGTAGTCTGTACTATCTTCAGTAAAACAAAAACAAAATGCTGAGATCAGGGAAAGAGATAAATAGAGTATAGTTGGAGTTATTCTACTATGCTAAATCCTACCTGATCCCTCTTGGTGACAGGCCCCGCGACAGGTCGACAAAGAAAATGCATACAATGTCGTTACAAACATGATGATCGGATTGAGTCACAAGCCTCGGAGAAATGCTAGGGTGTCCACCTCAGTCGACGCGGCAGGACGGGCCCCGGTCCTGTCGAGAAATGGGCAAGGGTTCTTGACGTATGGACGGCGTCAGGACGTAAGCAAGTTAGTCCGCACACAACAAACCAAACAAATACGTGTCTGCACGCTAAATGTTGGTACCCTAACTGGAAAGACCGAGGAACTCGCAAGAGCCCTTCGGAAAAGGCGCATTGATATCTGCGCTCTGCAAGAAACCCGATGGTCTGGTGCCAAAAACTGCGACATTGAACGCGAACGCGGTAAAAATGGCTACAAACTTCTCTATTTTGGTAACCCACACACTCAATATGGTGTTGGCATTCCCATCTCAGAGGGTTTCCGTGATGCCATTAAAGAAGTCGAACGATTTGATGATCGGCTGATGAAGCTCAGAAAGATGCCTTCTGGGAACTTCTCGATGAAAAGACTTGTCACGTGCCTGCTGACGATTACATAATCATTGCCGGCGACTTTAATGGTCATCTGAGTGAAAAGGCAGACGGTAACAGGTGCCATGGGGAAAAGGGGTTCGAAGCGCGCAATGAAGGTGGCGAGCGTATAATCGATTTTGTGGACACCCATAACCTTGTACTTATGAATACATGGTTCATCAAACGATTGTGTCATCTTGAAACCCCTAGGTTTCATCATTAAGTAATCCTTCAATTTTTGCTACTTCACTTGATAATACAATAGACTATCTATTCCTTTACTCCGCACTGATTAAGCACACAAGATACAGTCTTCAGTAGCAGCCATTCAACTCGATCTGCTAGTTGGAAAAACTTCCAATAATAACTTATTAATAATTCGGACTAAAAAGCCAATTCATAAACAATCTGAAATCACTTTAATATTATTTAAACTTTCTAATCTTTTTCAAGTCCAACTGAATAATTAAATTTTAGTGACAGGTCTCAAAAAACAAAATTACTCATCGCACACTTTTCTGAGATCTTCCACTCCATTGGCGTGCTACGCAAAGTGGATAGATCCGCACCATCTATTCGCTCGCACTCGCAACATTCGAAATAAATTTCGAATGCTGCGAATCCTGCCGCGCCACAATCTTCCCACATTTTATAGTGGGAACAGTAAAACGCAAATCGACTATATTCTCATAAGACGCCAACATTTTACCACTGTCACTGATTGCAAAGTCGTTCCCTATGAGACCATCACACCTCAACATCGGCCGTTGATTGCTGTCCTGCGAATTAAGCCACCGATAAAACAGCGTGTGGAACGCACTGGCACGCCGCGCATTAAATGGTGGCGATTTCGTGAGAAGAAAGAAAAAACGGTCTCACTCATACGATTGCCAACCATTACGAATGTGGAAGAATCATGGAACCAAATGAAAGACACGATCCACAAAGCAGCCTCTGCAACCCTCGGGGTCACCAAGCTGGGTAAGCGGTACATCAACCGAGATACTTGGCTTTGGAATGATGATGTTGAAATGAAGGTCCGTGAAAAGAAACGCCTCTACCAAAAATTTCTCGACGATAAAATGCCTGCTAATTGGCAAGTTTATAAGAATGCCAACCGGGAAGCAAAAAAAGCGGTCGCTGTCACCCGAGCGAACCATTTCAAAAATCTTTACGATAAACTGGACACTCGAGATGGCGAGAGAGATCTATCGACTTGCTAAAAGCCGTAATGAACGCACACAGGATATCGAACACTTCTGTTGTGTTAATGACAACAGTACTTTGCTTACCAACCGTCGAGCCGCAACGGATAGATGGCGAAAATGCTTCGAGCAAATTTCAACTGAAGAATTTGCTCATCCTCCACCTCCACAATCATTGCCGACATTTGGAGCAGTTCCACCTGTCAGTGCAACTCAGAGGTTGCTCAGAAGTGGCGGCGAGGAAGATGGGGCGGCAGCCCTATCGGCCAAACCAAAACCAAGTGGCCGAGCAGAACCTCCATAGTGATGGCACCGGGAGACGCTGTAATCACTTTGGTTTGCCGGCCGTGATTCAGTAGGCGAATGCTCCAAAGGCCTACTTCGGGTAAATTCCTGCTGTATGTGAGGACAGCTCGATTATTTGCGGTTGGCCCCCCTAGTGGGAGTTTCATGGTGGTTGTGGTTATGCTCAAACGAGAAGAGAGCTTCGGGCCTCAACGTGGTGTTGCGTATCAACAAGGGTGCCGTACTCCATAGTTCGGTAGAGATTTAGGTAATTCTTGCATCCACCAGTATGAATGCTAAGCCATGCACTTGGTATAGACTGGTACCGTTGTTGCTTGTCTCAGCGGGGCTCTGACTGTGGTCACAAAATCAATCCGTGCCTTAAGTCTCACGACAGGTGCCTACGTAAAACACCATGGGCTTCACTGTCAGCGCAACTGAAGTCGAGGAGGCAATAAAACAAATGAAATCGGAGAAAGCAACAGGACCTGACGACATCGCATCTGAGCTCTGACGCAACACTGTGGCTCAATGAATTCTTTAACCGGGTTATTCAGGAAGGAAGAACACCATCTGACTGGCAAGAAAGTACCACTGTTCCAATATGGAAAAAGAAAGATAGCCCAGCAGAATGTTCAAATTACCGTCCGATCCGGTTACTTTCCCATACCATGAAGATTTTTGAACTTATTCTTCACAACCGTACTCGCGAAATCGTTGAAATAACCGTGAATCAAGCCGGATTTGTCAAGAACTGCCGAACTACTGACGCAATACACGCTGCGCGGTTACTCATGGAGAAACATCGTGAGAAGCATCGCCCTCTTTACATTGCCTTTCTGGATCTAGAGAAAGCGTTTGACCGTGTACCACACGAACTCATCTGGTATACTTTACGACAACACTTCGTGCCAGAAGAACTCGTGCGCTGGGTTCAATTGCTCTACCACGATCCGAAAAGTAAAGTTCGAAGTACAGCGGGTGTATCAAAACCGCTTCGTGTCTCTGTTGGTGTTCATCAAGGAAGCGCCCTCTCACCACTCCTCTTTGTTCTTGTTATGGACACCGTCACACGGGATATCCAACGTCCAGCGCCCTATACACTGCTTTATGCAGATGATGTTTTCCTAGCATCTGATAGCAAAAATGATCTCGAGCAACTTGTTCAAAAACGGAATGATCGCCTCATGCAACACGGTCTCAGATTGAATTTAAACAAAACTGAATTTTTGACGACCGATCCCCATGAAACAGGCACAATCACTGTCAGCAGCAGTGTTCTGCCCAGAACTGAGTGATTTAAATACCTCGGGTCAACGCTATCAGCCAATGGAGAACTGCGTTATGAAATTGCTTCTCGCATTAACGCAACCTGGATGAAGTGGCGTTCCACAACTGGTGTTCTTTGTGATCGACGTATCAACGAACGTTTCAAATCTAAAATTTACCGCAATGTCGTCCGTCCAGTCGCTCTCTATGGTTCTGAGTGTTGGCCGAACATAAAAGACAATGAACGACGTCTTGCGGTAATGGAGACGAAGATGCTACGTTGGACTAGTGGCGTCACACGTTAAGATCACATCCGCAATGAGGATATCCACGATCGTTATCGGGTTGCACCGATCGTGGAAAAGTTGCGAGAGAGGTGTCTTCGATGGTATGGCGACGCAATTCGTGCAAACGAGAATTCACTTGCCAAGATTGATCTGAACATCATCGTCGATGGTAAACGACCAAAAGGCAGACCTAAACAACGGTGGCTTGATACGCTGGATGGGGATTTGAAAGCCTCGAGATTGCATCCAGATCAGGCATTCGATAGAGCCAAATGGCGAAGCCGATCACGATGAGCCGACCCCGCTGGTGAACGGGACAAAAGCTGAAGAGAAAGAAGAAGAAACTGCATTGCGTGCAATAACGCAAGTACGAAAGGTTTTGTGTATTTCTCATATAAAGACATTTGAGTGTGCATTTGTCCCGTTAGTAAGTAATATATGCATACATTATGTGAGAGTATCCACTTCCGGGTGGTATTGACATTCATAATCTTGAATTTGCAAAGAAACGACGAATTTGACGTATCATAACTTTGTTAGTAATAGTACGATTTCCACCAAACTTGGTAGGATCATGCTCTATCTTATAGCCTACATCACTGCAATTTCCTGGTGCTAAGATGGATTTAAGGGAGGTTTTGCAGCCAATTACTATAAATTATAGTAATATACTATTATTAACTTTATTTAAACAGATATCGTATGAAAGTTATTTCGGAACCCAGGCATCATATAGTGGCAGCCAGATTTTTCGGTTGGGTAGTCACGCTATGCGTGGGCGTTCACAGTTCCCACCTTTCTGCCAAATTGGGTGAATCGCTGCTACAATCCCCGAGAAAAATGATTCTGACGGACAGACAGATAGTAAACCGATTTTAATAAAGTTTTGTTTTACACAAAACCTTACAAAATCATAATTTTGACCAACAATGCCGCTCGTTGAAGTAAAAATAAATCTTGGCCTGAGTATATCTAAAAGGCAGTAACTACACTCGAACGTATGAACTTGTGGATTTATTTTTCAAACCTATCCATACACACTGTATCCCCAAAAGGAAATAAAGAAAGGTGCGACCGCATATACGCTACGTGACGCGACACTAAATACAGCACAACTGCTGCAACGCGTCATGTTTTGACATTTTAACAAGTGGATACAAACCAAAACTGAAAAATCGTAGCAGTCAACTGAGTTCATTATATGTCGCGGCCGCGTCACGTCGATTAGCTGAATGTTACTCGGTGGAGCGTCGCTCAAGTGTGTATTGTCGCTTGCAAAAACGTATAAAGGTATTTTGATAGGCAATTGCCGTTGCGTACCGTAGAACGGGCGACGCGACGCCGCCAAAAAACTGCACTGCCTGTCAAAATATCTTTAAGGTACGACCCCATCTTCGCTGCACGACCCGGCCACGGGCAGTGCAGCCTGTCAAAATATCTTTATTTTGGAGGCAGCAATACACATTTGAGCTACGCTGTGTGACGCGACATTCATGAATGAAGTTGACTGCCATTATTTTTCAGTTTAGGATTGTATCCACTTGTTAAAATGTCAAAATATGTACTTGTTTGTAGTTAGCTAGTGCAATATAGGCATGCCGCGTCACGGCAGTTGTGCTGAATGTAGTGTCGCGTCGAGTAGCGTAAATGAGGTCGTACCTTAATTCATAAACAAAAAAGTGCCTGTCTCCCTAATACTAGCCAAGTCCATGAGGGCTTGTCAATCACAGCTGATTCAATTTTCCGTATATCTCATCCCTACGTACTCGAATTGCTTTGAGGGGCAAGGGGGAATGTGGTAGATCGTTGTAGTTAGCTATGCTTTGTCGTCAATGACGGCACGATAAGCTGTGATAACAATTTGTTGACAGTTCATGTATATGGTTGCCGTTTACCCCTTGTTGGGGCATAGTGTATCAACCACACTTGCGCCTAGTAGCATGTCTTAATTAATTGCAGAAAATCAAAAACGCCGTCGAATTCATAATGACATGAACTATCATCACAGCGAACCGCGCCATCGTAGGCTGCTCGTAGGCGGCTGGACGTACGGCCATATTTTTAGTTATGTTATTGGTATCGTTGATCCAAAATATATATTATATATAAAAATTGTGGGGAAAATTTGCCTATTTGAAAAAAATAACTCCCTTTTTAAGTACAAATGACATTTCTGTTGTTTTATCATAGATCTTTCATCACATATTTATTTATGACTTACAATCTTCGATTTTGAGTATCTTTTTTAAGTGTGTACTTCAGATAATTCGAAAATATGAAAAAGTTACGAAGAACAAGAGCAAACACCTTTTTAGGTATAACTAGGCTCTCAACTTAAACAAAACAGAATCTTTTTCTGAGATTAAAAACTTGTTTCTTTTTCGTTGGTGTGAATATTTATTCTTGCAAATACCGATATTTCGGGAACCACTTGTTCCCTTCATCAGTGCTAAACTTATCGGTATTTGCAAGAATAAATACTCACACCAACGAAAAAGAAACAAGTTTTTATTATTTCAAATAATTAATCGTTGGAAACACCGCATAATTTCACTCAGACTATCGATGATTGTGGGGCAATACCTGAAACCGTGCGAAGCTCGGAAAAGGCCAATTAAATCGAAGTGGATTCTCCCGAAACCCTTGGTGGGCCAAGGGAACACGCCTACCTGTTTACTCAAAATTAATGTCCTTATTCATGGATGGCCAGAAATACTTTGCGGTGACTAACCGATTCGTTGTCCGGCCGGAATATATGGCTTTGGTTCTCTGCTTGAGGTTTCGCAGTATGTGCTGGATATTGAACCGAAAATAGGAAACTCGCCAAAAGTATACTCCTGCGTTTTTGCACGATTGCACCAATATCGACGGTGGCGGGAATCTTGACTTCTGCGACACGTGCCAAAGCAACTACGTTATCTTTTCGAGACACATGTTGAATGTCGGAATGCAAGTAGCTGGTAAAGCTCATATGCCGAAATTGGAGAGGGGACGCTTTGTCGAGTTTTTGTTTCAAAGCAAAGTTGACGGGCTTATAGTCCGTGTACGCTGTGAAATGTCTGTCTTCAAGGGAATACTGGAAATATTTAATTGCGAAATACACGGCTAATAACTCACTATCGTAAATGCTGCAGTTCCGTTTAACAGAGTTCAGTTACTTCACTTTTGCTGAATATAACAGCACTTATGGCCATGTTTGAGGCATCGACAAAAACGGCTTGGTGCACCTTGCTGAGAGAATGCCAGAAGTGTAGCTCCAACCGGCTGTTGCTTGGTTGTCTCAAACGGCTGGGCAGCCTCTGGGCACTACGCAATCAGATGGGAATCTTTGTTCTGCGGCCCAGACAAGTACACGTAAAGGTACGACCTCATCTACGCTACGCAACGTGACGCGGCCACAAATTGCACTGCCTGTCAAAATATCTTTATATGGTTTTTTAGGCAGCAAAATACACTTGAAACTCCGCCATGCAATTAACATAGTAAGCTGGTCCCAAGCCCAGGTAAAGGACGAGGGTTTGGGGCAATTTTCTACTATCCTCAATAAAACAAAAATAAAATGCTGAAATTGGGGAGAGATAAATTAAGTATAGTTGGATTTATTCAACTATGCTAAATCCTGCCCGATCTCTCTTGGTGACAGGTCTCGCGACAGGCCGGCAAAGAATATGCATACATTGTCGCTAGAAACAAGATGATCGGATCGAATAACAAGCCTCGGAAAAATGCTAGGGTGTCCACGCGGCAACACAGGTCCCGGTCATGCCCAGAAATGGGCAAGAGTTCTAGATGCATGGATGGCATCAGAACGTAAGTAAGTTAGTCCGAACAAAACAAATACGTGCCTGCACACTAAATGTTGGCACCCTAACTAGAAAGACCGAGGAACTCGCAAGACCCCTTCAGAAAAGGCGCATTCATGTCTGAGCTCTGCAAGAAACCCGATGGTCTGGTGCGACAAGCTGCAACATTGAACGCGAACGGGGTAAAAATGGCTATAAACTTCTCTTTTGGTAGTCCATACACTCAATACGGTGTTGGCATTGCCATCTCAGTTTCCGTGATGCCATTAAAGAAGTCGAACGATTTGATGATCGGCTGATGAAGCTCACCATATCAGCTGATCGCACTATTCACTTCTTCACCACTTACGCACCACAGACATGTCGACTTGATGCCGAGAAAGATGCCTCCTGGCAACTTCTCGATGAAAAGACATGTAACGTACCTGCTGTAGCCACATCATCGTTGCAGGCGACCTTAATGGTCATCTGAGTGAAAAGGCAGACGGCACCAGGTGCAATGGGGGAGAAGGGGGTTCGGGGCGCGCAATGAGGGTGGCGAGCGTATAATCGATTTTGTGGACACGCATGACCTTGTACTTTTGTCTCTTGTCTCATCTTCCTACATTTTATAGTGGGAACAGTAAAACGCAAATCGACTATATTCTCATAAGACGCCAACATTTTACCACCGTCACTGATTGCAAAGCCGTTCCCTATGAGACCATCACACCTCAACATCGGCCGTTAATTGCTGTCCTGCGAAGTAAGCCACCGATAAAACAGCGTGTGGAACGCACTGGTACGCCGCGCATTAAATGGTGGCGATTTCGTGAGAAGAAAGAAAAAATTATCTCACTTACGCGATTACCAATCATTACGAATGTAGAAGAATCGTGGAACCAAATGAAAGACACGATCCTCAATGCGGTATCTGCTACCCTCGGGGTCACCAAGTCAGATAAGCGGTACATCAACCGAGATACTTGGCTTTGGAATCACGATTTTGAAATGAAGGTCCGTGAAAAGAAACGCCTCTATCACAAGTTTCTTGACGATAAAACGCTCGCCAATTGGCAAATTTATAAGAATGCCAACCGGGAAGCAAAGAAAGCTATCACTGTCACCCGAGTGGCCCATTACAAAAATGTCAAAAGCCGAAAAGAACGCACACAGAATATCGAACACTTCTGTTGCGTTAACGACAAGAACGGTACTTTGCTTACCAACCGTCGAGCCGCAACAGATAGATGGCGAGGAGAATTTGCTCATCCTCCACTTACACAATCATTCCCGACATTCGCACCGGTTCCACCTGTCAGCGCAACTGAAGTCGAGGAAGCAATAAAACGAGTGAAATCGGGGAAAGTCACAGGACCTGATGACAGCGCATCTGGGCTCTGGAAAGCGAAGAGCTGGGACCTAACACTGTGGCTCAGTGAATTCTTTAATCGGGTTATTTAGGAAGCAAGAACACCATCTGACTGGCAAGAAAGTACCACTGTTCCAACATGGAAAAAGAAAGGTAGTCCAGTAGAATGTTAAAATTACCGTCCGATCCGGTTACTATACCATGAAGATTTTTAAACGCATTCTTGACAACAGTATTCGCGAAATCGTTGAAATAACCGTGAATCAAGCGGATTTGTCAAGAACCGCCGAACTACTGACACAATACACGCTGCGCGGTTGCTCATGGAGGAACACCGTGAGAAGTATCGCCCTCTTTACATTGCATTTCTGGATCTAGAGAAAGCGTTTGACCGTGTGCCACATGAATTCATCTGGTATGCTCTACGACAACACTTAATGCCAAAAGAACTCGTGCACTGGGTTCAATTGCTCTAGCATGATCCGAAAAATAAAGTTCGAAATGTAGTTGGTATATCAAAACCTCATAGTGTCTCTGTTGGTATTCTCACCACTCCTCTTTGTTCTTGTTATGGACACCGTCACACGGGATATCCAACGCTCAGCGCCCCATGTAACGAGGTCTCAGATTGAATCTCAATAAAACTGAATTTTTGACGACCGATCGCCATGAAGCAGGCACAATCACTGTCAGCGGCAGTAACCTGCTCAGAACTGGGCGATTTAAATACTTTGGATCAACGCTATCAACCAATGGAGAACTACGTTATGAAATTGCTTCACGCATTAACACAACCTGGAGGGAGTGGCGTTCCACGACTGATGTTCTTTGTGATCGACGTATCAACGAACGTCTCAAATCTAAAATTTACGGCAATGTCGTCCATCCAGTCGCTCTCTATGGTTCTGAGTGTTGGCCTACTTTAAAAGACAATGAACGGTGTCTTGCTGTAATAGAGACGAAGACGTTGCGTTAGGCTAGTGGCGTGACACGTGTTGATCACATCTGAAATGAGGATATCCGCGATCGATATGGAGTTGCACTGATCGTGGAAAAACTGCGATAGAGGCGTCTTCCATGGAATGGTCACGTAATTCGTGCCAACGACAATTCACCTGCCAAGATTGGTCTCAACATCATTTCCATATAATGGACTCAGTTAAGTGCTACGATTTTTCAATTTTGGTTTGTATCCACCTATTAAAATGTCAAAATGCTTTGACGCTTGTGCTGGATGTAGTGCCGTGTCGCACCTTTAAGGATCGATTGATGGTGGGCGGCCTTGGGCAAGAAACGACAATAGAAGTTTCAAGTTTCATTTTCTGACTTCGAAAAGTAATTTTGCTTTCACGAAATCATGGCAGCCTCGACCGCAATTGTGTGCGTTCGACACGCAAGTTGCTCCCTTGCCACAGCCTAAATAGTGCGACATCCGGTTGTGATTTCTCCCCTCCCCCTTCCGGATGCTCTTACCTGCACACTGACCTTGGTAGTTTCGGCCGGTCTACTTCATAGTGATGATCGAGTTGGTCTAAATGTTTGGCTAACTAGTCAGTTGTCATCGCCGTTGCATTTCGGGGTGTTTTTCAGTAAATGACATATGCACTGAACATCTACTGATAACATGGTGGCAGTGGAAGTAGATAATTTGCATCGTGACGATGCTGTCTTGAAATCAACGGAAAAAGAGCAATACATTATCAATGAACCGGGATAAAAATAACATATAGATACATCCTGGTAAGATTATGAAAAACATTCAAAAAATACTACACAATCGTGAGTGCATTATTCACAAAGTTTTCAGTCGCGCTATCGCAAAGCAACTTTTACTTTTTTGTACACTTATTTTCCTTATTCGTATCCGTATTTCATCAAGATCCTTGGTTACTCCTCCTAAGCCTATGTTTACATATTCAGGTAGTAATGGAACGCGAAAGAGTTTAGTAGCGATATATGCAGAAATGACTTGTACGGCGGTAGTGAATATTAAGACCCCTCAGATGGGGGCATTCAGAGATTAGGGAACGGTGAAAAAAGCCAATTGATCTGATTAAATCAACTTCGATTCGTATCATAGTGATACAAACAGGCTGCAGTGGGAGGCTTTATGGAAGACTTATCCAACGGAATAAACTATTCTGAAATGCAAGTGACCGGGCTCCGCATCAAATTGAATACGCCCAAACCATCTTGGCAGTCAAAAGTCCATGTTCAACTGCTGAATATTAAACGAAATGGCTAACAAGGCTTCAAATATCAACATATTAACTTTACCAACATTTTTCCGAGTATACCCTGCAAACAGGCGGTCTAACAAAGAGAGGTTCATCTGCACACAAAACTGACCCTCCGTATTCTCGGCCATTTACATCAAAACAACAGGAATTTTTTGCTTACCACAAATGAGACAGTGACGGTGAAGCTAAAAGATAATCCAATTTGAGAACTGCGTACAATTACTGATTAATATGCACAAGCATCACAACACCAAAATACTTTGCACTGCACGGAACCTTGACGAACGCAATTACTCCTTCCGTACTTTACGATATTTCCATAGTAAACACGATAGCAAAAACATGGAATCACAAATGTTTCGGATACACAACACGGGGAATCAACGCCCAGTCGCGGATTGCATCCTTTAGCAATCAATAGGTGCATGCACTTTTTGCCAACCAAGCTCCAATATTTTCATCGTTATCAACAAACTATCTTTCGAACGTCGAAAGTAACTTGGAAATTAGCGACCACAAAAGCACCTAATTCACAGTTCACAATTGTCAGCCATTTTCCATTTTCCATCTCAACATTTGTGTTACCTAACGCGAAGTAATTCTAGTACTTTTCCCCATTGTGTGACCAGCTGCACGGACATTTTGCATATGGTATGTAGAATAATACATCGAGTCCCTTCCACATTCAAACATAAATTGAACGTTCAACCTGGTGAGAGGTTACTACTCCAATTTTTCCGCTGTAACCGATAAATTCCACACCTCTAAGAAAAAATATCGGTTTATTCCAATCTAAATCAGCTACATGAATTATACTTAGTCATATTTATAAGGGAAAGCGGTTTACCTCTTCTTCGGTTTGTAAACACTGCCTCTTTGTAAACATGCCGTTTTTTATTGGTACATCATTTACATAAAGGACTAGACCTCGCACGCATACAATTCCAACAAAATATACTTTCGGAATAGTGGCTGCAATATTTTTTTCGGAGTGTAAGATAACCTGTCATTTATGGATGACATTAATACGAACGTGCGTGGATGTAGGTTAGATCAAATTGTGTTGATCTCGTCGGTTGGTGTGAATTTTCAGTGGATTTCCGCAAAGTGAATTGAAAATGGGGAGGAAACCTACTGTGGACGGAGGGCCAGATGCGAATGTGCTTGAAATTCCAGGATTTCCTGTACCAGGGGCATTAGCGGTGAATGAATACTCTGCGGCGCAAAAGAAAGCGAAGCAAAACAAAAAGGGTGGAGGGTTTCAAGCCATGGGTCTGAGCCATCCAGTTGCTCTGGGAATCAACAAACGTGGTTATAAAATACCCACTCCAATCCAAAGAAAGGTTTTTATCGGGTGTATAACTGTCGACGTGTTGATTCTTTAATTCTTTTTCAGACTATTCCACTGATTCTGGAAGGACGAGATGTTGTTGCAATGGCAAAAACTGGTTCTGGCAAAACTGCCTGCTTCCTGATTCCTATGTTTGAGAGGCTTAAACAGCGTGATCCAACGAAAGGCGCTCGCGCGCTGATTTTCTCTCCTACTAGGGAACTCGCAATCCAGACGTTCAAATTCATCCGCGAACTTGGGAAATTTCTAGATTTAAAAGTAATTCTTGTGCTTGGTGGCGACTCGATGGATTCTCAGTTTTCAGCCATTCATACGTGTCCAGATGTGATTGTGGGAACGCCTGGACGATTCTTACATTTGTGTGTAGAGATGGACTTAAAGTTGTCTTCCGTCGGTAAATATTGTAGATGAAAAGAATGACTCCAATGTGGATTAAAATGTGTATTTTCCTTTTAGAATACGTGGTGTTCGACGAAGCAGATCGTTTGTTTGAAATGGGCTTTGGAGAGCAGTTGAACGAGACTTTGAGCAGATTGCCCGAAGCACGGCAAACGGTAATGTTCAGCGCCACCTTACCCAAACTCTTGGTTGATTTTGCAAAGGCTGGTCTAAGTGATCCGGTGCTAATCCGGTTAGGTTAGCTTTGTCCAATAACATATATCGAAACTCACTAAAATGGTGTAATTATTAGATGTTGAATCGAAGATACCTGAAGGTCTGGTCCTTAAATTTCTACATTGCCGCCCTGATGAACGATATACGACTTTGGTAGTTTTATTAAAATACATTATCCCCAAAGACTCGCAAACGGTAGTATTCGCTGGAACTCAACATCATGTGGAACTCATATCTTCAGTAAGTAAGCTGCTAGTAGAAATTTACATAAAATAAATTATTATTAATCCTAGAGTAGTCATGGGGTGTTATAAATGAAACCAATCTTATTTCTCATATTTGGGGGAAACGCAGGGAAGGGAGCACTCATAATGGTTGCCCCAAAAAGTGAAACGATACTGCTCAAATAAAATTGATAACAGCACCTTAAATACCCCGCATTTCGCTCTTCAAGTGCTTCATGCCAAACTTCGGAAATATTTTTTTTTTAAAGGTTTACCGATGGGTTGTTGTGAAGGTAAAGGAGTGGTTTCAAACACTGCCAGACATTCTTATTTGGTTTGAGATCGGACGAATTTCCTGGGCAAGCCAAAACGAGAACTTTCTCGGTTGAAAGGAAATTTTTCATACCTTTCGCTGTGTGACATGGGTCATTGTCTTGCATACCAATACAAATTGCCTCTTTTTTCGCTCGAGGAATGTCAGTTTTTTGCCCCATCCTTAAAAGAAAATAAATCATTCAATCCAATATTTTAAATTTTCCCCAAAAATATAAATGATGTACTTTCCAGAAAGAAATATGTGAAATTCGTGGAAAATATACTCTTTTTAAGGTTTTGTGTGAAACATGCATGTATGTAATGAAGGCATGCATGGAATGAAGAACATAATGCCCAATTTGGTCAAGTTTGAAGAAAATCCAACTATTATTAACAAAGTTATAGGGGGTAAAACTTTACCATTTTTTTGTGAATTTCGTGCACTCTGCATGACGTCATCATCACATATCAATTCGTCAATACCAAAACGAGATGAGTTCTTATGAATGAGGTCAGAAAGAATTATTTTGTTTTAGTTTTTTAGTCATTTGTATATGAATATCAATTACTTCAACTAACCCCTAATTCGGCTTCGGAAAGTACGAACCCATATCTTTCATTTGGTGCCACACATGACTATATTCGGTCAAAAAAAATGTACACCCCCCTTGTGCATGAATGAGGACCCCGATAGTACTCACTGCAAGCAAGGGGATTCACATTTACCACCTTTCCACCAAATTTGATATCCATTTCTGAGGAAGTAGGTGTGACACACAGCCAGACAAACGGACGGACAGACAGTAAATCGATTTTAATAAGGTTTTGTTTTCAACAAAATCTTAAAATTGAGCAATGCGGGGACCCTCGGCACCGTTTTCGAGAAGCGCACGTAATTTCAAAAACCAAGTCGGGTCTGTAGACATAGCCGAAGGCCATAACCGAAAAAGCCCGTCCTTATGAAAGGCATAGATAAAAAAAGAAAGGACGACTGGACGATAACCCATTAGACGTGGCTTTACTTCTGCGCTGGGAGCAGTGCAACCACCATAACTGCAAGGTGCTCTTCTATTAAGGTTTTGTGTAAAATAAAACCTGTTTAAAATCGGTTAATTTGCTCTCTGTCTGTCTGTCTATCACAAACACTTTTGTCATAAACACACATTGAAGATAATCAGAAGGGACCCCGCAATATGCGGTATACCATTGCCATAGAACAAAACCACTTTTTCCTTCAGAGCAAGGTGGCAATTGGTTGTTGCCATAATGATTTACATTAAATATTTGGTTTGGTTTTCCAAACTAGTAATGTACCACGCATTTCTGATTATAGTTAATGAATGTGTTTTGATTGGGATGCTGACGGTTGCTTTGGGTCAATCCATGATTTTTTTTTTGCTCAATATCAAAATAAATCTATGTGTAGGTCTGGTAAAGATCCGACAGAGTAAAGGCCCTTATTTGATCAAAATTGCCTCCAATTCGCATGGGAAATCTTTTCTCTTTTTGAATACTAAGGCAAATAAGGTCCATTTGTTATTTTTCCATTCGTAAGCATGTACAGCAGGATATAATATAATGTAATGAAAATGTTCCCAATTTCGTCGTATTTCGGGTATAGGAATGGTTCCTCACTCTCCGTAGCCTGAGCACATCACTACTGAACAATTTTTCTTCATTTACTAAAGTAACAAATAACCAATGTTTTGATTTTCAGCTTCTCACCAGTTCTGGCATTTCCAACACCTCTATCTACTCTAGCCTGGATCCATCAGCCCGAAAAATAAATACAGCTAAATTTGTCCACAAGAAAGTATCTGTTTTAATTGTAACTGATATTGCGGCTCGCGGCATAGATATACCAAGTTTAGATTTTGTCATTAATGTGCATTTTCCCGGCAAACCGAAACTTTTTATTCATAGAGTCGGTAAGTTATGCCCAGAAAACTTGGACGGAAATGAATTTTGTAGTATATTGTCATAATTGCAGGTCGTTGTGCTCGTGCCGGCCGTAGAGGAACTGCTTATACAATTTGTTCAACAGAAGACGAAGCTCATCTTCTTGATTTGCATCTTTTTTTGAATAGGCCTTTCAATATTTCTGATAATAACTCCATTGGTGTTATCCCTCAAGATATCCTTGAAGAAGAACATCATACTATTCTAGAGATGCTAAAAAGTCATCATATTGTAAGTACCAAATAATTACATGTTGTTTATGTTATTGGTAGGTAAAGTCATTGGTTGTTTTTTTTAGGCTGGTACCTATAGAACTAGTGAAAACGCATACAAAAAATATTTATCTTCTCGTCCGGCGGCTTCAGTAGAATCTAACAAAAAGGTCAAAAACATAAAATTTTTCGCGTTGAAATCACTTGAAGAATTCGTAGGGCTTTCCATTGAAATAGAGGATGATAGTTTGGAAAAAATAAAAAGGAAGGAAAGTGAAAGAAAGGAAGACTTACAACAATTGGATGAACAAAAACATAACATTCTCATGCAGATGAGAAATTACAGGCCATCCGGGGTGAGTAATTTAGATACTATGGCAACTATTTCATTAAATTTGTCGAATAATTATCAGAAAATGAAATCTCTCAATGTTTAACGATATTTGTAACTTATTTTTGTGTTCATCAGGCTACACTACACAACATTTTAATCTTCGCCCAAATTATAATTTCGATGATAGTTACCCGCAACTTCTAGGTGGACTCTCCACTAAGTTTGTCGAAATTTTCCCACAATCAATTGAAAGAGTAGAATATTAAGATTCATTATAATTGGTGATGTTTTGAAGTATTGCATACGTTAGAATTTGAAGCGGGAAATATACAAATCAGTGGCGATATAAGTCAAATCAGAAACGATGCAAATATCTCCTGCAAGCACTGTCTTGTTAGCAGGTGTCTAGTTGGTAATTATTTTCCTTACACTACACTCGGCATACTTCTTAACACCCGGAATCAGTATATGATTAGTCACTGTCTTTCTGTTTTACCAAGACTCGCTTATTCGCCAGTCATAAATCTAATGGAAACCTCTTAGGCAATCATAATTCGCCGTAGTTGCAACAATAACATGCAGTATCATAACGTAAGCCATTTTAAAACAGAAGTATTGCCAGCGCGGAATATAACCCAATCCCCTATCCCCCAATTATGCAACCAATTCATATTCATTATGATATGATAATTTTGGAGAAGGGACTTAGACCTTACGTTGAAAACCTGATTGACGAATATGGTTTGGGATGGGCAATCCACAACAGATTTCTGGACAACTACTTACGCTGGAAGCAGTTTCAGAGAAATGCTAGGAGTGTTAATATCGTCATCTACCAAATGTTTGTGACTTCAAGAAGGCTTAGACTGTACATAATGGGATTTCATCCCATGTTGAATGTAATTTCAGTCGAATAGAAGCTTGACATGTGAAACAAGAAATTAGTAGGAAACTACTATCTTTACTATAAGTATACTCCGCAGAGAATCTTGGAAATTATCTAGTTAAAGTACTGTGGGACCATACGATCTTCACCGATCACAGAGTTGATCACAATTGGCTCGATCAAGCTCTGCTTGGCAAGGTCCAAACAAATTCTGCTTTACAAGGGAGAATGACCGTTTATAGATTTGCTCACTGAACAAAAAGTTTTTCAGTTTGAATTTCAAACAAGTGTACATGGTTCGCAATGTATACAATGTTGATTTTGCTGGCTGGTATATTTAAATTTAAACCATTGTAGAGATCGGCAATAAGAGCAAACTTTGGGCACATTTTTCAATAAAACTAAACAACGATGAAAAAGATATTAAAGTATAATTAAACCGAAAAAAAATCAATCGTCAAAAAGTTCTAGACTGGCTTCCCCGCAAACGATTGCGTGCGGTTTATTGTTAAAAGTAGTTTTGATTAGTTTTCGAAGCTTAAATAGTGTTGCAATAAAGTCAATGTTGTAATAGTAGCAGCAAAAAGGAAATTATTAATATGGGCAAACAATGTCGGTATTAATTTTTAAAAGGAAAAAAAAATTCGTTTACCATTTTTCTAGTAAATTGTGTGATGCTGTGAATTGGAGTTGTTGGAAATAAATTTTGTTGACATATTGTTGATATCTACTGATTTAATTAATAGACGATTCTTTCTATTTGGGCAACAATGTGGAACAATTTTGCCACTCCTTTGCCCTTCGATTAAATCTAATTTTGCCACAATCGTGGGATAAGTTTCCAGCCATTTAAGCGTTTCTAGGCTTTCTTTAGCTGCATAACAAAACATACCGCTACGTTTAAATGAATCCATAAAACCCATCATCCTCCACGATAATGATGTTGATAGTTTTAAGGATCTATTCGAAAATATCACTGGTAATTTCTGTTCTTCTACCCAAAATATTTTCATAAAGCTATTAATAATAAAATAGTGTCTACACTCCATTCTATAATCTGGTCAAATAAAGTTAATAATATAAAACATTATTATATTTTTAAGATTTTGTGTGAAACAAAATCTTATTAAAATCGATTCAATGTCTGTCTGTCTGTCCGTGTGTCACACGAGATTAACTCGGAAACAGTTGGAGCTATGGTTAGCATATGTGGTCTATGAAACGCTACACGTGCAACGAGTTGTGTCATTTTGTGTTGGGGGGAGCCAATTTATTTCATCGAATCAAAGGGGTCAGTAGAAACAGTAGTACGGTACCATAGGCAATTATATAAAGCATGATAATACCAAGTTTGGTGGAAACCCTACTATTACTGATAAAATTATAATGCAGAAATGCATACTCATTGCAACGTGCAAATGAAAGATTTCTACACTCAAATGGTCTTACGCAAGAAATACACAAAAACTTTCATAGCTGATGCGTCGACTTTCCGGTATTCGACGTGCTGTGCCTCAGTTTCCTTATATAAATACTAAATAAATGATGAGCCCATAGTGGGAACAAACACACCCGATCAACCCAATCAGCCATTAACTCTTGAAATTACATAATGCACGCTCACTTAATTTTTTCCCAAGTTGTAGTATATTTTCTTTTTACTTTCAGACAATTTTTGAATTGAATCCACATAAAAAGTCGTTTTCACTGGAAGTTATGAAACAGAAAAGAGCTGCACATTCCGTGCTAATAGATAAGTATCGTATTAACCACAAGGACACCGAAGTGGAAGAACAACACGGGAAGAAATCCGAAAAAAATGAAGTAAGTTTTCATGAAATGATAAGTTTCTAACGGAACTATATGTTAATGTTTTGATGTAGGAAACTAAAGACACTGACGAGCAAGATATTAAGAAAGTATTTGGGAATATAGTTGGCTTTACAAAGCCTAAGAATTCCGAAGTTCAACCGGAATCGAAAAGTAGAAAGAAAACCGGCGCGAAGAAAGATTTAGAAAATTACATACCGTATCAATCGGCAGATAAACATACTGAAGAAGGCTTTGCTATTAACAATTTTGATCGCCAGGCACAAAATGCCGAGTTCAGCATTGTTGACAAAGCGCAAACAGTGAAATATTCGCAGGGAATGAAGAAATGGGATCGTGTGAAAAAGAAAATGGTTTCAGTTCAGGATCCACGTATAGGTAAAATTCGAACTGAGTCCGGATTATGGATACCAGCGACATACAAAACTGGACGCTACAAGGACTGGAAAGAAAAGACGAAAATTGAAGAACAAGTATGGCGCGAAGAAGAAGGGAACGAGGCACCACTTTCTCATGAGCAACGTTATCCTGTTAGTCGACATGCTCGTCACAATGCTAAAGTAGAAGCCAAAAAGCGGATGGGAATTGACTCTGAATTGAGAAATCCTGAACAAATTGTCAAGAAACGGTTGCGTGTTGAGTTTGCGAAGAAGCGTGAACTAGACAATAGAATTAAGAAACTTCAAAATAAGAAGAAACATGCACAAAAAATGAGGAGAAAAAAGCCAAATAAATAATATGTGTATCATACAATGTTTTTCTTTCTAAATTGGACTTCGAACCAGCAATGTTAAAGTTACACTCTAATGATTTTTTGAATATTCGAAAAACTTGTACATTTACCTAGATATCTTTTGAATATAATAATAATCGTTGGCGCAACAATCCATATTGGATCAGGGCCTTGAAGTGTATTAGTTCACTTCATTCAAGACCGTAACCATACACTGTAGGAGGCAATGTGTTCAGCATTGCGCTTGCCTGGATTTGACTCAGGTACTCATTCACAGCTGAGTCGATTGGTATCCGACGTCAAACCACTGCCACCAGCGACCTTTCGTACGACAGCCTTGTGTTCTAACCACTTAGCTATCCGGACAACCTGGTGAATATAGTCTGTTTTTGATCAGAAAACGGCGTAGGGTAACTGCAATACAAGTATGAAGTCCATTTAAGATAATATAAGATGTTAATTTACGTTATATCGGGGACGATCTATGTAGGTTTAATAAATAAAGGACACTACTGTATAAGAAATGGCAAATGAATTATCTGAAGTTAGCGTGAGTTTCCTGCCTAAGGAGGTAATGTATAGAAAATGGAAACCATTGCGGAAAAGTTGGCTTTATTCATACCCTGAACTTATTTCGAGAAATAGAGAAACGGTCTGAGTAAAAATACGAATAAATAAATTACCACCTGATAGAAATGTTCACGTGAAATTATAGGGAATATTTGCATCGGTTCTGGTGGGACGGATCACGCGACTATATATCTTATTTTTTCTGAAAGGTTGATAGTATCTAAAGTAATTTGATTGGTCTGACGGTCCAAAAAGCCCCTTCAACAATCGTAACAAGACTATTATTTGAAAACGTTTCTACTTGAAGTTGCTCATTAAGACGAGCAAAGAGATGGAAGTTGCTGAGACCCAGATCTGGAGAAAAAGGTGAAAGCCAAATTTGCGAATGGCTGCCGTCGGAACTTTGGCTTATTGGTGAAAAAAGATGCCAGATGGTTTCTTGCAATTTTCTCATTTCCTTTCCACAGTAGAAGCCAGTGGCTCCCCTGTCTAGATCATCAATTATAATTATTACCCACCATCCCACATAAGAAAAACGGATGTCATGACTTGGAATCCTGAATCTCTTTGGTAAATGCGACCACGGTCATTGCGAAAATATCGACTGGAAGAAAATGGTGGATCAAAACATTGTCGCGAATCGAGCCTTGGTAGATTAGCAGGTCCTAGGAGGGGGAGCGCGAAGGTTTAATTCTTCCATGGCGGTCCCTTGGATGTAGATCTCAATGAAATCATAAATAAGAATTCGATATCTCGGCCAGATAAAAGCAACAGAATCACTCCAATTCACCATCAACAATGGTCTACGACAAGAGGCAGTCCTGTGAAGGTTCCTGTTTAATCCGCTTTCGTGGTTTGAATATTCAAATTTGAAATTTCAAATTTGGGTCGTCAAGCTTCGCAAGGGAAATTTATCGTGGTGGCTGTCCTGTTGTTCCTTGCGACACAACTTCTTTTTCTTCAGCTTTTGTCCCGTTCACAAGCGGGTCGGCTGGTCGTGATCGGTTTCGCCATTTGACTCTATCGAATGCCTGATCTGGGTGCAATCTCGAGGCTTTTAAATCCCCGTCCAGCATGTCAAGCCGCCGTTGTTTAGGCCTGCCTTTTGGTCGTTTATCATCGACCTCGATATTCAGACCAATCTTGGCAAGTGAACTCTCGTTAGCACAAATTGCGTGACCATACCATCAAAGACGCCTCTCTCGCAATTTTCCCAAGATCGGTGCAACCCCATAACGATCGCGGATATTCTCATTTCGGATGTGATCAAAACGTGTCACGTCACTAGCCCAACGTAACATCTTCGTCTCCATTACCGCAAGACGCCGCTCATTGTCTTTTATAGTTGGCCAACACTCAGAACCATAGAGAGCGACAGGACGGACAACATTGCGATAAATTTTAGATTTGAAACGTTCGTTGATACGTCGATCACTAAGAACACCAGTTGTGGAACGCCAGTTCATCCAGGTTGCGTTAATGCGTGAAGCAATTTCATAACGCAGTTCTCCATTGGCTGATAGCGTTAACCCGAAGTATTTAAATCGCTCAGTTCTGGGCAGATCACTGTCGCTGATAGTGATTATGCCCGTTTCATGGGGATCGGTCGTCAAAAATTCAGTTTTGTTTAAATTCAATCTGAGTCCGTGTTGCATGAGGCGATCATTCCATTTTTAGACAAGTTGCTCGAGATCATTTCTGCTATCAGATACTAGGAAAACATCATCTGCATAAAGCAGTGTATAGGGCGGTAGACGTTGGATGTCCCGTGTGACGGTATCCATAACAAAGTCAAAGAGGATGAACACTAACAGAGACACGAAGCGGTTTTGATACGCCCGCCATACATCGAACTTTACTTTTCGGATCGTGGTAGAGCAATTGAACCCAGAACACGAGTTCTTCTGGCACTAAGTGTTGTCTTAAAGCTTACCAGATGTTGTTGTGTGTCATACGGTCAAACGCTTTCTCTAGATCCAGAAAGGCAATGTAAAGGAGGCGATGCTTCTCACAGTGTTTCTCCATGAGTATGCATCAGTAGTTCCACAGTTTTTGACAAATCTGCTTGATTCACGGTTATTTCAACGATTTCGCGAATACGGTTGTTAAGAATGGCTCCAAAAATCTTCGTGGTATGGAATAGTACGGCTTTTGGCAAGTCGATACAGATCTTTTTCGCCATCCAGAGTGTCCAGTCGATCGTACAGATTTTTGTAATGGTTCGCTTTCTTTGCTTCCCGGTTAGCATTCTTATAAATTTGCCAATTGGCCAGTATTTTATCATCGAGAAATTTGTGGTAGAGGCGTTTCTTTTCCTTCATTTCAACACCGTCATTCCAAAGCCAAGTATCTCGATTCCACGATTCTCACACATCTGTCTTTTTCTTCAGCCCTTGTCTCGTTCACAAGCGGAATCGGCTCGTCGTGATTGGTTTCGCCATTTGGCTCTATTAAATGCCTGATCTGGATGCAATCTCGAGGCTTTTAAGGCCACCATTGTTTCGGCCTGCCTTATTGTCCTTTACCATCGACTTCGATGTTCAGACCAATTCTGGCAAGTGAATTCTCGTTAGCGCGAATTGCGTGACCATGCCATCGAAGACGCCTCTCTCGCAATTTTTCCACAATCAGTGCAGCCCCTTAACGATCACGGATATCCTCATTTCGTAATTGTTGGTAATCGCGTAAGTGAGGTCATTTCTTCTTTCTGCTCATGAAATCGCCACCATTCAATGCGCGGCGGGCCAATGCTTTCCTCACTCTGTTTTATCGGTGGGTTAATTCGCAGGACGGCAGTCAACGGCCGATGTTGAGATTGGGTGGTCTCATAGGGGACAATGGGAAAATGTCGGCGTCTTATGAGAATATAGTCGATTTTCGTTTTACTGTTCCCACTATATAATGTAGGAAGATGAGAGAATCCATTGATGAACCATGTATTCATAAGTGCAAGGTCATGGGTGTTCGCAAAATCGATTATACACTCGTCACCCTCATTACACGCTCCAAACTCCGTTCTCCCATGGCGCCTATTACCGTCTGCTTTTTCACCGAATGACCATTAAAGTCGCCGGCAATAATAATATAGTCGACAGCAGGGACGTTTTAATCTTTTCATCGAGAAGCTGCCAGAAGGCATCTTTCTCGGCATCAGGTCGACCTGTCTGTGGTGCATACGCAGTGAAGAAGTGTATAGTGCTGTGGCGCGGCAGGATTCGCAGCATTCGAAATTTATTTCGAATGTTGCGAGTGCAAGCGAATAGATGGCGCGGATCTATCCACTTTGCGTAGCACGCCAAGGGAGTGGAAGATCTCAGAAAAGTGTGCGATGATTTTGATTGCCCTGCGATTGGATGATAGAAGCTGGTTGTTGCATTAACTGGGGCTGAATAGTAATTGAAGGCTGATTCGTGGCACTTTGAATAGTCGTTGGAGATTGGTTTACTTGCACTGATACGGCACCAACTTGAGCGAGGTGCAATGATGACTAGTCCGGTGCGTGAAAGGCGTTGTGCAGGAGGGCGTGCGTACGGGAAGTCGCGTGAAAATCTACTTCTGGAGAGGGTCCGACGTGTGTCGCGCAGTACACTGTGTAGAGAAGGTTTTCTCGCGTTTTTTCTTGCCTCTGCTCCGACTCGGGATGTGAAAAAGTCTGAGTTTTGAACTGGCCGGAACTTGAAATAGTGGAGCTCGATGGACTTGGCGTCGAAAGAGCAGGCGTTCTTGAGGGCAAGAGACTTAATGATGAAGATGTAAACTTGTTTCCAATTTCCGCAGTAGAATATCCGCTTCAATTCCGGATCCTTGAGCACTGAACTTCTGCTTGCGAATGGAATCTTATATGGTATCTTCAGTAGACGTTCACCCCTTGCATAGGCGGAAATTCCGAGAGCTAAGGATGCACTGATTGCGCCTAGCGGTAGCAGATAGCGATGCCTCCTAAGAACTTGAGAAGCAGCGAAAAGAGGCCCTTGCGTTACATTCTTCTTCCTTTGCCCGTGGTGATTAGCTGTCGGAATTGGATTGTGTCCGGGGCTGCGGTGCTCTTCGGGGTCACCAATTAAGTAATCCTTCAATTTTGCTACTTCACTTGATAATACAATAGACTATCTATTCCTTTACTCCGCACTAGAGATTATGAGGAAAATTCATTAACAATTCAAGCAATAAATTCTTTAATATTATCTAAACTTTCTAATCTTTTCAAGTTCAACTTAATAATCTTATTTACGTGAACATTTTTATATCAGTCACATTTTTCGCCTAAAACAAAACTACTCATCGCACACTTTTCTGAGATCTTCCACTCCCTTGGCGTGCTACGCAAAGTGGATAGATCCGCGCCATCTATTCGCTTGCACTCGCAACATTCGAAATAAATTTCGAATGCTGCGAATCCTGCCGCGCCACATCACTCCGCCCCCAGATGAAACCTAGGGGTTTCAGCGACTGATCCCCGAACTTCGTTCGCCGCTAATCCACAAAGCGGACACGACGTTGCTTCGGGGCGCACGCGGGTTTCAGCCTGGACAAAGAGACCGCCTTTTTGTGACCACCGATCTCGAGCTGGAAGAAATGAACATTTTTATATCAGTCACATTTTTCGCCTAAAACAAAACTACTCATCGCACACTTTTCTGAGATCTTCCACTCCCTTGGCGTGCTACGCAAAGTGGATAGATCCGCGCCATCTATTCGCTTGCACTCGCAACATTCGAAATAAATTTCGAATGCTGCGAATCCTGCCGCGCCACAGTGCGATCAGTTGAGGTAATGGTGAGCTTCATCAGCCGATCATCAAATCGTTCGACTTCTTTAATAACATCACGGAAACCTTCTGTTATGGCAATGTCAACACAAATGTCGACACCATCAGATATCAATGCGCCTTTTCCGAAGGACTCTTGCAAGTTCCTTAGCGTGCAGACATTAATTTGTTTTGCTCGGGCGAACTTGCTTACGTCCTGACGCCATGCGTCAAGAACCCTTGCCCCTTTCTCGACAGGACCGGGGCCCGTCCTGCCGCATCAACTAAGGTGGACGCCCGAGGCTTGTTACTCAATCCGATCATGTTATTTCTAACGACATTGTATGCATTTTATTGGCCGGCCTGTCGCGGGACCTGAGAGACCAAGACAGATCAGGCTGGGGTTAGCATAGTGGAATAATTCCAACTATACTCTATTTACCTCTTTCCCTGATTTCAGAATTTTATTTTTGTTTTACTGAGGATAGTACAAAGTACGTTGCCTCGTTTACCTGGGCTTGGGACAAGCATACTATGTTAATAGCATGGAATTGGGTTCGGGGAAGAAGAAGAAGAGAAAAAACAAAGGTCACTTTGGAGTAACAGGAAGTGAGTTGGAGATTCAATTTGGAGTGATTTATGAATTCTGGTTGTCTTATGTGTTTCTTCGGAACAATGTTCTTAATTTAAGACTGCTCTCCATGAAGTAAACGCAAATACAACGCCAGTCGACGTACTTAATCCGCGCAATCGTATCAATCATTTTATCAATTATCGGTTGACCAACACGAATGGTTGTGGGTTCATTGTTCGTGAGTCCCCGGGCTCGATTGTTCATTTGAAGCTCTCAAAGCGTGCAATTTATATCGCGTCCAGGGATTCTGCGGTGCCGCCACGAAAAATTTTATCTATTCAAAGTCATGCTGTGCACGACTTCACGATCAATTAAAGGCATTGGAACAAGGTCTAGCGCCATCAAGTGATGATACAAAAGAAACCTCTAACGACAATCCGGAAGGGCAACACCAAACGTAGTGTGGATTCATTTGAAAATATGCAAATAGTTCCTTGTTATTTATTACTAATTAATATTTTTTGAATGAGGGTCTCATTATTATTAAAATGTTAAAAAAAAAAAGAAAACACCTCCCCAAGTTATAACAACACAAACAAGATTTCTGAATCTTTACTTTCACTTTTTACAATGAGAAATAGAAAGTAGTTTTTTCTTCATAAATATATGTAGTTAATAAGATATTCGCACTTGAGAGGTGAAGAAGAAGATCCAAAAAAGACAAATTGTTTTGAACGTTGGTTTCAAGTGGGGTTGAAATGAAATATTGCAGAATTTGCAGTGTCACTTCCTCCCTCCAGGAAGAAGAAAGGAAAACCCGTCACGTAGATGAAAGAATCAGCTCAGAGCTAATCCTTCCCGGTCCATCCCGCGCTCGTTAAGTTCTTTCTTTGTGATTGTGCCCCCTCCCTTCTTACGCGGTTAGGCAGTGTAGCTCTATTGAGATTGAAATCTTCAGTGGTATCAATCCGCCTCGAGACTCGAGACGTCTTTATCAGACTAGTTTATCCCAGGTAAGTTTAGTTTTGTTGACTATTGAGTCAAGGCACGTGATACCATCTCCTGACAGGGAGATGCTATTTGAGAACCAAGAACCCCAGCCCTCATCTCGCCCAACCGATAGCACTCGGGTTAAGTTCAGCACTTGCCCTCCATATATTATCTCGCGCAGTCGGTGTTCGCAACTGACAAACCTGTTAGGGTAGTTTGGTTGGTTGACAGCGTTGGTGACTGTTTCGGCGATATCCTAGACAGCCTCGTCCAGGGGCTATTCTGCTTGGGCGTTGGCCAAGCTCGCGCACTAGCTCTTGGATTTAACTTTGATGGCCGTGGTTGCTCTCGTTCCGGGCTGTCGAAACTTAGCTGCGGAACGATAGGGTATTTGAACTCCTGAAAAGGAAAAGCTAAAATTTATTACTATTACTTACGTCGTTGCTCAACTCTTGAACTCTTGGACTTATTATGGACACTCGCGTTTCCACTTTCAAAAACTTACTTTATTTCCAAAAAAACAATATTTTACTTTTGACTGTTCTATTTCTAAATTTCTTATATAATCTAAAGGCGAATTAAAGAACAACCGCGCGTGTAAAGTGTTCTCGATTAGAACACTTTAGCTCTTTCCGGAGACTTCTGGAATACTAAAAATCAAAAGTAATGCCATTCTTTAATTCACCTATCTTTGACCCTTCCTTGTTTACATATTTGTCCGAAAGTGTTCTTGTTCTGACCCATGCTGACGATATCGACTATATAGAAAGAATAACCCGAGATGTACAAACTGTCTTCATCCACATCGAGCAGGCGACATTTGCCACGGAATCTTGGGCAGCATATATATGAAGACAAGTAAAGACTGGAGACTTGGGTTCTTAGCAAAAAAACTTGCGAACTCTTAGTCGCGTTTGAAAGAGAGAAGAGTTGTTGGGCCCCTACAGGAAGATGGACGATTTCGTAGCCTACATAACAAAGAAATTCATAAGCGATACCAAGACTATCTGGTTGTGGATAACATTGGGCTAAATAGGGTGCGGTGGGAGGGTCACTTAACCCATATAGATGAGGATGACGCATTCCGGGAAATCCATTAGAACAATAACTATGTTAGAAAATGTGGCGGACCCTACCGCAGATGGAGCGATGGCGTAGGCCGGGACGCCAGATAAATTTTAGAAACATCGAATTGGTAGACCTCGACCTTCACGGCATTTCCCTTACGTGTAATGATAGAAGGAGCAGAGTCCTCGGATGTTTCCGTCAAGTCAGTATAGTATGCTTTTCTAAATGAAGGTCCTTGATAATATTTCATTTTTTTTATTCACTTTTCGCTCTTATCTCCGATTAATAGTATGACATGGTATAGAGTAGAAACGGCATTTATATATATATATATAGTTTCAGTATATAATTATGACTAATAAACGGTAGATGTATATTTTAATGGGCACCATTGGTTTTTGACCAAAAATATTGTTGTAGAGGTTTTGAGATCTGCATGAAATTGTGGCGTGATGGCAAAACTAGCGTTTGAAATTAGACCAGGACCGTAGCATACTCTTTTTTAGAAGCGGGCGGTACCCACCAAGCAACACTTCACGGCAATCCCACAAGGATCTAGGCAGCAAGATAGAGGGAGCGAGTTTCAGACAGTTCTTTAATTAGGTTCAGTGTTTTTCTTTCAGGTGGAATTCAGGTTAAGTGCCATAGCGAAAAAAAGATATGTTGAAAGTATATGACAGTAAACAGCTCGTCAGCAAACGGTTTTTTAAGGTACAAAAGTGGTGTTTTGAGAGCTACGTATATCCGCCGCTTGGTAATAAAAGGTTCGTACTTTCGCTTTTTAAGGTTTTGTGTAAACACAAAACCTTATTAAAATCGGTTTACTGTCTGTCTGTCTGTCTGTCTGTCTGCCCGTCACACGCATTTTTCTCAGAGATGGTTATAGCGATTGACACCAAATTTGGTAGAAAGGTGGGAACTGTGAACGTTCACGCATACAGTGAATTACATCTTTTTACGTCGAATTGCATACATGCAAAAGGGGGGTGTAAAATTTTTTTTCATCAAATATAGTCACGTGGGGTATCAAATTAAAGGTCTCGATTAGTACTTTTCAAAGCCGATCTTAGTTTGGACATTCGTTGGAAGAGTGGGGAGCGCGGGGGGTTGAAAGTGATCACTTCTTTAAGGGGGCCGTTCTCAGAAACTACCAAACCGAAAAATCTGAAAAAAATCAGGAGGCTGCCACTATATGGTGCCTTGGCTCCGAAATAACTTCCATGCCGACATCTGTTTAAATAAAGTTAATAATAGTATATTACTACAATTTTTTGTAATTGGTTAGAAGTTCATCCTAGTACCATAAAATTTTGCAGTGATATAGACTATAATATAGAGCATGATCTTACCACTGAAAATTGAAGACTATGAATGTCAATATCACCCGAAAGTGGATACTCTCACATAATATATGGATATATCACGTGCTACGAACTAAGAAATACACAAAACCTTTCGTACCTGAAGCGTCCAGCTTCCGGTTTCCCGACTTGTTATTATTTAGCCTGCTTAAAATACAAATCAAATTTTTGTTAACTATATCAGATCTTTCATCACATACATACTTATTACTTACAGTCTTCAATTTTGAGTATCTTTTTTAAGCGTGTGTTTCAGATAGTTGAAAAATATGAAAAAATTACGAAAAAACATAAACAAACACCTTTTTAGGCTTAATTAGGTTCTGGACCCATACAAACAGAATCTTTTTCTGAGACCAATGAAATATAAAACAAGTCGGAATACCGGAAGCTCGCGCTTCGGGTATAAAGGTTTTGTGTTCATTTTATGTAAGAAATTTCAACGCACATTTTTCTATCCGTACATAGCTACAAACCCAACATACTGCTTCATATTTTTCCAAACTACGAGACATACGTACATATTACAGCCATAGATATTACGCTCACCTTAAACAAACAAACTGCCTATTTCCGAATACCGTACACATATATGCACGTATATAAATTGATCGTACCCATATTTCCGATTTACTTCTTATATCTATCTGAATAGGTACTACCCACAAAGTTCATTAGCACGCATATACTATATACCTACAAACACAGTTGATATTCATATACAAATGACTAAAAAACTAAAACAAAATAATTCTTTGGGACCCCATTCATAAGAACTCATTTGGTTGTGGTATTGACGAATTGATATGTGATGATGACGTCATGCAGTCATGCATGAAGAGTGCCCGAAATTCACAAAAAATGGTAAAGTTTTACCCCCTATAACTTTGTCAATAATAGTTGGATTTTCTTCAAACTTGACTAGCTTGTGCATTATGTTCTTTATTATACGCATGCCAAATTTTGTACTTCTGGGATGAATATAAGGGGGGTTGCCGGGTAAATTTCTAAAATGTGGAAATATACTATTATTAACTTTATTTCTGCAGATATCGGAACCGGATATATTTTGAGGCCTAGATTTCGTAGAGATGCACTATTGAGATTTTTTTCAGATTTTTCGGTTGGATAGGTTCTGAGAACGAGACCTGTTACACTTTTTGGGGGTCATATTTTGAGCCCTCACTCCCCTATGTTTCACCCAATATCAAATATTGAACCAGTTTCGAAAAGTACTAATTGAGACCTTTCATTTGATACCCCGCATGGCCACATTTTATGAAAAAAAATGTTGCACCCTCCATTCACATGTATGGGGAGCCCCCCTTAAACTTAACACAAAATGGCGTCAGTTGCTGCATGTAAAGGGAACGGCAGATTACATACTCCTACCAATTTTCGTGACAATCGGTTCAGCCGTTTCCGAATAAATCGGGTGTGACAGACAGACAGACAGACAGACGAACAGACAGACATCGAATCGATTCTAATAAGGTTTTGTTTCACACAAAACCTTAAAAATGACAAACTAAACGTAACTTCAAAATAACAGTGAAAGCAAATTGAGTTCCTTAGAATGTTTTTACAACTATTATATTTGACATTTAGTCTCTACTAAATAATTTTCACAAATATATTTGTAACATTTTGAACATTGTTGAGATTCTTTTTAGTCCTCTTTTCGCTCAAATAAATAATAATGCTCTATTTTGCGTGCAGGGGTGGGGGCGTCATGGAAAAACGCCCCCACTTAAATGTTCACTGCTGTAAAGATTTCAACATGTTTTATGTGCTCCAAAAAGTTTTCTATCTTTTTTTTGAGATCGGTTGAAAACTAGGGAGAATTTAATGTTTTTCGTGAACAAATGGTGTCAGCAAATCTATATATATATTAATATTGATGTATTGATTGCATTCCATAGTTTTTCCTAAATTAGAAGCTTTTCACAAAACTAACCATTTGTATCGATTCTTGTCTCAAAAATATCCTAAACCGACTGCACGTGTTATTTTCCTTTCCCCAGAGCTAATTATAGTGTTAAAGCTACTCACACTAACGTTCATCATCACATAATTCTCTCTTCCTCGACATTATCGCTCTCGAAATCAAGATTATCTTACAGAAATACACGTACTGCGTGGACATTTAGATTTCGTAACATTTTTATTTTATATTAATTAAAAAAATATATAAATTCAAATTTAAAAAATTTACATAACTGGTGTCGTGGTCCATTTGAACCCCAAGTCATTTGTAGTTCTGCTTCTAGCAAAGACTAACCGCCCTACGTTCGGCAACCAACGCAGCACGTGGCGTAATGAGATTACTTAGATGAACGTGACCGTAAATTAAAAAAAATATAAATATTAGAGCAAAAATGGACACGACTCCAGTTTAAATCCTGAAGTGATAATAGAATTTTCATATTTACGCATGAAACACTTAACGGTAAGGTCTTCAATTGGGAACTTGCACTTTTTTCTTTAATTTAATCGATATACTACAACGTCTTAGTAATCGCCCTATTTTTTTTCGAATTTTAAAATGATTTTTTAACCGTGAAAAAACACGTCTAAAAATACTCCGGGAGGAGCCGGGCTCGGCCGAACTCTGTTATTACGTCACATTGGAATGACAAAACTAAATGGAATAAATTGTTCAGTATTGTGTTGAAATTCCTAGAAATAAGTAAATTAACCAGCTACCGTTCGTGTTATATGGCAAATTGCAAAAACAATACGGAAATGATTTTCCGGGAAATATTTCTTTACGTTACGTACCATCTGAAAAACTTTGATTCGAATGAACTCGTACGTTTTTGGAATCTATAGATTATGTTGTAGTGATTATTTAAATGTAACCATAGTCATCATTATCAATGGCACAACAACCGGTATCCGGTCTATCCTGACTTAGTCAGGAACTCCAGACATCCATCCATCTGCGGCAGGGACAACATCGTCTCCTTTTTCTACCATAGATATTACCTTTATAGACTTTCTCCTGTAGAGAGTGTTACATCGATATTATTTTCCTGACCGCTTTCGAGGTTTGGACATTCAAATTTGAAATTTCGGTTTTAAGTCGCCAAGTTGCTTCGTTTTGCCGCGCAACATGGCGGAGGAGAGTCAAGTGGGAGGGAAAGAAGGGTTTTCCGAAGGCAAGTGGTGGGATGGTGTACGTGGGATTGTGAGGAAAGAAGGGTTTTCCGAAGGCAAGTGGTGGGATGGTGTACGTGGGATTGTGACTTGAGGATGAAATCCAGATCTTATTCACTTATCTTACGTTTTCTTCGTTTATATTTGTCTTTGCGAGTATAATTTCGTGATAAGCGACAGGAATCGTGCGAGCAAAGGAAAAACGTTTTTTTTTTATTTTAATTCATGCTCGATTTGCCATGAGGTCTTCCTGGCCACGGTCCTTATTGAACCGGTAAATTCGCTTAAATAATTAGTGAGAAATTGAGTGTTGTTTAGTGTCGCACTCACTGCCGGAAATTGCAAATAATTTTGAGCTGCGAGTGATGCAGCAGCGACAGCGAAAAGCACAGCACAAGTTGCGAGCATCTCGCCCATTTGCGAGACTAATGCATATTTCATATTCTGCCTGGGGTTTGGTCTCGTTGGTGAGGGACAAGGCCTGGCGCTTATCTCAGCACACCAAAGCCTCTCGGATTGAATTCCAGAAGCGGCTTACAAAGCGGGTGTTTGCTGACCGGAACAGATTAAATGTAATCCGTGCGTCAGGTACGTGACCGACAATTTTAAAACGTTTAGCACGAATCGTTTTTAAGGTTTTGTGTAAACCTTAAAAACGATTTATTAAAATCGGTTTACTGTCTGTCTGTCTGTCTGTCTGTCTGCCCGTCACACGCATTTTTCTCAGAGATGGTTATAGCGATTGACACCAAATTTGGTAGAAAGGTGGGAACTGTGAACGTTCACGCATACAGTGAATTACATCTTTTTACGTCGAATTGCATACATGCAAAAGGGGGGTGTAAAATTTTTTTTTATCAAATATAGTCATGTGGGGTATCAAATTAAAGGTCTCGATTAGTACTTTTCAAAGCCGACCTTAGTTTCGATATTCGTTAGAAGGGTGGGGAACGCGGGGGGTTGAAAGTGATCACTTCTTTAAGGGGGCCATTCTCAGAAACTACCAAACCGAAAAATCTGAAAAAAATCAGGAGGCTGCCACTATATGGTGCCTGGGCTCCGAAATACCTTCCATGCCGATATCTGTTTAAATAAAGTTAATAATAGTATATTGCTACAATTTTTTTTAATTGGTTAGAAACCCCCCTTAAGTTCATCCTAGTACCATGAAATTTTGCAGTGATATAGGCTATAACATAGAGCATGATCTTACCAAGTTTGGTGGAAATTGCACTATTACTAACAAAGTTATAATACCTCAAATTTGTTGCTTCTTTGAAAATTGAAGACTATGAATGTCAATATCACCCGAAAGTGGATACTCTCACATAATATATGGATATATCACGTGCTACGTACTAAGAAATACACAAAACCTTTCGTACCTGAAGCGTCCAGCTTCCGGTTTCCCGACTTGTTTTTATTTGAAGGACAAATAATCAAATCTGTGTAACAAACATAATCGATGGCGTTATAGTTCCCTACATAAATCAAATTAGAGAAAGTTTATCAATATTTTGTGTGATCGATGCCTTTACATATCGCCACGATCCGTGAATTTGGCGATTAGATATAAAATAATGATTTTCTTTTTATATAATTCAAACAAAGTTGGAGAAGTAAAAACATACTTGATATTTCATTTTTGTACGGCTTAAATGTATTCTCTATTAGTTCTTCATTGGATATCTTATACAGTGCACGAACTAAGGTTAGTCGCACTTACATTTTCCAAGATTTTGAGAAAAAAAAACAAAAGATTTTGATGTTTTTTTTTTTTAAGGTTTTGTGTTTTGTGTTTATTAAAATCGGTTTACCGTCTGTCTGTCTGTCTGTCCGTCTGTCTGTCTGTCTGTCTGTCTGTCTGTCCGTCACACGCATTTTTCTCGGAAACGGTTATAGCGATTGACACCAAATTTGGTAGAAAGATGGGAACTGTGAACGCTCACGCATACAGTGAGTTACATCTTTTTACGTCGAATTTAAGAGGGGGTCCCCATACATGCAAAAGGGGGGTGTAAATTTTTTTTGCATCAAATATACTCATGTGGGGTATCAAATTAAAGGTCTCGGTTAGTACTTTCCGAAGCCGGTCTTAGTTTTGACATTTGTTGGAAATGTGGGGAGTGCAGGGGGTTGAAAGTGACCATTCCTTTAAGGGGGCCATTCTCCGAAACTACCAAACCGAAAAATCTGAAAAAAATCAGGCAGCCGCCACTATATGGTGCCTGGGTTCCGAAATACCTTCCATACTGATATCTGTACAAATAAAGTTAATAATAGTATATTACCATAATTTTTAGTAATTGGCTGCAAAACCCCCCTTAAGTTCATGTAGGCACCATGAAATTTCGCAGTAATATAGAGTATAACATAGAGCATGATCTCACCAAGTTTGGTCGAAATTGCACTATTACTAACAAAGTTATAATACGTCAAAGTTGTCGCTTCCTTGCAAATTCAAGACTATGAATGTCAATATCATCCGAAAGTGAATATTCTCACATAATACATGTATACATGTATATGCATTTATTACGTGCTACATACTAAGAAATACACAAAACCTTTCGTACCTGAAGCGCCCAGCTTCCGGTTTCTCGACTTGTTTATAATTTTATTAGAGACTATTTCAATTCATATTACAAAAAGATTTGTTCAAAAAAAATTCTAGGTGTTGATTTTTTGCAGGTTTTTCGATTTTTTACATGCTGCAAGTGCGAACTAAGGTTCACTGTTTTGAGCAACATAAACAATGCTGTTGACATGTTTATGTTTTGTTTTGACTTGATTTACCGTTATGCACATTCTCTCGACACTTTGTGTGATTTCACACGCAGTTGTTGTTTGTTATTCAAGCGAATCACCATGGGTCCTGAAAAACCACTGATCGAAACGAAAAAAGCGAAAATTGCGGCACTTAAAGACTACATGAACGTATCAAAGCGAAAAATTGCAAAGAAAATTAATCGGAGAGAAAGTCGTTCGAAATTTGCTGGAAAATCGTGAAAATTACGGCAAAAATTACGTGACAGGCCGGCCATCGACGATATCTCTAGCACAAAAACGGCATTTGATACTATCTGCAGCCAACAGAAACATGTCTGCTCGTGATATCAAGTTGGAAAATAATTTACTCATTGGTGTTCGACGTACACAAAATATTTTAAGTGGTTGCAGTTATTTGAAATACAAAAAAAAATGAAGCGCAAGCGCATGTTAACTTCCAACAATGTTGAAGGGCGTAAGAAGTTCGCCCTGGATCACATTCATTGGACAAAAGAATGGCAGAATATTATTTTTTCGGACGCAAAAAGTTCAATTTGGATGGCCCAGATGGTTTTGCCTCTAGGCTTTCAAATCCCCATCTAGCATATCAAGCCACTGTTGTTTAGGTCTGCTTTTTGGTCGTTTACCATCGACTTCGATGTTCAGACCAATCTTGGCAAGTGAATTCTCGTTAGCACGAATAGCGTGACCATACTGTCGAAGACGTCTCTCTCGCAACTTTTCCACGATCGGTGCAACCCCATAACGATAGCGGATATCCGCATTTCGGATGTGATCTAAACGTGTGACGCCATTAGTCCAACGTAACATCTTCGTTTCCATTACCGCAAGACGCCGTTCATTGTCTTTTATAGTCGGCCAACACTCAGAACCATAGAGAGCGACTGGACGGACGACATTGCGGTAAATTTTAGATTTGAAACGTTCGTTGATACGTCGATCACAAAGAACACCAGTTGTGGAACGCCACTTCATACAGGTTGCGTTAATGCGTGAAGTTCTGGGCAGATCACTGCCGCTGACAGTGACACCAATACATGTGGCCAGATCAACTTTGGCTTATTTTGAGCAACGTGGCACACGGGGTTTTGACAATTGGCCATCGAAGTCACCAGATATGAACATTATCGAGAACGTATGGTCGATTTTGGCACGAAAAGTTTATGAAAATGGCCGGCAATACAGCAATAAAGATAAACTCAAAGAAGCTATCAGAGTGGCCTGGGCAAACATCCCTCATAACAAAATCCAACCACTGTATGACAGTCTTCCGCTTTACATGATGCCAGAGGCAAATGGATCAAGTATTGATTGAAAACCAATACGAAAATTATTTTTTTTCATCTGAGACCGTAAGTGCCGCTAACCTTAGTTCACACTTGCAGCATGTAAGAAATCGAAAACCTGCAAAAAAACAACACCTAGAATTTTTTTTGAACAAATCTTTTTGTAATTCATATTACTAGTTACTAAAATTTAAAAAAAAAGGAAACCTCAACACTCCTAGCTCAATCTTTTCTAAGGTGCGTCCACCACCACCCCAGAAGCTCGCAGTTGCACAAAAGAATTCGTAGAACTTCTTCAGCAGGATAGTTGCAGACCTTTAGACAGTTGCTCCTAAATCCAATGGCAAATGGAGACCTTATGGCAACTACAGACATCTAAATGCTCAGACGATTCCAGACGGATACCCCTTCTCATTCATCCACGATTTTGTGCACTCTCTCGCAAACTGCCATACTTTCTCTGCCTTGGACTTAGTCAAGGTATACTATCAGATCCCTAAAGCTCCCGAAGATATTTCGAAAACGGCAATATGCATACCTTTCGGACTCTTCGAGTTCACTAGGATAACTTGTGGACAGTACAATGCGGCGCAAACCTTTCAAAAATTCATCCACTCTGTGCTGCGAAACCTCTACTTCTGTTTCGTATGTTTGGATGATGTTCTGGTAGCGTCTTCCTCTGAGTCCGAGCATTTAGAACACCTCCAATGCATTTTTCAACGTCTCTTTCAGGCCGGTCCTCGTACTAAAGGTTGAAAAGTGCAAAACTCTTACAATCGCAAGTGAGATTTCTCGGCCACCTGATTACCCCTGAAGGCATTCAAAGACTGTTAAGGATCTGAGAATGTTCTTCGGCATGTTAAATTTCTATCGTCATTTCTCGCCCGAAGCCACCCACCATCAATCACATTGTTCACGGACCATGAGCCACTCACTTTTGCTTTGAAACAAAAGCCCGACAAAAAAATCCCCCGCCAACTTCAGCAGTTGAACTTCATAAGTCAGTTCACTTCCGATATTCGACGCGTGTCTGGAAAAGATAAAGCAGTTAATACTAATAATCGTTGGCACAACAATCCATATTGGATCAGGGCCTTGAAGTATGTTAGAGCACTTCATTCAAGACCGTAACGGTACACTACAGTACAGAATTTTTATGTGTGTTGATAGTTTTTGCTTATCATCGTCATCCATTGTGCCGAAGAGCCATTTTTCTGCTGAACCAACGGCATTAAATAAACCTCACTTAGATCTGTTTTCAATGACTGTTTTCCAGTTCCTTCCTTATTAACGAATCGTTTTTAAGGTTTTGTTGCAAAACAAAACCTTATTAAAATCTGTTCAATGTCTGTTTGTCTGCACTTTTCTCAGAAACGGCTATACCGATTGACACGAAATTTGGTGAGAAAGTGGGAACTGTGAACGCCTAGACATGCAGTGAGTGATATCCTTCTACGTTGAGATTTAGAAGGGGTTTAAACATTTTTTTCACCGAATATAGTCATGTGGGGTATTAAATGGAAGATCTCGATTATTACTTTTCAAAGCCGGTCTTAGTTTTGAGATTTGTTAGAAAAGCTGGGAGTGGGAGGGGTGGAAAGTGATGATTTCTTAACGGACCTATTTTCAGAAAGTACCCAACCGAAAAATCTGAAAAAATTCATGAAGCTTCCTCTCTATGGTGCCCAGGCTAAAAAAAACTATTCATATCGATATCTATTCAAATTAAATTAATAATAGTATATTACCATATTTTTGGAAAATTGAGTAAACCCCCCTTAAGTTTATCCCAGAGAGCCCAGGTGATAGTAGTATAAAATATAATATGAAGCATATTATCCCCAAGTTTGATCAAAATCATATTATTCGTAACGAAGCTACAGTAGCTCAAAGTTGTCTTTACCGTGTAAATTTACAACCTGAAGTACTAAATCTGACATGCTAAATACATATACATAACGGGCTACGTGTAAATGCGATAGTTCTATACTCAAATATACTCACAGAAGAAGCAAACAAAACCTTTCATACCTGAAGCGTCCAGCTTCCGGTTTCCCGACTTGTTTATGCCTAGGGTAGGTAGGTAGGTATCAGTGGCCGCTCCGAGGAGCCCAATTAGCGCTTTGGTGCGCCGTTTTGATGCCACAAACTCCTAAGACCGTGACTGTTGTTATAGGGACAGGGAAGCGAAGTCCAGCTGGCTCGGATCTTCAGAGCCAGCCGGTAGCATTCACGAAGGAAAGCAGCTCTCCGACCCTGTAACTAGAAATCTCACTGAGGTCCCCAAAGAATGGTTTACCCAGTATCCGCAGCCTGACTCGAGCCAGAGCCGGGCAATCGCAGAGAAAGTGCATGAGGGTTTCCCTTCCTTCTCCGCAGCTTCGGCAATGCGAGTTGTAGGGTAAGCCGAGCCTAGCGGCATGGTCCCCTATGGGCCAGTGCCCCGTGCAGACCGCCGTAATCTTGAAAGCATTTGCGCGCGTCTGGCACAGGAGCCCTCGTGATCGGGCTATTTTATAAGCGGGCCAAATTCTCCTTGATTTGGCACAGCTTGTAAGCCTTCGCCATCTCAGGTCCGCGGCTGCTAGGTAGTGCGAGTAGACTCGGCCCCCGACAGCCGCCAGCGGAACACCGACTGTGTTCCCCGAGGGACTGCCAAGAGCAGAGCCTTGCCTGGCCAATCCGTCAGCCCGCTCATTCCCTTCTATGTTCCTATGCCCGGGAACCCAGAGGAGAGTGATCTTGAGCGTGCCGCCCAGATGGTTGAGTGTGTCTCTGCACTGCCCCACCAACCGGGAAGATGTCGTCGTTGAGTACAAGGCCTTGATGGCCGCTTGGCTGTCGGTCAGAATGGCTATGTTACGCTTGGGGCTCGAATCACGCTCCAGCCATCGACAGACTTCCAATATCGCCAGTACTTCCGCCTGGAATACACTGGTGAAACCTGGGAGACCATACGACTTGGATACACCGTGTGTATTCGAGAAAACCCCCGCGCCGACTCCATAGGCCGTCTTTGATCTGTCCGTAAAGAATACCGTGTCATAGTCTTGCAACACGCCGCCGGTCTTCCACTTTGCCCTGGTTGGAAGGTTCACAGCAAAGTTTCTCGTGAAGTTCAGCTTGCGTGTGACATAGTCCGTGGGGGATGCCCAGATTTCTCGAGGTATTTCATCTAGAATGTTGCTGTGGCCGTAGGACTTCGCTGCCCAGCATCCGGACTCACGTAGTCTGATGGCACTGCACGCTGCAACATATTTGATGTGGAGGTCAAGGGGGAGGAGATGCAGGAGTACATTGAGAGCATCTGCCGGGCAAGACTGCAGAGCCCCCGTAGCACCTGCACACGCGGTTCTTTGAATCCTATTAAGCTTCGTTCTATTGTATTTCTTCTTCAAAGCCTGCCACCATACAATAGATCCGTACGTCAGGATCGGACGCACTACAGCGGTGTACATCCAGAGAACCATCCTCGGCCGGAGACCCCATTTCTTGGCAAAGGTTCTCTTACAGGCATAGAAGGCTATACAGGCCTTCTTAACCCTGAGTTCTATGTTCAACCTCCAATTTAGCTTAGGATCCAGGATTACACCCAGATACTTCACATTAGAGGAAAGAACCAGTTTTTGTTCATTCAGCCGTGGTAGATGGAATTCAGGTATCCTTGTCTTGGTGGTGAATAGCATCAGTTGCGTTTTGGTTGGGTTTATGCTGAGTCCGCATCTTGCGGCCCACAGGCACACCTTTCGCAACGCTCCTTCCATGATGTCGCTCATAATGGACAGAAACATCCCAGATACTAGTATCACCAAGTCGTCGGCATACGCCACCACCTTCACCCCGCTGCTGTCTAATGTACGTAAAATTTTGTCCATTACTATTAACCAGAGCACCGGTGAGATAGCACCACCCTGGGGCGTGCCTCTGTTCACAGCTCTGGTCAAGTGGTTGCCTCCCAGATCGGATTGGATTATCCTGGTACTAAGCATGGATATAATCCAATGCGTGAGATACCCCTCCAATCCAATACCGGTCAAGGCTTCCTTAATGGCGTTGGTACTGACGTTGTTGAAGGCTCCTTCTATATCCAAGAAGGCAGCAAGGGTATACTGCTTGTACTGCAGCGACCGCTCAACCGTGCAAATTACCTCGTGGAGGGCGGTTTCTGTGGATTTTCCTTTGAAGTAGGCATGCTGGGACTTAGAGAAAGGCGTTCTCTCCATAATCGTCCTTAAGTGAATGTCCAGGACGCGCTCTAAGGTCTTCAGCACGAAAGAGGTCAGGCTGATTGGCCGAAAGCCCTTCGCGGACTCATGACCGCGCCTGCCCGCTTTCGGTATGAAAACCACCCGTGCGCGCCTCCAGGACTGCGGTACGTATCCTAAAGTGATGCAGCTCCGGTAAATCTCAACAAGCCACGGCACAACCCTTTCCTGCTGCTTCTGTAGCATGACTGGCATTATGCCGTCTGGGCCTGGAGATTTGTATGCGGAGAAGCTGTTTATAGCCCAGCCGATCCTATCCCCGGTAATTACCGATTTGATAGTCTCGCACAGCTGGGGTTGCCGCAAACCCTCCAAGCGAGGTTCTGACTCACAGTCCTCGCTGGAGGGAAAGTGCGTTTGCACCAGCAACTCCAAGGTTTCACTAGAAGATTCCGTCCAGGAGCCTTCCGACTTTTTAAGGAAGGATGGACTCTTATGTTCCTTGGACAGAATCTTATTGAGCCTTGCGGATTCACTAGTGCTTTCAATGTTCTGACAATAGTCTAGCCAAGACCGCCTCTTGGCGGTCTTGGCCTGGTCCTGATAGCCGACTTGTACTTCTTTAGGCAGTCCTTGTATGGCTGCCAGTATTTTTGCCTGTAGCAGATGTTGAAGATTTCTCTGGTCAACTTCCTGAGACTAGAGAGATCTTCGTTCCACCACGGTGGCAGGGTCTTTTTGCTGTACTTAGCAGGGCACGAGACTTTGAAGGCCTTATCAAAAGCCTTCTCCAGAGCCCCGACCTTTGACTCCAGTTCGTCTGTCGTGCCAATCCTACCAATTTGCGCACCGGAGAGTTTGTTCTTAATTACCTGACCAAACCTTCTCCAGTCGATCCTCCTGGGGTCTCTAAAGGGCTTGGAGACCTCTGCGGCGAGATCTAGACTGAAGAGTATCCAACTGTGGTCAGAGAAGGATCTCTGGTCAGACACTCTCCAGTCCTCCACCCTAAGAATCCCGTTGTCGGTTATTAGGGTGATATCAAGGACCTCCTCCCAACCGTCACAGTTCTCCGAGCAGGGGAAATGAAAGGTTGGTGTACTGCCCCTGTTACACACCGATAGATTTGAAGTAATAATAAAATCAAAGAATGAGTCACCTCTTTCGTTGATTTCGGAGCTGCCCCAAAGCGTATGCCTTGCATTTGCGTCGCAGCCTATCAGCAGGTTGGCTTTCTTTGGTGTTATGGTGTTCGTCAGATGTTGTAGTTCTTGTGGCGGAGCTGATCGGTCGTGAGCCACGTACGCCGAGGAAATATACACGTTCTCTGCCCCCACCTGCTCCAGCTTGACCACAACTAGGTCACTGGAACTCAGGTCCGGGCACAGAAAAGCGTGCAGACTCTTCCTCGCAAGAATACATGCTCTAGGTTTAGCCTGATCAGCGTCTCCTGTGCTGTGGAATAAATTAAAATATTTGCTTTGGAGCCCTTTGATGGTTCGGTCGCTTCCGACCCAGGGCTCCTGTATTAATGCGATGTCGATGTCTTCCTCTAAGAGGAAGACGAGCAGATTAGCCGAGGCACACTTCGAGTGCTGTAGATTTATCTGCGTTACCCTCAGCATGATCTGCTTGCGTGGGGGGTTCGTCAGTCCCCGTCGGACCGTCGATCGTCATCTCCTCCAACAGCTCGTTGGCGGCGTTGATTGGGTCAAGGTCGTCGTCCGGTTTTGCAGAGCGGAACACTTTTACTTTGGCATTCCTGACTCCGAACCACACTTTGTAATCGGCCTTTTTCAGTGCCTCCAGGCACTCCTCGTTTATGCGGAGTAGTACGGGCTGGCTGTTTACCTCAGGTTCCTCCTCCTTTATAACAACCCAGTCGTCCATGGGAATCCCGGGGTTGTGAAGGCGCAGGAAATGGACCAGCTTGTCCTTCTCCATGCGGATCTTCGGCAACCAAATGCGAGCGACCGGTCTCCTGGGAATCTCGTCGTAAGGGATAGTCTTGAGCTTAACGCCCTCCCAAGCGTCGCTGATCTTAGCGACGCACGAGCCGAGAAAGTCCTTAGAGAACTGGTCCATGCAAGCTACTACGTGGAACCCACGGACCACATGAGATGAATCAAAGTGGGGAGTGAGTCCCGGGTGTTTGCCTCCGGTTTCCACGAGATGTTCATAGACCATGCCCGACAGCCTAGCCTCAACACTGATCCACACCTCCAGCGTTAGTTTGCCGCTAGCAGAATTGCCATCCGCCAGCGCCACCCATAAGTGACTCCTGGCCACATCGCTGAAGGTCTTCGCAGTACGTGGCCCGCCGGCTGACGGTTGCTGTACAATTTCCTTCGTATGTTGCTTGGCGTCTGCGCTTTTGCCCACTCTACTCCGCTTTTTATCTTGTTCGACCTCGTCTTGAGATCGGTTGCGTTTTAGAGCGATGGGCTTCGCCTTCTGCTCGTCAGCCCGGCGTTTGCTGTTGTATTCATCAACAATCGCCTGGTATTTAGCGAGGTCTTTTTCATCCCGCTCGTCGACAGTACCGGCCTCCTTATTCTTGGCAATCTTGCCGAGAATATGCATGACCTTCTGGTACTGGCTCTTGAGCAGGACACCCGTGGACCTTCTCTCCGGCTAAGAAGCCGGTTTCCGGCGATTCTTGTCGGTTTTCGCTTTCGAGGGATCCCCCGACGCTGAGGGCTTCGGGTCAGGGGTACTATGTCTGGTATTCGCTACACCCAGCCTGACGGCAGTGGGTTCCAGGCTAGAAGCCACTAGTCCGTCTGACGCCTCGCTCCGGGAGGTCCCTGCGGTTGGTTTCAGCATAACGGTGCTACGGCTGGCACCGAGTGTACTGCTCTCGACGGCCACTGTGTCCTGGCTGGAGGCCAGCAGCTGGTCCTCCGATGATGCGTCTGGCATCATCGCCTCCTCTTCTATCGTCGTTTTGGTTTTTTTATTAATTGAGTCCATGTCTTGGTCCCACGAGTAGTCCGGGAAGAATGTCCACCCTGGCTGGCCCGGCCACCAGGGTAAGGGTCTTATTTGAAACTGAAGGTGCCCAAGGTATTCAGAGTTCGCATACTAGAGACCAAGCTCCCCATTGGCCACGCAGCCCTCAGCGTATGCTGTTCCACCTTGGCTTGGGGTCCTATTAGCACCTTCTCCGGTGCAGGGAGGACGATCCCCGGGCTGTTGCTTCAGTCCATCCCCCGGCCAGATCTACTTGCCCCTAACACATGACCAGCAGACAAGCAGATCCTCGTCAGTTGGATGAGCCTACTCCCAGCCCGGCCCTACACACTCTTGGCCCGCCCGAAGACGGTTTCCAGCGGCCACCACGCGGAGGTCGTGTGAGGACTTGCCTAATTATGCAACTTTAACCTGAAGCATAATCAGACCAGGCCTCCTGTTTATATCTAATTTTTCAATGTTATTTTCAATTGCTTGTTTGCCTAAGTTCTTGTAGATCAATTGTGTGAAGTATTGTTTTGGTATCTTGGATCAATTCAGTTGTTCCTATTTTAATGGCAGTATACCCATTGTTATTTGTAATTTGTTGCACCACTAGTGTCGTTAATGTTGTTTGAATAATTGATGATAATAATAACAGATATGTAAATATTTTTATCTGTGGGAAGTGATTAATGCACGTTAGATTTTAGATATATGAGGGCAAAGAGCAAAAGTGTTAGTAGTTAAGGGTACAAATTTCTTTAAAGAATATACACCATCATTTTCTTCCGAATTTTGGAGATTTTGTTTTTCCTTATTTAATTCGTAATTTGTTCTGTGAATGTACAACTGAAAACACTACAGTCATAGCTATTGGCTTGGTGGGGACCATTAACAACGCTTTCTTTAATCCATGTTGAGGTAATCTAGATGTTTATTGAGTTTGTCTAATGATTCCTCTTTAAGGTAAGTTTCTAATATATCCTATTTCTTTGGGTTTGGTTTTCCCATAGAGTCGTAGTACTTTATTGTTTTTTCTAGTATATTTATTATTGACATGCACCACTAAACTTGCCAATATGTACTGGAATTGTTATGATGTCATTAGCGAATATGTTTATTTTGCGAATCTGTCTGCGAACTGCTTCGTACCCTGATTTTTACAAGCATAACGTGAAGAATGTGTTCATCCAATACACTTTAGGCAAATAGAATCCCTGCGTTAGACTATAGGTTTTTTTACCCCGAAATAGTAGTTTCACTTGCCAAACTACCATATCCGTTAAAAAAACCAATCCGGAACGGTCATTTGTAAATTATAATGGTTTAAAAATTGAATTCTTACAAGGCAGAAAAGAAAACGCGGCGACGTCATCGAGTGAGCAATTTAAATTTTATCTACGTGAAGGCATCCAGATTAGTGTTTGTTACTTGTTACTTTTTAAGTAATCAGTTTTTAACAGGAAAGTGGGAAACTGATGCGTGAATGGATAATCCTTCAAGTTACTTTACGTTTAGGCAGTAATGGTAACAAGCTATATAGTAAATTCTGACATGTTTACCTAAAACGGCAATAAAACGTGCTTTTCTGAGAGATTCACAGGCCGCAAAAAATTGATCTGCACTCGAATTCGAACCTTGGGAATGTTGAATTTTCTGCGGTATCTGTTCCCTTACGACTTGATTTAACTTTGAATAATAGTGTCACAAAATACTCATGCAATCGTATGTTATCAATTAAGATTGGAATTAAAGTTTAAAGAATGTTAACTCACATTGAAATTACCCTTAAAATTTAAACCTGACTCCAAAGAAACTGGCGTGGGGAATCTACTACTTCCGAAAACCTCCTTTCGGAACAACCAAAAAAGCTTTTTGCAGATAAAACCCCGTCATGGTTTTATATTATGTTATTTGTGCAATAAAACACGAAACAATATTTCATCCTCCTCCCTAGCATTTCACACGGGAAATTAATATTGACAGTTTTATATTTTTATGAGTAACTACCAGTTGCCGGGCTACTGTAATTTCTTGGCTCAAGTTGTGAAATCAAGCAACATGGCTTTTCAGTCTGTTTGAATTTGGTTCAAATTTAAAATGCTGATAATTTCAAACACAGTTTTTTTTCAAAAACGGTCTTTGAAAGTTTTATTAGATTGCACGCCATTGGTGAAAATAAGGCGGGGGTCTATTGTTGGATAGTTGTTATGTACGCAACACCTGTGGCCCCACGTTGGGCGCCAACTCTGTTACGATGAGTCCAGCGTTGCATAACCTTGGCACCAACACGGTAACCAAGGCTGCCAACCAACGAAACTCCCCTAACAGGTTTGCCAGTCGTGAGTCGAATCACACGTGCTGTAGCTAACCCGAATGCTAGCAGTACGGCGAGATGAAGGCCAGGGTTCTTGGTTCTCACATATTATGTCAAATTGAAAACTTGAAACTTCAACGCCCATCGTGCAAGACGACCACTCAAATCGCTTTGGCTCATCAGCCATTTGAGGGAAGCGTGACCAGTGGCCACTTCAAATCCATGTGTTCCCACGCAAGCCAGGAAATTCCTAATGACCTGCACGCAGCCAAGCACTCCTGTTCCGTCATCGTGTAATTTTGTTGCGCAACGTTAAGTTTCTGCGACATATAAGCAATAAGGATCTCGTCTTCTTCAGGTGTTACTTGGGCGAGAACCGCGCATATGCCATTTTTGCTGGCGTCGCAATGTATAGAACCCGGTTTGGTGAAGTCTGCATTATGTAGCATCGGAGCGGAAGAAAGCGCCGACTTCAGTTGATGAAACGGTTGAAGCCCATCATCGACCCATTCGAACTGCCAACCCTTACATAGCATATTGGTCAGAGGAGTTGTAACAGCTACGGTATCAGCCGCATACACCTAAGAAACGACGCAACTGTCTCATTGATTTTGGTAGAGGAACTACACAATAGCTTTTATTTTGCCGAACTACTCCATGTCCGATGATATGCCCAAGTATTCTACCTCCTTCTGTGCGAAATGGCTTTTCTCCACATTGATAGTCAAAACCGGGATCTTCAGATGAGCCAAGTGTTGAATTTGTTGTTATTGTCTGTTTTCTAGACTATGGAAAATTAACATTCCCATGTAAATTTCCCATAGCAAGCAAAACTAAGAAGGCAACAATGGGGCTAAGCAACGATCGTAAGTCACGTGACTTTTTAAGGTCGACCTCAACCATTTACAAGTATCTGGTTCTTAGTCATTTATTTTCATTATTTGAAACTATTTTTATTATGTTTTCTTTTTTATCTCTTAAAGTTATCGTAGCATTGCCAAAACTATTCTTTCTTTTACTTTTATTTTTTCAATTGAAACATTGAATAAAACTATTGATAGATTTCCGTTGGCATTTTTGCAAATTGAGAACCCTAACACGATAGGAATAAGTATGGTAAGTATGGATGAGATTATTGAATGTTCTCGAACGATATTAGGGACGGGTTGAATGGCCTGGTCCCAAAATCACATTATTTATTTTTGTAAGTTCATATATAATTTCGGCTATCTTCAATTGGATTGCATTTTGCTCTGTGGAAATGATTTTTGACTGCCTATTAATTTCGCTCATCAAATAGGTGTTTTTAATCATTCCCTTACTGATGTCAAATTAGTTTCTTTCGATGGAATCAATAGCGCCTTTGATCTGCTCAAAGTCGTAAGAATCCATGGTACCAAAAAGTACTTTTAAGGAAGTTCCAACCCAATTAGCTATACCTCGATGTAGGTGTATATTAGGAGTAAGTCCTAACAATCCATACATGGTATTTAGGTTGTGACTTGTGTTGGCTTGTAGTTCACCGTTCAGTGGTAAGTTTTTACAGACTATGATACTTCTAAAGCAAAGTTCATTTATACTGTTAGTTAATGTTCTAATATTTCCTATCCTCACTTCTATTTCAATTAGATCTGCAACTTTTATTAATTTAATTTGCTGATTAACGAACTTAATGTCCTGGATATTGGATTTGTCTGACGCATGCGTCTTCCATTATTACTATTCCATACCCTGCGATGAGGAAGGTGATTTTGAACCTGAAAAGTATAAATTAACATCACAAACATTGAAGCAGCTTTTTAACCTATTATCTATTTGTGCGGAATTTTTTCTAACATCTAAAACTTTGTTAGGACCAATCCATTGATTCATGAAGTCTTTGTTCTTCTTTTATCGTATTAATATCTTATGACCGATTGCATAATTGTAGACATTGCCTTTTTTATCCAACTTGCTATTATATTTTCCTTTTTTTCTTTGCTACATTTTCCAATTGAATTTAATTGCATTTTCTCTCATATTTTTAAGGAGCTTACGCATTGGTTAAAGCAAACTCCTGCCATGCCTAGTATCTATTTTGGCGGTAGGTTTCGTTGATTACGCTGCGTAACTACTCCTTGACCCTTGATCTTTCCACTGCTCCGTTAGATTGTGGATGTCTGGAGCTGATTGGAATTCTTTCTACTCCCTTTTCATTACAAAGATCAGTGATACATTTCCCTATGAGGGATATTCTGTTGTCTGATAAAATTTCCTTTGGTATCCCAAAGTAAGAAGAAGAAGAAATTCATTCATTGATAGCATTTGGAATTTGCTTGCTATCTTCCCGTTATATATATATATATAAATTTTAAGTATTTTGTTAAGTCGTCTTGGATGGTTAATGCTTTGTGGTCTCCTTTTTCCCATTTAAATGATACCACGTCTATCGAAATTCGATTGAATGGTTGCCCCTTCAATTTTTCAATAGTCATTGGTATTTTTAAGTTTCGCCTGATTATTTTCTGCCTTTGACATTCGTCGTATTTTTTAATGTAGTCTCGTATACATTCTGATACCCTTCCAGCGATAACTTCGTCTCAAGAACTCTTCAAGGTTGTTTACTCCTCTGTGTTCTCTTATGACACCTTTGTAAACCTTTTCCATGAGTTACGTCCTTTCGTTAGGATCAGTTACTTCGATTACTTCGGGGTTTAAGTTTTCAATATTTTCATTATTTGTGTCCTTCCCCTCTAGGTTCTGAATACTGTCCTAGATACCATCATCTATTTCGGTCAAGAATATTTCCTCAATTTTTGCATTTTTGTGATGTCTCACAAACATATAAGGTCTCTATAATTGTTAAAAATGATATCGTTGATATCTTTATCCTTATATCCGCATTTACGGGTAGATTCTGACTTAGTTCATCGGCAACCTTGTTTTCCTTTCCTGCCTTATATTCCATCCTGTATTGATATTCCTCCAATTTTAAACGCCAACGTACAAGCCTACAGCCAGGATTTTTGACGTTGAAAAGCCAAAGTAGAGGTTTTTGATCTGTGCGAATTGTGAATTCCTTTCCATAAAGCTCTGCAATGTTTAATCGACCATTCAATCGCTAAACACTTTTTTCTGTGGTAGAGTAGTTTTTGTCGGGTTTGTTTGATGTTCAGCTCAAGAACATAATTGGTCTTTCTCTATTGGTATCGTTTTCCTGAGATAAAACAGCCCCAATTCCATTGTTGCTGGCATCGATTGTAAATATGAACTTCTTATTCTTATTCTCCTTCGGAATTTCCTTGATGTTTTCAAACCTTATCTGAAATTCTTTGGTCCAAATATATTCAACATTTTTACGTAAAAGTTTATTCAAAGGTTCCACTATTTCCGCGTAATTATTTACGAATCGGCGATAATAGCCGGTTAACCCCAAAAATGATTTTAATTCCCTGTAATTCGGAGCAATTTCCAGTTTATCTATGACCTCTAATTTCCAAAGATCCATTTTGACACCATTTTTAGAAATGATGTGACCAAGGTATGCAACTCCCTTACGAAGGAACTCGCACTTGTCCGGTTGAATTCGAAGGTTATTTAATTTAAGACGTTCGAAAAGAGTTTTCAGTTTTTCGTGTATCATCTAGGTACACAAACGACTTGGATCCTTTCAAGCCTCAAGCCTCCTTCAGAATTCATCATGCGCTGGAAACACGCAGGCGCATATATTAATCCGAAAGGCATACGGGTATATTCGCAATGCCCATATGGAGTGCTGAATGCTGTCTTGCACTGATCTTCGCGTTTAACTGGTATTTGATGGATCCCACTTCTTAAATCAATTGTAGAGAAATATTTCACTCTACCAAATTTATATAAGATGTCTGAAATATTTGGTAACGGATAATTTTCTGTGGTTGTGAGCTCGTCAAACTTACGATAGTCTATCACTACACTCCATTTCAATTGTGCGCTTACAGGTACCACCCATAAAGGTGAATTCCACGGGATAATACTTTCCTTAATAGTCCCGTTTGTTAATAGTTTATTGATCTGCGTTTTCACTTCTTCCTCGTGGATTTTCGGCAATATGTAGATTTGAGTGTAAATTGGTTTTATACCAGGGACAACATATATGGAATGTTCAGCTACTTTGGACAAATAATTTAGATCAATGTCCTCAAACAAAAATTGATATTCCTTTCAAATTTTCCAGATGCTGTCTTTTTCTTCCTGCTTAATGTGTTGGTCACGAATGTGTATTTCAGATTGTTTTATTATCAATTCTTCTGTTTCAACATTACATACGCTAATCTCCCCAGAGTTAATTTTCAATGTCTGATCATCCTCATTCAATATTACTACCGGAATTTCTCCATTATTGTTAACTTCAACAAGTGAATTGGCAACTTTAAGTTTACCTTTTTCTATACTCATTAGCAATAGGTTTTCCCCCAGATTTTCGTCGAAAAGTTGCTTCTGTTCGCGGTTTTGCAACAAAAGTTTTTCTAGATAGTCATAATATATTCTGCTAAAATTGAGAAGAGCTTTTTGCTCAACGAGAAAAGGTGAACCAAGTACTCCATCAAATTTATCGAAAAGGCGGTTTGATGTAACTTGAAATCGAATTGTATATTCATTGCTGCCATAACACAAGACCAGAGAGGTAAACCCAAATGTATTATTGCCTACGATGTTAATACAACGATATTCGATACCCTTTGATTTATCGACAACCTTTTCAAGAACATATATTGCAGCTACTACTTTCAAATATTTATTTTTTAATTTAAGAAAAAGAAATGGACTATCTTCTATATCAAGTGAATTTATTCTGTATTCGTTATGTGTATTAGTTAATTAGCAATCACTTAACTTCCTTTGTTTAAAAACACGCAATAATCAATCTGGATTGTTAACCGACTGCACTACTTTCGTAGTTGATGTACGATGCGAAGTTAATAATAGTAGCTGAAACACAGTTGAGTCAAAGAAAATAAATTCGAAGATAGTGTATACTATTATTAATAAATTATAATTTATTTCGCACTTTAGTCGGGCTAAGGCGGCTTAAAATGTCCAAAACTACTCGCGAGTGTTACATGCCACGGTTGGAGACAGAAGAGACCGGCTTATTTCCATGCGGCCTTTTCCTGTCCCAACCAACGGCACTTTCTCACCGCTAATCCTCCACTCCCGTGGCGAGTTCTAAAAAGCAAGTGGAGAGTTCCGCGCCATCTACTTGTCCGCATTCGCAACATTCGAAATAAATTTCGAATGCTGCGGATCCTGCCGCGCCACATCACTCCGCCCCCAGATGAAACCTAGGGGGTTTCGGCGACTGATCCCGGAACTCCGTTCACCTTCAATCCACAAAGTGGACACGACGCTGCTTCGGGGCGCACACGGGTTTCAGTCTGGACAAAGAGACCGCCATTTTTATTCCAGTTATTTGTATTTTTGTTATCACGGATTGATGAGTCTGACTTCTTATTTCCGAACTTCCTGCTTTTATAAAAACGTTTAGACTTGCAATTACGATGAATATATCCCATTTTACCACATCTGAAGCAATTCTTATCGGAGTGAACTTTCTGTGTACGTGGTAAGATGTTCCTGTCGGTGAAATCCTTTTTGCTGGAGACTTTTATCAAGCCAAGTCTCTGCTCCTCCTCCTGTGCCAAACGACTAGCTTCCTAGAGACTTTTCGGCTTTTGAGTCATGACATACATTGTTACCACTTCCTTGAGATCATTTATAAACACTGTACGCACTTGTTCCTGGATGAATAAGTTTTCGCCTATAGAAAACTGATCTGCCCCTGCAGTCAGTATTCTACGGTGAAGACTTAGAAGCCATTGCCATTGCCATTGCACAACTGTTTCATTACCATTCTGTTTAAAAGAAAACAGTTCTCTTTGCAATTGCAGTATTGAGTGCGGTTCGGCATAGACATGTATAAGTTTAGCCTTTAGCGCACTCCAACTACCAAATTCTTCGTTGAGAATAATGGTCTGCGCATTACCTCGCAACTGCATGCAAATATACTTAAAGAGTATATCGTTCATTTGGCCTTTTGCTAATTTGATGGCCTCTTCGCACGCATTTATGAAGTTGAAAGCATCTTCAGCTTTCCCTTCAAGCACAGGTATAAAACTTCTCAAATCATGAAAACTCACATTACACGTTACACTACTTTCCGGACTAACTTCTTGTGAAACGTTTACAATATTACTTGTCGAAATTGTTTCAGAGAAAAATTCTTTCTCTATTACAGAGCCTTCTAAAGCAAAGCGAGTATTTTCACCTTGATTAAAGGATTCATTTCCCGAAGACTCACTTATAAGACTTTGAGGTCTTCCAACACCATATTTTGCTAAATATTCGCAAAAAGTTTTGAAATCAACGAAGTCACCACCGAGTTTGATTTCGAAGTTTTCCCGATCTATAGATAACTTGCTTGGATTTAGCAAATTCTTTCCTAACACGAAACACATTCATTCAAATCGAGCTATATAGCGAAATTGAATCAACGGCAGAATCTCTATATACGCGCGAAAGTAATTTAGTTTCCACACGTGAATTTTTAATTTTTCCCAGATACTTTAGGAAGGATTTATTTTTTCCTAAGGGCCTTATCACTTATCACAATAATTCTTAGCATTGTAGCGACACTTAACATTTGTACCTACTTATAGTAAAATACAACAAAAAGGGACTTAGATCCATAATCCAACTGCCACAGCTTGGAGGAACCCGAACCAACACTAGAACAACAACTAGATGTCCACAACGAAATTCCAACTGGTGCTCCAGAACTTGGCATTGATAAAATTCCAAAATGCTGCAAAATTTCACTGAATTGCACTGCACAATATTTCGTTGGTTCGTATCTGTGTCACCCAGGCTAAAGCTGGACAGACCACCTTTGGCTGTCCTCGTCTAGAAAGGAAAACTTTCGCATATACTTCACTTCCCACGCTAAGGAGTAAAAATGTCTCCTTTTAATCAAAATGTTGGGAGCTTCATTCGCTCCGTGGATAGCCAATTAACTAAAAAAGTTGACTGCCGATTTGGTCCAGGACAGAGGCAACTCATCAGACGCTGCCTCACCTCTGCCCTGAGAGCGGCGTGACCGAAAGTAACGACAGTAATCGCAAACACGTAATGAGTACGAATTATATTGAAGTGAAATCCGTCATAAGTTCAGACCTAAACCAGGCAGAAGTAAATTTTTTGTTGAGGATGCTGGGAGTCCTGAGTCCGCACCCACATGATGACATACCGGATAGCCAATTAACTATGTAATTGTTAATTAAGTTAGTTTAATTTTGGCTATTTCACCGCTGCCACCAGAAAATTCACTTGTTGCGAGCAGATTTTGTGTTTAAAAATAAAACAAAATTAAACACTAAACTTATTCACAATTATATAATAATAGAATATTTTAATTATAATCTATTTCAAGAACTATAAGTATTACTTATATTTGGAGTTTATTAAGTTGACCTCCGGTCGCTGCTATTACTGCCACAAGAAAAGATAATGTGGAAAGATGATATCCACCTTTTATAAGAATAGATTGCATAGTCAGCAGTCTGTTTTCTAGGCTATGGAAAACTAACATTCACATACAAATTTCCCATAGTAAGCAAAACTGAGAAGGTAACAACGGGATGTGGCTAAGCAACGCTAAGTAAGTCACGTGACTTATGCACGGGGCTAACAGAGTCCTTAAGGTCAATACCGGAAATGTATTGAGCCTTAGGCAACCGGCTCAAGATCCCATCAATGAGCGGCATGAGGTAAGCACTCTGTGCTGAGATTAACTTTACGGACATCGAGGCATATTCTCACCTTGCCTGGTTTCACGACAACCGCCACCGGAGAAGTCCAAGCGCTTTCTGACTTCTCGACGACCCCAATTTCCAACAGCCGATCTACCTTCGCGTACAAAAGCTTCTCCTCAACTGGTGATACTGGATAGTAACGATGTTTGATCGGTTTGGCATCTCCTACATCAATGTGATGCAATATCAATGATGTGCGTCCTAGTCCTTGTTTCGTGAAAGCGGGAAACATATATATCGCAGCTTTCATCTGAAGGTCCTGCACGGGCGACAGAACATTTCACTGGTCATCGACAGTTTCCAAAGCTCGGAAACCCTGCGAAGAAAAAGGTCAGGTGCCAAATTAAAAGTGCGAACAAAATCAACTCCCAAATACAGATTTTGACAAAGGCTGGGGATGATCCAGGACTCCAGGTCAGCTGTAGATCCCCTGAACGTGATTGTAACAGAAACCTTTCCTAGTGCGGAATGAGGGGTCCCATCTTCCGTCTTTAACGTGGGGCGTAATTTTCGGATCGGAACTAATTTTTCACGTAGGACTTGCCCAGCCAGTTCAGTGGAAATTCAACTCACCGAAGCTTCGGTGTCCACCAAGCCCAGTACATCCTTACCCCAAAGGCTGATGTTCGCATATGGTCGTAAGTCTCCCTCCGGCTTGTCGGCTAACACTACCGACGAAAGGAATTGATGTGTTCTCTTTTGTGCAGTTCAGTAGGTGCGGCCGCGGATGGCGAGCTTCCCGATATCTCCACAACCGAATATGGTACGGGAGCCAGTGTCTAGGTACGTGTTCATATGTCTCCTCCCCAGACAAATCCGGCGAAGGGATTGATGGCGTAACGGGTGTATTGAAATTCATTGAATGTCTATTTAAATAGCCAATATTGGCTACAATGCTCATCGACGAATCCAAGTTAGGTGTTGCGGTTACTTTTATAAAGTTATCGTTAGAAGACACTATGGCCTTGACAGATTGAGACGGACTACAGATGTTAAATGCAACCCCGAAATCATCGCAATGCGAAGAAATTATTCCTGGTGATACAGATGGACTACGAAATTTGTGAATAATTATAATTAATTATAATAATCCTGTGTTCGCCAGCCTGACGATGGAAAGCTGCTGATGTTGGAGTGCGCCCCTTCGAGCCGTTTTTTTAATGTACACACAAGGTAGTCAGGTTTATAAGTGTCAGACGCGCCGCACCCGTAGCAGAGTACCTTACGGGGCCCGCGACACAGGTCCCATTGGTGGTCAGGTTCACGGCATTTCTAGCACAAAGGAGCTGGCAAAATGGCCTTCAGCTGATTGTCCGCTTCTTCGACGTTCGAACGGGTAAGATCTGAATCGCTAAAGACCTCGTTTACGATGGGGTTAAGAGCGGGACCAGGAGGAAGGAATGGAGTGAAGGGTTCGGTCTCCGAGAAATTCCAAACCTCCCCCTCCATCGCTCCAGTTCTCCAGCTGCCTGGTGAAGCTGCGCTACGGTGGTCATCCCTGTTCGCAGCACATCAAGCAGTTCGTCGTTGGCAAGGGGCGTAGTTAGGCGATCCTCTAGCTGTAGAATAGCCTGAAGATACTTGTCGAAAGGCTCTCCCTCTCCCTGGAACTTAACCTCGGTAACTAAAATGCGAACTCGCAGATAGCAAATATGATGCTCCAGCCCGAAGAGTTGATGTGTCCCATTACGATCGGAGATCCAGCGAGCCTTCATTGGGTGCGGTCGTTGAAGAGCGAACCGTGCAGTGCTCCGGTGGGAACCTAAGTTCCCGGATCTCCTCGCGCTCAATCTGCTGCAAGAGGGCAGAGGATCTGTCAGAGTGTAGTTTATGTCCGTTGTGTTGTGGATGAAAGGGGATGAGGAGCGTTTTTACGTCTGCGTTGGCGGTGGGTCCGCTGCCGGTGCTACGAAGGCGGTTCGGGCTCCTTTTTCCTTCCGATTTCTGGCGGCCATTTGCATAATGGGGATTCTGGGCACCACTTCGGCCTGCTTCAATTCTACCACCTCATCCTCCTCTAGATACATACTTACTAAGGCTTCATTAAAAGCCGTGACGATATCGTAGTGAGATTATGAATTTAACATACGAAAAAAAAAATTACTGTAAATTTACGGTATTTGTGCTCTTCCCCAACTCCCAGAAAACGTGGGTCCACAAAGATAAAGAAAATATTTCTCCCATGAAGAAGAAAGTCGAGGACCACCCCCCGACCCCGTAGATTAATCATCCCCAGATTTTTAGGGAAATTCGAATTTGAATAACTTACTGACATGTATTTTGTATATATTTTAGTAGTACTTAGTTTATGTATAATGCTTTCTTGGGTAAATAAATAAATGAATTCACTGGAGAAAATTGATAGGAATTACATTGAGAGACTAAAGTTATATCATTTGAACGAAGAAGAACATACAACAAGTAATAAAATTAATTGAATGATTTGATAACCCATTTTACAAGGAAAAGGATAGACTTACAGGCACCCAAGTGTTCAACGCAATTTTTATCCCGTGACTGATGGTCAAATATTTCTCCAATAAATTGACTTCAAAGTGTAATGCAACATCGGCCCATCTTTTTTTTAACTGAATGTATCTCTTCTTCTTTCTCTTTCGCCTTGGTTCCGTTCACAAGCGGGGTCAGCTCGTAACATCTACATATATACTCTAGTTTAAAACCACCGTATCGTTGCCTGAAGTGTTTGCGAAGATCGGAATGTAGTAATACATTTTCGCATGGGCACACATCCGAATATAGTCATGCAGGGCACAGTATATCTGGGCACGATAGTATGTATAATGAGAAAAAATCCTGTTTATAAGAAACATAAGAGCGAAAGTAATAAATAACGGTTATTATTATTTATTTATACACCTATCTCTATTTCGTACACCAAAACGAATTAAAAGAAGTAATAAATATAAAGTTTAAAATCTGTAATTGTTAATCTACTCTGCTAATATCAACAATCAGAGTCAGTTAAATTAAAAACAACAACTTCCAAATAATTTGAGACCCGATTGGGACCAATTATTTTAACGATACTTATCCATATGGTAATATCGTATAATTCGTTTGGTGAGCTTTTACTATCTAGGTACTACTGTCGTGCACACGCTAAAATTAGTTTCATGTATTCACTTATACATAGAAAGAGTGTGGCAGCGGTACAGTATCTCCCTGTGCTGTATAATATCTACCTATGATGCGGAGTATCAAACAAAAGGTCTTGACTAGTGCTTTCTAACTCCTGTTTTAGTTTTGAAATTCGTCGGAAAGACGAGGAGTACGGGCACCGGCGATTGGTATACTACTATATTTTCGGGAAATTGACTAGAAAAAAATTGTAGCAATATACAATATAGTATTAAGCATTGACCAGCATATCAATTAAGAAGCGACACTAAAGCAAAGGAGTCAACTAAGATGCAACACTGATTCAAAGATAAATCAATGAAGATACAACAATGAGCATATTAATCAATCAATTAATTGCTTGTTTATAATTATCTTCACAGACCATTTACTCCGGATTCAGCAAGGAAAATTTTGGACGCATAAAAACAAGTCGGAGTACCTCGGCGCTTCAGATATAAAGGTATTGTGTTCATCTTATATGAGCAATTCTCTATGCATGTTTTTCCATTCGTACATAGCAAAGAATGCAAAATGTTCGCCAAAAAATATGCGTATGTACATACAAATTAAAGGCATAAATAAAAATTTATTTAACGCTTATTTACGCATTTCCACTTTACTCTGTACACGAAAGCATACATATATACACGTCCAGCTTATTGAACACTATCCGCAAACTTCATCAGCAAATACGTACACACACACATGCCTGTCTTTAGTAAATGATATTTATATTCAAATAACTAAAAAAAGCTAAAAAAGAAAAGCGAAAGTGTCTCCAGGGACCCCGCCATTCATACAAGTTCGCTTTATACATATGATGATGATGTCATACACGTCCTAGAGTGCAATAAATTTACGTGAAATGCAATACTTTCACTTTCAATAACTTTATTAATAATAGTTAGATTGCGTTCAAACTTTCCAAAGTTATGTCCTATATTATCGCCTAAACAAATGCTTGTCTTCTAGGATAAACTTGAGGGGGATTTTCGGGTAAATTTTCAAAATATGGTAATATACTATTATTTACTTTATTTGTGGGGACATCGGAACGGAATGTATTTTGAGGTGTAGATTTTGTAGAGATGCCTTACTGATTTTTTCAGATTTTTTGGTTGGGTAAATTCTAAGAACGAGACTTGTCTCACTTTTTGGGGCACACATTTTGAGCCCTCCCTCCCCTATGTTTCACCTAATGTCAGAAATAAGTCAGTTTCGTAAAGTACCAATCGAGCCCTTCTATTTCATACCCCACATGACCATATTCTGTGAAAAGAAAATGTTGAATCCCACTTTCGCATGTATGGGGAGCCCCCTCGAAACTCAACACAAAATGGCGCCACTCACTGCATGTAAAGGGACACACAGACCACATGTTCTCACCAAATTCCGGAACAATCGGTCCAGCAGTTTCCGAGTAAATCTGGTGTGGCATACAGAGAGGCATTGAATCGATTTTAATAAGATTTTGTTTCCCTCCCCTATGTTTCACCTAATGTCAGAAATAAGTCAGTTTCGTAAAGTACTAATCGAGCCCTTCTATTTCATACCCCACATGACCATATTCTGTGAAAAGAAAATGTTGAATCACACTTTCGCATGTATGGGGAGCCCCCTCGAAACTCAACACAAAATGGCGCCACTCACTGCATGTAAAGGGACACACAGACCACATGTTCTCACCAAATTCCGAAACAATCGGTCCAGCAGTTTCCGAGTAAATCTGGTGTGGCATACAGAGAGACATTGAATCGATTTTAATAAGATTTTGTTTCACACAAAACTTTAAAAAGAACCTTATGGACTCAGTTCCAATTCACCTATAGGTGAAAGATGGTGGCACAGATATATTTATATGATTGTATTTGCACTTCCTCCATTTGGTATCAAAAATCGAACGTGGCGTGGCTGTGGTATGGCTGTCGCTTATATGTGGGTTCAATACCAGTCTCATATTTTGGCGATATAGGCGAATGTATTTGTTTCTCGCTTCTGCTACCTTGCTGCTTCTAAATATAGACAAAGCTTATTGTGGTGTCAACTGCGTGGTTTTTTATTGACTACTACTAAAGGCCACCGATGAAGCATTTCTTTTCCCTTTAGCTTAAGCATTTCTTTTCCCTTTAGCTCAAGCGGCGAATGTGAGCACTTCCAATTTATTCTTTTTTCGTATTTGCTCCGTTTTCCTTCCCTTGCTCCTTCCGCTTGAATCGGAAAACATGATCTGCGGTCGTCCTCCAGACGGAATTGTAATTTTTGGTACAATAAACTCATTTGAAATCGGCCCGAGGTTTAGGGGGTATTCTTGTAAATAGTTCAGTTTCTCAATAATGTTTAAAGCTTCTGACTTTCTCATATAATTAAATAATTGTTTACGACTCATAACTCGACGATCGGTTGGGCCTATAAACAGAAAAATGTCATAATATAGCCAAGTACAAGATATCGACTTTTAACACGTTGACTGCCAAGGCAATTTTCAGAAATCTGGCCAAAAATGGCAATTTGATTTTATCACATTATATTATTAAAAACATTATATTTTTTGTTAGTTTCTAAACAAATTTCCTGTTCGTGCAAGCTAGCATTGATTTTTTGTTCTTTTCCTAGAAGCCATCTATCTATATTAGCACTGATATATTACGAGTTTAATCGTAAATGCACAAAAATGGTAAGTAAACATAGGACAAGATAACTCGTAGTTGGCGTCCTAAAAAAGATCGCAATCTACGAGTTATCTCGTAGTTGGCAGTCAACGTGTTAAATAGTTATTTTCTGTATAAGTCAAAATCACAATATTTTCAAAAAGCGGGATCAATCTTCTTGGCGCACGAGATAAGCTTCGATCCGCACGCTGACTTGCGAACGTATTGGGGGGCTTATCCGTACACACTTTTTACATTTTTGAAAAAAATGTTCGCTAAATGATGATCTGAAGACACTGTGTGTCTGAAGACGGGGTTAACAGCATTCGAAATTTATTTCGAGTGTTGTTAATGCGGCAGACAGATGCCTCCGGAGAAGGACTCCTCATAGTATTCTCTAATTTTAAATTTTTAGTTGAATTCAACTTTTAATGGAATTGTCATTGTACTCGTATATCCTTGGTTTTTTCTGTAATATTAAATTAGAGTGATAAGCAACTAAATTGTTGAACCCGTGTCAACACACGAATACAATAGAGTGTGTTCAGAAGTTTTTGTGCAACAAAGCGAAAATCATCCAATTGGAAACAAGCCGGGGGAAAAGGAAATTCTCGGATCGATCCCTCGTGCCGGGAAGTAGAGAAAGATACAAGTGAATGTACGCAACTGCTGCATTACCCGATCATCTTCCGGGTTCCCCAAAAGGACAAATACCAAAAGGAAGGGTGGAAGAAGATCAATTTTCTACGAGTTTAATTATGGCGACGAATTTTGTGATAAGAATTTTCTGAAGAAGATTCTCCCGCAAATAATTGAAGTTTTAAAGTAAGGTGCAGTTCTCACACCTATATCTAATCAACGAGCTTCAGCTCAATCTCAGTCTGCGCAAGCACAATTGCAGAGCAAGCAGCCGCAACAACGGCAGATGCAGCAGCAAACGCATCATCAACAGCCACAAACTCTCCATTATCAACGAAAACAGAAGATCATAAATTTATATTATTAGATTAGTTAAGTCGTTATTCTTTTCGTAATTTTTTTTTGTAGTAAAAAAGTTTCTAAATTTTTTTTAATAATAATTATAGAACCGCCGCAAGTGACGGCGACGATATTTTTTTCACCGATATTTAATTCGCCGTCGGAATTCCGCTCTCGTGGCGAATTTTTATTTTTGGCCTCCGCTTCAAGCGTCCGCTCCGGAGTGCATCGGTGGTTTTTTTTTTCTTTCGGACATTTGGGGGTGCGGTCTGTTGTCGTCGTCAACTAGCGAATTAGGGCCTGTTTAAATTCGGTACAACCGCGTCCTCGACTCATCTCGCATCGTTTTAACTTAGCTGTTGTCATCTCTCTGGACAACGCAGACGCGGCAGGCCCATGGGACCCTCAAGTGACCACCCTCGCTATGCGCGTTCCCCATTTTTGCGAAGCTGTGACCAAGTTCAACCACGCCATTGTAGGCCTGGATGAGGAGACCATCCTCCTGGTGGCAGACATTGTCAAAAGGCCTCCTAAAACTTACTAAAAACAGAGCTAATCAAGCGCCTGTCTGTAAGTGAGTCAGCTAAGCTGGATCACTTGCTGGCAGGTTTGACGTTGGGCGATCGAACTCCCAGCCAATTACTTCGCGAAATGAGGCAATTGGGTGGGAGCAAGATTGACGACGACTTGATGAAGCCTCTCTGGCTTCGACGACTTCCGGTGAGCACCCAGGCGGTCCTCGCGTGCGTCTCTGGTTCTTTGGAGGTGCTGGCCGCTGCGGCTGATAAAGTGTATGAGTGTATGATCGTGAGTGCATGATCATCGTTTCCTGCTCAAGACCGCCCAACACCAGTTCGTTTTGAACGCGTACTTGTCTGGTCCGCGCGTTTGACAAATCCCGACAACAACTGGCTGATGTTACACTCTTAGCATTTCTCGACAAGACCACCCCTAGCCGTTTTTGTTGATGCCGCTGACATCGCAGTAGGTGCTACTCTTCACCAAAAGGTGAATCAAGTCTGGCAGCCGTTGAGTTTTTTTCTTTAAACAGTTGAACCCCGCTGAACGGAACTACAGCACCTACGATATGGAACTGCTCGCCGCGTACTTGAGCATTAAGTACTTTCGCTTCTCCCTAGAAGGCAAACTGTTCACAGTGTTCACGGACCATAAGCCTCTCACGTATGCTTTAAAACAAAAGCCCGACAAAGCGTCCCCTCGTCAACTTCGACACCTGAGCTTTATAAGCCAGTTCACGTCCGACATACAGCACGTGCCCGGCAAGGACTCTCTGTGCTGCGAGTACTCGGAAAAGGGACCCCGGCCCTATAATCCGGCCACTTTTCGTAAGGAAGTGTTAAACGCCGTTCACGACTTAGCGCATCCAGGCATCAGGACGACAAATCGGCTAGTCACCGCCCTCCATGAATAAGGACGTCAACTCCTGCGCCAGAGAGTGCATCGCATATCAGAAGTGTAAAGTCACCAGGCATGTAAGAAAAGAAATGGGCTCATTCCCACGCACTACCAACCGACTCCACACAACACACCTCGACATAGTAGGCCCTTTGCGAGACTCGCACGATTTCAAGTATTGCCTCACAATCATTGACAGGTTTACACGGTGGCCTGAAGCAATACCTCTGAAGGACATTACGGCATAATCTTGTGCCAAAGCCCTCTGTCGAGAGTGGATCCCTACCTTTGTGTCCCTACCGTGATTATCATTGAGCAGGGAATGCAATTTGAGTCCACCCTTTTTTCGAAGTTAGGCAAACTCTTAGAATTCAAACGCCAGCGGGCTACTGCATACCACCCGCAATCCAACGGGATGCTAGAGCGTTGGCACCGGACGCTGAAATCCGCCATTATGCCACGCGATGATCCGTCCTGGGCTCAAGTCTTGTCTCTCGTCCTACTTGGCCTCCGAACAACCCGTCGAGCGGAATTTACTGCCAGCCCCGCGGAGCTCGTATACGGGGAGAACCCAAGGCTCCCCAGTGACCTGGTCTTCGACAAGAGATCGGGTCTCACAGGCTCTGGATTGCTAGGTCTGCTGAGAGACAACCTTCACCGCCTTAAACCCACACCTCCCACCCGAAACACATCCGCACCTGCCTGTGATCGCAGGGAACTGGGCATGTGCACACACGCCTTGGTCAGGACGGATGCCGTCCGGAAGCCGCTGCAGCCTCCATACGAAGATCCGTACCGTGTTCTCGAGCGGGGAGAACATTTCTTCCAGCTCGAGATCGGTGGACATAGAAAGGCTGTCTCCTTCTCCAGGCTGAAACCCGTTTGCGCCCCAAATCAACGTCGCGTTCGCTTCGCTGAATGATGGGAAACGCAGTTCCGAGTTCGGTCGCTGAAACCCCTGGGTTTCATCTGGGGGCGGAGTGATATGGAGTAGCGGGGTTAACAGCATTTGACATTTATTTCGCGTGTTGTTAATGCGACAGACACATGCCACCACCGGTACTCTCCGTAGCGTATACAAACTCGCCACGAGGTCCATTCGAAAGAGTAGGATTACTTCACACGGAGTAATAGTTGTTGTGTGAAGTAAGCCTTGCCAACGGATTTGGCATTTTAAAAATAATTGAAGTTAGTTAGTTGCCAGCGTTCCACCGAACTGGTCGCATTAATACTTAAGAATTTATTTGTCGTTTACAGAAAGGAGAAGAGCTCCTCATAGTATTCTTTAATTTTAAATTTTCAGTTGAATTCAAGTACTAATTGAATTGTCATTGTACGTATATCCTTGATATTTTCTGTAATATTAAATTAGAGTGATAAGCAACTAAAACACCATAAGAGGGTGGGGGAAAAGCGATTACAGCTCGGGGAAGCAGTTTCCACTGCGAGTATTAGTATCAGTGTACACATACTGGACAAAGTAATATCATCCGAACATCATGTCCGTCATATTTGAATTTGGTGACGTCGCTTGGGTCATGATTGTCGAGCAGTCCATTCCGGTTTGAAAGTCGTTGTGAATATTCTATTGAGAAGTGTTAAAATTTGTGGTTTGACTGTTTCTATCAAACCAATTTTTTGTGAAAAATTAAAAATGGTGAGGTGCGCGATAAATGGTTGTGATAGTTATCAAAACGAAAGAGGAAGCATCTTGCGATTCTTTCGTTTTCCGAAGAATGAGACAATTTGCGAAGAGATTTCAAACACGCTCGTGTGTGTTCAAAACATTTTGTGCAAGACAATTATAAGCTTCAAGCCATAATTCTTTGCAAAAGCCGATTAAAGGAAGACGCTGTTCCGAGTCAGTATTTACGGCAGCATGGTAATGAAAGCGACAGATCCAAAAGAGTATAGCTCAGGAGACAAAAAAGGTGCTGTATCATCTTTTGAGAGGTAAGATATCGCGCGAATAAAAAGTAATACAGAAAGTTGCTGTGTGTGTGTTGGGCTTAGCACTCTACAAATCCCACAACAAAATAAATCCAAATTTAATTCCCGATAACTGTAGAAAGTATTTCGGCTGTTCAACCGACTCGAAAAGATCCCGAGGCTCATATAGAGTAAGTTAACATTAGGATGGAAGTACGTTTGGTTCGCTAATCTAAATAAAATGTTTAAAACAGAAAGAAACAAAGAATTGGAAATAGCTGGTAAAGATAAAACTAAATCCAGGAATCGTGGATTCTGTGCTGCCATTATTTTTAAAATCAAAGTACGCCATTAAGGAGCGCCTGTGTGTTTTATCCTTTGACGAGATGAAGACCAGAAGTACTTTTGAGTATGATAAGCCCAACAATTAGATATGTGCAAGTGGTGATGATTCGTGATATTCAGTCAACGTAGACAAGATAATATCATCCGAGCTTCATGTCCGCGATATTTGAATTTGGTGACGTCACTTGGGTTGGGGTTATCGAGTAACCCGTTTCGGTTTGAAAATCGTTGCGAATAGATTATACAGAAGTGTATTTTGTTTCTAATTTTTCTATTGATAGTGTGTAAGGCAAATTTTTGTGGAAAATTGAAATTGAGTTATCAAGACAAAAGAGGAAACACCTTGAGATTCTTTCGTTTTCCGAAGATTGAGAGAATTCGCGAAGAGTGGAAAAAACTTTGCGAGAAGTGTAGGAAGGTCGGTTTCAAAAACGTTCGTGTGTGTTCAAAACATTTTGTATTGGACGATTATAAGTTCCATGATATACTTCTGGAAAATGTAGAAAGCAGAAAGCGATTGAAGGACGATGCTATTCCGAGTCAGTTTTTACGGCAGCAGGGTAATGAAAGGGAGAAATCCAAAAGAGTAAAACTCAGGGAACAAAAGAAGGTGGTACAAGATGCTGTGTCAGCTTTTGAGAGGTGTGTTATCCAATTTGAAGATGAAATTTAAAAAAATAGGAAAATGCTAGACGTGTTCATCCAAAATGTAGGCATAATTCATCAGACGCTACCTGACTTCTTGTCAGCAGCGTAACCGAAAAGGAGTAGCCAGGTATTGTATTCTGCTTATGCTGCTTGGACCAAATAGTCTAGCTTTTTGCTTTTTTTCCTTGGGGGCTTGCCCATGAACAAGGGCTACGCGCATAAAAGTGCCACAGCAAGTTACTGTGCACTTAATATAGCCCACCATTAAGTTGATGGTAAAATTGGCACTCCACAAATAGATAAATAAATAAATTCAAATTTAATTTTCATTAATTGTATTAAAGGCAAGAAGAGGTTGCAAGCTGTCAAAATATTTCGCTGTTCAACCGACTCGAAATGAAGGAATGGTGGAAGTGCGTTTGATTCACTAATCTAAATAAAATGTTTACAACAGAAACGAACAATGAATTGGAAATATTGAAGCTACAACGGGAAAACAAGCAACTCAAAGCTGGCAATAAAAAAATACTTGGCCATCTGTAAATAGCAGAACGTACTACTTCTTCACTCAAGGGTATTTTTACGAAAAGGCAAATTCAGAAAACAGGAAATCCGCATAAAACGATGCGATGGAGCAGTAAGGATATTTCTTTCGCCATTTCTCTTTACTCTGCTGGACCACGAGCATACATGCTTCTATAGAAGAGAAAAGTAGCACTGCTAGCAGTGCCGACACTAAAGAAATGGGCTGCAAAGATAAAACTAAATCCAGGAATCGTGGATTCTGTTCTGCAAGTACTTTCATAATCAAAGTACGACATTAAGGACCGCCTGTGTGTTTTATCTTTTGCCGAGATGAAGATCAGAAGTACTTTTGAGTATGATAAGACCAACAACTGTGTTTTGCACCCACATATGCTAAATATGTGCAAGCGGGAAACCACACAAACCATCGGTATTTACAAAACTTGGTATTCATTTCACTGTTGCAGCTTTAGTTTCAGATATGGGACACAGAAACGAAACGTTACGCAGAGAACTTGTAGTGAATGAACATGGTTTGAAACTGCAGCAGATGAATATTTTTTCTTCTTCTTCGATGTACCGCACCTTATAAAATTATTACGAAATCATTTCATTGATTCTGGTTTGACCATAAAAGGTAAATTCGTGAATACTCAGCCAATAAAGGATGTTTTGAATTTCAAAGCAGGTGATTTATCAATTATTTTTAAAATTACAGAAGAAGGTTTAAATGCGAAAGATGCTGCAAGACGAAAAGTTAAATTAGCCACACTCACTTTTAAAAGCCATAAGGAGATGCGTATCAGTAGATGGTATTCATTCAGATCGTGCAATAGAATGCAGCGAATTGTTTTTTTTTTGGTTCGACGTTTTTAATTCGGAATGCCCTGAAATCGATAGTAGAACAAGGATGATGGCATATGGGTTGACGCTTGAAGATAAGGATTCTGCAATTATAGCAATCAGTGATTTAATAAAGAATATGAAAGTAAAACGCGAATTTGCTACCATTTCAAAGAGGAATTGTTAGCAATAATATCTGTCTTCCAAAATTGCAACAATATTTCAAAGCAAAATACCAAATCCCATATATTATCACAAATAGGTCAAATTAGGACGAATTGAAGCATTTCTTCGGTTATATTCGATTCAAAGGCCTTCATGATCATCCCACAGAACTGGAATTTAAATACCGACTAAGGTTAACCATCTTAGGACTGAAGTAACATTCGACATAGGATCCCATTCTCCGCTTTTCAAGTTCACAGGAGACAATTTATGATTTGACATGGCGGTAGCCTGATGTATTTGGCTAAAGGATTGTTTCTCAAAGAAAAACTCACGAAGAGAATGTATTTGATTATAACGCAATGTTTTCAAATCTGAAATGAAGCTGCCAGTGAAACTATTGCAGCGGCAACCTTCAGAAAAGAAGCCGGGCCTTCAAGGGCGGACACGGAAGCTTGGAGGAAAGTGGAACCGCGGGAATGAAATGATCGGAGGAAGATAAGACCGGACGTGAATATCATTTCCAAATGAGGTGAAGGGTCATATGCCGACATTCTCAGGAGAGCAGGCAGACCCTGAACTCTCCAACTTGGGAGGCAATGTCAGCCGAATTAGACGGTCCCAGAAGGGAGATCTTATGTTAGAGCTTAAGAAATCCAAGGATATAACCGCGGACAAATTCTTGAGCCAAATCGGAAAGTCGTTAGGACAAGAAGCCGACATAAGGGCTAGCAGGTCGGAGATCACTGTAATCTGCAAAGATATAGATGAAATCACGATGAAGGAGAAGGTTTGCGAAGCGTTGGAGAAGCAGTTCGGTCTTGCCGGACTACAAGAGTCAGCGATGAAAACGCTGAGGAAAACCTACAGGGGAACGCAAACCGCCAATCCAAATGACAGGTCGAAACAATGCAGGAGATGCGGAGTGGAAGGCCATATCAGTAAGGACTGCGGAGCTGACCCAAATGGCCTACTGTGCAAAGGAAAGGAGGGTGTGGATTATCGGCACATTGCAGGCGGTAGCAGGGGACCGGAATACAGGAGAGCCCTTAGCACAAATCGCAGATGAGGTTAATACAAATCAACTTCAACCACTGCGAGGCGGCGCAGGATCAACTCTCGCAAACCATCCGCGAGAAAAACATCGATGTGGCCTTATACGTAAACCATATCGAAACCACGGTGGTAGCATTTGGTTCAAAGACCAAAGCAGACCAAGACCAAGCAGCGCTATGGGCTTGTGGAGAACAAGCCTTCGAGGAAATAATGGAGCATCCGGAGGAGGGCTTCATCAGAGCGAAAGTGAAAAGCGTTAACTTCTACAGCTGTTATAATCCACCCAGCGCTACACTCGTCGAGTATGAGCAGATGCTTGCCGCTCTTGTTTTGGATGTAAGAGAACGTTAGCCGTCCATAATAGCAGGCGATTTCAATGCGTGGGCTCTTGAATGTGAGAGGAAGTGTTCTCCTCGAAGCATTCACGGAGCTGCACGTGGTACTGGCGAATGATGGGGCTTCGTACACTTTCCGGGGAAAGGACTTGGGATCTATAGTGGCCCTGACATACGTGAATGCCACTTTAGCCAGTATAGTCGCTTGGCATGTCAATGAGGACTATACTCACAGCGACCACCAGGCAATCTGTATAGAAATCAAGGGCGGATTGAGCTCGAAAAAGAGTTCTCGCAGATTACCGGGTGGTATGCTCGGCTGGACAGCGAAAGCTTTAGAGGGAGACACGTTTTCCGCGGTACTCAAACTCGACATGTCCCTGAATGGTACGGCTAGAGAAAAAGCCACCCAAATCACCCGATGGGTGACGGAAGCATGCGATGCTACTATACCCAGAAGGCCAGTAGGTAACCCAACTATTGGTGGAACAACGAAATCTCAAGTTAGCGAGCTGGATGTTTCCGGTGGCAACGGTCGAAAGGAGGCACACAGGGCCGCCTAAAAGAAGCCACTCAGAGGAGCAAAAAGAACTGCTTCAAACAGCTGTGTGACCATGCCGACATAAACCCTTGGGGCGAGGCCTACAGAGTGGTAATGAAAAGGCTGCGGAGATCACCCCAGATGACCTGTCCGCGCCTCCTGAAACAGATTGTTTTTTGTTGGTTATCCAGCTAAATGAGGGCATAATACCTCCAGTAACTGCGAAGGAGCTGCGGGAAGAAGGGGGTAGGTTCGGTGACAACAAGGCCCCAGTTTTGGATGGCATCCCTAACCGAGCTTTGAAACCGACAGTGAAGACTAGGCCAGACCTTTTCGCCAACACCTTCGAGGCGTGCCTAAAAGAAGGAGTATTTCCTGTGCAGTGGAAAAAGCAAAAGTTTGTCTTACTTTCGAAACCTGGCAAGCCACCTGGAAATCCAGTGTCGTATCGTTCTATCTGCCTGTTGGATGCAATGGGGAAGATGATGGAGAGAGTCATCTACAACAGACTCATACGCAATCTTCGAAGCCAACAATGGTTTTTTTCGGAACGCCAGTTTGATTTTCGGCATTCCGGCTTTACGGTGGGCGCAATTAGTCTGGTGGTAAACCCGGAAAAAGGTGCACTGATTTCTAGCGGCTGCTGTGCCTTGTTGGCGCTGGATGTCAAAAACGCATTTAACTCGGCCAACTGGAATAGAATAGGTGTTGATATAGATGTCCCCGGGTATTTAGCGAATTTGGTGGAAAATTACCTCTCAGAGAGGACTCTCTAGTAAGGTAGAGACGAGGGCCCCAAAGAGTACATTGTCACAGCCGGGGTACCCCAGGGATTAGTACTTGGTCTCCTGTTGTGGAATATTATGTATAATGGGGTGCTTGCTCTTCCCGTCCCAGAGGGGACTACGATTGTCAGCTTTGTTGATGACCTAGCTGTGGTTATTGCAGCAAAACACCCAGAAGATGCGGAGGTCTACGTGATGGAAGCAATGAGAGCGGTAAAGTCCGGGCTAGAAAGGGTCGGGCTGACCTTGACGGACACAAAAACGGAAGCGGTGTTAATAACGAACCGCAGGAAAAATAACACTGTGAAAGTAGAGATCGGTGGATATACGGCCGTATCAACGCGGCTATCAAATACCTGGGGGTAATAATTGACACCCAATTGGGAGAATATGCATGCCGAAAAGCCGCCAGTGCCACCACGACACTTGCAAAAATGTTGTCAAATATTGGTGAGCTGAAACACTGCCAGAGATTGGTGCTAGCCGGAGTGGTGCGCTCCATTCTGCTTTACTCGTCACCTGTGTGTGCAGAGGCGCTTGCAAACTCTCAGAGACGGAAGCAGGTGAACTCGGTTTATTAGCTGATGGCTTTGAGGGTTTGCAGTACTTTTAGAACTACATCAGATGAGACAGTATCAGTGGTGGCAGGCATGATCCCGGTGGACATTCTGGCTAAAGAAATGAGTGTCTTGTACCATGCAAGACGTATGGAGGGGCACACAGATCATAGAAATGCGGCAAAGTCAGAGTCTCATGATCTCTGGCAACGCAAATGAGACGAGTCTACGAAGGGTCGGTGGACGCACAGGCTCATTCCCAACATTAGGGTGTTGCTTGAGCCCTACCACATTACCCAGTTACTCACGGGACACGGTGGTTGCTACAGGCAGTATCTACACCGATTTGGGTTGGATGATTTTCCGAATTGTCCTAGAGTTTAGCTAACTTTGTATTGGTAATGTAAGTTTAGCTATTTATTTTTGCTCCGTAACTAGTCCTCACTGCAACAATTCCACTTTTTACATTGAGCGCAGAATTGTTAAAACAATGAATAAAAAACGACCGTAAATGCTTGATCAGAATGATTTATAAATCAAAATCCACTAATTGAAACGAAAGAATTTAATGAAATTTATAAATCAAAATCCACTAATGGGAACGAACGAGTTTAAAGAAATTTATAAATGCTACACCGCACGACAACCGTCTATCGCAAGGTTAGAGGCAGAAGAGAACGATCCGTCTCTATGTGGTTCTTTCTGCCCCAAACTCATGGCACACTTTCATCGCTAGTCCTCCACTCCCGTGGCGAGCTCTAAAAGGTGGAGAGTTCCGCGCCATCTATTTGTTCGCATTCGCAACATTCGAAATAAATTTCGAATGCTGCGAATCTTGCCGCACCACAAGAGCATGTGATGTTTCACTGTCCAAGATTTGTAATGGAGAGGACGTGCTGGGCAGAAACGTGGGCCCGGAGAACTTAATTGCGGAGATGGTGAGGTCCGAGGAGAACTGGCTTACGGTTTGCTACGCAATCGTGAAAATACAGGAGGAGTTGCTGAAGAAACAAAAGAGGAAAGCCGCAAGTAGGAGAAGGACGCGTATCTAAGAGCAAACCTACTCCACAAAGTAATAACTAAATGGTGGCCCCGCGGGACTGGGGTTGCAGAGACCGGGGGTGACTTTTAGTGAGTGCGAATCCCACACACACCCGCTGTAGGTCCTGCGTTTAGACGACTACACTACACAAACTACTTGTATTACGCTTGTATAAAATCAAACCGAATGTCGTTCTTCTCCTCAGAACAGTGCTGAAGAATTGGAGCACGAAGCTATCGGTATCCTCACAAACACCAGGAGAGATACCAATCAGCCGTGGCGTTTTTCAAGGCGACTCTCTAAGCCCGCTGTGGTTGTGTTCGGCTTTGAATCTACTATCCCATCTTTTGCATGAAAACAAATACGGGTTCCATATCAAACATGGCATATTGTCGAAATGTACATTAAGCCATTTAATGTAATATAAATTAAATGGACGACATGAAATTGTAAGCCAAAGGCCTTACTGGACATCACCATCCAGTTCAGCAGGGACTGCAATTGGGTTTGGAGAAATATCGCATAAAAATAATTGTTCGGGAAAAACACACCGGCAACGAAGGATACAACCATAATAACATCTGAATTGAGGGTATGGATTCGGACGACGTCTACAAATACCTCGGCATATTGCAAGCAACAACACCTGTGGCAACAATTAAACTTAAGTTGTTGGCGGAATTTGAATGGCGTCCGAATCTTGTCCTTAAAACTGAGCTGTTCGAGAAAAATAAAATCATGGCAATTAACACCTTCGCCATTCCCATCCTTCTTTATATTTTCGGTGTGATACAGTGGAGTAATACAGATTTAGAATCTGTCAATAGACGGGTAAGGGTAGTTCTTGCAAACAACAACATGCACAATAGAGCTGCCGAAAAATTGAGGATCACTATCCCACTTCATCAGAGAGGAAGGGGGGTACATGAGTTGAAAACATGGCATTACAATCAAGTGCATTCTCTTCGTCAATTTTTCTTCGAGAAACAATCCTCTAGCCAAATATATCAAGCTACCGTCATGGCAGATCATAAATTATCTCCTTTGAAGTTGAGAAGCAGAGAATGGGCTCCCATGTCGAATGTGACTTCAGTCCAACAGAAGATGAACATGTGAAAAGAGAAACCCATTTACGGAGGTCATATAAAAAATTTGTTGTTGCCAAACATTAACAACGAAGCCTCCAACAAATGATTGACTAATGGTGTACTTTTCTATGAGACCGAATCATTCCTAACTTCAATTCAGGATGCTTCGCTCCCAACAAAAAATTATAAACGGTACATCCTTACGACGACGACCAATCACCAACTCCAGTTGTAAGTTATGCAACTGTGAAGAGGAGACCATCCAGCATATAACATCTGCGTGCAGGATGTTGAGCAGTACCGAGTATACCGTAACTCCGTGTGCAAGATTCTCCATCAAAACCTTGCGTTGTGGACTAATACGGATTTAGAATCTGCCAATAGATGGGTAAGTGTAGTTCTTGCAAACAACAACATGCACAATAGAGCTGCCGAAAAATTGGAGATTACTATTCCACGTCATCAGGGAGGAAGGGGGGTGCTTGATTTAAAAACGTTGCACTACAATCAAGTGCATTCTCTTCGTGAGTTTTTCTAAATTCAAGGAGCTCATACAAAAAATTTGTTGTTGTCAGGCATTGACATCGAAGCCTCCAACAAATGGTTGTCTAATGGTGTACTTTTCTATGAGACCGAAGCATTCCTAACTTCAATTCAGGATGCTTCGCTCCCAACAAAAAATTATAAACGGTACATTCTTCACGACTTCTCAATCACCAACTCCAGTTGTAGGTTATGCAACTGTGAAGAGGAGACCATCCAGCACATAACATCTGCGTGCAGGATGTTGAGCAGTACCGAGTACACCAATCGTCATAACTCCGTCTGGAAGATGTTCCATCAAAACCTTGCGTTGAAGTGTAACTTAGTGGCAACCTACCATCGTTACTATAAGTATATACACTATTGCCACCGACCACAGTGTTAATCATAACAGACCCGATCTAGAACGAGCGTGCTTCATAATCGATGTAGCCGTACCATTGGACCGGAACACTGTTGAAAAACAGTACGAAAAAATCCGGAACTACGGCCCCTTGGCAGACGATATGAAGCGGACTTGGAGACTACAAAGTAGTAGTAGAAGTAGTCCCAGTAGTAATTTCAGCGACGGGATTAGTCCCGCAGAACTTACACAAAGCGCTGAAAACGCTCGATCTTAGGGCTGGACTATACATGGGGATGCAAAAAGTGGTTATCCTTGCAACCCGTGCTATAGTCCGAAGAGTCCTGTCCGGTAACAATCTGACCCAGTGGGTTTCCGTCTTCATCCGCACTGTCCTCGATTCAAGATCCATGTCTCTGTAGTGTGCAACTACCGCGCCATCGGCTGAAGTGTTTGCGACAATCGGGATGTAGCAATACATTTTCGCATGGTTGCACACACTTTGCGTTAAAACGCGTCATCGCTGTGATGCGGGCCTTTGAATGTTGTCTTCAGCTCATCCTTACGTTGGTCGCCCCTCGGTCCGGTTAGGCGGGAAGAGGGTCCGTGGGCTTTTTAAGGTTTTGTGTGAAACAAAACCTTATTAGAATCGATTCGATGTCTGTCTGTCTGTCACACCCGATTTATTCGGAAACGGCTGAACCGATCGTCACGAAAATTGGTAGGAGTATGTGATCTGCCGTTCCCTTTACATGCAGCAACTGACGCCATTTTGTGTTAAGTTTAAGGGGGGCTCCCCATACATGTGAAAAGAGGGCGCAAAATTTTTTTTCATAAAATATTGCCATGTGGGGTATCAAAAGAAAGATCTCAATTAGTACTTTTCGAAACTGGTTCAATATTTGATATTGGGTGAAACATAGGGGAGTGAGGGCTCAAAATATGACCCCCAAAAAGTGTAACAGGTCTCGTTCTCAGAACCTATCCAACCGAAAAATCTGAAAAAAATCACAGTGGTGCATCTCTCCGAAATCTAGGCCTCAAAATATATCCGGTTCCGATATCTGCCCAAATAAAGTTAATAATAGTATATTTCCACATTTTAAAAATTTACGCGGCACCCCCCTTATGTTCATCACAGAAGTACAAAATTTGACATGCGTATAATGAAGAACATAATGCACAGTTTGGTCAAGTTTGAAGAAAATCCAACTATTATTAACGAAGTTATAGGGTGTAAAACTTTACCAATTTTTGTGAATTTCGTGCACTCTTCAACCTGCATGACGTCATCACCACATATCAATTCGTCAATACCACAACGAAATGCGTTCTTATGAATGGGGTCGCAAAGAATTATTTTGTTTTAGTTTTTTAGTCATTTGTATATGAATATTAATTACAACAACCAGACATGTGTGTATGTAGGTATATAGTATATGCATGCTAATGAACTTTGCGGGTAGTGGCTAATTCAGATAGATATAAGAAGTAAATCGGAAATATGGGTACGATCAATTTATATATGTGCCTATATGTGTAGTTTTCGAAAATAGGCAGTTTGTTTGTTTAGGTTGAACGTAACATCTACGGCTGTAATATGTATGTATGTGTCGCAGTTTTGTAGCTGTATACAGATAGAAAAATGTTAGTTGAAATTTCTTAGATAAGATGAACACAAAACCTTTATACCCGAAGCGGGAGCTTCCGGTATTCCGACTTGTTTAACTATATATATAACATGCTCTAGCTATCGCAGTTTTTGAGGTATTATGATGTTAGTGGTGTAAATGTGACGTTTTGTTTAGAAATAAAAATGCGCACCTGGTCAGGCAGATATTGGCATTGCCCAAAGTGTTTGGCTGCAGAGGAAACATATCATTAGAGTTACACGAATAAAATATATAAAATTCAACCTTTATACTATCACCATCAACGGCGCAACAACCGGTATCGGGTCTAGGCCTGCCTTAATAAGGAACTCCAGACATCCCGGTTTTGCGCCGAGGTCCACCAATTCGATATCCCTAAAAGCAGTCTGGCGTCCTGACCTACGCCATCACTCCATCTTAGACAGGGTCTGCCTCGTCTTCTTTTTCTACCATAGATATTGCCCTTATAGACTTTCCGGACTGGATCATCCTCGTCCACACGGATTAAGTGACCCCCCCACCGTAACCTATTGAGCCGGATTTTATCCACAACCGGACGGTCATGGTACTGCTCACAGATTTCGTCGTTATGTAGGCTATGGAATCGTCCATTCTCATGTAATGTAAATCATTAATATTATTACTTTGAATATTCAAAATCAAGGTAAATGGTCAAATAGTTTTTAACATTTAACGGAAAACATAACCTTATTAAAGTCGGTTCACTGTCTATCTGCCCGGCTGTCTGCCAAACATATTTTTCTCAGAAACGGTCATACTCATTAACACAAGATCTGATGGAAAGGTTCGAACTGTGAATCATGACATGCTCACTGCAAGTTCACTATACGTTGACTTATGTATCTAAATATTCCTACATTGAAAATCCACAAAACCTTTCATACCTGAAGCGTTGAACCTCTGGGTTCCAACTTGTCTTAATTTTCCACGCCAACTCAAAAAGCGTAGTTTTGAGAAAAACACGTTTAAAATTATATCACAATATGGGCTTCCTTATCTAATTTAATCTATGATGCTTGCACCATATAGTATTTCAACGTCTTCTCAATGTATAAAATACACATATAAACCATGCACTTCAAATTTCGGCTTGACACGCTACGCAATATACACGAACCGAAAACTATGTCATTAAAAACATATTTTTAGAGGTATCAATTTTTCAAAAATTGGACTCGTCACGTCCCCTCCCTCAATAAGTTAAGGCTTCACATTTAAATCTGAGTGACTAACAGGAACTTTAATAGTTAACATAATGAAAGGATATGCATCTAGAACGTAAGCTAATAATATTTCTTATGAATCGATTAGTGATGTGTGGCATTTGGGGGAAAGATTACTAAAAAAGCAGTCGATGTTGTCCGTTTAGGGTAACTAGAAAGTGGAGCTGAGAGGGTACTCGAGGGCGGTGATAAAGTCACTGTTGCAAAAGGTGAAGATTTGCGGGAATTAGTTCGAACTGATAGTTTCTCCTGTTGTGAGATTGATGCCTTTCAAGGAATAACATCGCGTATCTGCCATGAAGGTGTTTTGCAGGTTTTGTAGAAGCTCAGGTTGAATATACAGTTGTAGTGGTAGAGGATCTATCTTTCCTTGAGGCCAAGCCTCTCCACGAGAAGAGATATCTGAAAGTGATTAATAGTCCATTTGAATGTTTCTAGCAGAAAAGCTTAACTTTTGATGGAGGCTTATTAAAGCGGAGAATGAGGTATATCGATCTGAAGAGATCGTTTGCATGGTTTAGACTTTCGTTGATATGAGGAATGTTGTTGGTGGTGTTAGCTTATATTGACGCCAAGGTATACAACCTGGGTCACTAAAGGGTTGTGAAAAGTATGTATATTTAAGGACAGGTTTCTGATATCGGATTTATCATCTTCACTTTTTGTTTAAGAATAATAATTGTTTGACATTATTGTGGGTTGTCAGTCAGTTAGGCGATATCTTTACTAGTATAAATTTGAGTTTATTATCATTGTTAGAAGTTTCAGTTATCGAAGCTTACTTTCTCACTTTAGTTTTATTTTAGTATGTACGCGTGAATGTACATATGTTAAGATCTCAATAATAACACGCTGCCTAAAAAATAACGAGAAGCAATGATGCAATGTACATATATATGTAAGTTGAATAATATGATTCAAGTCTTTTCAAAAAATTATGATTTCCTGCACCATTTCTAAGGCATATGGTTTTAAAAAAGTGCTTAATATTTACAATTCATTAAAAACTAGGCAGCTATTCATACGTAATGTTTACATATTTCAAGAGAAATCTTCCCTGTCTCTCTCAACACGTTCTAGCCGCATCCTGTACTCATCATTTTGTTTTTGAGTTTGCTCAAGTTGCCGTCTGAGTTCATCTACTTGCCGTCTAAGATCATGTAATTGTTTACATATTTCGGGGATTTCTAAGGTTGTCGGCTCGTTGTGTACCTGTGGTGCAACCGCTAGAACGGGTTTCGATGGCGGGAAATTCGACGACTGAAGGTTGTTTATCTTAATTGGACTTCTGGTCATTCTCCCATCAATTGTCTCATCTTCTGAATCACTTTCGGAACATACTTCAATTATATTCGGCGGTAGATCATCTGCGTCATTAGATACTGATTCGCCCTTGGCACTTTCGGATGCATGATGTGTCTGTAAGCAGTGATCAGGTGCTTATGCTCCCGTCTAAATACTGTAACTAGTAAAAATACCTACCCGATCTCGAAACTCTTGAATACTGAGTTTTTGAACTACCGGTTTCCTGTTTGATACGTTATTCAATTTTATTAGCTTCGTAATTTTCGGCTGATGTGTTGTATTGAGATTCGGTCTGTAAACAATTCAACATATGTAATGTATTGTAGTAAGTTAGTGATTTCTAATAACATACTTTACAATTTTTTTCAAAGGATGGCACAAATCGTTCCCATACATTTGTCTGAACATGTCCAAAGATATGATTTTCACATTCTGTGAAAGGTGAAGAGGATAGTTATTTGATACCCATCGGAAAACATTTGAATGGTAAAAGAGCTTAGTAATCTGTCTACTTTATCACCACTAAATATTATATCATGTTCAAATTTACCTTATTACTTTTCAATGGTGTTCCCGTTTTGTGTCTAAGAACAATAGGCATTTTCTTATCGGAATTTCTATTCGACTGTGAATGATTATGCGAAATCCTTCGCAGCATGTTTGCCCCATTATCGGATAATCTCGATTCCGTCATTTGACTCTGGCCCGCTTCTTTAAGAACCAATTTCCCTGCTTCAGAAAGAACAAGTTTACGCCCTCCTTGTAAAGCCGTAGCCAATAGGTTTTGTGGATCATCCGTTGGGAGCATAGTAATTCCATGGTGTTTTAACATTTCTAGAGCTGACTCGTCCATTTCTTTTGTGTCTGAAAGAAAATCCATTTGAAATAGCGTCTCACACCGTCCCTCATTTAAGAGGATAATAATTATATTTACCGTCCATTAAATTCACAATCGGTTCCACGTAATCAATTTCTTCATCGTTCTCGTTTACTACAACCCTATTTTTGTCGGATAAACCACATTTGTTGGTTGCCCGACCTTGAATATCGCTATTTTCTTCTTTACTGAGGGGCATTTCTTCATCTTCAACTAAAGAACTTAAGTCAAATTTAGGAGTGCTCAACGTATCCAAAGTAATTGAATTCACTGCTTCATTGGTTTCCGACTGTAAAATTTTAGATTGATGCCTGTTATCTAGGTGTGAATGTGAACATTGTAATAAATAAATCTCGTGAATTTTGATCGCTCGTAGAGCTGTAACCTTTTTTATATGAAACAATCTTATAGGATATCCACAATTAAAAAAAAATAGAGTAGCTTCAAATTGTATATTTTTTCCCACGCGTCATAGAACGTTGAAATCTTCAGACGTTATACAGACAAGGATTCTCAAGAATTCCGTTATGATAAGGCGACTTTAATAATAATAATAATCGTTGGCGCAACAATCCATATTGGATCAGGGCATTGAAGTGTGTTAAAGCACTTCATTCATTACCGTAACGGTACATTACAGGATTACAGTACCCTATAGGAGGCAATGTGGTCAGCATTGCGCTCGCCCGAGATTATCACCCTGATTTGATTCAGGTACTCATTCACAGCTGAGTCGAATTGGTATCCGACGTCAAATCACGATACAAATCCCACTGCCCCCAGTGAGATTTGAACCGCGACCTTCCGTACGATGGCCTTGTGCTCTAACCACAAAGCTATCCGGACACATAATAAGGTGACTTTGTTGTGCGTAAATTTCGATATTGAAGCAATACCCTCGAAGCCGAGCATATTGGGCACAAAACAACTAAATTTATCATTGTCCTCACCGGAAATTAGGAATTGCGACAAATAAAAACTATTTTGATTGTAATAGATGGTCGTAAGTCTTTTAGGCTCCCCCTCGGACACCACCTTGTCGTGGTGGGGGAGCCTGTAGTAGTTTACTACTAAACTAAGGGTGTCCAAAAATATGAATATGGAAACGATGGATATAAACTCTCCAAGTGGTAAGAAGTCACAGACTTCGAATCCACCCGCGACCATGCGCAATCATGTCGCGGCCGAGGCGCGGATTTTGGGGGCCTCACCACATTCATACTCGCCTATAGGTCAATCTGTAGAAGGCATGCTTTCCGACTCAGTGGAAAGTTTGCATTTAGTGCCTACGGCGAAGTTAGCCAGAAAGGAAAGTACGGAAACTCTCAAATTGGGAGAAACTGGAAATCCGACTACGGCCCGTCCGCGGTACTACAGCCCAAATCTACCCGCAAGCGGAAGAGGAAGGCCCGGCAGAAGGGAACTTCGGCCACTAAGGAAGGGGGACTACAGGCTGAATCCTGCCTGTCGGAACCTTCTCCTTCACCGCGGATGAAGGACCGGAAGAACGGGAAGCTGGTGACGTGGACGCTACTAGTTTAACGCCAATATGTGGAAATGGATCTAAGCGGTCCGGACACCGTGAACCTGGAAAAGCCCTAAGCCGACGGCAGAAGAGAGCACTGCGAAGGAAGATGAAGCACCTTGGGAATGAGGAGATGGACGTGGCTGTACCACTAGGCGCGGTAACGCCCAGAGAAATCGGACGCAAGGAAGCGGAATCTCCGGCGGAAGGTGGGGATAAACTGGAAACCCCGGTAAGATCCACACTGGACGCACCTGACTCTTCTGTCAGCGGTAATGCGCGCAAGAAGCGTAAGACCAACACATCCTCTGTGACCAACGCTTTATTGTGCTCCGCACCAGGGTTTATATCCACGCGTCTCACGGGGATTAGGACCGGTGTGCCGGGAGGTGATCCAATCAGCGAGAGAGATCTCGATGAAGCTGGTCCCTCCCACAGGAATACGAACACGAAGGCGGGAAGGAGCAGCCTCTGTTCTGACTGCTGCCGTGGGAGCTTCCTCCAAGGATGGCAAAATGTCAGAGGGATAATTTACCATCCTCCGGGAATGCCTGTGGAAAAAAATGGTGGAGCCTGGAAGGAAGCCACGATTTAACAATCAAGGTTTTCGTGATGGGCTTCTCCATTTGGAGTGCGCTGACGAGGCTGCCTTAAAGTGGCTCCAGCAGGTAGTCCCAACTTTGAGTTCCGGCGGTCGGCCCAAGTTCACTATTGTGAACACTGAGCTACGCAGGACAGAACATGTCGGATGTTCGCTACCGGGCCCTCGAAGGAAGACAGAGGACATCATCCGCATGCTGGATGAACAGAACCCGGGCATGGACTTTGGACACTGGAGGGTAAAGTTCATGAATGCCAGGAAGGGCCAATCTACAAACGTGGAGGGCTTCAACTTGGTATTCGAACTGGACCAACAGAGTCTGAATGTGCTCAGGGGAAGTCACCATATGGTGCTCCACTTTTTCCTATATAGACTGAAATTCAGTCATATCAGGAGACTGTAGGGCATCATCTCCATTTTGAGAGCGAAGAATAATGATGGTCTTCGACACACACAACATAGAGCAAATTGCAGCATCTTCGGTGCGCTCTCCCACAATGGAGACGTGCGCGGAAGATGGTGCATACAGGGGCGGAATCCTCGTATGGGGGCTCGCACTGGGGAAGGGACTACAGAGTGAATCCTACCCGCTAGTAACTTCTCCTACACCTTCCAAGGAACAGGCGGAAGGAAGGGAAGCCAAAGACGTGAACGGAACTGACATGATGCCAGTTCGAGTGATCGAATCTATGCAACCCGGACACCGCAAACCAATTAAGGTGCTAAGTGGAAAACAGACGTATGCTCTGCGGGATGAGATGAGATCTTTCGTGGATGAGAACATGGGAATTGCAGTACTTCCAAGTACGGCTTTTCTCAGAGAAATCAATCACGAGGAGTTCGAGTCTCTGGCGGTACGGTGTGGGGGAAACCCCGTCACACGCGGACTGCCGCATATGCTTCTAACTGTTTTCCATAAGACAATAGACTAAGTTTATGTCGAAAAACATAAAGATTGGTCAAATCAACCTGCAGCATACCAAAGCTCCCTCCTACCTGTTGGCAGCGAGAATAACAAAGCTACAGGATTTCCCCTATATCTTTCTGGTGCAAGAACCGTGGGTTCGATTTAACAGAATCTGCGGCATTGGATCAGTAAAGGGGCCTAGGATCTTCTACGCCGAAAGATCCATAAGACCGAGAGCTTGCGTCCTGATGTCAAGACGGTTAGAGGCAACTATGCTGAGACAATATTGTTCCCAGGACTTAGCTACGGTCATCATACAATACCAGATAAATGGCGAGAGGAAAAACATCATAGTTGCCTCCGCCTATTTACCCTATGATTCTTTGTATCCTCCACCGACGCAAGAACTTAAGAATCTGGTGGCGTATGCAGAATCAAGTGGTCTCGAACTCTTAATAGGTTGCGATGCGAATACTCAACATATTTGTTGGGGCAGTAGCAAATGCAATCCAAGAGGAGAGAAGCTATTTGATTTCATCACTTCAGCTGGTCTTATGACTGCAAACGTGGGACCGAGACCGATATCTAGAATTCAATCTGACTATTGCCGGCGAACAGTCTGCAGTACAAAGACGGAACCCTAGGAAAACGGATTGGGCAAAGTTCAATGAACTTCTTGGCAATAAAGTACAGTTCCCTAGGCGACTAAGGACTCCTTTAGTGCTGACAGATGAATTGAAAACTCTGAACTGCACACTTTTAGAGTGCTATGAAGAGGCTTGTCCTATTTCTCGAGGCCAAAGCGGTAAAACGGTTCCTCGGTGGAACCGAGAACTGCAAAAACTCAGGAAATCAACCAGGCGACTTCTAAATCGTGCTTGCAAAAGTAACAAGAACGAAGACCGGTTAAATTTCAGAAACACAACGTGAATATAAGAGGCTCGTGAGGTGTTCGAAACGAGACTCCTTTAGAGCGTACTGTGAGGAACTGGAAGGCGAAATGGAGACTTCAAGGCTGTGCAGAGTCCTCAAAAGGGATGAGTCGGCCAAGTTGGATTCTCTTAGGAAACCCGACGGTACTTTCACGAGCTCCAGACTGGACTCAGTACAGACCCTCCTGGAAGTACACCACCCGGGAGAACGGGTGAGAGAAGTGGTAGGGGGAGAGTTGACGGTTCTTGCAACCCCTTCAACACGCAAGCGTTGCAAGGGGAACTGGAACATTTCAAAGCACCTGGCATGGGTGGCATCTATCCGGCAATGCTAAAGGAGGGTATGGAGCATTTAGAGCAACCTCTAAGAAATATTTTTCGAGGATGTCTTGCTCTGGGCTACATGCCTTCTTCTTGGCAACAGGTTAAGGTAGTTTTCATACCAAAACCTGGGAAAGATGACTATTCTAATCCAAAGAACTTCAGACAGATCAGCTTGACTTCATTCTTGCTGAAAGGTTTGGAGAGACTGGTGGAGCATCACATTCGTGGAAACGCACTTAGGTCACACCCACTTAGTGAAAACCAACATGCTTACCAACGTGGAAAGTCCTGTGAGTCTGCTCTTCATTCTTTGGTCACAAAGATAGAGGATGCAACTTTGAATGGTGAGTACGCGATGGGGGTGTTCGTGGACATTGAAGAGGCTTTTGACTGTGCGCCTTTTCAAAAACTTTGTGATGCCGCCAGAGCGCATGGTGTTGATGATGCTTTAATTAAGTAGACCCATGCTATGCTAACGCAAAGATTGCTGTGCGGTGAGGTAGGGGTCGATCGCTACCTGACTACGGAAGCAACGAAGGCCGCCCCCAAGGAGGTGTGCTTTCGCCGCTTCTGTGGAGTATGCTGATCGACTCACTGCTATGCGAACTGCAAAATTTGCCAATACACGCTGATGACGTGGCTGTACTTGCTGTTCGGGATCGGGATCTTGGAACGGTGTGTAGGAATATACAACGTGCCGTTGATTTGATAGACAGCTGGTGCCTTAGACATGGTTTGTCAGCTAATCCAAATAAAACAACAATGGTTTTATTCACAAAAAGGAGAAAACTGGATGGACTTTGTCTCCCTCAGATGAGGGGTACTACCCTTCAACTCTCCGAAGAAGTGAAATATCTGGGGGTCACTCTAGATAAAAAACTTCTTTGGAACAAACATGTAGAGGTAAAGATCAAACGAGCTCTCACAGCTTATGGGTTGTGCAGACGGACCTTTGCCTCGACATGGGGACTCAGGCCTCATGTGGTAATGTGGATATACGTTGCCATCATTAGGCCGAAGTTCGTATATGCATCCGTAGTGTGGTGGGTTAAGGTGAGACAAAAAGGTTTTCACCGTAAACTAGCCGCACTGCAAAGAACTGTTTGTCTGGGTATCACTGGTGCCATGAGCACGACATCCGGCGCAGCTCTGAATGCACTACTCAATTTGCAGCAAAGCACTGCAATGAGAGCAGCTCATAGACTAATTCGATTAGATCTATGGGAAAACAACGGATGTGGGGGGCACAGAGCATTGGAAGAGTTACTAGGAGGACTGAATCCAGTTCTTACAATGCCCTCCGATTCTCGTGTCCCCATACATCTGTTTGGTAGAAGATATGTGGTTACCCTGAAGCGTAGAGGGGACTGGGAAGACCTAGAGGCATGCGTGGCAGGATATACGGAAGTCTTCTACACCGATGGCTCAAAAATAGAAGGGGGTTCTGGAGCAGGAGTCTACCTCTCGAATAAAAACGAGAAGTGGGCTTTTCCTTTGGGACAATATGCAACGGCTTTTCAAGCCGAAGTTTATGCGATCCTAAGGGTGGCAAACTGGGTGATTGACGAGCGGTTGACGGGCAGGCGCATCGCAATCTGCAGTGACAGTCAAGCTGCACTGAGGGCATTGAGCAGTCCTTTGATCACCTCGAAAATCGTTCAGGAATGCAGAAACCGTTTGAACTCTATGTCTAGATTCAATACGGTCTAACTACTCTGGGTACCTGGTCACTGTGGCATAGAGGGAAATGAAATCTAGGACGCTTTAGCGAAAGAGGGGTCAATCTCCCCTATGCCGGGACCGGAGCCAGCAATTGGGGTATCAGTAGCATTGGCTAAATCTGTTTTCAAAAACTGGGAACAAAGTTTCGCATAATGACAGGTGGCAGAACCTAAATGCTGCTCGACACATCAAACTTTTCCTGCCAGAACCGAACATACGTACCGCAAAGTTTATCCTGTCGAAAAGCAGGAGGACTTGCAGGTGTATTGTGGGCATTCTGACAGGCCATAATTCACTAGCTGGCCATATGTTCAGAATAGGAATAACCGAAGATGATACGTGTCCCTCCTGTAATGAGGAAGCGGAATCCACGGAGCATTTCCTATGTGAATGCCCCGCATATGGACGCATTAGGCATCAGATCTTTGGTGCCGATGTTCTCTAATTCCGACGGGTAGCATCACATCCACTAACGGACAGCCTGCGATACGTTAACGAATCCGGAATATTCCGTTAGACGGGGGAGGCGAGTACAATGAGCCAACACGGCCTGAGTGCTCATAATATTAATAAAACTCCGCCGTAGCCGATCCCAAGCCCGGTTCAGTTTCAATGGCTGTGCGCCACCAAAGCGTCTCAGGGGGTAGGTGAGGAAAGTACAAGAAGTTTGCAGTCTTGTAAATTACTCACTGAGGAAGATATCACCACACCTGGCAGTTAGGGATAAAAGGTACCACCCACAAATGAAAAGAAGAGGAGTCGTCTTACTTGGTGGCTGGGTCGGGCTCCCGTAATGGACAGCATGGCGCCGAAATCGCTAGTCGTGGAGCATTGCTCCGCCTGCTGCAGCTATTTCGCTGCAATCTGTGACGACCACTTTAGCAGGTTCGCGTAGGCAGCGGATGAAATGGGCTGAAGAAATGAACCTCTTCATTATCCGCTCCTACTACGAAATAACGGTGGGTACAACATCTAACCGCCCCTTGTTGCACCAGATATTCATCGAGCGTTTCCCGCAATTCGCGCACGTGACTGTGCAGCGAGTCACAGCGACACAATCTCGGTCATCACCAGGGAACATGTTCGACTTGAAGACATCGCGGAGTCTGGTGATCGAGAGTCGACCGGTGCAGAGGCGGCGGCATCAACAACACCACGCCCCACTGCAGGCGTTTTCAGTACTTGCCGAAGCACTCTTCTCCACCGTCCAGCTGAGGTTTCCACTGAGATTCGGTACGAATTCCAGGCTCTATGCATCTCCAGCAATTCCGAGAATTCGATCTCAAATCAATGATGAGATTGCATCTCGACTGTGTGCTGATATGTCGCTGCTGCAACTACAATCACTTGTGCATTGTGGTGCAATTACGGCTGTCAGAATGCACGGTCAGAAGATTCGCTTTCGCGTTATTGGTTTGAGTGACCGAAGAGATCCATCATGGATGGAAAATTTGTCTGGAACATCGGCGGGACTCACTAACGCAGTAAATTGCTAGGCTGACTCAACTAAGCTTTGACAATGCCTGCAGATGAGTGAAGAATAAAGTGCAGAGGGTTTATCGGAACTATGTCATCCCCATTGAAACAAGCGTAGTTGAAATTTTGGACACACTAAAGCAGAAACTTTCTGTCGTATGCAGTCGGTTACGACGATATGGCGAAAGTCACTCCAGACGTGTCCAGAATGCAACATACGCGAGATACCAGCGGAGCTTTCTCAGATCTCTCAACGAATCCGAACAGTGCGCCCAGACAGTGCAGTTTTCCGTGACGGAAGCGAAAGAGTATTGGAGTGGACTTTGGATGGATACTCAATACACCTGGTATGAATTTTGCGGATGTTACCGAAGAGGAAATTCGATGAACCATAAACAGATCGAAGAACTAGAGGGGCCCAGGTAAACACGTGAATTTTCTTTGGCAGCCATTTATCGAACAGATGGCTGTGTGCTGGGGAGCTCTTTGTTGAGACGGAGGGGTTCATGTGTGCCATTCAGGAGGGCGTGGTCGCCACCCGAGCTTATAAAAAGCTTATTATGAAAGAACGGATGGAGTACAACCAGTGAAGAATGTGTGGTTCGGCGTTAGAGACGTTGGACCATCTCATTTGTAACTGCACTGTTATGGCACCGGGGCAACACATCACTAGGCATAATGCTGTATGTAAGGTTATGCATCAAAACTTTGCATACAAGCAAAGGCTGATTACGGGAACATGTCCAGTTTACCGATATGAGCCGCAAGCAGTAATTGATAGTTCTGCTTGCATTGGGACCGGAAAGTTCTAACTGATCGACATATTCCAAATAACAAGCCCGACGTACTCTTAGTTGACAAGACGCGTATATTATTGATGTTGCTATCCCCCATAACAGCAATGTTGAACGGAAATACGTGGAGAAAAAGCCATTGGCTCGAGAAATCAGAGAAATTTGGCGTTTCAAATGGCTGATTGTAGTTCCCATAATATTGTCAGCTACAAGTGTTGTAGCTAAATCCCTCATAATTTCCATTGACGGCCTGGGACTCTCACACAGTCTGATTCACGCCATGCAGAAATATACCATTCTGCATGCGTGCTCGATGTTGCGGGGAGCTCTCGACGGATTCTCCCATTGACCTACCACCGGCCACCACCACCAGCGTCTCTTTAGTTTTTAAGCAAGTAGGATCGTCCGAGCCTAAATATTTGGCACTTAGTGCTAGTATCAGGTAAAATCCGGCATCTGCCGAAATTGTGACAACTCGGAATAATAATAATCGTTGGCGCAACAATCCAATTGGATCAGGGCCTTAAAGTGTGTTAGAGCACTTCATTCAAGACCGTATCGGTACACTACAGGATTACAGTACCCTATAGGAGGCAATGTGGTTAGCATTACGCTCGCCCGAGATTATTATCCTGATTTGAGTCGACTGGTATCCAACGTCAAATCACGACACAAATCCCACTGCAACCAATGAGATTTGAACCGCCACCTTCCGGACGACAGCTTTGTGCTCTAACCACTCAGGCATTCGGACACAGTAGGAGTATCAAATTTTAATTCTTTTTCAGCCTTTGTCCCGTTCAAAAGCGAGGTCGGTTGGTTTTGATCGGTTGCGCCATTAGGCTCGGGCAAAGGCCTGATCTGGATGCAGTCGCGAGACTTTCAAATCATCATCCTGCGTATCAAGCCACAGTTCCTCGACCGGCCTTTTGGCCGTTTTCCATAGATTGTTCTAAATTTTAATTAAGCGAAGGTAGATGATCTTCAGTTGAAAAGAAATGTTCAGCTGAATGAGTGAACATTTGATGCATAGTATACAATAAACGCACTTTCATCTAGCGACTTGGCGCACTGATCTGCATTTGCTGCTGTGTACTACTCGTCAACTTAACGATCAATAACGATACTTAGAAACATGCGATCGTAGCGCCATTTGTTGTAGCACGAACCAATTGTTTGTATAGTGTTTGTGGGGCAGTGCGAAATAACTATATCAGACAAAGGGTAAATGTTGGATAAAATAATAATATTTTTGATTTTTTCGCGTTAAGTGTTGGCAAGTAGGAGAAACTAAAAAGATTTTTCTGTTTCTTATTATTAAAGAACCAATTGTTTGTATAGTGTTTGTGGGGCAGTGCGAAATAACTATATCAGACAAAGGGTAAATGTTGGATAAAATAATAATATTTTTGATTTTTTCGCGTTAAGTGTTGGCAAGTAGGAGAAACTAAAAAGATTTTTCTGTTTCTTATTATTAAAGAACCGATTTTCACAATAAAAAATATTTTAAAAAATGCTGCGAGATGCATTGTTCAGTATGGGTGATCGGGCGAAATTTGTATTATTCAAGATTGAAAACATTCTATTCGTCACATTGCAATAAAAATTGATCGACATAAGTGTATTCTAAACGATTTCCCGGAAAATCCGAAATATTGCGAGAAAAAGAACCGACCTGGCCGTCCATCGAAAATTGAGGAAAGGGCGAAAAGACAAATAAAATGTGTTAGTGTAAACAAAAAAACTTGTTAATCAAAAAATCGTAGCATTTTGCCTGTTATTCAAAAAATTGCGAACAAAGACAAAAATATTAAATATCAAACAAGTCGGGATACCGGAAGCTTGGCGCTTCACGAAAGCATACATACATACACGTCCATCTTATTGAACACTACCCACAAATTTAATTAGCATATACCTATATACATACATGCCTGTCTCCAGTAAATGATATTGATATTCAAATAACTAGAAAACGGTAAAAAAGAGAAGCGAAAGTGTCATGTGGTGTTTCAAATGAAAGATATCGATCAGCACTTTCTGAACCCGATATTAGTTTTGACATTGGATGCAAAGGGGATGAGTGCGGGGGTCTGTTACTTACTTCAAAGATCCATTTTCAGAAACTACCCCACCCAAATATCTGAAAATAAATATGGTGGTCCATACACATGGTATCTAGGCCTCAATATACTCCCCTAGAAATTGATTGGGAACTCCCCTTAAGCTTATCTTGGAATCATCATTTTAGAGTAATATAGGCTATATTATAGAGCATTATACTACCAAGTTTGGTGGAAATGCACTATTCCTAACATAATAGGTCACAGTTGTCACTTTTATACAAATTTCTTGTATTCTAAGACTTTGAATGTCAGTATCATACAAACATGAACGGTTTGACAAACTAAATGCATAAATATTACGAGCTAGGTACAAATGCCCACCTAAATATACTCATATAAGCAATACACAAAACGGCGAAACCGTCATGCAACCTTGTGGGTAAACTTGGGTATTTAAGCCCCAAAGACGATAAATGAACCACAAGAGAGGAAGTAAGTTACTTCCCAATTTGTTCGCTCCGTGATCAAGTGGATGCGGACTCAGGCCTGGTTTAGGTCTGAACTTACGACGGATTTCACTTCAATATAATTCCCACTCATGTCGTGCTTGCGATTATATATAAATGGAGCGATTACCACCTGTCGCTAATTTCAGTCACGCCCAGGGCAGAGCTGAAATCCTTAGCCACCTTTTTTGACAAAACGACTTGTTTATTAATTTTCGTTTTTGTATGTTATTATTTTAATGAAGAGTAATTATCATGTAATTCATTTATGTTCCCATTACATATACAGTAAACAAAAGGAAAGTTAATTAAATGATTTTGTAATAAATTTAATTTGTTACTGCCCAGTATAATTATTTCTCGCCCTGTAGAAGTTTGGACTGTAATTGATCATAGATGGTGTGCAGAGGATTCTTCTCTCGAACGCGGCTAAGAGTTAGTTAGTAATTTTTCTTACTAAGAACCCAAGTCTCTGAGGAATACATTAGGACTGGCAAGATCATTGTCTTGTACAGTAAGAACTTTAAACCTATAGTGAGACGTTGGTTATGCTGTCATAGGCGGCTTTGAAGTCGATGCAACTGTTGACCATATTCCAGCAGTTTTTCCATCGCTTGCCGCAGAGAGAAAATCATCATCTGTTAAATGTAGTGGATCGCTCTCCTGAGATAATGACAACTGTTTGTCAAAGAAGGTTAGGACTATTCACCTGCACATTTCATTACGCCACTGTTATGGATAAGATTTCCATCGCTGGTAGACATTCATTCATCCAATCATCGCAACAGCAGTACACTTGAAGAATTGACTTACAAATAAGAAGTGATAGGGGTTAAGTATAGAATCTCTTTTAGAATACTACTAAGAATAAATGGAGTCGCGACTGGAGCTCTGGTATACCAGCCCCCGACGAAGTGTTAACCCAAGCCTACGAAATATAAAAGTGGGAATAAAAACTCCGGGGAAGGATTATTAAGTAGATATCAATGTTTTAATGCCATGAACTCGTAAGAAGAGGCAAAGTGCAGCTTGCTCAGATCCTTAGAGCCACCCGGTAGCAGTGCCAGGGCCAAAATATTCCGGAGATAAAATCTTACAGATCAACGAGGCGCTCTTCCCTCTTAAAATAGCAATGATTCTTAGCCAGTACTCGGACGTAACTTCAGAGCAGGTCAAAAGCAAATGGAAAAAAACGACCAACCTTTAATCGACATGTATCAAAATCTGTGTTCACAAGTTATAGTAGTTTAATCTACGTTACTGTCGTTATTTTCGACATTTCTGAATTATACTTGCTTCACCACCATATTCCCGCGATTTAGCAGCCACCGACTTCTGGTTTTTTCCAACACTCAAACCAATCTCCAGGGGAAAAAGATTTCAATCAATGATGAAGTGATAGCGGCCACTAGAACGTGTTTCTACTGGAAGGTCGCACTACTGGCAGAGGGATTTGTATTGTGACTGGATGTTGCTGTGACTGAGTACCTGAGATAAATCAGGATATTAATCACAGGCGAGCGCAATGCAGACCATATTGCCTCCTACTCCTACGTTCTTGAATAAAGTATTCTAACACGCTTCAAGGTTGCTACCATAGCTTCAGACATCACTAAAATACCGATCGTAAAAGCTAAAGTAAAGAAATTTGCTGAAGAACTTCGCTAAACGACTTTAAAAGCATCGGAAAGTTGGCTCCCAAAATTCAAGTAAGGTCACCATATCAACTACGATCAAATTAACGGAGAAAAACAGAGTGTTGATACTAATGTTACTCGTTACTGGTCTAATAAAAATGATTAAGTTTTAAATTATAGATTATATATAAGTGTCTAGGAGGAAAACTGGCCAAGAGCGTATCACAGTGCTATATCTAACTTTCAGAACATAGAGGTGGCATTTTTCCCACCAAATGGGACAAGGGTTTTATCATTAAAGATCAAAGCGTGATTAAAAGTCTTAAGTGTCACTACAAAAGGAAACCATCGATAGAGCTGGTCGAATTTGAGGGTTAAATTTCATTAATATGTTGCATGCAGTATTCTATCCAAAACATGTGGAGAAGGGAGAGCAATAGTTATAAAGCACTCTTTTTGTCACGTTGGACAAGCTGGGTCAGTTCTACGACGGGTGAAGTAGAAACGGAGAAAGAATTTGAAAGTGAAGATGGCTCCCTATTAACTACAAACCCACTCAGAAGTAGACGACACCCTGGCAACAAAAGCTTCACTGACGAAATTTCGAATTTGCTGAGGAAAACTGAGGAACAAACGAAAACAAAGGAATGAAGATGAGCCGGATAATCATGAGCTTCTACCAAGCACTAAAAAAGCATTCGATGTGGCGAAATTATTAGAAAAATGCTTTTTGTATAACATAAAAATTTTTCCCACAGTATCCCGACATATGAATAAAATAGTACATAAAAAGATACAATTGAAGTATTAGAGCAGCGAAGAACCTCGCGGAAATGCGACGGAATATACCCAAGAAATGAGACGGAAACTGAAAATTCTTCTAGAAGCCTCCAGTGCTGAAATCAAGGCGGTCAGCACTTCAGTCCCCCACATGTCATTTACGTTACCGGTACGTGGAAATGCACCAACCTGAATACAATTCGGAGAATATCGCAGGAATCTAGCGAAAAAGACACACAAAGCTAAATTGGAGCAAATAGATGGGATTCATATTCTCCCTTGCCACAATAGGCCATAAAAATCGTGGATACCCCTTTATTTTCTGCGACATCTGGGGAGAGAGGGACCAATGAAGGCAGGGATCCTTAAATTAAAGTACCGTCAGCTCATTGTGGATATATTTACTGACTTTAACTAAAAGAAACAAAAGAAAATGTAAATTCGAATACTATCTAAAAGAAATAACAATGAGTGATGAACGCCCGGCAAAAATAGTTAAGAGACACAATTTCATCACCATCAACTAATATAGAGCGACACTTCAACTTCTGGCTACGATGACCGAGAAATTTAATAAGTGGAAGTTTACCTGGTTTTCTTGCGCTTCCAATAGTACTTTATTCCGCTGATTATGTCGTGCCGCGTCAAGTTCTTGAATTAAATCAACTTGACCTGTTAATGCAGCAATTGTTATAGGTGTTCTGTCAAACTTCGACACAATGGAAACATCAGCACCATGCTTTAGAAGTAGTCTCACAATCGCCTTATGGCCCTTCTCGATTGCCCAGTGTAGTGCAGTCATTCGAAGCTAAAACAAAATTATGTAGTTAGATGAATAACAAGCCGTTTTCGTTACCATGTCTTTTATGTTGACTTCAGCGTTTCGTGATAAAAGCAATTCGACAACTTCCTTGTTTCCTTCATAAACTGCAAAATGAAGCGCAGTGCGATCCACTTTTGTTTTTGCATCTTTATTGATACCGCCTCGTAAGAGCATATCGCAAATTTCGTAACTATTACGTTTTGCTGCATAGTGTAGCGGTGTCATACCAAGCTTAAGATAACCTTCATATAATTTTTATTTTTCGCTTGCATAATAAGCACTTACCCAATCTGCATTAAACGGTGCACCTTTAATGATAAGCTCATGCACTTTCGCTGCATCTCCATCTCTAGAATATTGAAGTAACAATTTTCCCAAGTCCAGAATGCTGATTAATGGTTTCGCTGTTGTGAAACCTTTCTATACAATGAAATAAGAGAGAAAGTTATAATTCCAAGAAAGCCTAATCGGAATGTCGGTTTGAAAAATATAACAATGTAAAGAACAAGGTTAACTCAAATATAAGAGGAACTGTTCATGTTCCCATTGAACAAGTTAATGGACAAACGAATTTTCGAGATTATCAAAAGTAAGCACATAGCCTTGCCCATAAATATTAGGCATCCTTTATGTTATGTCTTCTTCTTGTTTAGTGCAAAAAGTGAAACTCTTTTAGTGATTTAATCGATTGCGTTGCATATTATTATATATTATATTATTATTATACAATTTTATTATTTATTATACAATGACGAAATCTATGAGCGATATCATGACCGTCCGGTTGTGGATAAAATCCGGCTCAATAGGTTACGGTGGGCGGGTCACTTAATCCGTATGGATGAGGATGATCCCACCCGGAAAGTCTATAAGGGCAACATCTATGGTAGAAAAAGAAGACGAGACAGACCCTGCCTAAGATGGAGCGATGGCGTGGGCCAGGACGCCAGACAGCTGTTAGGGATATCGAATTGGTGGACCTCGGCGCAAAACCGGGATGTCTGGAGTTCCTTATTAAGGCAGGCCTAGACCGAATACCGGTTGTTGCGCCGTTGATGATGATGATGAATTTTATTATAATTTTGTTAGTCCACCCCTTTATTACAGCAGCTATCATTCACGTTATACTCCAATATTAGCTTCACGAATTTCTAGGCGCATGTGGCGTTCCATTCGTGGATTAAAACGTTTTTGAGTACTGTTTTGGATGTAATGCTGAGCTCTCTTACTTTGTGCTTTAGAGTGCCCCAAAATTTTTCAATGGGGTTCACATATGGGGACTGGGTCGGCCAATCTAACAAAACAATGCTATTCTCTCTAGACCAACCCATTACAGTAGCTGATGTAATAGGGTGATTTAGTTTGTTAGAATTTAACGCCATTGTTTAGACGATTTTCCGAATTATTCATTTGTGCAGCCACTTCAAATTTATTCAGACCAGCAACAGCGATGGCCTTGAAGTTCAACCTTCATTCAATATTGCTTCAGTTGTATTGGGCATAAAAAATAAACATGCGAATATTTTATTGGGAAGTGTTAACATTTGCGAATTAAATTTTTCTATCAATTGTGTTTAAGGCAAATTTTTGTGAAAAATTAAAAATGGTGAAGTGCGCGGTAAATGGTTGTAATAGTTATCAAGGCAAGCTTCGATTGCACGTTGCTCGTGTCGTGGTTCAATCTGTTCTCTTCTGGTTTCCTTAGAATCACCAAGCTCTCTTGTGCGTCCAACTTCTTCCTGTTCCCGCTTTCCTTCATGACTCCTTCGTTGTCCCATTATTCAATTTGAAGATGAAGTTTAAAAAAATAGAAAAAGGCTAGACGTTTTCATCCAAAATGGAGGCATAATTCATCAGACGCTACCTCGTCTTCATCTTGTGAGCGTGACCGAAAAGCAGTAGCTAAGTATTGTTTTCTGCTTATAATTATTCGTCGTGGCTTTTTCTTGGACGAAGCCGTCTAGGCTTTTTTCTTTCATTGAGTGCTTGCCCATCAACGAAGGGTCCGCGGATAAAAAGTGGCACAGTAAGTTGTTGTGCATTTAATTCAGTCCACTATTAAGTTGATTGTGGGCTTAACGTTCCTCAAATAAACTAATAAGTAAATTCAAATTTAATTTCCGATAATTGTATTAAACAATCTAATTGGATCAGGACCTTGAAGTGTGTTAGAGCACTTCATTCAAGACCGTAACACTACAATACAAGATTACAGTACCCTAGAGGAGGCAATGTGGTCACAGATCACCTAGGAGTCTATGGGGAACACTATGCTCAACCATGAGACGTGTTTGATCGACCATACAGAAGACAAGCCTTGATAGAGAAGGAAATCCAGCCACTTGTTGATCTCCCTCAAATCTCGCAGAAAGATCCCAGAACGTTAGGGACGGCCCTGGACACAATGCGATCCGCGGTCCAGAACCTCCTCAAGACAGTATATAATGCCGCTGAAGGGATGCCATTCATCCATTCATTGTTGACGCGAACAATGGATGTTTTGACCCGGTAATGAGGTGAACCAGTTTCTCGAGAACAGATATGTGGTAATGTCTCCCGGTTGGGAAGGGATAAGCGGATTGCAGCAATATGACGACCCCAGAAGCAAGCGAAAGATGCAAGTCACACTTCTTGTTAGCTCAAGTGGGGAGAAATCGCCAAATTTAAAGTTTTTTATCTGTACGGGAAGTCAAAGTTTCTTCTTTATGTATTTACTTCAAGAAGGGAGAACTTTGCAGAAGGGGCAAGTATCTCAAGTGCGATATTTGTAAGGAACAGCACTTTACTGTTCTATATCCTGTAAGACTTCGTATGGAGAATCATTCATCCACAGGCAGCGTCAGTCATCATACAAAGAATTTGTCAGTGTTGTCGAGATCCAATACAATTGTTCCAACAGTCATCGTTAAGCTTACGGCAACAGATGGCCAGGGAATTCCGGTGCGATGTCACATCGATCTCTGGCTTCCTTGGCTGGCTTCAATTAGATAATCGAAGATTTAGTCCAAAAGCATCGATTAAATAAGAAAAGGACAAGCATCGTGTGTATCAGCCGGAAAAGTTTCAGCGGTAGTTTGGGTTACTCTTCAGTTAGAGGATGGGTCCGATATAAAAACGAAAGCCCTAATGGTGAGAAGGGTAACCAAAGGTTGTCTCCCACAAGTTCCGCGACGCATAAACGAACTTTTAAAAGGGAAAAAGTTGGCGGAACCTGTAACGGAGTACGCGTCGTATATTCCTGTTTTGTTGGGCTCAAATATTTTGCCACAGTTAATAGTGAATGAAGTAGAAACAGTAGAGAGTTTCTTACCCCAAAACACAAGACTGGGGTGGATAGTGTCAGGGCCAGCAGTGTCACATCTCCCAATCTACCTCAGTCCACGTATCGTTCGAATACACGATTAAAAGCGTTTTGGGATATGCCACTGAGTAAGGAGGAAGCTAATCTCGTTGATGATCAGGCATGTGAGCAGCTGTACGAAAAAAATCATTATCGAACGTTGGAAGGAAGGTACGTAGTACCAAACCCCTCGCGATAACATCAGATTAGGCAACTCGTATCATAAGGCGATATGGCAGTTGCTGGGGCATGTACGATCCGATCGGTTGGTTGCTGCCCGCCACAATGAAGTTAAGGATCGAAATTAAACGGTTATGGGAGGAAAGGTACGACTGGGATGACGGCATTTCTGACCCGGCCAGGAAGCAGCTGGGGAAGATCATAAGTTCGCTATATTGTCTAAATGGACTGGCATAGCAGCTCAAAGGAAGAAATGGATGGATATGCGGTGGTCATATACAGTCGCCGGAGATCCAAAAAGGGTCGAAACCCTTACATCGAAATGTACAACTGATTCTAACTCGGGAGCATGTAGCGCCATTAAGATACGAATAAACCAGGGTGCCCAATTGTGCACTATCCCAAAACTTGAATTGAAGAGCGTAGTCCTCCTGATAGAGTTTTTTAAGGACATACGCGGTAGTCTGAATGCTACTGCAATAAAGTTTGTAGGCTGCATGGTATTCCCTTATACATCCGCTACAAGAATCTAGCTAATTCTAAATTTCGAAAAAGACTATCGGCATCTATAATAATCTAGCCTGACCTTTGCAATGTTCGAACTGAGATGCATAATATAATATTAGTGAGCAATTTCCAAAATAGCAATTGTGTCCAGAATTCGACTATTTTCGAAATGCATTTCCGTTATCAATTATCCTGCCAAAGTGCCTAGATATGCATAATATGAGACAAACTTAGAAATAACAGCAATGATCAAAATATAACCTCAAACTCCATAAAAATTCTACTCGTTTTCCTATTCATTTTGTGAATTGACCACGACATCATACCATAGTAGCACATTGCAATACCTGGCCTCGCAATAGAAGAAAATCAGAAAACCTTTTATATCGGAAAAGCCCAGCTTCTAGTTTCCTCATCTTTTAAACAAATTTGGCTATAAAAGAACAGTTATTGCTCTTTCATATTCGAAATGCACCACGTGAAGGTATCGTCTAACGCATTTCATTCACACCGAAGAGGGGCATCTTCGGTTCGTCACTCCCTCCCCTGGGGCCTACCTGCAAATTTCCGTCTAGCAGCCTTTGATAAACTTGTTTTATATCAAGCAGGATCTGCGTGATCTGAGAACCAAGATCATCTCTATGCTTATCTTAATACACTTTTCTGAAGAACAGAACCATATGTTGGTGTAATAAGCGAGATCACCTCCGACATTTGATTGAATTTTTGAAGTCGGTTTTGCTTCTCTACATTATTTTGAGTATTGATTGAATTGGATTCCTCAACATATTTACTTTTGTTGTCATTCGTTCGCAAATGAAGGGTACTAGTGCCGAATATTTGTTCAATACTTTCATACTGTTTTGCGCTCTCGGTGCATATCCGCGATGTTGAAGAATTTACATTCTTATGTATGTATGGCCACAATTCCCGCGTGCTTTTTGAGTTTTCCCTAAACAATAAACCAAGTTTATCGTCCCTATAATATAAACCCAGCACCATTATACCCATTTGCACGGTAATACGGCTCGGATTATATTATACCAATCAGCAAGAAATATGTAAGGGAATGCTGATAAGGAAGAAGAGTAACGTTGAAAAAAATCAAAAAATGAAAGCATGGGAAGAATAGCTTGTTGTGAGGAATTTTATAAGTTGCATTTAAAAAAAAAATCGAGTTTTTTTTCCAATTAATATGCAATAACAAAATATAACAAAGTGGCTGGCAATGAACTGAAATTCAATTTAGCCAAATTTCAACTCTCGAAAACTGAGCGAAATATTCAAAAGCTTCATTTTTCAATATTTCGAAAGTTATCCTTGGTGTTATTTTCATTTCATTTTGATTTATTTTACGAAAATCCATAATCAAAAGCCGTGGCAACCGGAACCGTGAAGAAGTACATGTTTGGCTATGGGCCAATTCTAGAACTTCAAGCTTCGATATTTCGGAAGCGAAGGGAGATATCGAACAATTTTACTTTTTATTTTAGTCTTACTTTGGACTATTATACCGGCAGACAGAAAACAGTAATCGTCCCGAAGCTTTTTCAACTAGCGAATTCGAAACCGGTGTAGACGATTCTACTACCCAATATTATCGACGGAATGATGTTAATTTTGTTAGAAAACAACAAATATTGTTGAAAAAGAATTCCGGAAATTCAAGTGCCATAAAAAATCAATTGCTTCAATCTAGCTTAATTTTCTCCGACTAGCAGTAGGCTGTGAGTTTTCTTGCGCCGTCTATTGAAAATACTCAATAACTACTTCATCTAGAATTTATCTTTTCGAATTCCACTTCCGGGTGCGTAGACGCAAGTGAAGAATGATTTCAACTCCTACGGAGTAAGCCCGTGATGAAGATTAAAAAGTATTTGCATAATCACCTGTGCTCCCATTGTGTGCGTCTGATCCTGCGACCACATCATGAAGTCGCTATTTTGCGGTTTCATGTCTGGTTTAGTTGAAAACATATTTGTTGACATAGTCCATTCGCGATAAAACTCAAACTCAAACTTCTGCCGTGTCTTTATGATTCCGGGCGAGCGGGCTTAAATGCGTTTCCTGCAAAGATAATAAAACTTTTGATGACATATTTTGAAATAAACACAAAGCTGAAGTTTCTAAAAATTATAAGGGAATCCTCACTGCCATCTAATATACTTGAATTGTTTGTTAAGCCGGAATAGTGAAAACTAAATATTTCAGAGCAGTAAACAAAACTATATGTACACAAAAACACCGCGGTGGAAAGTTGAACTAGCGCTCACTTTATTAAAGTTTGAACATTGAAATTCACATGGGTAGAGAACTACTTGCTAATTGCAAATAGCTCTGTATCTGAAAATAGTTTACACTTACAGAACAATCTCCGGATCGGATCTGACTACCAAGTTGTCAACTAGACAGCAGCACGAAACTTGAAAATAATAACACTTCCAATACATACATCCAGCGCCTAAAGCGGGAAATACAATTAAGATGCGTGCGTAGCGCGCACGAGACTACCTCCAATCCGCACGCAGTTTGAATGGACAATGAAAATTTCACGTCGACAAACGCCACTTCAGCAAGGTTCGTTGTGATGACAGATTACGCCGTTTGGAATTTGGCGGCGCTTTTCATTTTCAGCTCTGCCTTCTGAATGTAATTAATTTGAACGAATTCGTTTTGAGAACGATGGAAGGCACTATTTGCGTTGCAAATGCTAATTATTAATGTCACTTGCATTAGTCCCGCCAGTTCCATTCATAAATTTTAAATTTAAACCGGAGATATGTGCACTCTTAGCATTAATTCATTCAAATTAATCATCTAGGGTGTTTTTATGGCAGTGACTGATAAACTGACGAAAATTTAAATTTTTAAATAAAATCTGTCAGTTTGACTGAACTGATGATAAATTGATTTGTCATTGTGTTGTTAATCAAAACATAACTCCCGAATGGTTCGGATCTTTATATACATCCAACAAAAATGGCTTTTTATCGTCCTGTTTATATTGAAGACATCAGTCCATCAGGCATTTCATCGCTCCGTTAAAAGCATTGCAACGAAATGTCAAATCAGGCAAGGAACAAAGAGAATATTCCATTAAATCTCATTACATATAATACATACAATTACATAAAGTATTTCCTAAATAATTAATAATAATAATCGTTGGCGGAACAATTCATGTTGGATCAGGGCCTTGAAGTGTGTTAGAGCACTTCATTCAAGACCGTAACGGTACACTAGGAAGCAATGTGGTCAGCATTGCGCTCGCCCGAGATTATTACCCTGATTTGGCTCAGGTACTCATTCACAGCTGAGTCGACTGGTATCCGACGTCAACTCACGATACAAATTCCACTGCCACCAGTGAGATTTGAACCGCGACCTGCCGCACGACAGCCTTGTGCTCTAACCACTCAGCTATCCCAAATAATTACCTCCTCAAAATTCCGTCTCGACAGGTAAACGCGCTCCAAGCCAAAGGACACAGTACATCAAATAAGTAATATCCACATTAAATGAACTCGACTTCCGAATGTATTGGAGGAGCTTATCCATATATATCATAAGCACTAAACCATATGTAGATATTGCTAGATGTTGAGGGCTATAATGTGTACGGAAGTTCACCTGTGTCCACCGAAGCGAATGGTTCATTCTGACGATTGCTCTCGATTGTGTTCTGATCGGGCTTGTGCGCTGTTGCCAAGTTTACGACCATCGATATTCAATTGTTTAGCCGTGTTTGATTAACAGTTTATTTAATGGTAAAACAGTGACAATTAGAGTTTTAATAACCATGACTTCGCGTTAACAACGTGAAGCCGGTAGAAGCATTGCGCCGCGAGTGCGGAACTCATCCTTACTCGAGGGACACGGAACCACAGCGTGTAAAGGACGCGGAAGCAGCTTACACCGCCGCCGCCCATGGATTTGGTAATTCTAATATCTCCACACAACTCCTCCATTCGGCCGACAAGATCATTACGGCCGAAGAAATGATAAGTGACGACTGCCCCGTCATAACTGTCGACGACGACCACATCTTCCCTCCTGGGGACCAGCTCGACGCTCAGACTGGTGAAGAAAATTACTGCGTTAACTATATCCAAGGCTTCCAAGATGAATTCGGACTTGCTTCAGGTAAGTCTGTTTTCAAACGAAAACAAACAGACTCGGGCATCTCGGACAACGAGGCCCCAGCGAACAAAAACCGATTTTATCTCCTCTCTGACAACGAGCATCGCCCCGAAGCGACGCACGCACGTCCCGCAACCTTGAAATCCGCTGACACGGCCATTCCACCGTTAGTTAAAGATAAGAATAGAATTAGCTTTCTCCCCCCGATTTTCTTGTATGAATTGACTGCCAGGGCAGTGGGCCTTGTAATCAAAAACATAGACAAAAATGCCACATTTGAAATTACCAACCCACCGGCAGACGGGCTCAAAGTCCGGCGCACTTGTCCCAATATCCATAGGAAACTAATACATTTAATTAAGATCACCAAATTGAAAGGATATTCGTTCACGCTAAAAGAGGAGAGGAAGCCAACCGTCATCCTCAGAGGAATCTCCCCCATGAGTTCACTCCCGAAGACATGGCTTCGGAAATCAAGGCACTAACGCAGATCACACCTGTCCGCGTAACTAGGCTTTCCACCCCCTGGTCACGAGCCAATGACACAAATCTGAGCCTCTTCCGTGTGACATTTAACTCTGACGCAGAGGCCAATATAGTCACAAAAAAAGTACCCTCCTGCATCAAGGGATTAGCTGGGAGAAGCCCCGAAAAGAGGAAGTCACCCATGTTTCAATTGCCAACAATTTGGCCACGAATACGCAAACTGCGGATACGACCTCAGATGTGTGAAGTGCGCGGGCCCACACGACTCCAGGGTATGCCCCCGTTCGAATGTAGAAAACAACGCCAAAAAGAGTCGGCGGCACCCCTCAAATGTGCAAACTGTGGCCAACAGGGTCACCCTGCCAACTTCTCTAAGTGCTCCGGTCTGTTCGTGTCTCGCAGCCTAACACTCTGCCTCATGCCAACTGGACCGCCCCTCCCTCACTAACTCCGTCTTTCGCCGCAGTGGCCAGGGCTCGAGCAAGACCCGAAACACTTAGCCCCTTATCGACACATATCTTGGGGCGACTGAGTTAACGACGAAAACGGCAAAGTGCTCTTCGATTGGTTCCAGTCAGGTCCATTCCTTAGCACGGACACCGTTAACGCGGGAGTGCCATCCTTTCCTCGCGGGTCTTCCTTCGTAGACGGCTTCATAATCTCGTCCAATCTCTCAGCATGTGACACTAGCTGCTCCTCTTTAGCAGCCCACTCGGACCATCATGCCCTCAGCCTCTCTTTAGATCTACAGCAAATTCTCCCTTCACTGCACCATCCGCACAAATGCAGATCTTTCAATCTGACAAACTCGGACGATTTCCAATGCGACTTAGACAGCGTGCTGGGCCCCCCCTGGACAAATCGCTCATCCACTCTAATGTTGAGCTAGATACATACATCTGGAAAGTGAACTCTACCTTCAAAACTACAATCGACAAACACGCTCCAGTTAAAGAACCTGGTTACTACAAATATGAGTGCCTTTCCCCCTCAACCCTCCTTTTAGTCCGCGATAGAAACAGACTACTGCAGCGCAGGAAACGTTTATTTCACCGGTCACGGAACAGATGCAACGCTGACTACCGTCTCCTCTCCGAGATCATCAAAGACCTGTCCAACAAAATCAATGGAGCTATTCGGTCCGAACTGAATGAATCTTACAAGAAACTCCTCAAATCCCTCAAACCCGGTCCAAAAGTTTTCTCAGTAATTAATCGATTGCCCGGAAGAAAAAAATATACTAACTTCCAAACCCCGATAAAAATAGGTAACCTCCAGTGTCACTCCCTCGAGGAAAAAATATCCGCCTGCATAGACTATTTCAGCCACTTATTCAGAGCCAAATCGCCAGCGGACCTCATCTGGAACTCGGTGGTCGCAAATGCTGTCAGCGATAAAAGGTTGAGCTTGGAAGAGTCTTACCTTTGCCCCTTTTCTCCCAGATGTCCGGCTGATACAGTCAGAACAGGCCCGTTCGCCTCCTTCTTTACCTCCCTAGAAGAAGTCTAACTTGCAATCTCCCGGTGCAACAATAAAAAATCTTCGGGCCCCGATGGCATCTCTAACTTTGTTCTGCGGAAGTGTGCGCCTACCATCAGTGAATGTCTTGCCATCCTCATCAACAACTGCCTAAACAACGGCCACTTCCCGGTATCTTGGAAATCAGCCCTCCTCATACCTATTAGGAATAGGGATAGAGGATAGAAGGGGTGCTCGGGCGATTTAAAAAATATGAGGCCCATCTCTCTTCTTTCCAATATTGGAAAAATCTTCGAACGTATCCTACTAAGCCACCTCAATAGACACTACTCCACTATCATTCCACTTAATCAATTCAGCTTCGAAAACCTCAGATCCACCGAGCAGGCAATCATGTACCTGCAAGACCATATCCCCAATCAACTGGAAAACAGGCATTGCACCGTAGCCTGCGCCTTAGACCTCGAAAAGGTGTTTGATTCAGTTTGGATTGCTCTACAAACTAATCTAGTCCAATTGCCCCCTCCCCTTATTCAGAATCCCCGCAGACTTCATCTCCAACAGAACTTGCCACGTGCGTTTCGATGGACTACGCTCCAGCGACTTCCCGGTAAACTCGGGAGTCCCTCAGGGATCTATTCTAGGCCCCAAATTTTTTAACATCTTCCCCCACGATATTCCCCTCCCTCGACAACGGCAACTCAGGCAGCCCTTCTCCCGCCCTCTTCCCCCAACGACAATGATCCTCCCGCGTCAGGAGGGATCCTCTTCGCTGATGACACCATCCTATATGCGAGTGGTCTCAGGCCCTCAATAGCCTTCCTCTCGCTCAATATCCTAACCAATAGGGTCATCGCTTATTTCAACCGGCGGACCTTCACCGTTAATTCCCTTAAGTCTGAGGTTATTTGCTTCAGAAACCCCAGTGGGAAGTGCCACTGACGCACAGTGCCAGAAAACAAAAACCTGCATTTACGCATTGCTAACCACACACTCAAGCCGAAATCAAATATTAAATACCTGGGTATCTCCCTCAACAACAAACTCAAATCCAACCCTCACGTCAGATCTGCTATCGCCAAGGCCTCTAAGGCCTCAGCTGCCTTAAAAAACCTCCTCTCATCCCGAGCCCTGTTCCCTGCCACCAAAACCCTTTTATACAAAACACTCATTCGTCCAATCCTGACCTACGGTTTCCCAGCATGGGCTACCATGTCACCGAACGTAGCAGAAGTCCTCCAACGTTTTGAAAGGACGATACTCAGGAAATGCACGACCAAATACAGAAGGCCAAACCTAAAAGTTCACCAAAACTCTCTTCTGTACGACCTTTCCGGGGTTTGCCCCATAATTCCGCACATGATCAAGTTGTCGCGCGTCAGATTGAAACAGTGGCTGTCCCACCCTAACCCGCTGATAAAAGATCTCGCTAAACGCAATGCACTGTTACTCGAGCAGAGGTACTACGTCAGGGCTGACTCTCCTCTCGGACAGTAACTCTCCTCTCAACCATCACGCCTCCCCTCCCTCCTTCATCGCCTCCTTTTATCAAAGCCCCTCCCCGGACTTCCACAGACGCTAAACGCGTAAGTCCAATGTTCTGGCAGTCAATCCCCGCGCAGGTGTAAATCACCTTCTATTATTTTTCTTTACTTAGTCCAGATTAAGACAATAGACACTAATTAGCCTGTATAATATGTAATACCTCCAAGCATTAACTTCTTTCCTAAATTAAGGTCCCTCCTTCTACCAATTAAGCCCCACAATACATGCCCCGCAATCCCACAGTCCTTTTCATCCCTCCCGCCTTGGGTCGCTGTCCTCGCACAGGTCCAAATCGAGTAAAAGGTAGCCCTTTCTCAGAATGCTAACACCACTGAGAAAGGAGGATTTCACGGCAAACGGTGTCCAGACCCGGAGCTTTGTTATCTCCTATTCTAGCGCAGATCTCCAGCAGCTCGTCACTGGTGACTGGCGGTATTGCCGTGTCGTTCAGAGATCGCTGGAAGCTGTATATGCCCTACTCTTGCTGAGGGAATAACCCCTGGGTAATTTTTAACAAGAGTGAAGGGCACGTGATCTACGGAAATGTTCGGACTCTTAATCGCCCCATCACGATTCTACAGGCGCTCCCTCGCGGGTTTACATCTGCTTCTGAACAGAGCACCTTGAAGGATTTCCTTCCTTTCCGCTCCGTTGGATGGCAAGCTTGAGGGTTTTACGGGCTTCCTTATAGGCGCGCTCTTTTTGCCCTTGGTCAATTCTGCCTACCGCTCTCTGAGCCGCTCTTCTGGCTCGGTGGCAGGCCAGTTCAGCATTCCACCAGTAGTCTGTCTGTCTGTCTGTCCGTCACATGCATCTTTCTCGGAGACACCAAATTTGGTAGAAAGCTGGAAACTTGAACGCTCACGCATACAGTGAGTTTCATCCTTTTACAACGAATTCAGGCAAAAGGGGGGTGTCAATTTTTTTTTCATCAAATATAGTCATGAGGGGTATCAAATTAAAGGTCTCGGTTAGTACTTCTCGAAGCCTGTCTTGGTTTTGACATTTGTTGGAAAGGTGGGGAGTGCGGGGGGTTGAAAGGGTATTCTCAGAAACTACCAAACCGAAAAATCTGAAAAAAATCAGGAGGCTGCCGCTATATGGTACCTGGGCTCCGAAATACCTTCCATACTGATATCTGTACAAATAAAGTTAATAATAGTATATTACTATAATTTTTAGTAATTGGCTGCAAAACCCCCCTTAAGTTCATGCTAGTAGCACGAAATTTCGCAACAATATAGGGTACAACATAGAGCATGATCTTACCAAAATCGGTAAATCGGAAAGCGCACTATTACTAACAAACTTATAATACGTCAAAGTTGTCGCTTCTTTGCAAATGCAAGACAATATCATCGGAAAGTGGATATTCTCACATAATATAGGCATATATTACGTGCTACGTACTAAGAAATACACAAAACCTTTCGTACCTGAAGCGTCCAGCTTCATAGTTAAACTCCTCCAGTTTCAATTTCTATCTTTGCAATTTGCAATTCGGTTCTTTCAAATTAGCCAGCCAAGTTAGCGGTTTATGATCAGCTTTAATCGTAAATTTCCTTTCGTATAAATATGGCATCCTACCCACTGCGTTAATTATGATCACTGAGAGATTCTTCAATTTAAATTAGACAAAAACTTCACTTATCTTGACAACTTTTTTATTAATTTTGGTTATTTAATTTGTACAATAACAACGGACGACGCGTTTGTGGACCAGAATGAGAAATAGGACTCGCTCCTCTGAAGCTTTATTATATATGTACTTTCTAAATTGTTTACATTTTCCATTGAATCTTTCTTACCATCATATTTCTATTGAATCATTTCTATCCATCGTCTTCTATTCTGAATCAAATTGTTTATATGAAAATCAATTAAGATTTGAAAATCAATTAGTAGGTAAAGATCAATTAAGATATGACAAATTAATAAGTATGCCATTAGCATTCCATTAATAATTGTTTAAATAAAAACTTAGAACGATGGTTCAAACATTTTGATTTTCAGCTTCAGAAGTGTATGAGACTATTTATTTATTTATCATAGAATTCGATTCTGTGACTCAATATTATAAAGAAGTACCCAATCAAATAAAAATCTGTACATTCCCCTGAAAATAAAAACAAGTCGGGAAACCGGAAGCTGGACGCTTCAGGTACGAAAGGTTTTGTGCATTTCTTAGTACGTAGCACGTAATATATGCATATACAATATTATGTGAGAATATCCACTTTCGGATAATATTGACATTTATAGCCTTGAATTTGCAAAGAAGCGACAACTTTGACGTATTATAACTTTGTTAGCAATAGTGCGATTTCCACCAAACTTGGTAACATCATGCTCCATGTTACACCCTATACTGTTGCGAAATTTCGTGGACTTAAGGGGGGGTTTGCAGCGAATTACTAAAAATTATAGTAATATGCTATTATTAACTTTATTTGTGCAGATATCAGTGTGGAAGGTATTTCGGAGCCAAGGCACCATATAGTGGCAGCCTCTTGATTTTTTTCAGATTTTTCGGATGGGTAGTTTCTGAGAATGGCCCCCGTAAAGGAATGGTCACTTTCAACCCCCCGCACTCCCCACCTTTCCAACAAATGTCAAAACTAAGACACTAAGTACTAACTGAGACCTTTAATTTGATACCCCACATGACTATATTTGATGAAAAAAAAAATTACACCCCCCTTTTGCATGTATGGGGACCCCCCCTTAAATTCGACGTAAGAGGATGTAACTCACTGTATGCGTGAGCGTTCACAGTTCCCACCTTTTTACCAAATTTGGTGTCAATCGCTGTAACTGTTTCCGAGAAAAATGCGTGTGACGGACAGACAGACAGACGGACAGACAGACAGACGGTAAACCGATTTTAATAAGGTTTTGTGTTTACACAAAACCTTAATAATAATATATTTTTAACGCCGTATATTACTACATTTTGTGGGCTCAACCGGGATTTACAGTGAATTGGCGGATTTTTATTGTACGAAGCTAAAAAGAAGGTCGTGTTTAAGGTGGAAACGATTACGGGCCCCAAATTGCTTAGTCGAACTGAGAAGCGCGCAGAGTAGTAACAATGATTGACGAAGTTACCGACAATACTGCAAGTGGTGTCAGCGCTGTAGAGTTTGATGAGGACCGAATCGCGCGGATGAAAGTTGCTGAGTGTGAGTTAGTGGAACGTTTACGAGCGGCACTTCTGGTCGAACGAGAACGTGTTGAAGACATCGATCATTTATCGACGTAGAGCTACTCAACAGTGTACGTTATTAACATTCAAGGACGTCGAGGTAACACTGAAGAAATTGAATGGTGACGATCACACTGATGTGTGACGATGGTTAAGGAAATTCGAAGAAATGGATGAACTGTGCGGGTGGAACGACGTGCAGAAAGTTGCGTATGCCAAGTGGTTATGAGAAGGGTCCGCGGAATTGTTCTGATAAAGGAACTGCTTTTACGTCCAAAGACATTAAAAAGCCTTGTATGGAGGAAAATACTCAAAATTCACTCATTATGATTGGAGTGCCACGCGAGAAAAGCCATACCATAGTACTCCTATTAACGAAACTGTCGTCTCTAACGCCCCAAAAGTGTTATAAACATGCGCACATTGTTCAACGATACCTGAATACTACCCCAAGTCGCTGTATACAGCACCACTCAATTTGAGGACGATCGGGAAGAGTTACGAAAGGAAGCTAAAAAGCCGATTGAAAAAACACAGGAAGAAAATCGTCAAGGATTCAATAAAAGGTGAAATTTGGAAAATTTGGAAAGATCTTTTTGATTTCTTTTTTATAATTTTATCAGAGATTATTATGAAATGAAATACATTTCATATTACACAAAGATTTGTTCAAAAAACATTCTAGATGTTTATTTTTTGCAGGGTTTTCGATTTTTTATATGCTGCAAGTGGAGACTAAGGTTAGCCGCACTGACTGTTTTGGATGAAAAAAAATAATTTTCGTATTGGTTTTCAATCAATACTTGGTCCATTTGCCTCTGGCATCATGTAAAATGATGATTCGGCGCGGAGGACCGTCATACAGTGATCGGATTTTGTCATGAGGGATGTTTGCCCAGGCCAGTCTGATAGCTTCTTTGAGTTTATCTTTATTGCTGTATTGCCGGCCATTTTCATAAACTTTTCGTGCCAAAATCGACCATACGTTCTCGATAATGTTCATATCTGGTGACTTCGATGGCCAATTGTCAAAACGCCGTATGCCACATTACTCCAAATAAGCCAAAGTTGATCTGGTCAAATGTATTGTTGCATTGTCTTGCTGAAATTTCCAGTTCAGACCGGCACATTCGAAGTCATACGCTGGAAAATGAGGGCTATCATCTGCTGATAATGCACAGCATTCATTCTGGTCGAAATGATTGACAGAGGCATGTTTTTTAAATAGCCAATAGCACCCCATACCATTTCTGAGCCACCGCCGGATTGACGCTTACTGAAAATTTTTTCTTTAGTACGTAAAGCGAGCCAATAGGCAAAACCATCTGAGCCATCCAAATTAAACTTTTTTTCGTCGGAAAAAAAATATTCTGCCATTCTTTTGTCCAATGAATGTGATCCAGGACGAACTTCTCACGGCCATCAATATTGTCGAAAGTTAACATAGGCTTGCGCATCATTTTTTTGTAACTCAAGTAGCTGCAACTACCTAAAATCTTTTGAGTACGTCGAACACCAATGAGTAAATTATTTTCCAAATTGATATCACGAGCAGACATGTTGCTGTTGGCTGCAGATCGTATCAAATGTCGTTTTTGGGCTGGAGATATGTCGTTGGTTGGCCTGTCACGTAATTTTCTCAATTTTCCAGAAAATTTCGACCAGCTTTTTCACTCCGATTAATTTCTTTTGCAGTTTTCCGGTTTGACATGTTCATATAGTCTTTAAGTGTCGCAATTGTCGCTTTTTCCGTTTCGATCAGTGGTTTTCCATGACCCATGGTGATTCGCTTGAATTACAAACAACAAGTGCGTGAGAAATCACACAAAGTGTTGAGAGAATGTGCATAACGGTAAATCAAGTCTAAACAAACATAAACATGCATTGTTTATTTTGCTCAAAACAGTGAGTGCAGCTAGCATTAGTTCGCACTTGCAGCATGTGAAAAATCAAAAAAACTTGCAAAAAATCAACACCTAGAATTTTTTTTAAACAAATCTTGTTGTAATATGAATTGAAATAATCTCTAATAAAATTATAAAAAAAAGAAACCTTAAAAATCTTTATTTTTTCTCAAAATCTTGGAAAATGTAAGTGCGGCTAACCTTAGTACGTGCACTGTAAAAATCTGCACATTTTGCTATAAATAATAATAATAATATATTTTTAAAACTAAAACTACATACATATGTGTGTCTGTCTCGACTGATTGACGTTGATATACAAACAACCAAAAAATAAGATGTTCACTTGCTTTTTAGTGTTTAGATGAGCCTACTTTATATGAGAATAACGTTATACATTTCTTAAACCGAAACTATAATAAGCATATGCGGTGACGTACTTGCAATGCTGCCATGAGAATTGAATGTGACCATCTATATTGAACGTACGTCCTGAAATCTTCCCATCCGATAGTTTCGTTAAACTTCCGTTAAGCACAGACAATTCAGCAACAACCGAATTCAGCATAAGAAATGTTAAACAGATGTCGTAGACAATGTCATTCGAAATTTTTTTTTTGCGAAATGATTCAAGCAAGTGAGAAGTGAGACGTTCCAAACGTCAACTCGAAATGACAAGCATTCAAACGAGTCAATGCCATTCTTGATTGGGAATGAGTTTTGACAGATCTCTAAGCTACCTTTGTTTAAATTTTGACATTGTAATCTGCCTATTATAGTTCCGGCTTTGGAGTGCAAACAATTCATATCAAATATAATACTATTCAGTGGTTTGAATATTTGATAATGACAGACGGTATGTCTATGAAATTGGTAATTATCTTTTTCTTCTTCTTTAGCCTTTGTCCGGTTCTGAAACACGGTTAGTTCGTAATTGGTAATTAACACATTTAGTAAATGGTTTTCAACTCAAACCGTTTTAAACAAATTTGGTTTGCAGGTAGCAAGAATACTTTCGTCGTACTCTCGTATAGTGTATTTCACATTATTGGCTTCAATGTCGTGATGGTATTTTCTGATGTTTTATTGTAGAATGCAGTAAATTTTCACGTAGGCGACAAATTTGACGCTAAAACATTGTTAATTGTAGTAGAATTCATATCAAACTTCATTACACTGCGTTTTACAATTTAGTAACAGCAAAAAATAAAAATCGTATATGGCTACCATTCCTCACAAAACGTACCTAACCCAACAACGCTTTGTATACACCGAGCCAATCCCACATACCGAACTCGTTTCAGCAGTTTGTAACGTAATGGAATGATTTGTGGTGTAGGGTTCTCGTTTCAGCAGTTGGTAATGTAATGGCATAATTTGTAGTGTAGAGTTCTCATATGTGTGTCTCCAATTGGTAATGAGTGTATACTAATTGAAAAGTACTACTATAGCTTTGTTGATTTCTCGAGGCTTTTAAATCCCCATCCAGCGTATCAAGCCACCGTTGTTTAGGCCTGCCTTTTGGTCGTTTACCATCGTTAGCACGAATTGCGTGACCATACCATCGAAGACGCCTCTATCGCAATTTTGCCACGATCGATGCAACCCCATAACGATAGCGGATATCCTCATTTCGGATGTGATCAAAACGTGTTACACCACTAGTCCAACGCAACATCTTCCTCTCCATTACCGCAAGACGCCGTTCATTTATAGTCGTTCTTTTATAGTCGGCCAACACTCAGAACTACAGAGGGCGATGTGACGTTGATACGTCAATCACAAAGAACACCAGTAGTGGTACGCAGGTTGGTCCAGGTTGTGTTAATATGTGAAGTAATTTCATAACGCATTCTCCATTGACTGATAGCGTTGATCCGAGGTATTTAAATTGCTCAATTCTGGGCAGATCACTGCCGCTGACAGTGATTCAATCAAAAATTCAGTTTTGTTTAGATTCAATCTGAGACCGTGTTGAATGAAGTGATCATTCCAGTTTTGGACAAGTTGCTCAAGATCATTTTTGCTATCAGATGCTAGGAAAACATTATCTGCATAAAGCAGTGTGTAGGGCGCTGGGCGTTGGATATCCCATGTGACGGTGTCCATAACAAGAACAAAGAGGAGTGGTGAGAGCGCGTTTCCTTGATGAACACCAACAGAGACGCAAAGCGGTTTTGATACACTCGCCATACTTCGAACTTTACTTTTCGGATCGTGGTAAAGCAATTGAATCCAGCGCACGAGTTTTTTTGGTAGTGTTGTCGTAAAGCATACCAAATGAGTTCGTGTAGCACACGGTCAAACGCTTTCTCTAGATCCAGAAAGGCAATGTAAAGAGGGCGATGCTTTTCACGATGTTTCTCCATGAGTAACCGCGCAGCGTATATTGCGTCAGTAGTTCCGCAGTTTTTGACAAATCCGGCTCGATTCACTGTTATTTCAACGATTTCGCGAATACGGTTGTCAAGAATGCCTTCAAAAACCTTCATGGTATGGGAAAGTAATCGGATCGGACGGTAATTTGAACATTCTGCTGGACTACCTTTTTTTTTCATATTGGAACAGTGGTACTTTCTTACCAGTCAGATGGCGTTCTTCCTTCCTGAATAACCCGATTAAAAAATTCACTGAGCCACAGTGTTGGGTCCCAGCTCTTGGCTTTGCAGAGCTCAGATGCGATGTCGTCAAGTCCTGTGGCTTTCCCCGATTTCATTCGTTTTATTATCTCCTCGACTTCAGTCGCGCTGACATTTGGAACTGGTCCAAATATCAGCAATGATTGTGGAAGTGGAGAATGAGCAAATTCGTTGAAATCTGCTCGAAGTATTCTCGCCATCTATCCGTTGCGGCTGGACGGTTAGTAAGCAAAGTACCGTTTTTGTCATTAACACAACAGAAGTGTTCGATATCCTGTGTACGTTGGTTACGGCTTCTGGCAAGTCGATAGAGATCTCTCTCGCCATCCCGAGTGTCCAGTTTATCGTAAAGATTTGTGTAATGGTTCGCTCGAGTGACAGCGACTGCTTTCTTTGCTTCCCGGTTAGCATTCTTATAAATTCGCCAATTAGTAGGCATTTTATCGTCGAGAAATTTGTGGTAGAGGCGTTTCTTTTCACGGACCTTCATTTCAACATCATCATTCTAAAGCCAAGTATCTTGGTTGATGTACCGCTTACCCGGCTTGGTGACCCCGAGGGTTGCAGAGACCGCTTTGTGGATCATGTCTTTCATTTGGTTCCACGATTCTTCCACATTCGTATTGGTCGATAATCGTAACATATGAGTGAGATTGTTTCTTCTTTCTTTTCACCAAATCGCCACCATTTAATGCGCCGCGTGCCAGTGCATTCCTCACTCTGTTTTATCGGTTACTTATAGGGAACGGCTTTGCAATCAATGACAGTGGTAAAATGTCGGCGTCTTATGAGAATATAGTCGATTTGCGTTTTACTGCTCCCACTATAAAATGTAGGAAGATGAGACAATCGCATTAGGTCGACCTGTCTGTGGTGCGTACGTGGTGAAGAAGTTAATAGTGCGATCAGCTGATATAATGGTGAGCTTCAACCAAAATAGAGAAGTTTATAATCATTTTTACCGTGTTCACGTTCAATGTCGCAGCTTTTAGCACCAGACCATCGGGTTTCTTGCAGAGTGCAGATATCAACGCGCCTTTTCCGAAGGGCTCTTGCCAGTTCCTCGGTCTTCCTTATTTGGGTGCCAACATTTAGCGTGCAGACACGTATTTGTTTTGCTGTCATAACGTCGTCCATGCGTCAAGAACCCTTGCCCATTTCTCGACAGGACCGGGGCCCGTCCTGCCCCGTCGACTGAGGTAGACGCCCTGGCATTTCTCCGAGGCTTGTGACTCAATCTAGTCATCACGTTTGTAACTGTATGCATTTTCTTGGTCGGCCACGGGGACGTGTCACCGAGAGAGATCAGGGAGAATTTAGCATAGTGAAATAACTCCAACTATACTCTTTTTATCTCTTTCCCTGATCTCAGCATTTTATTTTTGTTTTACTGAGAATAGTACAAAGTACGTTGTCTCAAACACTCCTCACTTACCTGGGCTTAGGACCAGCATACTATGTCAATAGCATGGCGGAGTTAAATTTCTCAAATATAATAATAAGTTATTATTTACTTTATTTGAGCAGATATCGGAATGGGTTGTATTTTGTTTCACTTTTTGGGGCACACATTTTGCGTCCTCACTCCCCTGCATTCCACCCAATATCCGAAGTAAGAACAAAGTGTTAATTGAAACTTGGATCATTTTCGAAAAGTACTAATTGAGCCGTTTCATTTGATACCCCACACGGCCCTATTCTGTGAAAAAAAAACAGTCTTAATCCTCCCTTTCGCACCCCCTTCCTTTCCATTAAAGACAACACAAGATGATGCAACTCATTGCACGTGTAGCGCTTCGCACACCACATATTCTCACCAAATTTCATTACATCAACAACAAGTCTTGCAAAACCAAGACCTTCTGGCAACATAAATGGCTAATCTTACTCGCAATGGTCTCCAATGAAAACTATTTGGGCTCGCATATTCTCCCTCCTTTTAATGAAATTTCTATTCCAGGCCGCGAGAAAACTCCGGGCGTTGGGGAATCCACTCTTTTCCTTTTCCTCGTGATGAGTCCTGAGCCAACTTGAAACTTGCGTTACCACCAAAAATGATAAATCTTCTGAGCCAGGCAATATACCCAACAAGTCGGGAAACTGGAAGCTAAACACTTCAGGGATGATAGGTTTCGTGTTTTCTTATGCAAGGAACTTTCAGCGCATGATAGCTCCAACTGTACATAGTTAAAAATTCAATAGTGCACTTTTCAAGAGTCTTTTACACAAATAATTTGACTTGGGAAGTACTATATCGATAATAAATAATACGCTTCACAGTTCAACGTTATTAGCAAGTGCGAAGAAGTTCACTTAACACAGATACAAACAAGTGGACCTAGCGGAAGCTGGGCACTTCAGATACAAAGGTTTATGTTTTCATTTTCTCATCTAGGCATTTATGATTAGCTAGAAAAAACTATCTTAACTTGTTTCAAGCCGACTTTTTCTGTAATCTACATAATTTTTCTGTGTTGTTTCGATGAAAGTGAGTTTTTGTATCACTTTGAAACCAACATGGTCATAATATATATAATATAATAATGGTCATAATATGTGGAACGGGGTGGCACGTGCTGGAGCTGAGGACCGGGGTTCTTGATTCACAAATATTATCTCCCTGTCAGGATACTGAGAATTTCTGACCTGCCTTGACTCAATAGTCAAACATATACTAATTTACTCTAGTAGAGACGTGAAGTCTCAAGGCGGGATAATACCGAAATTTTCTTTCCCAAGGGAGATGAATTGCCTGGTGTGTGGAGGGATTGACGGGGAAAGACTAGCCCCGAGTTGTTGCCCCTTCATGGACGCTCGATTACATGGTGGCCCTGCCCTGCCCACTTCGGACTATAGCATGGGTTGTAATGATAACCCCTTTCTGCATCTCCATGTATAGCCCGGCCCTTAGATCGAGCATTTTCAACGCTTCATGTAGGAGTAATCTTGTCGCTGAAATTACCACTGGGGCTACTTCGATCTTTTGTAGTCTTCAAATCTGCTTGATATCGTCCGTCAAGGGGTCGTATATCCAATCCAACGTCTACATCGATTATGAAGCACCCTTTTTCTTCCATAAGAAGCAAAACTGGTTTGGGTCTATTCTAATTAACACTGCAATCGGTGGCAATTCTGTGATTCCACAGTAGTTTGACCAGATCATTTTCCAAGATTTTCTGTGGAATAAACCTATAATAAGGATGGTAGGTTGCCACTAAGTTATACTTCAACGCAAGGTTTTGATGGAGAATCTTCCAGACGGATTTATGGCGATTCACAGTTGCATAATCTACAACTGGAGTTGATGATTGAGGAGTCGTAAAGAATGTACCGTTTTTAATTTTTTGTTGGGAGCGAAGCATCCTAAACTGACTTTAGGAATGCTTCGGTCTCATAAAATAGTACACCGTTAGTCAACCATTTGTTGGAGGCTTCGATGTCAATGCCTGGCAACAACACATTTTTGATATGACTTCCGTGAAAGGGTTTCCACATGTCGATCTTCTGTTGGACTGAAGTAACCTTTCACATCTGCTTTTCAAGTTCAAAGGAGACAATTTATCATCTGCCATGACGGTAGTCTGATGTAATCGGCTAGAGGATTGTTTCTCGAAGAAAAACTCACGAAGAGAATGCACTTGATTATAGTGCAATATTTTTAAATCAAGTACCCCCTGATGACGTGGGATAGTGACCCACAATTCTTCGACAACTCTATTGGGTATGTTGTTGTTTGCAAGAACTTCCCTTACCCGTCTATTGACAGATTCTAAATCTGTATTACTCCACTGTATAACACCGAAAGCATGTAGAAGGATAGGATTGGCGAAGATGTTGATTGCAACGATTTTATTTTTCCTGAACATCTCTGTTTTCAGGACAAGGTCCACACGTCGTTCAAAGTCCCTCAGCAAATTAGATTTAATTATTGCCACAGCGGGTGTTGTTGCTTGCAATATGCTCAGGTATTTGATCGACGCATCAAAAGACGTCTCACATCCAAAATTTACTGCAGTATTGTTCGTCCAATTGCACTATCTGGCCGATTTTCAAATATAATGAACGCCGTCTCAGAGTAATGGAGACAAAGGTATTGCGTTGGATCAATGGCGTAGCACGCTATGATCACATCCGAGATAAAGACACCCGCCATCACAAGGCCATGCGATTAGCCTGAGCATCAAAGTCAGTGGGAAACGACCGGCTTCACACGCTAGATGGTGATTTGAGTCTCTCGACTCCACTCGAGTATTTGATTAACAACGCCACATGGCGAATTGTAGCTTCATAGATAAAGAAATATATGTATGTGAACGATACAAATCTTTTGTGTGATAAAAGAATCATTGATAGGCTCTAATATTTATTTTTCGGATGAAACGTGAATAGAACTTACAAAATTCATATTTACAATCAGTAATTTATGATGGATCTTTATTTTTTCCTACTTAGTTGACCTGACATTTACAGTGCGGACTACACTCGAAACACCTTCCTCAAACTTTGTGCGAAATAATACATTTGCATTATTAAACATTCCATCCTTCAAAGATACTATAATAAATTGTGAGTTTTTAAAATGTGCTTTTAACATGTTGCCAATATTTTGGGTGTGGGACATATCCAAAGCTGCGTCGACTTCGTCAAGAATATAAATTGGTGCCGGAGAAAATTTGAGCATAGCTAGAACCAGTGATAGTGCAACTAATGAACGTTGGCCGCCACTCAATTCACCCAGCGATTCTTTCCATACGTTGTTGAAGCCCACCCGAATTTGCAAGCCATGCAAAGCGTTGTTTTGGTAAACTGGTTGCAGTTGTGCCTGTGCTCCTGGCAACAGTGTGCTGAAGATGCTACTGAAATTATCATTCACACTTCGCCACGCCTTTTCTACCTTTTCTACTTTCTTTTCATCCATTTTTTTTATTATGTATTTCAGTTTTTCCTTATCTTCCTCCACAATTTTCTTACGACGCATCGCCTCTGAATACTGTTCTTCTTCACGATCCAGGAGCATTAATGCCCGCGTATTTATATTTCGTTCCATTTTCTCTTTTTGCTCTTGCATTTTACTCAATTTACGTCCAGCTTCAATTGGGTCTTGCTTAGAGTAGTCATAGCGAGTATTCTTTATTCCGAAGAATTCTTTATCTTCCTTAATCCAGGTATATTTTTCCTCCAAACTTTCAATGCGGCTAAATGCGTCCTTGTTATCATTCCGAACTTTTGTTATTTCATTTTCTTTCTTTTTAATTTCTAATTCTAACTCTTGAATTTGCTTTTCCCATTTATCCTTTTGTAACGAATGAGATTTCAATTCTTTGTTTTGGGCATTAATTTTATCTTTTTGACTTTTTATCTCCATTTTCATTCCCGCCATTTCAGCAGCCATCTTCTTTGCGCTATCTTTCAACTGCTCTAGGTTTTCCTCTAGATTACTCACGTTCCCCGATATTTCATCTAGCTGGCTTTTTGAATTGGTTATGCTTTTTTTGATTTCTTCAATCTCCAACTGTAGGGTTTCGTATTCCTGTTCTCGTTTCTTCCAGTTCGATTTACTCTCCTCACTTTTCTTTTTCGCCGCCTTCATAGCGTTTTGAGCAGCTTTCAATTCTCGTTCCCGAAAACCTTTGGCATCTGCTAATTTCGCTTCAATGTCCTTGATCTTCCGCCTGGCGGTATTTTCTTTTTCCTGTGCTGCACTCAAAGTTTCCTGCAAGTTGCCTAAAATTGTTTATTTCGTTGTTAACCAGACAATCTCTGCAATCAATATCGTTCAAAATTTACCAATCTTTGATTCTAAATCTTGAATTTCCTGCTGATTCTGCTGGAAAACTGTCAGTGCTAAGCGCTGCGAACAAGCATTCAGTTCAAATTGTTTTAAATCTAACTTGCTCTTGATAGCGTTATATTTTTCAGCCACATTTCGGATAGATCTAGATCGACACAAGAAATCAAAGCCAAGAATAGAAAAAAAATTAGCGAACATACCCAATTTCTTTCTCTATTTGATGCAACTCGTTCTCCTTTGCTTTTTTTGCCTCATCGAGATTCCTTATTTCTTCTAGTTCCAGTAAAATATTAGCCCCAACTGGCGCAGCACCACCCGAAAGTGTTCCCTCGGGATCTACTACGTCGCCATCAAGCGTAACTGATCGACACATAATGTTGGGATGATACGTTACCTGGAACAGCGGAAAATTAGCTTCTCCCTTCTCAACAATGGCAAAAAAAATTATCGTTGATTTTTACCTGCTTTGCAATGTTTAAATCTTTGCAAATGAATGCCCGACCAAACACGTATTTCATAACCGGCTCGTAGAAGGGATTATACTCGATCAACGACAAAGCACTAGCTGCATTTTCTTCCCCAACCTAAATGAATAGAAGGTGGATATGAAAATAACTCGAAACAGACACTCAGAACAAATTGATTTTTTATTCACTTTTTCGAACTTACCAATCTTTGTGCAAGTTTCACAGTGCTGGGATTAATCGTAGATACCGATAATTTGTTCATGGGAATTAGAGTCACCCGGCGAGCAAGTTCACCCTTTTGTAATATCTTTTTACTTGTCACATCATCTTCAGTCACGAAACTGTACAGCTATAAGGTTAAAAGTTTAATGTGGAACTGCACAATTGAATAAAAAAGCCAACTTACATCACCTCCAGCACACATCATTAACGCCAAGGAATCTTGCGGCCTTCTCACCCGAAACAACTTTCCTACCATACCATGGACTTTGTTCCGATTGAAATTTGGCTCTGGATCTTTGTAGTGTAAATCGTAACGAAAAGCATTTTTCTGGTCTAGTTGAGATTTCAGGCGGCGAATTTCTTGTGTTAAAATGGCATGCCGTTCTTGAAGTGCCTCGAGGCGTCCTTCTTCGTAGGGCAACCGCGACAACTCCGCCTACAATACAAATCTATTACATTGCTTCAGGATTCATAGAAGTTTGCTTTACCTGAAGTTGCTTTATGTTAGCTGACATTTGGTCCTGTAAGTTTTTATCTTTTAAGTAATCTGCATCTTTTGTCTGACTTTCACTTTTCTTTTGATTCAGCGTTTTTTTACTGTGTTTTAATTCCATGTCATTTTGTTTAATGGAGGTTTGCGCCTCAATTAAATGTTGCTTAGCGGCTGCAAAATAATTCATTTTCTAAACTAATGTTCCCGAGTTATCAGCAAGTTAATGTAATTACTCATTAATTGGTCTTGCAACGAAGCTGCCTCGCCCTCCTCATTCGTCGATAATCCTTGAGTAATCGCTTCAAACCTTTTTTGAGCATCGGCATATGCTTTAGCGTCTTCTTCATCCGCATCTTTTAATTTTTGGAACATATCTTTGAACTAAGCAACCAATCCATTTTACTCACTTTGTCTGAATTAAATGTTACAATCTTACCTTCTCCATTTGATTTTCCTTTGACACTAACGTTTTTTCATCATCGCGTATTGATTGTGTCAAATTTTTGATTTTCCTTTTCTCCTGGTCGATTGTTCCTTGAGCAGCTTTAATATTTCCCGTAGCGCTGGCGTCACCTTTCGTCTTCTCCTCCAGCAATTTTTCCAATTGCTTTAGTTTACCACCGCTGTCTTCATCTATTTGCTGTTGGATTTCCTTTATTGTCTCCACTGCCTTCACAATCATTTCCTTATTTTTACAGATTTGCTCTTTATTACCTTCTATAATAGAAGTAAGGTTCGATATGTTCTTTTCTGTCGCTTCTAAGGATTCTTTCTGCTTCAAATATTTGAACGAAATATGGATTCGTGTCAAGTATTCTATATCGCGACAGATCTTCTGAAATTCTACAAAAGCAGCTCTTTCTGTCCGCAATTTCTCCAACTTTGGTTCAACTTCTTCAGTAAGCAGCGTATTCGTTTCTCGAAGTTTGGCATCTTTCTTTTCGATAACTTTAGTGGTAATCTCCCGTTTCGACTCATAAAGACTTGTTCCAGCTGCCTCTTCGATCATAGAAAGAACCTAAAGCAAAGTATGGTAAGTCTCTCTCATAATTTCCAGATCAGTGCACTTACCTCTTGCGGTTTCATATTCAAAACTTTCGTAATCCGACCTTGCATAATCAGGAAATTAGGATTGTTTACGTTCAATTGTACTGAACAAAACAGGTCCGTTACTTTCTTATTCTGTACATTTTTTCCATTGATAAGATATTTTCCTTTTTTTCCCACGTCTATTTGTCGGGTCACTGATATCTCCCTGCACTTCTCATACCCTAAGGGGCATTGATTAGGATCCGTGTTGTCAAACAACAGCGTTACGGTGGCTTTAGTTATTCCTGCTTGTCCGCTTTTAAAAATTAATTCTTGCAAATTTGTAGCTCTCACCTGTTAATGAGGAAAACAAGAAAAAACACATTTTGATATTCGAGGGAAATAAACGCCAATATTTTAGTTTAAACTCATCAATTGAAATAGAATGTATGGCGTTGTTATGAACCGACAGTAATTTGACTATTTCAAATGATTCCGAATATAGTTAAAGTACTAGCAAATTCATGAAATCGAAATAGTGAAACTATTATTAAATTTAACTCTCATCAATGTGTATTTACTCTTAATATGTGCTTCGCAAAATTTGCACCATATGAAGTTATTTTACCCACGCGCAGGATAAGATATTGCCTTATTCCGCTTGTTACAATGCTCAGAAGATATAACATAGTTCGCAATGGAGTTGTAGCCTTTTTTAAATCAACACGTCTAGGACATTCTGGTCCATACACCGACGAGATTCTTCGTTTGAGATCCTGTTGGACCGGAGATCCCGCTGACACGATGAGAGCATGTAGATAGGAAGAGTTCAATGATTCTACTCGTTGTCCAGCTTCAACAGAGGTTGATGCTGTGAACAACGAGTAAAAGCAGGCATAACAGGCAATCGAAGACAATTAATGACGTCTTTCGACACCAGTGTCAGCGTTCACATTTTGCACACAACTGAAAGGTGGTTCTTAAATCGGCTGAGGCAGTTCTAAAGGGTCGATTGGTAGACCTGTTGAAACTCAACTAATCTTGTGGTATGCTTTGTGCCGAACGAGGTACCAATAATACTGTTGGAAGTTCGAATAATTCACAAACCAACCCAAGAGATCATATGTTCAGATCACTTATCATGATCACAGGGATCACACGCATGCAGCTGTGTTCGCTTTGTAAAAAGGTGTCCAATTAAATAAATAAATACAAAATTGATCATTAAGGCGCTTGCCATGGTCGATAGATACAGGATAAGAAAAGAATACCTTAACCCAACGCAACTAAATTGAGATGTTGGATAATAGCGAAATACATTGGCAGATTTTACTGGAAGTTGGAACTTCTGCTGTCGTGTTTAACCAAATTCGCCAAAATCTGATTTACCTGTAAAAAATAAGGCAAACGTCGGAGATAAGGAACTTGTAAGGAATATAAGAAGCGCTAAATACCGAAATGCAATAGAAATATGTCACAGCCTTAAACATATTGACAAATTGAAAATACCCTCACAAACTGTTGTTGCTAGCAGTGGTTGGCGTTTGCGAAAAAAAAAATAAAACCTCCGCTGCAGATGACTGCGAAATGGCTACATGGTTAGATGACACCCAAATAAACCGCTTTGGATCGGATGGCCGCGAATTGATGTAGAGGAATCATGGAGGGAAAAGACAACCTCAACAAGTACAGCCCACATTGAAGTTCAAATGAGGCTCAATCATACCAATGCTCTGCAGGGTACAGCAAAATCGACCACCAAATGGCCCCAGCAATACGAAACAAAAACTTTAGACTGGTCTCTGCCAATATCCAGACCTAATCCCAACGAACACCTCCAGACCCTTTTAAAAAGGACAGTCGCAGAAAGTCAGGGAGACAAACCGAATCTCGACCAAATGTGCATGCATTCTGGAGCGCGATACTACAGCAAATTTGTGAAAACCTAGTTCTTAGTATGACTATGAGAATCCAGGAGGCACTGGATACCAGAGGAGTGTATATAAAATATTAGCTTTACTTTTCCCACTTAGTCGAATAAAGTCACAAAATTGATCACGCTAGAAATTGCATAAGTATGTTTTTTTTTCTTACCCTGAAGAAATTTATTTAAATAATTTTCCTGCTTTTGTCCCCTTCTAGTTTATAGTTTGAATAAAATGAATATTTGAAGAAAATATCGAAAGGTTACAGGCTCGTTTGCTGTTATAGGCAAGGTGACAAGTATAGCATTAAGTATGATGACAATGACCGAAAGAGGGAAGTCGACTCAGTTGGATCATATCAAGGAGGATTTTCCCCCGGGCCCGCATTCTTTTCGTGCAGATCAAAATAGCTCTCCAATTAAACTCCAATGAAAACCAAGAGGGAGCCAGCACAATTTTCACCCCGATCCAGTTTTCCTGCATGATATTCGCATGGACCTGGATTTTTTTTCCTACCGCGCTCATATAAAATTAATCTTCTCGAATGCCATGGCTCTATGAGTAAAACAAGTTCTGTTTTTAACAAAATAGTTGATTTTCCTGCCTCTCGCACTGTTAAACTTAATAATCGTATTATTTACTTACGTGAACTAAATTCGTGATGCCAAGCACAAAACATATAGAGTCCAATATATTGGACTTGCCAGTTCCATTGAGACCGGTAATTGCTGTGAACTCTGGGTCGAATCCGTGCACTTCTGTCCGGCGACCATACGATTTAAAGCCATCGAGTATTACTGACTTTATGTACATTGCGACGAACACAAATTCAACTAATGTAGAACGAGGGGGCAGACAAACGGTGAACCCATTCGAAGCACCGCTTCCACTAATTACGATAAACAAGCAACCGTTGACAATTTGACAAGCGTCAACTTTCAATTTTACCGCGACACAACCACTGAACTATGTTTTGGTTTATACAATTAATGGTGCTTTCGAACGGTTTGATTTTATTACACAAGGGGATTCAGATTTCAGATTTATTTATTGAGCAAAGAAAAGAAATACATGTGCCGTACAAAAAAATAGCCTAAAATTTCAGGCGTGACTAATTAAGTATGTAACGCTAACCTACAGTCTAGCCGATTACATGCTATAAAGTGAAAAGGGGTGCATGTCAATGCTCATTTAACATAGCATGTGCTTAAACCTAAGAATAATTTATAACTTACAACTAAACGAACATAACACAAAATAGTACTCCGTACTGGAAAACGAGAAAATGGGAGTTTTGATGAACAGGATTGAGCGACGGATTTGGAGTAAAGCGCAGTCCTTTCTCTATGGTGATAGCAAACTGAGGAAGGGCTACCTTTTACTCAATTTGGACCTGACCAACGGCGGGAGGGATGAAGAGGACTATGGAATTGCGGGGCATGTGTTGTGCAGCGTAATTTGTAGAAGGAGGGACCTTAATTTAGGGGAGAAGTTTGCAGATATTATATATTGTACATACTAATTAATGTTGATCGAATAATGAAAGGTGATCTACACCTGCGCGAGGATTGACTGCCGGAACACTGGACCTACGCGGTTAGCCTCTCTGAAAGCCTGGCGAGGAGCTTTGATAAAAGGAGGGGATGAAAGAGGGAGGGGAGGCGTGATGGTTGAGAGGAGAATTACTGCTCGAGAGGAGAGCTAGTCCTGACAGGAGAGAATTTTTGTGAAATTTTAGGTTTGGCCTTCTGTATCGTCCTTTCGAAGCGTCGGAGGGCTTCCGCTACGTTAAGTGACATGGTAGCCCATGCTGAGAAGCCTTAGGTTTCTTATACTAAAAAGCTTTTAGTGGCAAGGAACAGGGCCCGAGATGAGAGAGGGATTTTTAAGGCAGCATTGGCAACGCAGATCTGACGTGAGGGTTGGGTTTAAGTTTGTTGTTGAGAGAGATCCCCAGGTATTTAATGTTTGGTTTCGGCTTGAGCGTGTGGTTGGCAATGCGTAAATGGAGGTTCTTACTTTCTGGCACTGTGTGCCAGTGGCTGGGGTTTCTGGAACAAATAACTTCAGACTTAAGGGAATTAACGGTGAGGGCCCACCGGTTGAAATACGCGATGACCCTATTGGTTAGGAGTTAGATAGAGAGGCTAGTGAGGGCCTGTGTCCGCTCGCATATAGGATGGTGTCATCAGCAAAGAGGATCCTTCCCGATGCGGGAGAACCATTGTCGTTGGGGGAAAAGGGCGGGTGATAGGCTGCCTGAGTTGCCTTTGGCATGGGGGATAAGAGAGGATTGGATTTAACTTTACCGGAAGCCGATGAAGCGAAGTGCGCGAAGCGCACGTGGGAAGTTCTGTTGGAAAAGAATTCTCCGAGGATTCTGAATAAGGAGAGGGGGCAATTGGTCTAAATTAGTTTGTAGAGCAAGCTCTCTTTCTAAACTGAATCAAATGCATTTTCACAGTCTAAGGCACACGCTACGGTGCAATGCCTATTTTCCAGGTGATTGAGAATATGGTCTTGCAGATACAGGATTGCTTGTTCGGTGGATCTGAGGTTTTCGAAACCGAATTGATTAAGTGGAATGATAGGGGAGTAATGTCTATTGAGGTGACTTAGTAGGATACGTTTGAAGATTTTTCCACTGTTAGAAAAAAGAGAGATAGACCTCATATCTGAGGTATAAGGAGAGCCGATTTCCATGATAGCGGGAAGTGTCCGTTGTTCAGGCAGTTGTTGAAGAGGATGGCGAGACGTTCACTGATGGTACGTGCACACTTCCGCAGGACAAAGCCTGGGTGATTGCAAGTTCGACTTCTTCTAGGGAGGTAAAAAAGGAGGCAAACGGGTCTATTCGACTATATCAGCCTATATGCAAGGGGCAAAGGTAAGACCCCTCCAAGCTATCGTTGACAGTAGTGGTGACCACTGAGTTCCAGATGGGGTCCGCTGGCGATTTGACTCTGAATAAGTGGCTGAAGTAGTCTACGCAACCGAATATGAAACTGTAGGTTACCTATTTTTATCGGGTAGTAGTTGACGTTAAAAGAAGCCAATCGATTAATTATTTAGAAAACTTGTGGTCCAGGTTTGAGGGATTTGAGGAGTTTCTTGTAAGATTCATTCAGTTCGGACCGAATAGCTCCATTGATTTTTCTGGACAGGTCTTTGATGATTTCGGAGAGAAGACGGTAGTCAACGTTGCGTCTGTTCCATCCGGTGAAATAATCGTTTCCTGCGCTGTAATAGTCTCTTTTGATTGCACACTAAGAGGGGGGTTGAGGGGGAAAGGCACCCGTATTTGTAGTAACCAGGTTCTCTAACTGGAGCGTGTTTGTCAATTGTAGTTTCGAAGGCAGAGTTGACTTTCCAGATGTATGTATCTAGCTCAACATTAGAGTGGATGAGCGATTTGTCCCAGTGCCCTGGATAAGTAGCGTTGGAAATCGTCCGAGTTTGTCAGATTGAAGGATCTGCATTTATGCGAATGGTGGGATGAAGGAAGAATTTGCTGTAGATGCAGAGAGAGGCTGAGGGCATGATGGTCGGAGTGGGATGTCAAAGAAGAGCAGCTAGTGACACATGCTGAGAGATTCGACGAGATTATAAAGCCGTCTAGGGAAGAAGACCCACCAGGGAAAGATGGCACTCCAGCGTTAATGATGTTCGCGCTAATGGATGGGCCTGACTGAAACCAATCGAAGAGCACTTTGCCGTTTTCGTTGTTAACTGAGTCGTCCCAAGATACATGCCTCGTGTTGAGGTCACCACCGAGGATGAAGGCATGGGAACTGGCCGCGATTTTCCAGAGAGAGGATCTAGTTGAAATACGTTACTTAATCCCCTCTTTCAGGCCACAACGGAATTTTTATTTCATCATGTTCTCTAAACACCCAATAGAATACCTTTTCCATTTCCGCTGAAACTGCCCCAGCGATTGTTTAAAGCTTTTTAGAATCCCATACAGATATGAAATTTACAGCTATGAATTCCTGCATCCTTAGTGTTTGAATGTTTACTTTTGAATGAGATTTTCTCTATATAATGACTGCAAAATGGAAGAAAATAATTTTATCTATTGGAGTTTGGTTGAAATTTCGATTTATTTACGAAATGAATTGTCTCCTCTTGTTGAATGAAAATCCTTATTACTACACGCAAAAATGGGAGTTTATAATGAAAAGTGGATGGGAAAAGTTACTGTTTATTACAAGAAAAACGAGAATTTATAAAAATGAAAGTTAATGAACAAAATTTCTTATCACAGTCAAAATGTTGTCATTGAAGCGGCAATCCAATTGGATCTGGATCATTTATAGTGGCCGGGATTATGTCGCAGCGAGTAATAAAGCGGTACTGGTCTGCGACTCGCTGTACAGTCACGTGCGCGAATTGCGGGAAACGTTCGACGAATCTCTGGTGCAACAAGGGGCAGTAAGATGTTGTACCCACCCCCGCCGTTATTTCGTAGTAGGAGCGGATGATGAAGAGGTTCATTTCTTCAGTCCATTTCATCCGTTGCCTACACGATCCTGCTGAAGTGGTCGCCACAGATTGCGCCGAAACAGCTGCAGCAGGCGGAGCTATGCTGCTGGTCGTCGTGGCGCCTAGACGTCGAACCGCCCCACGACTAGCGGTTTCGACGCCGTGCTGTCCATTACGAGAGCCCGACCCAGTCACTGAGTCAGACGACTCCCGCCGGTTATCCGTACCGGACCTTAAATTCCTTCTTCTTCTCATAGATGGATTCGCACTGCCAGGTGTGCGGATAGCTTCCTCAGTGAGTAATCTGGAAGACTGCAAAGTATTTCCGTTCAATGTTGCTATTATGGGCGATAGTAACATCAATAATATACGCGGAGCGACCCGTCTTGTCAACTAACAGTACGTCGGCTTGTTATGTGCTGTATGGCGATCAGTCAGAACTTGCCGGTCCCAATACACGCTGTAAGCAGAACTATCAAGTACTGCTTGCGGCTCATATCGGTAAACCGGACATGTTCCCGTGATCAGCCGATGCTTGTATGCAAGGTTTTGATGGATAACCTTACATACAGCGTTATGCCTGGTAATGCATTGCACCAGTGTCATCACAGTAGAGCCAAAAATGAGATGGTCCAACGTCTCTAACACCGAACCAAACATTCTGCACTGGTCGTTCTGCACCCGTTATTTCATGATGAGCTTTTTATAAGCTCGAGTGGCAACCACGCCATCCTGAATGGCACACATGAAGCCCTCCGTCTCAGTAAAGAGCTCCCCAGCAAACAGCCATCTGTTCGACAAATGGCTGCCAAAGACAATTCACGTGTTTACCGTGCATTGCCTTCGACTTCGATTTATCGTTCCGCTCTTGGTCCGACTTCACCCCTCAGAAGATTGAAAGATTGATTCTTCAAGTTAAGTGGAGTCAGTTCACAGTCTTACAGACAGCCGGATGCAATGGACTTGCCTGTTCTTTGCTGTAAAAATAAGCGCGCAGCGAGTCGACTTGGCAAAGATGTTGTGCCACCACGGCAACCACGCCCTTACCTCCGATGTCACGAGGCAGGTTCATCCGCTCCACGGCAGACTTTGGATGATGCATTCAGAATTTGGACATAGTTGTCCGTATTTGATTATTTTATTGTTTTTTAGTTCTTTAATATTTTTTATTTTAGTTCTTTCTTTAGGAATGGTTTTAATTTCGCGCTCTTTTGTTATTTTTTTAAATGATTCTTATCATGGTTAATTTTATTTATGGGTATTTCATTTCGCAATTCCTTTGAATATATCTCGTTTAATGAATCATAATTAACCTTCTTTGATTTGAGGATTCCTTTCCTTTCTTCTCCTCCTTGCTCTATGCAAAGCTCCCACAATTGGGGAAATCTTTCAAAATAATGACCGGAGGATGTCAAGGAAGAGAGGAAGCCTCAATAAATATCTGAGGCAGAAGAAACAGGGGTTGAGATTGTGATCCGTCGTGGATCTCCCCCCTCGATCGCGGCACCCGGTTCTGGAGATTTATGGCTCCACGCGTGCGGTCGAGCCGTTGTTTTTTTTTCATTTTTCAGGTTTTTGCCCGCGTTTTGGTTTAACTCGCTAGGATTATGCGAAACCCTATGTTGCGATTATTTTCAAGATCCGGTGCGGACCCACGCACTGCAAGCATGCAAGCTCGTATCGACCGAGCGCTCCGATGGAGTTTCAATATTTTTGGGTGGACTTTCACGGTCAATTTCGCCAACTTTTTAGGTTTTCGGATTAGCTTTTCCCTCTAGGCCGCCTTCGGCCACTCAAGATGGTCGTTTGAACATCTCAATTCAATTAGTTCATTAAAAACGGCGTCCAATGTGGGACCCAATGTTTTATAGATTCAGGCACACACATTTTCTAGATTCAGGTTCCCTGAATCCGTGGAAGGTAGCTTGTTCCGGCTCACAGCTTCGTTTTGTGGTGTCGGATATAGAATTAATAGATTCTCAACATTGTTCTCGGCTAACTCCACGTACATTTGCCTTCACATTTCTAGTTTTAGGTTTCACGCATTTTCTCCCCTGGAAACAAGGGTTCATAAGCCTCAATTTCCTTTCCCACCTTTTAAAGTAGAATTTCATGCCCTATTCTTGGTAGTATACCAAAAGAACTAGTCGTTTGTTGTGTTTGCCTTTGATACTAGCCTTTACGGCTATAAGCTGAAAGGTATTGTCTTCTGCGCTACTGTAGAGTGTCCTTCCCTACCTTTATGTTAAGCGGCTATCTCTTCCTTTGAGTAGTTGAAAAAATAAATATTCTTTCTTCTTTGTGGGGATGAAGTGACGGGTGAGATGAATCCTTAGTGGAATACGGAAGTAGTTCGCTACATGCAGTGCCGTTCCGTCCTCAATGATTCATCCTCACTTTGCTCTCTGATTTCACATTGAATTGAATTCTCGTGCTCTCTTTTGTTTGTTTTTATTATATTATATAATTCTCTGCGGCGGGGCTCAACTCGATTGCTGTTTCTTTGTTAACAATCACGGTCTGCGGAAGTTTTTCTGCACACAGGTGAACCAATTTTAGGGGTTTGGGGTGGCATTTTGGCCCTCCGACAGTTTTGACTGATTTTGTCATTCTTTTAGTTATTTTAATTTTTTTGGTTACTTTTCGTTTCCTTTGATTTATTTGATATTTACGATTTTTCATTTTTGAGTGATTTTTTCACCCTATTTAGGTTTTTATTGTATTATCTTCATTTTCACTTTTTCGTTTTTGGGTTTTTTTCGGAGTTCTTTTGGTTTCCTTCCGATTTTAAGCAGTACAAAGTATGTCTCATCCACGAGATCATGGGTTTCGTGACCTTTATCGCCTTCCCTCGACGTCATCTCCAGGTCATCAGCTCAGCTTGACACGTCAGCGCGCCGCAATGATTGACGGTGGCATGAGTCCACGAGGAGAGATCCTGTGAGTTGGGTTGATCCTTTCACGCAGGATGCTACTGCGACGGACAGTTATGTCCCTTGACGAATTGAAGGATTAGTTCGAGAGCGGTTGTCTACGCCTTGAGCCTCGACCACGAAAACGCACTTAATGTATCAGGCGCTTTAACAGTGAAGCAGAGCCAAATTTTAGAGGAGCGTCTCTCCAGCAGGCTCTCTAACCAATTGTGAAGCTATTCTGCTGAATCTGAAGAGGTTGTTGACTGTTGGGAGGATCCCAAAGTTTTTTGCTCCGGTTGCGGGCACCCGAATACTCGTAAGCCCCTATGTCGAAAATGTCGAGTTCCAGAGCCCAGCCCCAATCATCAGGATGTTCCTGCATCGGACGCACATGACTGTGTAGAAAGTATGACAACGTTTTTTACAGTAACTCCAAAAGTGACCTTGTCGAAGCGGTTCGACAATTTGAATATGGCTTACCCGAATTTGACCCCACCACCAATTATTTCGAGAAAACCGATGCTTTCGGTTCTGAGGCCGTTGCACAAAAGACTGTAACAATACCAAGCGGCCAGAGAAAAGAACTTGGGAGTAGCAGAGATGGCGACGAGAAAGCCTAAGCGCCCAACTCTTCGCTTACCTTAATATTGATGGCGATTAATTCGCAACCGTCATCTCTACTACTCTGCCGTTCTCACAAGTTGGCCTAGCAATGATATTCGCCCGGATGCGGATGTCAGTCTTGGGTGAATGTGTAAGTTTCTTGGCTTCGGACTTAGCAAGCGAGCAAGGCTCGATGATGTCATTGGCAGTTTTCTGTCTTTCAAGTCGGCGGGTTTAGGACGTACAAGTCTAATGACACACGTCATTGCTGTCGTAATAAATCGAACAAAAAGAGACACTTCTCAGCCTCTCCCGCCATTGAGAAGCTCCTCTATGAAGAGATTGACCGGATGCTGTCTTTGGGAGTCATCGAGGAATCGCAAAACGCCTGGTCTTCGCCAGTCATCCTTGTGGTGAAACCTGGTGAAGTGCAGTTTTGCATGATACGCGTAAGGTAAACAGTGTCACTGATAAAAACCTTGGGACTGCGGTTCTGGTTTTATTGGCCTAAAATGGTTTCACAGGTCAAGGACTACATCCGTAATTGTGAAACGTGCAAGACGTCAAAAACTCCCAACCAAACGCTCCAGCCTCTAATGGGAAAAGCGCTCATCTCCGATCGGGTGTTTCAACGCTTGTATATCGATCTGATCGTCCCATACCCCAGATCTCGCGCCGGAAACGTTGAAGCAATAGTTGCTCTAGATTCTCTTTCGAAGTTTTCATTCGCAGAGCCGATTAAACGGTTTACCGGGAACGTGCTGACTGAATACTTGGAGAAGAGAATCTTTCATGTGTTTGGAATCTCTGAATCGATAACGATCTTTTGAATAAGTATGGCATTTAACACATTTACACTGCTTTATACTTCCCGCAGGCAAACGCCTCGGAGAGACTAAATCGCCCACTGTTGACTACTATACGCGCTTATATCGGTCCTGATTAAAGATATTGGGATAACAAGCTGTCATCCATCAACTGTACACTTCGTTCAGCGAAAAACGTTTCGATAGGGGCTTCCCCCTATCATGTCGTTTCTGGCCAAAGCCTTTTTACGACGACTGAACACCTTTCATAATGTGATCGTGGAAGTCTGCTCACAGGATAAACTTGCTATTGCGGAGATATTGTGTATCATATAAGCGACTCTTCAACTTAAGCAGTGCAGCAAAGGGATACAATGCCAAACTGGATCGGAAGTTTGTCAAAGCGAAAGCCATCGGTAGAGTCGGAACGATGCAATATGAGATGGAGGACATGGATGGTCGTAATATGGGCGTCGCTCACGCGAAGGAAATCAAACTTTAACCCACTGTCCAGATCTTTGGCTGCCTTTCCTCGTTCAGATCTCAAATACTCAGCCGCTTACCTGCAGTGACTGCCTTACTGGTCTTCAGCTGTCTTTCCTTGAGTGGATATCGGAAACCCAGCGGCCCTGTAGTGAACGCGGCTTCGCAACGGGAGCGGAATTTCATTCGCCTTTCTCGGGATTGATTTGCTCAGATAATGCATTCTATAATGTGTAAAAATCCTTTTAGTCTAACGTGTTTTCTTTGCCCCCATCTATCTTTTTTTATTATATAATTCCCGTGCTGTCCTTCACTTAAATATACATTTTTATAAATTAAATTTCTTCCCTCTTTTCGTTTAAATAATTCTCTCCATGCGCGTTTACATTACATTTCGGCACATATTGCACATTACTGAATTCATTCAGGCGAATTGATCGTGACAGAGGGGAATGATCTGGCGCATCCATCAAAGCGTATGTTACTGGCAATATGAACTCCGAAGTTCAAGGCCAATTTTAGAGGGACCGTAGAAAACAATGATGAACGACTGATGAGCGAAAGGGAAGTGGCGACTTGACTGTATCAATGGCCGGTTGTAGTTATTTTATTTAATATTTAAGCGGCTCCTTGTTTACTCATTATCTTAGGAAGCTTATCGCTCGGTCCGGTAATTGAGTTGTGCGCGAGTAGTACGTACATGAACCGCATTTCAAGAAAATTAGCGAATTTTCCTTTGGCATTGTGACTGTAGTGCTGGGGGAATATGACTTCTCACCGCTCACCGCAATCTCAGTAAACGGAAAACTTAGCGACAAATTGGATAAAAAGTGCGCGCAACAAGTACAAGTAGTCATCAAACGCCTTTCTCATAGTTACGGCACCGAAGGATCCTTGAAGGGAGTGGAGTGAAATTCGTGCAATGCGAGCAAACGGTAATATACGGCGAATTTGAATTGAGGGAGACCGAGGATTAGATTTTAAAGAGTGACTATGGAGACTGCCTCTGTGCCTCGGCGGAGGCTCTAGCTCAAATTGTTTACGATCAGATGCAAAAATGTCAGTGAAGAATGTTTCAGAATGTGAAAATTAAGATTGTCGGTTGAGCATGTTCAAGCAAGGACCATAAAGCGACAGGTTTCATTTTCGGATTTAGAAGACAATTTCCCACAACTTTATCATTTCTTCGTGTGCGATCAGCGGAAAGTGGCTGACCGTTTGGATAGTGTATGCAAATGAGTTAGATCAAAAGTTTACCACAAAGCCTAAGCCCCATTTGATTACGCCCAATACAAGCCGGTATTATTTCCCAGCTCTTTACTTACCGAAGGAATAGGCGATCCATCCTTCGCACTTTTGGTATTGTTCGAAGTGCATAACAAAGTTGGCAAGAATTTCTTTCAAATTCTCAATTTCAATCCGAAGATCAAGATATTTCTTATGGTAATTAAATATTCTTTTGTAGTAATGTACCGGATAGCCACGCGGAGCTCTTTTACTTTTCTTATTTTATTTATGAGTTGTCGCAATCGCGGCAAATGCCGGATTTTTCCTAATACTAGTACGAAGTGCTCGGACGATCCTACCTACTTAACATCTAAAGGGGCGCTCGTGGTGGTGGCTGGCGGTAGGTCAATGGGAGAATCCGTCGATTTTATTCAAAACCTGACGATCGTAGTAGTACCCATAAATGTCATCGTTATGTAGGCTACGGAATCGTCCATCCTCATGCAGGGGGCTTGCTTAGAACCAAGACCTTCGAGGAAAACATGCTTTGACCTTTGAGCCTACGGTGAAACGTTTCGAGTTGAACAGTTTTTGTAAGCTGAAATAGGCTCGATTGCCAGCCAGCCTCCCACCTTTATCCTTTCCGTTTGACCAGTGCGATTCGATGTTGTTGGTTCTTTGCTTTTTAGTGCTGATATTGCCGATATATATTTCGTCTTGCCTTCATTGATGTGGAGCCAAGGATCGCGCGCTGTCTGCTCGATCTGGGTGAAAGCAGTTTGTACGTCTCGGGTCGTTCTTCCCATGATGCCCATATCGTCAGCATTGTCGCAGTAGTTCGGGGCCTCTCGCATTTACCTCAGTATGATGGATCACTTCCTTCAGGGACAGGTTAAAAAGGGTGCACGATAAGACGATAGACCGTTGCCGATATTGAGTGGTCTCGAGAGTGATCCTGCTACTTTTATCTGGCCTCGTACATTGGTCAGGGTCAACCTAGTCAGTCTTAGCAATTTAGTTGGGATAGCTAATTCTCTCATGACCGTGTACAGTTTTACCCTGGCTATTTATTTATATATTTATTTAATGAGGACAATACACAGAAAGCAAATTTCTTATTACATATTGTCCTCAGAGGGAGGAGCAAGTAAATGGCATATTTTACGCTTAAAGCTAGAGAGGGACATAGAGTCGAAGGACCCAAGCTGTAGGGCATTGTAGGACCGGGAAAACCTCGGGATCGGAGAGTGAAAGTAAATCTCGAGCTTCCCGAAGGGTACATCAAAAATGTCCGCACTACGTGTGTTATGAGACGAGGCGATACGGGAAGTAATATCCGAGTTGGCGGAGCAGTCCATCAGACCATTGCAGAGTTTGACAAGAGTACACATATCAAGGAAGGTACGTCGTTGCTGTAGGGAGGGGAGATTGAGGGTGCGGAGTCGTGACGGATAATCAACCCGTGGAAGTTTCTTTTTGTAAAAGAGGGTCCGGGTGAATTTGCGTTGTACAGCTTCAAGAGCGCGGCAGTCACCGATTTGGTAGGGGGGGCTAGACTACACAGCAATATTCAAGGATGTTTCTGACAAGGGAATTGAAGAGTGTTAAGGAGGGCTGGACTGAGGTAAAGTCGGAGGAGGAACGTAGGATAAAATCAGACATTTTGGAAGCTCTATTGATAATGTCAACGAAGTGGGAATTGAAACGAAGATTATCATTGAATATTACACCCAGGTCTTTGAAGGAGGTCAGTAGTGAAAGGGGTTGTCCACTGAGAGAATAGGAAAAGGATAATGGGGAGGGTTTAAGGGAATAGCGTATCCAGTGGCATTTGTTGACATTCAGTGTTAGCTTGTTGACCGAACACCAATGGGCTAAATTATCAAGGTTGGACTGTAAGAGAGCACAGTCCAAGGGAGACGAAACAAAGGCAAACAATTTAAGGTCGTCTGCGTAAAGCAAATACGGACTGGTGAGGATGAAGCCCAGATTATTGATAAAAAACACGAAGAGTAGGGGCCAAGTGTAGAGCCTTGGGGAACACCAGAGGAAGGAGAGAATGAACCAGATGAGTGACCATGAAACGAAACTTTGCAGGAACGGTATGAGAGATAGGAGGAAAGCCAGGAGATGACTGAGGAAGGGAAGTCTAGCAATGAAAGTTTAGAGAGGAGAATGTGATGGTCAACGGTGTCAAAGGCTTTGGAGAAATCGGTATAAATAGCATGTACCTCCTATCGTAAATTCAAGCATTTAGCAACAAAGTTGGTAAAGACCAGAAGATTTGAAACCGTTGATCTATGTTTCACGAAACCATACTGCTCTTTGACAATGAGGTGACCGAAGTGCGCGGTCAACCAGTCGTTGACGTATCTTTATAGGATTTTGGAGCAAGAGGAGAGAAGAGAAATGAGGCGGTAGTTCACAGCTCTTGAGGATAGGAATGATAAGGGCCTCTTTCCAGAGAAGGGGAAAGTAGCATTTATCTAGACTTTTGTTGTAGATTATATACAGGGGGAGGGAAAAGTGTTTTCTACAGTTAAGGAGGAATAGATTAGGAAGCCCATCGGGGCCAGGTCCGACATTGGTTGACCGCAATGTCGGACCTGGCCGGTTACCAATGAGGAACTCAACCAAGGAAGGTGAGGTGACTCATTGGGCACGACCTGGAAGTGTGTAACCGATATTGTGATGGAAAGTGCAAGCTTTGTATTACAATATGCGGAACATACTTGTCGGTCAGTATTGTGTTGTAGAATGCTGAGTGTTTGCATAACAGCACTGACCTCTTAAACATGTTTTGAGATAATCATGGGTCGGCAAATGAGAATAGGAAAGTAGGTTAAGGTAGGCCTAGAATAAGCATAAGGAAATGTTAGAGTTAGTCGATTTTTAAAAGCAAACCCGCAAGGTAGGAAAAGTTCAAATAATGTAAAGTAACGTAAATGTAAGTGTAAAGTGTAAATTAAGTGTAACAAATAATAAATTTAAGTGTAATAAATAATAAAATTTCATTAGAAACAGAAATAAAGAGTTTGATTGTTAAAAAGAAGTGGACAGTGAAAGTGGAGGTCACGACTGAAGGCGTAAGGAGAGGAATGGCTACAGATTCAGAGGAGTCTGTAGTTATGAAAGGTGTAGAGGGTGGAGGGCTCGAGGGAGAAAACATTGAAGAGAAGTAGGTGCAGAGAAAGTCGCAGGATTGTTGTGGGGAGTTGGCAGTGAAGTCAGCGAAGCTGATAGAAGAAGGGAAAGATTAAGTTGGATTACGAGAATTCGTGAGACCAAAAGGGTTTTAAGTTACCGCGGGCAAGGGCGGTTTCGACGCTCAATAGGTACCTTTTACGCGCTTTTCTGACCAATGACTTCACAGTAGAGCGTATAGCCTTAAAGTGAGCAAGGTCGCGTCATTCTTAGAAGCCCGAAACTTCTTCCGCAGTGTCTGTTTCAAGCGAATGTTAATATGAAGTTCCGTTGTGAACCAAGTTGGGTACGAACGTAGACAGGGAGGGGAAGAAGGGACATAACAGGAGAGGAGGTCAGAGAAGATATTGTAGAAGGTGTTAAGAGCTTGATCACACGATGAATTGCTTAATATATGTACCCAGTTGAAAGACGCTAAAGCTGAGTTCATACCGTCAAAATTGGCTTTGCGAAAGTTGAACTTAGCGGGTTTACGCATGGTTTTGGGTTTTGAACGAGGGAGCTCCACTTCAAATTCTACCGCGGGGTGGTGAGCGTCGGTTTTGACATACGGGGATGTGCAAGCAAATAAAGAGACGTGGCGCTCGGGGAGGTTGGAAAGGAAGAGATCGAGAGTGCGGCCCAATGGGTTTTTGGTGGTATTGAAATTCAGGGCAGAGCAAGTGTACATAAAGGAAGAAAGTGGGAGGGAAAAATGGGAGAGGTTGTTGGAAGGAATTGGAAGGCTAGGATGATTAGGCTAGTTGAGCATGGGGAGGTTGAAATCTCCACAAAGAAAGAAAGGGAGGGAAGGGAATCTGACGGTAAGGAGTTCAGGCAAACTGTCAAACAATTCTTCATACAGATGAGAAGGGCTAGCACAGGTGACATATACACAAGAAACAATGAACGGGAAGAAGTTGGGCGGGGAGACACGAAGAGCAACACAATCAAAAGGAAAGCCAGAGGAGGAGAGGACGAGTTCGGCGAGGAGTGTATCTCTTATAGCAATTAGGACCCCACCGCCGGTGGACATACGAGAAACATCCCGGTCCCTGTCACAGCGGAAAGTGGAGTACCCTTCGGGGAGCTTGGAGTTTAATATGGCATCGTCCAGCCAGGTTTCGGAGATACAGATGGCATGGTGTTGCTGAGCCAGCGCGGATAAATTGAAGGCCCCCAGCTTGGTTCTTAAACCCCTGACATTCTCATAAAACAGACGGACAGTAAACATGGATCCAATTATATAGCTCGGCGAGGCAGGCGGGTTGCCCTGAAATTTACCCGCGAATTGGGGCGCTTATCTGGCTTGATGAATATACCTTTAGGCCAGAAAGAAGGGTTGCCGAGGACGTCAACTTCGTGTGGATAAGTAACCTTGAAAATTGCAATCACCCGGTCGGTGTTGTTGTCTTTTGTGAGTTTAATGCAGGACAGAGGAGAAAGTAAACCAACTTTGCTCCTTATATACTCCAGAACATTGTCCGTAGAAGTTGTGAACGCTAGCCTGGAGATGAAGAGTTGTTTAGATGGGGACGCCACCTTTAGCTTGGGGCCACTGGTATGGATGGATGAAGTGCCAGGAAATATGGCAGTAGCGGAGCAGTTGCCAACGAAGCGGAGCTTCTGGGCAACAGGAACGATGTCAAAAAGTGGGGCGGCTGTGTTCCGATTCGAGACTTGCTGAGGAGGCTGCGGATATTGTCCCATTGTAGGCGCGATGGAGCGAGACGGGATTGGAGGCTCGGTGGACCGTAACTCGTCGCATGGGAGCCGCTCTCTATGCACGTCCTGGGACAGTGTCCAGCACTTGTGCAAAGTAGGTCGATACATCTGGGAGAACACTTAATACCAGATGCAAAGCTGAAACTTCTGGAAGTGGGGAACATACTAAAGTTCCTAACGGTTACTGGCCTGCTTGAGATACTATGATCAACAGGTACACTATAACCAGTAAAAGGGGCACAATAGTTCTTCAAGGACGCGGTGCGACTTTCCCTTAACAAAATAATAAACAAATGGGGGCCGCTGGATCAGGGGTGTAGACCTAGTGGAAGCAACCCTGATGTAGGAAGCTATTGCAGGCGAATTCAACACAGATTGGGAGGCCTGGTGCATAGACTCCTGAGATGATGTTGAGCTACACTGTTATGTACAGTAGGAAGCGCCTTTTCGGAAGTCACAGTCTCTAACGAATTCCTGAGCCGCCGGGAACACGTAGATGAAGACGTCGATCGCTGCATTTTTGGCACTGCACTAGTGTTGCGGTTCACGTTTTCGGCGGAATTCAGTAATTGTGCTGAATCGGAGGGCTTGGTATGGTCGTCCTTGGCAAAAGGAGATGTAGACACAGCTGGAGGTACAGTAGATACAGTAGAAGTTGGCTATGTTATCATAGGCGGCCTTGAGGTTGATGAAAAGATAGTGCAACTGATGTCCATATTCCAACAGTTTTTGCATCGTTTGCCGTTGGGAGAAAATCTGATATGTTGCTGATTTGCCTGAAGTGAAGGCTCTCTGGTATAGACCAATGATGTTCTGGATGTATGGGGCTATGCAAGCTAGCAAAATAGTGGCGACTATCTTATAGATGGTAGTCAGCAACCTGATATCTCTATAATTGTTGCGCTGTACGCTATCTCGCTTTTTATGTATGGGACAGATAATGCCTCGTTGCCAGTCGTCAGGCATTGATTCGCTGTCCCACATTTTGAGCATAAGTTGATGAATCGCTTGATGTAATTGGTCGCCTTTAAATTTAACCAATTCGGCTGTAATTTGATTTGATTTTTAACCCGATGAATTGCACGAACACTTTCTTCTATACTTGGTGGTGTCAGTATTTGTCCGTCGTTTTCTATTGACAGGTCCACCAATTCGCCGATATTTTGGTTGTTGAGCAGTTCTTCAAAATACTAAACCCATCGCTTCAATATGCCCATTCTGTCGGAAATAAGATTTCCCTCTTTATTTCGGCAGTATGAGCATCGAGGTGTATAAGGCTTCATTCTGCTGACTTGTTGGTGAAACTTGCGCGCCGGTGGGGTTGCTCTCTATACTTTTCGAGTTCACAGACCCTTTGGTTCTCCCAGATTTTCTTTTTCCGTCTGTGAACTCGCTTCTCCGCTCGACGGAGTTCGTGATAGGCAAAACTAAAGATAAGCTTTATGCACTCAAGTTTGAAGTTAGCCAATCATCGATTGAAGAACACACAGTGATTGATTGGGCCGCTCGTCGCGTAGGTATCAGCATCGGCTCAGAGCTAGTCCGTCCCCGTCAGTCCCTCGCGCGTTAGTTTGTTTTTGCGATTTTGTCCCCTCCCTTTATAACCCGTTAGGCAGTTCAGCTCCCTTGGTGAATAAATTGTCGGTGGCATCACCCCGCCTTGAGACTTCGCGTCTCTACTAGAGTAGTTAACCCCAAGTGGTTTAGTTTTTTTAAGTATTTAGTCTAGGCATGTGAGTAAAATTTATGTGTCCTGACAGGGAGATATTGTGAACGAAGCCGACGGCCCTCATTTCGTCGAACTGCCAGCATTTGGGTTAGCTCCAACACGTCCCGTCCGATTCTACATATTATCTCGCACCGTCGGTGTTCGCGACTGGCAAACCTGTTATGGAAGTTTGGTTGGTTAACAGCCTTGGTGACTTCATGACCACTCCCTGTGTGCTCATGGAGGGTTTGCTAAGACCTTACATTGTCTAAAAAGCGTGTACTTTTGACCCCGTGTGCCTCAACAAGTAGTCATATGTGGACACGATATGCCGTTTTAGAAGCTGTTCATTGACCTTATTGGTCCGTTTCCTTGAAGTAAGTCGAGAAACGTCGAAGCTATTGAGCTTGATCACTTCCCAAAATTCGTTTTCGTGGAGCCGATCCAGCACTTCGTGGCTGAGGTTGTAGCCCGATTTCTAGTGGATCGGATCTTTAATATCTTTGACACTGTGGCGAAGGGGGCATTAAACGCATGTATTCTCCTTAGGCGAATAGCTCCGAACGATCCGAGCTTACGCCTCTTCTGATCAGCGTGATTGGGACCGAAAGATACATGACATTTGCTGCACGTTGAGAGCGAACGGACCCAGTCACCGGACACACCCCATACTATTTGAGTTTTGGTGAGAACATGATCATTCATGGAGGGTCTTATTCTCTGCTGCGAATTGAACCTTTTTCAGGATTTTTCTTCGGTCATCTCTGGTGTTGCGAGGACGGAGCTTCGAAAACAGGAGATACAAGAGAAGCTGCGATTGACCCAGCAGAGAGCAACTGACCACCACAACTTGAGTATACGACCATCTACTTTTGAGGTGGGTGACAGGGTGTTATGGAGGAACTTCCAGCAAAGCGATTTTAACAAACAACAAACACTAAGTTGGATTTGAAGCTCTTGCCCAGTATGATAGAGGGGCGACTAGGCGCTCATCTCTACAGGTTGACGGATGACAAAGGGGAGAGATATTTGAGTTTTCCATGGAAAGGACATAAAGGCTATTTCTCAGGACACTCTAGGCAATTCACATCTTAACGTGTCCCTCAGGGCCGAGCTGCAGTACAGCGTCCATCGCTACAGACGACGTTGATACCAGCGGTGCAATGGTCCCTCAATGCGATTGCCACAATCCAGAAGGTTCAGATTGATGTGCTGCAGTTGATGAACCCAGTACAGCAATTCAAGGGCGGTTCCCGAACCAGTAGGGAGTATCTCTACCAGGACGAAATATTTGCTCAGAATCGCCTCAAACTGGACTCGATTAACACGGGTGGTCAGAGAACATCAAGGCCGCTAAGGAGGCCAACCGCTAAGGAGGCCAACAGGTGCGTCCACGAGTGCATATCCGTGATTCCTCCAGGTTCCACTCCTCGCCATGGGGCTTGTGGAGTACCTGTGGTTTCCTACATGGATGCAATTTTCTTGCACCGCTTTGCCACGCAACAAGGCGTGGGATTTTTGGTTGACATATGGAGGAAGAGAAAGAAGGGGGTGTTGACATACAAGACGGTGGTCCGCGAGTGTTTACAAAGTGCAGTTTTGCTTTTTTTGTTCGCCTCAGGTTCAACTTTGGACTAGAACGTCTGCTGTGAAGCAGGAAGTCTCGATATTGGTCGAGGCGCTGCCGACCATCTCAAGGATATCCCACCCGCTAATCGGACGTTGGATGATAGTTTGCGGCACTCTTTAAGGTTTTGTGTCAAAGAAAACCTTATTAAAAACGATTCAATGTCTGCCTGCCTGTCAGTCTGTCACCCGATTTACTCGGAAACAGTTGGACCGATTGTCACGAAATTTGGTAAAAATATGTGGTCTGTGTGCCCCTTTACATGCAGAGAGTGGTACCATTTTGTGTTATGCTTGAAAGGGGGCTCCCCATACAAACGAAAGGGCTCGAATAGTACTTTCCGAAACTGACGGAAACGGATAAGACAAAATGTGTCTCAGTGAAACAGGTCTCGTTCTCAGAACCTATTCAACCGAAAAATCTGAAAAAATCACAGTGATGCATCTATATGAAATCTAGGCCTCAAAATACATCCCCTTCAGACATCTGCATAAATAAATTTAATAATATCGGAAAACCACCCTTAAGTTCATCCCAGTAATACAAAATTTGGCATAGACGATAATATAGGACATAATTCTGAAAAGTTTGAAGGCAATCCGACTATTATTAACAAAGATATAGTAGATCAAATTTTCGCATTTCAGGTAAATTTATTGCACCCTAAGATGTGTATGAAGTCATCATCATATAAAGTGAACTTATATGAACGGGGTCTATGGGGACGTCTTAGATTTTTTTTTTAGTAATTTGCATATCAGTGCCAATTACTCGAGGGAGACATGTGCGGGTAGTAACCAATATAATAGACATGTATGTAACTGGTTACCAGCGGTTTTTAATTTACATACGTGCTTTTGTGCAAAGTGTAAATGTTTAAAATGCATTAGATCAATTGATCAACGTGGTAATAGACAATTTTTGTTTATTAAGGATGAGCGCAGTATTTAGCTCGTTGATGTGTATGTACATATGGGTATTTTGGAATTTGGCAAATTATGACGGAGTGTTTTGTTTTCTTAGCTATGTACCAATGGAAAATAGTGCATGAAGAGTTTCTCATATAAGATGAACACACAACCCTTATACCTGAAGCGCCCAGATTCCTGTATCCCGACTTGTTTACAACAAGAAAATTGTGACCAATTTATCCGACGTCCACTTCAACGTTATTCTTGTGCGCAACGCTTCTAGGATTACCAAAAGCCAACTATGTGCGCAAATTATTGACGCCGTTAATGCTGTGAATCTTCTCAGATTGTGTTCTTGTTTTGCCTTATGATACACGAAGCGCGGAGGAAAAATACCTTCAGGAGGCAATTTGGCAAAGTTTTCATTTGTGAATATTGATCGTATAAATGTCTTGTAGCAATCAGAAAGTTGATTAGTACACACTACAATACTGCAAGGGGCATCACGGATATTTTCGTTCTTGGCAGCAGCACAAACAAAAAGTTTTTACACAAAGCCTTAAAAACTGATGATGACAAGACTGACGGCAGCGGTCTTATAGTTTTAAATAAACAAAAATATTTTTCAGAATTTTATTGTTTGGTTTTGGGTTCATTATTTTGTAAAACGAATGTGTCAATATACAATAACCTGTGTCACTTTGTTTTTGGTGAAAATAGTAATAATAGCGAATATTTTTCGTACTTAACAATATATTGACAAAATCAACCATACAACTGTCTTACAATTATTTTATTGCTCTATTCCATACTGATTTATTGTTGGTATTTATATATTCCAGTGTACATATCACTTTCTAGACGAGTGCCTAATAACGCTTTTCAATTTTCCGCGAATTATTTGAAAACTTGACAGATTTAGTTACGGAATATTTCTTACATTTTTTAGTTACTCATCGCCCGCCGGCTATAATTTGTGCGTTTCCCTACTTTTACTGGACACGATATTCTATCAATAAGATAATTCTACATGTATGGTATGTGTCTGCATATATGCGGTAAGTAGTTAAGTTCAGAGGAAGATCACTTAAAAGTTGTTTGTTGTAGTGGCCAAAATCAGGAGTTTGCTAAATTATTTTCCTAACCTGCACCACAAGTCAAGCTAAATAGCCTGAAAATGATCTCTATAGTTAATTAATTTAAGGAGAAACTAATTAATTCTTCCAATTAATCCATCTAGAGATATGCTAATGAAACTTTGATGAATTCAATTGCTGATATAAAAACGGGGTTTGATCCTAAACAAAACAGAGAGTAGATAAGTGCTCATTTAGAAGTACTGGAAAGTAATATTAGGAAAGATATAAACGACTGTTTATTACTTGATAAACATTGCAGTTTTTCTTTCGAAGATTTGCCTACTATACTTTTATAGATTCGCATATGGCATCAAATTCCTCACATTTCATAACTCGTACACTGAGACATCGATATGAAGTGTTCCTTTCGTTGATTCTCCTCTGTGTCACCTTAGTAAACACAATATTAAATTGACAGTCTTGTATTCTACTTTTCTCCTAACGTGAGTAACTTTTTTAAATCAAGGTGCTTTCATATTCTCAGGGCGAGACTATGAACTCGTTTGTTTTGTTTTTAGGACATATGTAACCGAGAGCTGGACTACTTTGTGATGAGTTGTCTGAATGGAATGTTAATGCTGAATGATGTGTGGGGCTCTGTGTAGGAGTAGTGTTAGTGCTTTTCGCTTTTCGAAACCATCCACCGATCTTTTTACGTCCTAATGAGGCGGTACTATATTCATAGTTATCCTTTCCAACTTTCCTTGATTTCTTCGGTAAAGTATCACTGTTGAATTTATGTTTGGGCGCAATGGTGTTAATTTTCTTGACATTATAATCTTTCCAAGTTATATCTTCGAATTCGGCATTACGATTTTGTGTGTCATGATCGCTGGGATACTCGACATCTGAGACATTATCCTCGTCTCCAGCTAATTCAGAAATGAACAAATTCCTGCCGGAAAACTGGCGCTCAGCTGCTAGTGTACTTAAAAACCTAACCTTTCGGCTTGGGCTGCGGAAGCAAAAATCCAGCCATTTGCTCCTCGATTGACAATATATCCGTAAGGCATTCTTTAAATTTGCACCGAAAAGCTTGCCGTCCGGTAAATTGAGTATGCGACAATCATCTAAAAATATCCGTCCTTTGTAAATGTAGTGATTCCGTTTTAGGATGTCTTTTTTGCAATATATAATCTGCTTGTCGAACAAAAATAGAGTGTAGGTGTTATTCCATAAATTGGGAGATATTCGAGTCGCATCAGTTTGCAGAAAAAATCTCGTACTATGAAAGCCTATAGGAGGTCCCTCGAAGTTCTCAAAACTAGCTTGGAATCGATTTAAATTCTCACTGTGTCGTTTCCCTGTAAAGAACAATATAAATATTATAATGCATCAAAGTGGCGTTTTTATTAGGTTCGCTATCACTATACAAATACAGCGTTTATTGAGGGAAAATCGAGATTAGAAGCGTTCGTCCAACAGTCCCGCAGAGTAGCAGAGAAAAATCTAATTAACCGATTAAAGGGCTCGTCAATATCGCATCATCCTAGTCAAACGGCAAGCGTTTTATCGCGGCGGTCCAGTCTTGTCCACGACGGACTGCGGACCGGTTGTGAAAAATTACAGAGTTCGCGGCGAACAGGAAAAATGGATGCCGAAGAAAGTAGTATTTCTTCTTCATCGGATATCACCTTGGAAGCAAAATTCGGAGCGGTCTACATTTAATTACTTTTTACATAAAATCAGTCCGCGTGCTGTTTGCCATTACCTGTCCGTGACGGACTGCTGTACGGACAATCCGCTTTCTGTTTGGAGAGCCCTTTAATCCAATTTTTCTTTTTTCAAACTTATGACATAATTAACTTTTGCACGTACCTAAAATTAGACAAATATTTTGGATTTTGGAAGTTTATCCGCACTTTCTCAATAAGAAACACGGCAAAAATCAAATACGCTCTGTTCACCAGCTTGCCAAACTGTCAAAATTTATGGCAAGGTGTGTGCAGTAAATTTCATCAAAACTAAAGCAATATTTTTATTGAATTTGTTACAGATCAGTGGGAAAGCCCGGGTACTACTTTGCGCGATGCTCTTTCGTCGTCGCATTCTCACGCTAAAAATCTTGATACTATGGCTGCAATTTTGTCTTTTGAGGTTTTGTGTGAAAAAAATCGATCGTGTGAAAAATCGATAGAATTGATGTCTGTCACACCTGATTTACACTGAAATGACTGAGAACCTATTGTCACGAAATTTAGTGAGAGCATGTGAATCCCTTTACACATAGCGAGAGGCGCCATTTTCCGTTACATACGAAACGACCTGCGGCTCGCATTTTTTTGATAACACATTCAATTTATTTCTCTTTAATTTGGTTATACATAGCTTATGACTAAACTTAATACTAGAATTATCTCTAACACCTTAACTTTACCTAGAGACTAACGTTTGGGTTAATACTAGACTTAATTTAAAGTAATTCTAGCTTATTTTAGGACTTATGCTGTAGAGGGGAAAGTCAGGAAAAACCCTTCTTATATTGTCGTCTGTAAGGAGGAATTATTAGAATATATGAACTGATGGGGGACTGATACATATAGGGGACGGTGGTGTTATTGGGCGATGGAGTAAACGAGGCCAAGGCGGTGTCGATCATATGGGCGGTTGAATATAATCATCTTACTGTCGCGTTAGCTGCGATTCTCAGTGGAAAGGATTAGATCTGTAGTAAGGGGGTGGTGGCGGTATGAGAGGTTCGGATTGTAGCTACGTATGTAGAAGTAAAACTGGATGAGGTTAATGTCGTGGGATTGGCATTTAATGAGGAATTTGGTTGCACTAACCAAATTCCTCCTCCTGGTCTATGCGGGAACAATTTATCTCGTCATAGACGGCTTGGTTGGAATGGAGATTAGACTGGGAAAGGGACAGGCGGAAGAACCTCCTTTCACGCACCCGTAGACGCTCCGTTTGGGCTGAGGAGACGTCGCAGCATGCGAATACTGTATGAGGTGTGACGGCTTGTATTGGTGACCAGCGGGGTGTTGTAGGTTGGGCTGGGGGTGGGGGTGGTGATGTTGGTGCGTTAGGTTGGAGATATCAGCGGGATTAAGGGTTTGGTCGGGACGGTAGAGGGTACCTAGGAATATGATGGAAGAAGGTGTAGTGATGGAGACGACGGTTAATTCAATGGATGGGGCAATAATGGCTGGGATGTGAACTCGTTGGGCGTCTAGAGGATTAGCTACTAATATGGCTGTGCCCCCGCCTTGGCGGTCAATACGCTCGAAGCGGAAGGTGGTATAGTTAGGGATGTACAGCTTATGTCTCAGGTTGAATTTGGACTCAGTAAGAAGGAGTAGGTTGGGTTTGTGGCCGGAAAGGAAGTTGGTCAGTTCGTGGCGTTTTTGTCGACTAACAACAGAATTCACGTTCAGTAATACCACTTTTGTGAACATTACTGGGAGGGAGTTGTATGTGGGAGGGTGGGTGGTAACGTGGGTACCGGATGCGAGGCGTTCCTAGCCATTGCTGCGTATGAGAATGGTGGTGATGTTAGGTTATGTGAAGGGGGCATATGAGAGGGTTTTGGCTGGGGACCGGGTTTGGTAAGTGGAATGGGGTTCGGTTTTGTGGCGAGGGATGGTTGTGTCTAGCGGGCGCGAGCTTGCACGAACATTGGGCAGCTGGGATAACTCGCCGGATGCGTGTTGGCTCCGCAGTTAATGCAGGATGGATTTTCATTCTGTTTCTTCGGGCGTTGTCGTGGACCATGTGGGAGGTTTTATTTAACGCAACGGTAAGTTGCAGTTGGACGCTGCATGCCCAATACCTTCGGGAGGGTGAATTGTTGGAGTTTTGGGCAGACCGTAACTAGGAATAGGTGGAGGCGTTTTCGGATTCATAATCCGTCTGAGATGTGGCGAGGACGTGGGCGGAGTGAACCGAGGTTTTCTTAAGTGCGATGTTATTGGGGATTGTGGAAAATATTTTGGTGGTTGTGGGGTCTGTCTGGATAATAAATGGAGGAGATTTTTCCTGACTCACCTTTGCTAGACTTGAGTTCGATGTTTGGGTGGCTTCTGATTTGTTTGTGATAGATTTTTGGGCGGCTTCTAATTTGTTTGTGGTGGATGTTTGGGCGGCTTCTAATTTGTTTGTGGTGGTTGTCTTTGGGTTATGGGTGGCTGACTGTAGAAGTTACTGGGCTGAATACGCAGCGACTTTCGTTGTTTTTGTAGTTGGCTGGGATGAAGGTGTAGCTGCTGTTATTGACACTGCTTTCTATTGAGTTCCTCGGTTGGATATTACCATGTTTTCGTTGGATCGTTCTTCTCGGTTCTCATTGCATGATGTAGCTGGCGTATTAAGTTGAGGAACTGGGTTGAAGACGATGGTTGATTCGGTTATAGATGTCCTAAACAGGGCAGCGAGCCAGTCGTACCGACTCGTCATCTCCTTCAGGGAGGTCGTAAGCTCTTGAACCTGTCTCCGTAGGGCCTCGACTTCGTCGGAAGTTTCGCGACACATGTTCGGCTCGCTATCTTCGGGGGCAATTTCGCCAATGCCTTCGGGGCTTTGCTCCCGCTGTCCCCATAGGAGTGTATCCTTCTAGGCTCAGAATCCATCCCTTGGGGCGACAGTTATCTGGCATTTCGACATCACGCCGCACAACTGGTTGTTCGTTGAACATCGCTACGATCACTATTTGCACAATTTTGCTTTTCACTTTGAAATTAGCCGGAGCACTTTCCAAACACATCCGATCCGCTCGGACACTGTGGCTCGCAGGTGTTATACGCTCCCTTTTATAATTAGTAAAACACAACAAGGATACGAACTATATTCAGCGTAAATCCGCCCATAGTTCGGATTAAAGCCATATAATTTCTTTTTAGGGATTGAGAAGTCCTAAATCTAGACCTCAAAATATATCCCATTCCGATATTTGCTCAAATAAAGTTAATAATAACATATTAGCACATTTTAGAAATTTACTCGAAAACCCCCTGGGGTCTCCATACATGTCAAAGGGCGGTGTAAAATTTTTTCTCACCGAATGTCATGTGGGGTATCAAATGAAAGGTCTCGATTAGTACTTTTCTAAGCCGGTCTTAGTTTTGAGATTTGTTAGAAAAGCGGGGAGTGGGAGGGGTGGAAAGTGATGGTTTTTTTAACGGACCCGTTCTCAGAAACTACCCAACCGAAAAATCTGAAAAAATTCATGAAGCTGCCTCTATATGGTGTCCAGGCCTCAAAATACTCTCCATATCGGTATCTATTCATATTAAATTAATAATAGTATATTACCATATTTTTGTGGAAATTGAGTAAAAGCCCCCTTAAGTTTATCCCAGAATTATAAACGTTGGTATTAGTATAAAGTATAATATGAAACATATTATGCCCAAGTTTGATCAAAATCATACTATTAGTGACAAATTACAGTAGCTCAAAGTTGACTCTGTAAATTTACTGCAACTAAATATCAATATCCCATAAGTGGGTAGTCAGACATATTACATGCAAATACATAACGCACTACGTACAAATGGAATAGTTCTACACTTAAATATACTCATAGAAGAAGCAAACAAAACCTTTCATACCTGAAACGCCCAGCTTCCGGTTTCCCGACTTGTTTTTAGCTTTTTTCTGTTATTTGTATATCAGTATCAATTAATCCAGACAAACATATGTATAAATATATGCTAATGAAGTTTACGGGAAGCATCCAATAGGATGGACACGTTTCCAAAAAAAAGGGGTTTTTCTGCTGCCACGGTAAAGGGTGTTATGCTTGTCTTACCGAAAAAATGGCATTTTAATGTGCCGACTCGGACTCGGTTTGCTAACTAGGATTGTTAAAAAATATTGAAAACTACATTTTTGGTGCCTCGCATAAAATAAAGTTCAATGAATCGCAATTATCCTAATTTGCGAACCATAGAAATATGTTCTGAATAAGTCATGAATTTCGTTGAATAGAAGGCTATGATGGCAGCCGGTTTTCAACATGCAGTTTCGAAAAAAACCATTAAAAAATTAGAATATGATTATTAACCATAAAATCTTAGTTGACCAGAAATTTGTCATCATAATAATAATCGATAGCGTAACAATCCATATTGGATCAGGGCCTTGAAGTCTGTTAGAGCACTTAATATAGACTCGGATGACTATCTTATTGCCATATTACTCCGGGCTCATACATACAATCCCCTCTGACAATCAAGTGAGAGTGAATACTGGAGCCATTCACAACACAGCCCCCCGTAACACCTATGAGGGGGAAATGGATGCTGCAATAACCGCAGCTAACAGATGTCTTGGAGGTGAAGCATCAACAAATGATCTTCACAATCATCTGAAGACCGTTATCATTGATACGGGTGCACACATATTTGGCCCCAGCCGCAAGAAAAGTCGGAACGCCTGGTTTGACGATGAATGTAAGCTAGCAACAGAACAGAAGAATACTGTATACCGAGTAAGGAAGCCAGGGAGAACCAAAAGATCTGTGAACTCAAAAAGTGCAGAGAGTAAACGCACCAGGCGCTCAAGTTTTACCAATAAGTCAGCAGAATGACGCCTTATACATATCGATGTTCATTCTGCCGAGACAGAGAGGGAAACCAAACTGTCCAAACTGCCTCTGGTTGCACAATAATGAAGACGAAGTACATGATGGCAACGTCAGCGCCAAAAAACAAAGAACGAACAACATGGAATTGCGTTGGTCAAACGAAAAGGATAAAGATAGGAGACTACAACGTTGAGAAAATTTCTCCTATCTAGGGTCAAAACTCATAACCGATAACAGCTATGACGATGAAATCCGCTTTCGCTTGTTGGCTGCCAACAGAGCCTATTTCAGCTTACAAAAACTGTCTCACAATATGATCAAAGCTCTTACTGTACAAGACTATGATCATGCCAGTCCTAATGTATTCCTCGGAGATCTGGGTTCTTAACAAAAAAATTGTGAACTCTTGGCCGCGTTCAAGAGAAGAATCCTCTGAAGAATTTTTGACCCCCTATATGGAGACGGACGATTCCGTAGCCTACATATCGATGACATCTATGAGTGATACCAAGACCGTCTGGTTGTGGATAAAATCCGGCTCAATAGGTCAGTGGACAGTGGTCGGGACACTTAATCCGTATGGTCGGAGATGATCCACCCCGGAAAGTCTATAAGGGCAATATCTATGGTAGAAAAAGAAGACAAGGCTGACCCTGCCTGAGATGGAGCGATGACGTAGGCCAGGACGACAAGCAGCTTTTAGGGAAATCGAATTGGTGGACCTCGGCACAAAACCGGGATGTCTGTAGTTCCTTATTAAGGCAGGCCTAGACCGGATACCGGTTGTTGCATCGTTGACGATGATGAATAATTTCTCTCTAGAGGTTGCAATGGCTCTTATTGCAAACTTAAGTCGTTCAATTAGGCTACTCTATATTTTCTTCTCGAGTCGTTTGGTTTTACCACTCAGTATTTATTGATACGAATTTTCGAGTGCCTATTGCACATTTCGTATAATCTGCCAATCAAAATGCGGCGAATAAGCGAAATTCAAAGTAGACATCATTTTTAGGAAAATAAAAACAAAATGGCGCGAATACTAACGCAAACAACGACCAACACATCCAAAACATGACAAATTACACTGGGTCAATATTACGGACAATGTACAGTTTTACTGACAAATGTTTCGGACATGATTTTAAAAAAAAAGTGAATAACTCATATCCGATTTACCCGTTGACCCAAAATGTTCGATCAATTTGATCACATTTTGACTGAATTATAAGTAATTGAAATGCAATTTGGATCAAATTGACCCAAAGGTCGGATGGAGTTAAATTAAAAATCTTAAAAAAATCACAATGCTGCATCCATATGAAATCTAGGCCTCAAAATACATCCCATTACAATATCTGTTTAAAACAAGTTAATAATAGCATATTGCCATATTTTAGAAAACTACTCGAAAACCCCCTTAAGTCCATCCTGGAAGTGCAAAATGGAATCAGTATAGTTGATAAGATAGGGCATAATTCTGAAAAGTTTGAAGCCCAACTAACAAAATTATATATAAGTGTATATATGTATGCGTCAGTGTGCGGTATAGGCAATGTTTGTTTGCTTAGAATGGCCACCATATTTGTTTTTAATATGTAAATAGATCATGGAGGTTGGAAATACAGGGTGCGGCAGCATAACTTGCTACAGAATTTTTTTTTTCCCACGGCTAGAAAATTTGGATTTTGGGGACACTTGGTTCCAACAAGACGGTGCAACAGCACACACTTCAAGAACATCGATGGCTGTTTTGAGGGAACACTTTCCAGAGCGCCTTATCTCAATTAGAGGCGATTTGGAATGGCCGGCACGCTCACCCGATCTGTCCCGTTGTGATTTTTTTCTATGGGGTTTTTTTTTGAAATCCCGTGTTTATGTGAACCGTCCAAGAACCCTACAAGATTTGAAGACCAACATCCAAGAAGAAATTGCCAACATAACGCCTGCTATGCTAACAAGAGTCATGACAAACGCCAGAAATCGGTTTACGCAATGTATGGAGAATGGGGGACGTCACCTAACAGATTACATTATAAAAAATAAATAAATATTTTCCGAAGCATACAATAGTTTTTATTGAGTTTTGAAAAAAGGAAGTTATGCTGCCGCACCCTGTATATGAAGAAACGTTTTGAATTCTTAGCTATGTACGAATTCAAAAACGCGCATGAAAAGTTTCGGGCAAAATGTGAACACAAACCTTTATACCTGAAGCGCCCTGCTTTCGGTATTCCGACTTGTTATTTTATATTTCTCCGAAACAAATCGTATGCATAATGATGACAAAAACTTCACATAGTTGATTTCGGTTTCTAACAATTCTTTAATAACACTATTTTTGAGTGATTCGTTACATTGCTGGTTCTATAATTGACTAGGTTTCAACGGCATTACAGTATTATCATTGGGAGGTTGTAATATGGTGCAAGCTGCTCGGGACGGTGATGGTTGCAACTTTTCATTGTTTTCCACATTTTTTCTCAACGAATAAACTTGTTCGTTTTCAGTCTTCGTTTCAAATTCATTGGGAATTATTCGAATGCTTTCCCGTTGTGGTATTAATTTTTCAACAACTGCGTCGCATTTTATTCGACCGTACCACCAAACTCCGAGATCCTGACGAATTAACACATCGTTCAATAAGTCCCGGGACTAACTATGAAAACAACATTTTATCGGCAAAATTCTTTATTATTCATCAACATAATCTGCTTCAAGTGTAATACAATCATTCCAACGCTTCTCTAACTATTCAATGCCATGTTTGTAGAACGATTTGTCTTTTGACTCAAAATGAGCTTCAGTAGCAGCGATTACCTCCTCATTTGAGCCAAATCTTTTTCCTTGGAGCATCTTTTTGAGATCCGAAAAGAGCCAGCAGTCGCTGGGGGCCAGATTCGGCGAGTACGGAGGATGAGGAAGCAGTTGGAAGCCTAATTCGTTGAATTTGGTCATCGTTTTGATTGACTTGTGGCACGGTGCGTTGTCTTGAAAGATAACTTTCTTCTTCTTCATGTGTGGGCATTTTTTCGCTATTTCGGCCTTCAAACGATCCAATAACACCATGTAGTAGTTGCTATTGATGGCTTTTTCTTTTTCGAGGTTGTCAATGAAAATTATACCATTCGCATCCCAAAATACGGACGCCATCACTTTGCCGGCCGACTCTTGGGTTTTTGGACGCTTCGGGCGGCTTTTACCGGTCGTACGCCATTCAGCTGACTGCCGACTTGACTCCGGAGTGAAATGGTGAATCCATGTTTCGTCCACTGTCACATATCGACGCAAAAAATCCTGTTTATTGCGAGTAAACAGTGCCAAACAGCTCTCCGAATCATTGATACGTTGTTGCTTTTGTTCCACTGTGAGCAAACGCGGCAGCCATTTGGAAGAAACCTTTTTCATAGCCAATTTTTGGTGCAAAATAGTAAATGCACTACCAGTTGATATGTTCACCAAGTTACTCCCTCATTTGGCCGACCCGAACGTTCCGCATCATTTGTATCAGCACGACCGCGTTTCATGTCGAAAACCACCGACAAATGGTTGTTTTCGACGGAGTAGAGTCCGGATAACGTTTTTCAAGCCATTGCTGAGCTTGAACAGTGTTTTTCCCCATTAGAAAGCAATGTTTTATCAACACACGAAACTTGTTTTGGTCCATTTTTTCACGATTGCAAAGGTAGCGTCAGTTTAACCACTATAGCTTTCTTGGTTATGTTTCGAATTACATCAAATTTTGACACATCTTATCTGAAGGTTGGTACTTCTGAACCTTGGTATATAAATGGCATTATTAGCGCCATTTCTACGCTAGTCCCGGGACTTATTGAACGATGTGTTACCTGCACTAATTGAAGTAATAAAAACTTGTTGTTTCTTTTTCGTTGGTGTGGGTATTTATCCTTGCAAATACCGATATTTCGGGAACCACTTGTTCCCTTCACTAGTCAAACAAGTTGTTTGCACTGATGAAGGGAACAAGTGGTTCCCGAAATATCGGTATTTGCAAGGATAAACAAACAAGTTGTTTGCACTGATGAAGGGAACAAGTGGTTCCCGAAATATCGGTATTTAATAATAATAATCGTTGGCGCAACAATCCATGTTGGATCAGGGCCTTGAAGTGTGTTAGAGCACTTCATTAAAGACCGTAACGGTACACTAGGAGGTAATGTGGTCAGCATTACGCTCGACGGTATCGGTATTTGCAAGAATAAATACCCACACCAACGAAAAAGAAACAACAAGTTTTTATTATTCCAATTAGTTAATCGTTAATCGCATAATTTCACTCTAAATACCTGCACTAGATCTTCACGTTCAAGTGCTAGTTCTTGCGGTTCTTCTGGAGTGAAAGGAAAAAGAACTTGGGCATATACGGGACGGTGGTCTGAAAATGTTAAAGCGTTAAGATTATTTGCTGATTTCTCAAAATTTCAAAAATTCAGAGAAATTGAAAAAAAATAATTCATTATGAAGAGCTTCTGTAGAGTTCTCAACTTTTTCAAAACAAACTAAGAGTCTGGGAATATTCTGCAGAATTTCGAGACCGTATTACAACTTTTATAACGTTAATTCTCTAAAACTATAAATATCCCAAGTATAGTTACATAATTCAGAAAATAGTTAGATACCATAAGCTGAGGCTGCCTAGTACCGTCGTTGATAAGGTTCAATGTTCTGTTCTTTTATAATCCATAGGAATTGTAAATTTGGAAACAAGTCGGGAAACCGGAAGCTGGACGCTTCAGGTACGAAAGGTCTTGTGTCTTTCTTAGTACGTAGCACGTAATATATCCATATATTATGTGAGAGTATCCACTTTCGGGTGATATTGACATTCAGTCTTCAATTTTCAAAGAAGCAACAAATTTGAGGTATTATAACTTTGTTAGTAATAATGCAATTTCCACCAAACTTGGTAAGATCATGCTCTATATTATAGCCTACATCACTGCAAAATTTCATGGTACTAGGATGAACTTAAGGGGGTTTCTAACCAATTACAAAAAATTATAGTAATATACTATTATTAACTTTATTTAAACAGATATCGGCATAGAAGGTATTTCGGAGCCCAGGCACCATATAGTGGCAGCCTCCTGATTTTTTTCAGATTTTTCGGTTTGGTAGTTTCTGAGAATGGCCCCCTTAAAGAAGTGATCACTTTCAACCCCCCGCGCTCCTCACCCTTCCAACAAATGTCGAAACTAAGATCGGCTTTGAAAAGTACTAATCGAGACCTTTAATTTGATACCCCACATGACTATATTTGATGAAAAAAAAATTTACACGTCCCTTTTGCATGTATGGGGACCCCTCCTTAAATTCGACGTAAAAGGATGTAATTCACTGTATGCGTGAGCGTTCACAGTTTCCACCTTTCTACCAAGTTTGGTGTCAATCGCCATAACCATCTCCGACAGACACACAGGCAGACAGTAAACCGATTTTAATAAGGTTTCGTGTTTACACAAAACCTTAAAAAATAACTTTCTCTTAACATTTTTTCTCCGAAACAAATCGTAATTTACATCTGCTTTTTAAGACTTTATTCATATTTTAGCATCTAATGCTAACTTTTTCATCAACCCTGTAACGCTTGTAAAGATTTTCTGTACTTTTTTTTGCTTGAAGGCTATTGGTCGGAAGTCGAAAGAAGAAATATTTTTAGATCTTTATTTCGATCGACATTAGATGATCTTCTAGTATACCCTAGGTGCGGAGGTCCTCATAATGCTAAGGGAGGTATACATTTTTTTTCACGAAATATCTTTCCGGATGTCTGAGTGGTTAGAGCGCAAGGCCGTCGTACGTCGCGGTTCAAATCTCACTGGTGGCAGTGGAATTTGTATAGTGATTTGACGCCGGATACCAGTCGACTCAGCTGTGAGTACCTGGATCAAATTAGGGTAATAATCTCGGGCGAGCGCTATGCTGACCACATTGTCTCCTATAGGGTAATGTAATCCTGTAGTGTACCGTTACGGCCTTGAATGAAGTGCTCTAACACACTTTAATGCCCTGATCCAATATGGATTGTTACGCCAACGATTATTATTATTTGCTTTATTAGATATTAGGCGTTTTACAAAAAAATATAAATAAATGTGTGCCCCGAAAATTGAAACAGTTTCGTTCTTAGAACCTATGCAACTGAAAAATCATAAAATTATCACAATGGTGCATTGGTGCGAAATCTAGACCTTAAAACTCATCCCATTTTGATATTACCATATTGTAGAAATTTATCCGAAAACCCCCTTAAGTTCATCCTATAAGTTCACAATTTGGCATCTCTATAAGGGCTAATATAGGACATATTTCTAAAAACAATCCAGTTATTATTAACGAAGTTATAGAGTTATAGTTTGTGTATATATGTATGTATGCATCGGTATTTGGTAATAGGCAATATTTGTTTATTCAAGATGAGCCCAATATATATGTCTTTGATATGTATGTACATCGATGTATCTTGCAGTTTGACAAAATTTGAAGAAATATTTTGCATTCTTAGCGAATGGAAAAACGTGCGTAGGGAGTTCCTCACATAAGATGAACACAAAACCGTTATACCTGAAGCGCCCAACAACTAATCATTTGTAGAAAAACGCGTTTAAAGTTTCAACTTCCGATCGTTTACGTTATGGATTCTTCTGTTCCAACGACCATATTTCAGTCAATTTTATTCGGATCGATGGAGGACGTATTCTAAGATAGTTATACTTAAAAAAATGCAATAAAAAAAATCGTTTTTTTTCTAAGTCACAATTGGAGTTAACTCCTTACAGGAGATAAGTAATGATTAGGATTGGATACCGCGATGCGGGCGCCCCTCGACGACGGCATTAAGTCCCCGGCTGCTCAATTTTCCTGATTAGAGTGGGAATTCTAGCGATGTAGAATGGACATTCTGAGGTTAAGCAAGGTAAAATAGTGGAAGCTTCGTGAAACACTGCTCCTTTTGGTATGTGTGATAGTACAATGGACTTACTTTACCAGAAGAAAGCATAAATTTTATGTTGAATTTATAGTAACTGCATCCGGAAGGCACTCCCTCAGGGGGAATCGATATCAGACAGCCAATCTAGAGGACATTACCGAAAAGGCTGAGAGGTTTGGGGATTTCAGCAACTTCTATCACCTCGTCATCAGTGGTCTATGATTCGAGCACAGTCTGCCGTCAGTTGTGTTTCTACTGAATCGCAACGAACATCTAATCAGATCGCTGATAGTTGTTTGCTTTTGTGTGCCTATTAAATCCGCACGTAGTCGCAGGAGTGAAGAGTTTTAATCCCCCCAGCTCAACAAATTCCATTTTCGTAATCAAAATGTTGTTTGGAAGAGGACGAACTAATTTCCCGGCTGGACGACAGACTCAACTGATGCATTGATTTTAGTCCGCAGTCATGTTTGGTTTGCGGGTGCATATAAAGAAGGGGCCAACATCTGACACTGACCCCGATCAAGATGCTTCTAGGACAGAAATGAGGTAGCGTCTGATGAGTTGCCCCTGTCCACGACGAAATCGCTGGTCTTCTTTTTTTAAAAAACTTGGAATGTTTTTAAACAATACTCTTTTAGCGAGAGGTGCTCATAGACTAAACGTGAGACAAAGTTATTCTCCAATTGATTCAATCCGGCATCAAGTGAATGTTGACCCAGGAATCGTTCAATTCTTAAAAAAAATTGAGTATTCGAGTTATCATCAAAGGGGATCTTTCTTTTAAAGAGAAAGGGGGTGAAAATTAATGAACGTGCGGGGGTGAGGAACGGAATGCTCCTATTATTGGTCTGAGCGGACAGAACGTGGGTTGACGTCCAATGCCATGCGAAATTTTCAAATAATGATTTCGATACAGCGTAGCGTATCACGAAAAAACTTGCAGTTGGTTGTAAACCTTCGATGGATCAATCAAGAACGTTTTCACGGTAGGCTCTTCATCCATGATGAACTGCTAAAAAGGTGGAAGGAGCACGTCACACCGCTTCTGAATCCATGAACTTCTCTCTTTAGTGGAACTACTTTGGCCATCGATGCGCTCAAGAAAAATTGCTTACTCTCACGGGTTCTCTACAGAACTGTTAAACGGAGCCCACGCAGTATTTTACAGGAAACGTGGAGGGGGATTATCATCAAGCTCTCGAAGAAGGGTATTTGCTTTGACTGCAACAATTAGAATAGAGTCATAAATAGCTGAGATAATAATGAAATGAAAAGTACGAGGAACGTTTGCTCAACAGACAATGGTCTGATTTCCGCCCTCATTTACCTTAACATCAACACCATGCGATTCATTGAGGCGCACCGTGACATACTACTCTACCTATTTTTCATCCACTTTTAAAAAGGGAAGTGTATCAGGAGTGCTATGAACATTCCGAAGAAACTTTGCCAATGCCGTTGGATTTGCTAAAGGAAGTAAATAGAGTTGAATTAAGGATAAATATGAACAAAACCAAAATTCTCAATCTGGAGAATCAGCGCACTCTTCTTATCCTATCCTGCGTATAACATTGACGGCGTCCTCCAATTTGTATATCTTCATAGGATTGTTTTTGCTGATAGCAACTACAAACTCGGTGCTATTTGCTAGATTCACTTCCGCTGTTTTGACTTAAATTTGGAAATGCAAATACTTAAACATCAGTATCAAGTTGAGGCTGTTCCGTTCCCGTTCTCTTTGTACATGCAATCGCTCCTATAGCTCGAAAGCTCCACGCCTTATTTATTTTCCTTTGATCCAATTTCCACCGAAGGATTGCATCGGTATACGGACCAGGTGCCTGTAGACGTGCAGATTAGAAAACGAAACTCCATTGTTGGCGAGAAGCCGGCGACTGGGTCTCCTTAGAAAGACGTGTTTGACTTAAATTTGGAAATGCAAATACTTAAACATCAGTATCAAGTTGAGGCTGTTCCGTTCCCGTTCTCTTTGTACATGCAATCGCTCCTATAGCTCGAAAGCTCCACGCCTTATTTATTTTCCTTTGATCCAATTTCCACCGAAGGATTGCATCGGTATACGGACCAGGTGCCTGTAGACGTGCAGATTAGAAAACGAAACTCCATTGTTGGCGAGAAGCCGGCGACTGGGTCTCCTTAGAAAGACGTGTTGCAGAACAGTAGAGTTTAGGTTTTTCGAGAAGATCTGAAGGAGCCAAAACACATTTCAACATAACGACGGCAGGTATGCATTTATAGGACCGCGGCAACCATATATGTATGTATGTGATCTTGCGTTCCGATGTTTACACAATTGTCATCAATAGACTCTCGGCGCTAGAAAATTACTATGTTTTTTAACGCTGAAATAGTAGTACCACCTGCCAAATTATCATATCCGTTAAAAAAACCAATTCCGGAAAGCGGAAAAGAAAATGCGGTGACGTCTTCGAACGAGCAATTTGAATTTTATCAACGTGAAGGCATCTAGTTGAGTGTTTGTTACTTGTTACTTTTCAAGTGATCAATAAGTTTTCAACAGAAAACTGGGAAATTGATGCGTGAATGGACAACCTTTCGCGTTATTTTACGTTTCGGCAGTAATGGTAACAAGCTATATAGCAAATTCTGACATTTTTCCCTGAACGGCAATAAAATGTACATTTCTAAAGATTCAAAGGCCCCAACAAAAAAAATGGATTTGCACTGAGCGGGATTCGAACCTTAGATACGTTGAATATTTTGCGGTATCTCTTCTCTTGTGACTTGATTTGAATTTGAATAATAGTGACACAAAATTCTAACGCAATAGCATATTATCAATTAAGATTGGGGCTAAAGTTTAGAAAAAGTTAACTCACATTGAAGTGATCTTCACAATTTTCAGTCTGTTTGAATTTGGTTGCAATTTCAAAAGCTAATAATTTAAAAAACAGTTTTTTTTTCAAAAACGATCTTTGAGATTTTTGTTAGATTCCCCCATCATTCTGTCGTTATTTTGTTTTTCTATAGAAACTGCGAACTGTGTAAGTGTGCTTAACATTTATGACAGGCAATTTGTTTATAATATTGTTAATCTTTAAAACAGATCCACATATTGAAAACATATTATCTAAGGCCAGAATTTGGTGGTATCGTTGCTCTTTTTGTTGTTAGTAGGTATGTTGTGTTTGTGAATTTATAAAAATTGGAACAACTGTCGGTCACACTGCCTGTGAAGAGGTTTTCTCTTCTCTAGACAAAATCCTTTGTTATTTGCAATGTATTTAGTTTCCCGTCATCCTAAGTGCTTGTGTGGATAAAATAACCACTTCAGCCTTCCGTATTCGAAAAATTGGAATAAATTGACAAAAATAATACAAAAAACTACTCTAACTTAAAACACTAACTTTGTTTAAAATAATGTACCTTCATTGACGGTTTCTGCAACTTTTTTCATGGCAGATAGCGCGTTTTCCAGCGTTTCTCTGCTGTCTTTGATATTTTGTTGACTGCTGCTACCAGCAGATTCGTCCTTTTCTTCACACGGAGACTTTGTTGGTTGAGTATGCTTAACTAATTCCGCCAAATGTAGCGGATATCGGCATATTCGTTGAATCGGGGCAAGCAAATGCGCTGACAGAGGTAATTCTGGGAGGTTTTCAGCAATTCGACATCTTAAAATGTATTAAGAAAGTTAAAAAACATGAAAAAAAATGGTACTGAATCTTACAATTCTAAAATACATTTGGCATCTTTATTATTTGAATAAGTTTCTAATTCCATTAATGCTCGTGAATATGAGTTGCAATAGGTCGAATATATCATGAAGTTTGGGCACTATAACAAGAAGAAATGGTGAGAATTTGTTTTTTACAGAAATAAAGTAATAAAAAATTTACGTTATTTAGAAAAACTTGAGCAATTCGATGAGTTTCAATTCCCTTCCTTAAACTATCCAAAAACCGTTGTTGAAACAGCCAAATACTCTCAATATTTGAAAAAATTAGGAGTATACTTTCAGGTGTGAATATGTCAATACGCTTTCGCATTTCCCTGAGAAAACTGTAAATACAAACCAAGAAAAAGTTAATTAGAATATATTAGCAAATTGTAAAGTGTGTTTAGAAATTAAAAAATCAATATCAAAATATTACTTTCATTGTATGGGGAAATGTTCCTATCAAGTCTTACCCCATGCATAATGATGACAAAAGCTTCACATAGTTGATTTCGGTTTCTAACAATTCTTTAATAACACTATTTTTGAGTGATTCGTTACATTGCTGGTTCTGTGATTGACTAGGTTTCAACGGCATTACAGTATTATCATTGGGAGGTTGTAACATGGTGCAAGCTGCTCGGGACGGTGATGGTTGCAACTTTTCATTGTTTTCCACATTTTTTCTCAACGAGTAAACTTGTTCGTTTTCAGTCTTTGTTTCAAATTCATTGGGAATTATTCGAATGTAATCTTTGGGAAACCAGCCTTCCCGTTGTGGTATTACTTTTTCAACAACTGCGTCGCATTTTATTCGACCGTACCACCAAACTCCGAGATCCTGACGAATTACCTGCACTAGATCTCCACGTTCAAGCGCTAGTTCTTGCGGTTCTTCTGGAGTGAAAGGAAAAAGAACTTGGGCATATATGGGTCGGTGGCCTGAAAATATTAAAGCGTTAAGTTTTTTTGCTGATTTGTCAAAATTTTATAAATTCAGAGAAAACGAAAAAAAATAATTCATTATGAAGAGCTCCTGTAGAGTTCTCAACTTCTTCAAAACAAACTAAGAGTCTGGGAATATACTGCAGAATTTCGAGACCGTATTACAACTTTTATAACGTTAATTCTCTAAAACTATAAATATCCCAAGTATAGTTACATAATTCAGAAAATAGTTAGATACCATAAGCTAAGGCCGCCTAGTGCCGTCGGTGATAAGGTTCAATGTTTTGTCCTTTTATAATCCATAGGAATTGTAAATTTGGAAAAAATAAGTCGGGAAACCACAAGCTGGACGTTCCAGGTATGAAAGGTCCGGTGTATTTATTATATAAAAACATATGAGTGGACATTTGTTCCATTAGTATCGAATACGTAATGCACTTGCATATATTATGTCAGAATATTCACATTCGCGTGACTTAACAAAGTCACTACGGTCCGTGTCAAAAAATAATAATTCTCAACACGTTGAATTTGCAGCAACGCTTTACTTTATGGTGATTCCTTTGCTTAGAGTAATGCATAACAATATGTATTTTTATGCAACTCTACAGCAAGACTGCTATTACGAAAATCAACCCTTTTGCTATTTTCTACTTCTCTATTTATATATTCTCCTTATCACAACATGAACCAAAGCCCAAGTTCATAAAGAATCCAAACTGCGCTTTGGTTAATTCAGTTGTTTTCGCTTTTTGGGTTATCTTATCAAAATAAAATATCGATGACTCTGGTGTATTTTAACTTATCTTATTTACTATATTTTATTTTGGACTTCGGCGCGTCCGATGGTATTTAAATCGTTGCACTGATATTCAATTTCTTAGAATTTGCACTGAAGCTGTGTAATATTATAACTCTCTTAGTAATAGAGCGATTTCTACCAGACTTGATAGGATCATGCTTTCTATTATAGCCTATATTACTGCATTTCATGATGAACTTGAGGGGGGTTTTACAATCAATTAGTAAAAATTATAGTAATATACTATTATTAACTTTATTTGAGCAGATATCGGTATGAAGGGTATCACAGAGTCGCAGCTTTGTAATTTTTTCAGGTTTTTCGGTTGGGTAGATTCTAAGAATGGGTCCGTGAAAGAGATGATCACTATTCAACCCCCGCCCTTCGTCGTGTCCTAATGGAGACCTTTCATTTGATACCCTACATGGCTATATTCGCGAAAAAAATGTTACCCTCCCCTTTTGCATATATGGAGACCCCCTTACATTTCACGAAGAACGATGTGATTCACTGTTCTCACCATTGACAGACAGCACACCGATTTTAATAAGGTTTTGTTCAACACAAAAATTAAAAAGTAAACCTCATTCCGAACTGCATGCTAAAGGCTCGCTCTGCTTAATATGGAATAGGAAAAAATTAGTGTTAGTAATACCAAAACAAAGCCGTTGCCAATATATTTGACGTGAAAAACTGCACCCAACAGATCGACTACATAACGAACCTACCTGGAAATAAAACATTTTCCATGTAGTTTCGTTTGTCAAGAGCACCCTTCACGAAACAAAAGCGAATACATATGACGAAAATATCTAGAAGATAACAATATCTAGATTTGATAGAGGCATATTTTACATTAATTAGTTGAAAGGCTTGAAAATCATTATCGAACTGGGTAGTTTGCTGGTAAAATCCAATTGCGAAAAGAACAAGGATCTAATTCTAAAAGCTATAGTAATTACAGCGGATTGCACCGCTTATTAAGGGGATTGTTCGATGTATGTTGATTAACAGGAAAAACCATGTTCGTACGAAAGGTGAAATCGATAAGGCTCTTGTGAAATTTAACGAAATATCAACTACAGCTACTCAGTTCTGTATCCTATGTTAAGATGTTACTGACTTTATAACTTTTCCAGGAACCTAGAATGTTTGCTAACTTTAAAAAGCTGCCAACTAAGTTGCGAAGAAACCCCTCTGTACCGTGCGCAACCAGGGTTGTCCAGCTTTCCTCTCTTAGTTTAGATTCGTTTGGATTTTAGAGCGTGCAGTTCAGTTTAAGATCATGTTCTTTTGGTGTGAGTCGACTCAGTTACATCAATGGACTGAGTGGCACGATTAAGTCGACTGATTCAAGCGTTGCCCATCACTAATCCGAGCGTACATAGTTAAAAATGCAAATGCCCTCTATTTTTTAAAAAGCCATTTACACAATTAATTTGATCTGGTATGAGCAAATGTGAAGAAGTCCACTTACAACAGATACAACCAAGTCGGAATACCGGAAGCTGGGCGCTTCAGATATAAAGGTTTTGTGTTCATCTTATGTGAGGAATATATATATTGGGTTGGGGAAAAAGTAATGTCGTATTTGTGATCGAATTTTAACGCTTTATTTAACATACTTAGAATTATCCGATATGCGCCGTTTTGTTCGCAAACTTGTTGCCATTTAGAAGGCAACTTCATTATCCCCCTCTTATAAAAACCCCCTTCTTATTTGCAAAAAACTCAGACAGCCAGTTTTCGCAAGCCTCTTTTGAGGCCAACTTAGTAGCACCAAGAGCGTTTTGCATGGACCGGAAAAGATGGTAAAATACGGTGGGTGCGATAGGACATCACATCCGAGCTCCCGTAGCTTCTGGCGGGTCATCAAAGATGTGTGATGCCGAGCGTTGTCCAGGTGGAACAAAACACCATTCCTATTGACCAATCCTGGCCGCTTCTGGGCAATCGCCTGCTTCAGACGGTCGAGTTGCTCACAGTAGAGGACCGAATTGAGGGTCTGGCCATAGTTGAGCAACTCGTAGTGGATGACTCCCTTCCAATCCCACCAAACACACAGCAAACCCATCCTGGACATCAATCCGAGCTTGGCGATGGTTTGGGCCGGCTCGCCGCGCTTCGACCACGATCTTTTTCGCTTGAGATTTTCGTACGTGATCCACTTTTCATCACCATCCGCTTCAAAAATGGGTCGAATTCGTTTCGTGTCAGCGGTCCGCAGGCGCTGATTCGGTCCAAAAGGTTTTTTTTCCGTCCACTCGTGTGGCACCCAAATATCCAGTTTTTTTTGGAATCCAATCTTCTGCAAATGGGTCCAAACGGTTGTATGGCCCTTACACAGTTCCTGGCCAATCTAGCGAATGCTCACATGCCGGTCTACTTGCATGATTTCGACGATTTTATCGGTTTCTACGACAATTGGCCTACCAGTACGGGGTGTATCTTTGATATCCACTACATCAAAACGAAATCGATCGAACCAACACTGTGCTGTGCGAATCGTTACAGTATCGGACCCATAAACTTCAAAAATTTTTTTCGCCGCCTTCGTTGCATTTTTACCTCTCAGGTAGTAAAAATGTAAAATATGACGAATTTCTTGCTTGGTGGACTCTTTGACGCGCTATAACTTGAGATTGAAACGTACGATCATAAATGTAATTCAAACTTTACAGAATTGTGTTTTATATTATCACTTATACCGACTTCGTACTTCTAGAATGAACTTAATGTTAGTTTTCACGTAAATTCCTGAAATACAGTAATATGCTATTATTAACTTTGAGCAGACATCGGAATGGTGGCCAAAGGGTAGTATACGTTCCAGGGCGAAACGTGGATTGATACCCACGATGGAGCATAGAACCTGCGAAACGCCTGCTGAACCAACACCAACAGCTCTACTACCAAACACTACCTTCACCTCCACGTAATGACCGCTGGGAGCTCTTTCTTAACAAAAAACTGCAGATGAAGAAGGTTGCAGGCGAGTCTCCCAGCAGCCTAAAATCGGGACAAATTGTACCAACTGCTCCTCCAGTTTGGAGGTTGGGTAGGACTGACCCTACACGGAAAACCGAAGTTACGAAGCCACAAAAGGAGTCGCGGACTGGATTGACTACACAATGACGAACCCGGCAACGACAACGGAATAACGATTTGCGCATTTTCTCATGGAACGTGCGCTTCCTGTACAGAGATAGAGCTGTCAAATAGCTAGCCGATATCATGTCCCAATATAGTGCTGATGTAACAGCGTTGGAGAAGATGCATTGGACAAGGACCGGTTTCTTGGAGAAGAGTCACTACACCATATATTATAGCGGCCATCCAGTAGTAGGTTTCTTAGTCAGCCAAAAAATGAAACCTGCTGTTATCGGCTTTGAAAACATAGGCGAACGACATTCTGTGCTTGCGAGGCAAATTTAGAAATACAGCCCTCATTAATGTTCACGCCTTTACAGATGAGACTGCAGAGTCAGAGGATACCTTCTACGAGGCAGTAGAACGAACCTTCGAAGCCTGTCCCAGGTATGATATCAAAATCATACCTGGGGATTTTAACAGCCAAGTAGGGACGGAGCCCGTATTTAGGCGATACATCAAAATAGAAATGATAACGGACCGCGCATTATTCAATTAGCAGTGTCACATGAAATGGTTGTTGGAAGCACCTGGTTTGCGCGGAAAGCGGTCCTCAAACAAACACTTTCAAGCAAATTGACCACGTGCTGATTGAACGTCACCACCGCTCAGCCTTCATGAATGTCAGAACATATAGGGAGGCCAATATAGACTCCGAGCTCGAATAACAACACTGCCCAGTATCCCCTCTGACAATCAGGTGAGAGCCGGTCACAATCATACTTGACCCCAGCCGCAAAAAGGGTCGGAACGGATGAATGTCGCATACCGAGTAGTGTTGCATTCTCAAAGGACGCGGGCACGTACGGAGACTTATCACGAACCACGGTGAGCGGAGAAGCGTCTTCACAAACGGAAAAAGGAAGCCTGCGAGAATCAACAGGTCTGTGAATTCGAAAAGTACAGGGAGCAATCGCACCAGGCGCGGAATTTTTAGCAACAAGTCAGCAGGATGAAGCCTTACACATCTCGATGCTCATCCTGCCGACACAAAGAGGGAAATCTGATGCCCGATAGAATGGGCATATTGGAGCGATGGGTTGAGGGCTTTGATGAACTGCTCAACAACCAGAACATCGGCGAGCTGGAGGTCCCGCCAACTGAAGACGACGGACAAATACTGCCTTCAGCTTATGCAACCCTCTGGGTCACCAAGCCGGGTATGCGGGTCATCAACCGAGATACTTAGCTTTGGAATTACGATGTTGAAATGAAGATTCCTGAAAAGAAACACCTCTAAAATGCTGACCAATTGGCAAATTTACAAGGATGCCAACCGGGAAGCAAATAAAGTGATTGCTGTTACCCGAGCAGTCCATTAAAAAGATCTCGTGATGACGAGAGAGATCTATATCAACTTGTCAAAAGCCGACATGGACGCGCACAGGATATCGAACACTTCGGTTACATTAATGACAAGAATGGTAATTTGGTTACCGATCGTCGAGCCGCGACGGATAAATGGCGAGAATATTTTGAGCAGACTTTTGGAACAGGGGAAGCAACAGAACTTGACGACATTCTATCTGAGCTCTGGAAAGCGAAAAGCTGGGACCCAACACCGTGGCAAAAAAGCACCACAGTTCCAATATGGAAAAACACAATGTTCAAATTTCCGTCCGACCCGGTTACTTTCGCATATCATGAAAACTTTTGAACGCATTATTGGCAACCGTATTCGCGAAATCTTTGAAATAACCGTGAATCAAGCCGGATAGAGAAACATCGTGAAATGAATCGCCCTTTCTACATTGCATTTCTGTATTTAGGGAAGGCATTTGACCGTCTGCCACACGAACTCATCTGGTATGCTCTACGAAAACACTTAGTGCCAGAAGAACTCGTGCGCTGGGTTCAATTTCTTTACCGTGATCCAAAAAGGAAAGTTTGAAAAGTAGCGTATCAAATCCGCTCCGTATCTCTGTCGGTGTTCATCAAGAAAGCCCACTCTCAACACTCCTCTTTGTCCTGATAATGAAACTTGTCACACGGAATATCCAACGTCCACTTGTCCAAATGTGGAATGATTGTTTTATGCAATACAGCCTCAGACTGAATCTGAATGAAATGAAATTTTTGGCAACCAATCCCCAGGCACTATCACTCAGTGAAAAAAAATGAGCGATTTAAATATCTCGAGTCAATGCTACCACCTAATTGACAACCGAGTTATGAAATTGTTTCATGCATTAGCGCAACTTGGATGAAGTGGCGTTCCACAACACAAACAATGTCGCTCTCTATGGTTCTGAGTGTTGCCCGACTATAAAAGACAATGAACATAAAAAAAGATGATATCCGCGATCGATATTGGGTTGCGCCGATCGTGGAATAATTGCGAGAGAGGCGTCATCGTCATGTAATCCGCGCAAACGAGAATTCACCTGGTAAGATTGGTCTGAGCATCGGAGTCGACGGTAAATGACCAAAAGGGCGGCCGAAACAACGGTGGCTTGATACGCTGAATGGGGACTTAAAAACCGATTGCATCCAGATCAGGCTTTTGATAGAACAAAATATCCCAACCGATCACGACGAACCGACCCCGCTTATAAACGGGATAAAGGCTAAAGAAAAAGAAGATGGATTCCTCAAGGAGTCAATAGTTTTCAACGCAGGTCGCAGTCGCTAGTGAAAACTCCGGCATAAACACACGTCACCCGGCGTACGAAGATTCGCTTTTGTATTAATTTTCTGGTTTCACAAAAAGTCACGGTGAGCTACGTTTCAACTTGCGCCCAGCCTAAAAACTTGTAAAAATAGACCTTCTGCGGAAAGTGACACTGATGAATCAGGTGTACATTTACTAATTAGAATTCAACATAAATTGAAAAAGACTCACCTTGTATTTCTTTGTGTGAAGCGATACTGTCTGCATCACTCTCCTCGAGTTCTAGCGAAATTGAATTGAGAGAAAAATATAAAATCAATCAGAAAATTGTGTTAATTGTACTTATAAATGTACAATATTTGAATCTACCTGTTCTTATTACATGATCGAGTCCTGACGGCTGACTTAAAGATCGTTTAGGAATTGGCGTGGCTAATAATTTACCGTCGCAATTTTCCATTTTCTTCAGAGCTTTGGCTTTAGCGGATGAGCATGATGTCGTAGAATGTGTTAATTTTGCAGAGTTTACTCGTCGCACACGGGTATTGATTGCAGATGGATGTACTTCCTACAAGAATAAATCCATTTTAATTGTTACAAAATGCCCATAAAAGCCTTTTAAAATATTAAACCGCCATAGAATAAGTGTTTTTCTGAAAAAAAAAATGAAGGTAAAATTGGTATAATTTGGAGGATATAAATGTTTCAGGGAGGGAGTGGAGAGAAGACATAAAGATACACTGTTTCGAAACCCAATCTAGAGGAATTCAGTGGATAATACTAATCTTACAGAAGTAGATACATACTTCAATTCTGTTGATTAAATTGCCTGGCCTATTCATTCAGCGATAAAAATTTATCCTTCCCTGGAAAGTGCAAAACCTTATTAAAATCAGTTTTCTAAGTCTTTCTGCCTGTTTGTCACTTTTTTATGTCAGAAACCGTTATACGGTTAGTTCCACGTTGAGTTGAGGGGTCCTTATACATACAAAAGGAGGGAAGGCATACATTTTTCTGCAAATAATGTGGGGTATCAAATGAAAGTACTTTCCGAAACCGATTTTAGTTTTGATATTGGTTCCAAAGGGGTAGAGTGCGGGGGTCCGAAAAGTGCCAGTTACTTCAAGGATCCATTATAAGAAGCTAACCCAACAGAGGTCACCATTTCTACGCTAAACCCTCTTGCAAACAAGCCGAAAATGAATCCCAGCGAGAATTTCTGGCACATTATAAATGTGCAAGTAATGAAGTAGACACCGCAATCTATTGCTCAGTTAGACAAAGTGATCAAAGATGTTCGGTATAACAAAAATTGCACGACCCCCTTTGCAAAATATCATCAATTCAATTCCTGATGGGTATCAAACGCTAATAAAAAATGAAAAGATGAAAAGTTAGATTAAGAGTATTCGTTTACTATATAAAAAATATTGCTGAGGTAAATGTAGATAAAATAAAATAAATAATGAATAGGCTTTGAAAATGAGAAAAACCCCTCTTTTCCATTTTCATGTGAAGAATTATAGAAAACTACCAGAAAATATGATTTTTTCAGGTGTTAACATTTTTATGGCCGCTACTCTATATCGACATTTTCATTGTGCAGCAGCAAAACCAAATCTATTTTGTATTAACGTTGACTTTGTTCTGTTATATGGGGGTTAAAATCGAAAATAATAATTTCACCAGGTAGTTGAGCTTATCACTAATTACACCGGCTACCACTACGGTAGTCGCCGTGGGTTCTCACTGGTAATGAACCGAATACCCATAATAACCATAGAATACCCACTTTTCAAAGTGAGATTTAATACAATTAAAGTATGAGAGTTTATCATTACAAACAAGAAGGTTAAATTTTCTGCATTTTTTTACTTTGGCCCATCTCCTCCACCAAACAACAAGTGATGTGGAATGACCACTGCAGTTGCTTGAAATTCTTTCGCAAACTGGACAACAGGTTCACGCGAATTTTCCAATATTTGTTAAAAAACGCAACATGTTATTTTTTGAGCTCATATAGTCCACAGACTATATGAGCCACAGCCCCTTCAATATAGCAAGTGGCGTCAGTTTCTATTGAGTTTAAGGGGTGGCACCTCCGTATAGGCGAGGGGCGGGGGTGCAAACATTTTTTTTTTACAGAATATGTGGATGGTGTATTAGATGAAAGCGCTCGATTAGCACCTTTCGAAATTGGTTTAAACATAGGAGAGTGGGGGTTCATGTGCGCCCCAAAAATGGAAACAAGTCTCGTTCTCAAAACATGCCCAATTAGTTGACTTTATTACCAAACGAAAACATTACAAATCAACTTTATTTAAAGCAAAGAATCTGCACCCCACATGCATCTGAAATCATTTTTCTATCTCAAAGCCAACCCACTTCATCGGCGCTTAATTTCTTTCCAGCTAGCATTATCTTGAGGTTTGAGATTTCAAAAAAAGTCGCTGGGGGCCAAATCTGGAAAATACGGATGAATGCGCAAGCAATTCGAAGCCCAATTCATGCAATTTTGCCATCGTTTTCATTGATTTGTGACACGGTGCACTGCGTTGCTTTTTCTTTAAATGGACTGTGAAATTTGTACACATCTTCGCCTTTTTAAGGTTAGGGTTAACTAAAAGTCATATGGATTCAATACTAGTATCGCCATCTGTGTGTTAGCCTGCGGACTTTTCAGCCTACCTAGTACAAAACATTACTTATCATAGAAAGAACATTATCATCACTTTGCTAATACGATCATGTTAGGTAATTTAGTGATGTTGCAATGTTTAAATCGCGTTCGGTGCTAATAACGTAATATTACACTTGAAGGGAAGAAATACCTTTAGAAATTTAAAAAAAAATTGATTTTTTTGCATGTTTCGAAAGTATGATATCTTACGACTATATTGAAAAGAAAAAGAAAGAATAACTCGAAATATTAAATATTTTTTGGATTATCGCATATAGTTTAGAGCGCTGCGACAGCATTTGCGGTCCCTGTTCAAGCAAAAAAATTTAAAAACATTCATAATGTTAAATTCTCATAAGATCAATGATTCAAAGGTATTTCTCCGAGGCTTGTGACTCACTGATCATGTTTGAACCGACATTGTATGCATTTTCTTGGTCGACCTGTCGCGGGACCTGTCACCAAGAGAGATCAAGTAGGATTTCGCATCACTATGCGAATAACTCCAACTATACTCTATTTATCTCTTTCCTTGATGTCAGCATTTTATTTTTGTTTTACTGAGGATAGTACAGAGTATGTTGCCTCAAATCCTCCTCCTTTACTTTGGCTTGGGACCAGCATACTATGTTGGATTAGTGCCATGACAAGATTTGATCACATCCGAAATGAGGATATCTGCGATCGTTATGGGGTTGCATCGATCGTGGAAAAATTGCGAGAGAGGCGTCTTCGATGGTATGGTTACGCAATTCGTGCTAACGAGAATTCACTTGCAAAGATTAGTCTGAACATCGAAGTCGATGGTAAACGACCAAAAGGCAAGCCGAAACAACGGTGGCTTGGTACGTTGGATGGGGATTTAAAAGCCTCGAGATTGTTCCCAGATCAGGCATTCGATAGAGCCAAATAGCGAAACTGATCACGACGGACCAATCCCGCTTGTGAACGGAACAAAGCCTGAAGAAAAAGAAGATGCCTGAAGAAGGATATACCTGAAATTTGGACGGTATTCTGCAAATAAATTTTTTTGGGGTCAAATATGTCGAAAAAATAGTCGAAAATTCGACCTTCCAAGTAAAATGGCTCCTTTTCGTTATTTTATATGTATTAGGTTGTTGCAAATGAAATGTCGGATTTTTCAATGAAGTGAAGTTAGTTATGATTTTAATTTTTAAAACTGCCGCAAGGTGACTCTGGTGGTATGGGATAATTGAGTATAAATAGTCGTTCGTTCGATCAAGGAGTCATTTCAGTTTCAATCGTCATTGAAGTTCCAAGTAAAACTCAAAGAAAAAAGCATGGAAGGGAGTCAAAAACGTCTACTTTTTCTATATGAATTTAAACTTGGTCACAACGCAGCGGAGGCAACCAGAAACATTTGCAGAGCATTTGGAGCTGACGCAGCAAACGAACGAACGACACAGCGGTGGTTCGAAAAATTCCGATCAGGCGACATGACCCTCCAAAGTGAACCTCGTGGACACCCAGGACCATCGATCGACAACGGCGAGTTGCGTTTGATAGTGGAATCTGATCCCCGATCATCGATTCGTGACATTGCAGAGAAAATAGGCGTACACTATTCGACAGTATCTCGGCACTTACAACAGCTTGGAAAGGTGAAGAAGCTTGATAAGTGGGTTCCGCATGAACTCAACGAGCAAAACATGGCGCTGCGAATGGAAATATCCAGTTCTCTACTCAACCGCAACAGGAACAATCCCTTTTTGCGCAGAATAGTGACATGCGATGAAAAGTGGATATTGTACGTCAACCGTCGCAGATCAGCGCAATGGCTAGATGCCGATCAGCCTCCACAACACATGCCAAAACCGAGCCTTCACCCGAAGAAGGTAATGGTAACTGTTTGGTGGTCTGCATCTGGAATTATTCATTATTCGTTTTTGGAGCGTGGTGAAACAATTAATGCAGAGAAATATTGTGCCCAACTTTATGAAATGCACGAGAAATTACGTGTTCAGCGGCCTAGATTGGTCAACAGAGATGGAGTGATACTGCTCCATGATAACGCCCGACCTCATGTTTCCAGAATGACGGTCCAAAAATTAAATGAATTACGATATGAGACTCTTCCTCATCCACCATATTCACCCGACCTCTCGCCAACCGACTACCACTTTTTTAAGCATTTGGATCACTTTTTGGCGGGGAAACAATTCAACAATGAAGTAGCTGTCAAAAGTGCCTTTGAAGAATTTCTTAGCTCTAGAAACCCAGACTTTTACGAAACTGGAATAAATGCCCTTGTATCTCGTTGGGAGAAGTGCATTGAAGCTGCTGGTTCTTATTTTGACTAATAAAATTAATTTTCATAAAAGTTATAGTTTTTTGAAATTTTACTCAAATATCCGACATTTCATTTGCAACAACCTAATATATCCCTCCCCTTAATATCTCAGTAAACGAATAACACTTATATCTTCTTTTTCAAAAGAACAAAATTACATCTGCAGTACGTTTTGATTGTGCGAGAAACAAACGTCTGAATTCTACTCTTAACGCCGTCATTTTGTTGGACATCCAAAGAAAAATAAATTGTTTTCATTAGTTTGAAGTTAGAACAAACTTATGTCTTTATTTTAAAATGATCTGATTATTTTATCCCCTCTAAAAAATTCCCGAAAAACATGTATTTTTCACAGCAAATAATATATGCCAATACACCTGGCATGAATTTTGCGGATGTTATCGAAGAGGAAGTTCGACGAGCCATAAACAGCTCGAAGAACTGGAGGGGCCCAGGTCCGGATCGGGTGCAGAATTTCTGGTACAAGAAATTTACCAGCATTCACAGTCGGTTGGCACGCAGTATAAATGAGGTCATGAGTCCGCCGGAAGAATTTCCACATTTCCTCACTGCGGGGATTACCTACCTTATCCCTAAGAAGGACACGGTGCAGGACTCCGCAGACACAAGACCGATCACTTGCTTACCAACCCTCTACAAATTCATCACGTCCATTATTAGTGGAAGGATCAATGCGCACCTCGAGACCAACAACATTCTGTCCGAGGAGCAGAAGGGCTGTCGAGTTGGGTCAAGGGGTTGCAAAGAGCAACTCATTATCGACTCGGTAGTTGTAGGACAAGCAACTAGAGGCCAAAGAAACCTCTTCAGTTGCTATGTCGATTATGCCAAGGCTTTTGATAGCGTTCCGCATACCTGGCTAATCGACATTCTACATCTGTATCGCATTGATCCGAAACTAATAAAGTTTTTGGCGACAGTCATGGAAGAGTGGCATACCACCTTATCAGTCCGTACATCTGAGGGTGCTAATACCTCAGAGCCCATCCGTATATGGAGGGGCATCTTCGAGGGGGATTCGTTGAGTCCCCTTTGGTTTTGTATGGCACTGAACCCCCTTTCATGGCTACTGAATGATGCTAGAGGGCATGGTTTTGCAATAAAGTCTGGCCTACGTGCTAAGTGCGAACTGACACACTTGATGTACCTAGATGACATCAAGTTGTATGCTGGTACTGACAACCATCTTAGAAGTCTGTTGCGAATAATAGACACGTTCAGCCGTGATATTCGGATGGAGTTTGGATTAGACAAGTGTCGAATTCAAGCCATCCGCAAAGGTAATTACGAGCCGCATACCGAACATAGCATTGGTGACCTCCACATCGAAGCTATGACCGAGACAGACTTCTGCAAGTACCTAGGAATTCTGCAAGGAACACATGCTCGAGTTGGTGATCTGAAGGATGCTCTACTGTCCGAATTCCTGCGACGTGTAAAGCTGTTGCTGAAATCGCATCTCTCGGGGAAGAATAAAATAAGCGCGTTGAATGTATTCGCTATCCTATATTGGAATATTGCCGTGGACGAAGACCGGCCTGGCAAACGTCCAGCGGCGGATACGGACAACTATGTCTAAATTCCGAATGCATCACCTAAAGTCTGCCGTGGAGCGGATGAACCTGCCTCGTGACATCGGTGGTAGGGGCGTGGTTGACGTGGCGGCACAACATCATCGCCAAGTCGATTCGTTGCGCGCTTATTTTTACAGCAAAGAGCAGGGAGTCCCTTGCATGCGGCTGTCTGTAAGGTAGACTGTGGACTGACTCCACTTAACTTGAAAGAACGATCTTTCAATCCTCTGAGTGGGGTGAAGTCGGACCAAGAGCGGATCGATGAATGGAAGTCGAAGGCAATGCACGGTAACCACGTGAGTTGTCTTTGGCAGCCATTTGTCGAACATATGGTTGTGTGCTGGGGAGCTCTTTGCTGAGACGGAGGGGTTCATGTGTGCCATTCAGGATGGCGTGGTCGCCACCCGAGCTTATAAAAAGCTCATCATGAAAGAACAGGTGGAGAACGAGCAGTGCAGAATGTGTGGTTCGGCGTTAGAGACGTTGGACCATCTCATTTCTGGCTGTACTGTTATGGCACCGGTGCAATACATCACATAATGCTGTATGTAAGGTTATCCATCAAAACCTTGCATACAAGCATGAGCTGATCACGGGAACATGCCCGGTTTACTGATATGAGCCGCAAGCAGTACTTGATAGTTCTGCTTACAGCATGCATTGGGACCGGCAAGTTCTTACTGATCGCCACACTCTACACAACAAGCCTGACGTACTGTTAGTTGACAAGACGGGTCGCTCCACGTATATTATTGATGTTGCTATCCCCCATAATAGCAACATTGAACGGAAATACGTGGAGAAGAAGGTGAACTATGAGCCATTGGCTCGAGAAATCAAAGAAATTTGGCGTCTCAAGCGGGTGGTTGTAGTTCCCATAATATTGTCAGCTACAGGTATTGTACCTAAATCCCTCACGGCTTGCCTTGATGTCCTGGGCACAGTTAGATACTAGACAGCTACCTCACTCCCCCTTGCCCCTCAAGGGGGGAAATCAGTGCGAGTACACACGAATTCAAATTGTTTTGCCCTTGAGCATGAGCAAGATGTACCGAAAACGCGATCAGCTGTGTTTGACATACCGCCTGGACTTGCCAATGCATTGGTGAGATTGGCAAGTTTTTGCTTATGTATAAGTGAATACGTAAAACAACTTTTTGCTATATGGGTGAGCACGCCGTAGTACCAGAATAGCAGAATCTCTTTCTTACCAATACGATTTGACGAAGATTATGCCTTTTCCTTGTTTAGCGTCTCTGATGTGTACAGATAAGCTCCTGCAAGCACATTTGGAAGTGGGGTCATTTTTGTAAGGGTACTGCCTATAGTAGATCTACTGTGGTCCTGGGACTTTCGCACAGTCTGGTTCAAACCATGCAGAAGTACACCATTCTGAATACGTGCTCGATGTTGCGGGGAGTACTCGACGTATTCTCCCACTGACCTACCACCGGCCACCACCACCAGTGCCCCTTTAGTTTTTAAGTGGGTAGGATCGTCCGAGCCTAAATGCTTGGCACTTAGTGCTAGTATTAGGTAAAATTCGGCATCTGCCGAGATTGTGATAACTCGGAAATGAATACTTGTAATCCCTATATTTTTGAGGTAACGTGTTATTTTTGTGTAAACAGCTTGTTTGTATATTTCTATTCGATGTAAAAAATATTTAGTAGAAGAATATTTAATATTTCTCAATTTCCTCAATTTTTAAAGTTTTGTGGAAAACCTTTTATTAAAATCAGTTCATTGTCTGTTCGTCATATGCATTTTTCTCGGAGACGGTTGTAGCGATTGATACCAAATTTTGTGGAAAGGTTGGAACTGTGAACGCTCACGCATACACATAATTCTAAGTCGAATTTGAAGGGGGGTCGCCATACATGCAAAAGGAGCGTGTAAACTTTTTTTTCATCAAATATTGTTATGTGGAGTGTCAAATGAAAAGTCTCGATTAGTAATTTTTGAAGTCGGTCTTAGTTGTGTTGGAAAGATGGGCAGTACGCAGGGTTGAAAGTGATCATTTCTTTTATTCTCATCCTCAAAAACTACCCAACCAAAAAATCTGAAAAAAATCAAGAGGCTGCTATTATATGGTGCCTAGGTTCCGAAATACCTTCTGTGCCGATATCTGTTCAAATAAAGTAAATAATAGTATATTGCTATATTATTTAGTAATTGGCTGCAAACCCCCCTTGAGTTCATCCTAGTGGCACGAAATTTTGGAGCAACATAGGCTATACTATAGAGCATAATTCCTTCCTCCTGGTGGAAATCGCACAATTATTAACAAAGTCATAATAGGTCAAAGTTGTCGCTTCTTTCCAAATTCAAGGCTTTGAATGTCAATGTTACCCGAAAGTGGATATAATATATGCTACTAATGGGACAAATGCACACTCAAATTTCTTCATAAAAGAAATACACAAAACCTTTCATACCTGAAGCGTCCAGCTACCGTGTGTACAGATATTCTGGATAATATGATAATAATAATCATTGGCGCGACAATTCAAGTGGATTTGGGCCTTGAAGCGGGTGAAACGCGTCAAGACCGTAACGACACACTACAAGAATAGGATACCACGCGGTCGCGCGTAATTATTGACTTGATTTGACTCTCATTCACAGCTGTGTCGATTTGTATTCGACATTCAGTTGTGATATAGGAGATACCGGAATATTCTGTCCGTTTTGGTCACAAGTTTCAATACGTATATGAAAATTCATTTTATCATTGAATGTATATATATATACTGATCTGTTCAACTAAACTAAAAATGATTAATGTTAGTTTTAAGCGAGATGCGATCGTGTAATTTTGGCTATTGATAAAGCTCATTTACGGGATGATATTTCATACGAATTTTAACGAGGGAAAAATACTACGGAAGCATGTAAAAATTTGTTGAAAATGATTCTAAAAATTTGAAAGAGATGTTGACATTTCGGATGAGTCAGGCTCTGATAAACCGTCTTTGATTGATGACCATATTTTGAAGACCCTGTAAGAAAATTCTTCTCTGACAACATCCCAGATCGCAAAAAAGCCCAATTCAACACAACAAACCATTTCGGACCATATCCGCATGCTCGTATTGGTGTGGAAATATTCTAGGTAAGTGCCACTATTACACAAATTAATTGAGCAAATTTGAATGATAGAGTCATCATATGCAAATCTCCGCTTGCCTGCACAATATATAAGGTCTACAAATAAGTTCTGTCGGTTTTCACAATAGATGGCGTAGCTTGTTTTTTATTCCATTGATCCACATTTCCAAACATTCATCGGAAAGCTACTGTCAATAGGCACAAACGTCAGTATAAATTATTTAATTGAAGTGTAAACAACAATACTTTTTTCATCAATGAAAATGGCCAATTTTGTACCAAATAAAGTGTTTTTGCGGGGAGTTCTACTTCATTATTTCAATATGAAGAAAAAAGCAACCGAAAGTCATCGCATTTTGGTGGAAGTTTATGGTGACCATGCTCTATCTGAACGAACGTGTCAGAGGTGGTTTGGACGGTTTAAAAGTGGCAATTTTGACTTGGAAGACGAAGAGCGCGCCGGACGGCCAACAATTTTTGAAGATGAAGAATTAGAGGCATTGCTCGACCAAGATCCATCGCAAACGGAAGATGAACTTGGAAAAACACTTGGAGTCACTCAACAATCCATTTCCAACCGTTTAAAAGCAACGGGAATTTCAGCATAGCTTTCCCAGAAAAGAAGTCGGTCATGTTGAATGGGAAGGACATCATATTGCATCATGGGAATGTCACATGCTGCCTAAGGGACTCGTCGGAAATTGGTAGAGGCAGACTCGAAAATTCTGCGGTATTCACTCTACGCTCTACATGTAGCATCCTCTGACTACCACTTGTTTCTTGTAAGGACAAACAATTCAAAAACGAATAGGATATCAGACAAGCACTGGTCCAATTTTTCTCCTCCAGGTAGAAGACGGAATATACAAATTGCCATCACACTGGCAAGCTACCATAAATAATCATGGAAATTATATCATCCAATTCTATTTATTCTATGTCTGAAAAATTTATAACTTTTTCTTTATTATAAAAACGGACAGAACTTTCCGGTAGACTTAATATACAGCTGCTATGCCCAACCAGCCCAACACTTACCGGATATGAGCAGATAATGAGCGCTTTGTCTCTGAACACAAGAGGACTTTAGCCGAGATTCCCAGTAGTTGATTTTAACACGTAGCTTGAATGGGGCAGCTGGATAACGAATTTCAGAGGACAGAGGATGTGTTCTGCAAAGAGATTATTGCCACGATGGTCCAACTGCACGAGTGCGTAATACCTCCAGTAAGCTAGGAAGAGCTGCGGGAAATATGTGGTAGGATCGCTGACAATAAGGCCCCAGGTTGGATGGCATCCCTGACGGAGTTTTGATGCTGTCAGTGAAGACTAGGCTCCACCTTTTCAATAATAACTTCGAGGCGTGCTTAAAAAAAGGAATATTCTCTGGTGAGTGGAGGAAACACCACCACCACCCGAGACGTACAAACTGCCTTCATCCAGATCGAGCAAGCGGCGCGAGATCTTGGGCTGCACATCAATGAAGGCAAGACAAAATATATGGTTGCAACGTCAGCACCGAAGACGAATCAACCAACATCAAACCGCACTGGTCAAACACAAACACGAAGAAGAATAAAGATAGGAGAATACAACTTTGAGACCGTTGATAATTTCTCCTATCTAGGGTCGAAAATCACAACCGATAACAGCTACGATGATGAAATCCGCGCACGGTTGTTGTCAGTCAACAGAACCTATTTCAGCTTACAAAGACTGTTCCGCTCGAAACATCTCACCATAGGGTCAAAGCTCTTACTGTACAAGACTATGATCTTGCCAGTCCTCATGTATTCCTCGGAAACTTGGGTTGTTAGCAAGAAAAATTGCGAACCCTTGGCCGCGTCCGAGAGAAGAATCCTCCGAAGAATTTTTGGCCCCCTACATGAGGATGGACGATTCCGTAGCCTACATAATGACGAAATCTATGAGCGATACCATGACCGTCCGGTTGTGGATAAAATCCGGCCCAATAGGTTACGGTGGGCGGGTCACTTAATCCGTATGGATGAGGATGATGCCACCCGGAAAGTCTTCAAGGGCAATATCTATGGTAGAAAAAGAAGACGAGGCAGACCCTGCCTAAGATGGAGCGATGGCGTAGGTCAGGACGCCAGACAGCTTTTAGGGATATCGAATTGGTGGATCTCGGCGCAAAACCGGGATGTCTGGAGTTCCTTATTAAGGCAGGCCTAGACCGGATACCGGTTGTTGCGCCGTTGATGATAATGATGATCTTTCAATCCTCTGAGCGATGTATTTTTTCATAATGCCTAGACCTTAGACAACTGACTACTTTTTCAAGCCATCACATTGTACTACTACCTTAAGTAGGTAAAGTCCTCCGAGCCTAACTGTTTGGTATTTAGTACTACTGTTAGGTAAAACCTGATTGTGACAATTAGAAATTACGAAAATTGAGTGATTTAGGTAACTCGAATTGATGCTATAAGCCAGTACGCTATTGCTTTACGCATAAGCGCAGCTTGGAAGAAATGGCGCTTTAAAATTGACGTTCTTTGCGGTCCACGTATTAGCAACCGTTTCAAATTCAAGGTTCACACCAGCGTCGTTCGACCTCTCACCATTTATGATTCTGAGTGTTGATCGGCTATCAAAAATAAGAACCGAGTGCAATGCTAACCACATTGCCTCCTATAGTGTACTGTAGTGTATCGTTACGATCTTGAATGAAGTGCTCTAACATTCAGCCAACGATTATTATTATTATACTCATCATCATAATATAAGCTCACTGGCTAAGATTGATATGAACATTGAAGTAGGTAGGAATTGAGCGAAAGACCAATCGAAACACCGATAGTTTGATTCGATAGATGGGAATTTAAGAGCTTCTCGATTTCACCCGGATCAAGCCTGTGATAACCAACAAAAGTAGCGAACTCGACCTAGAATAACTGCCGAACAAGACAAGGGCTGAAAAAGATGGTAATAGAGGGACATCATCGTAAGTTTTTCTAGTTTTATCTCTCACATTTTATGGTACGTACATTTTGTGTCTTAATTCCTCAAATTCTTCAACTGATATGGGACGTTAGACTATTTGCAAAAATGGGGTGTCTTTCGGCAACTCGTGCCATTTGCAGCACGGAACAAACTGAATGTGACAGACGGATAGATAATTAGCTTGTCAACGATATCGAGACATACATACAAAAAACTTATTGAAAATACTTAGTTCTTTTCTGTAGTCAAGGCACTAGAATAGTCCATCAAACAAGAAACTTTCCATTTCAAAGTTTAATTTGTTTCAGTGATTACATCATATTCAAGCTAGCATTGAAAGTGTAGTTTTTTACCACACACAATCAAGCAATATCTTAGGAACATTTTTCGTTAGGGTCCTACGGAAAACGTTGCAATTCTATTTGATTGTAATGTAGGTAGCAGATTCAGTGAACTACAACAATAAATGCAATTATATTTTAGATTTGGAATCAATTTACTTACTTATGCAAACGAACCATTATGAATAGTAACCTTGGTTTATACTTACTAAATTTTCTACTCCGTGTGTGTCAAATGACTCGTCATTTTCTAATTCAATTTGAATACCAGAATCTCCGGAATTGCATTTGTCCTTACGATTATATTTTGTTTTCCGCCGTTCTTTACTTGAGCGCCATATTAAATGTCCAAATCGGTATCGAGTTTGTTCCTCGTTTTTCATTTGCCGATTATCTGGCTGAGGGTTTGAAGTTGCTTTTTTTCCAAATAATTGGAGTTGTATCAATGGATTTTTGCAAACGTTGTCATCGTTTTGAAAAGAGGGCGCACCACTGTTTTCCTGGCTCTTTGGTTCCGTTTGGATTTCTATAGGAGTTTCAGATAGTGAAGGACTTGAAACAGCTTTTAGTTGGTTTCCCTGAAATTGTAGAATGTTTATTTCACATTTGAATAACGAAATTAGATAGCTTCCGATATTTCAAATCGTCTCATATATGTATGCATAGTCTACTTACTATTAGATAACATACTCATGCATACAGCCGAATCTACTATATTATTGCTTGTTATTTCTAAGCGATTCCATAGTTTTGGCAATCGGAAAATGTGTTTTCAGATAAATAAGTACATTCATGAGTATTTACGATAAGATAAAATTCTTCTCATTGAATCATATGTATGTAATTCAAGCTATGAAGATAATGAAACTTGATTAGCAAGATGCAAATAGAATTTGATACTGTAGCACTAAACTTAAATATGAGGACAAACATAAATTCTAGTGCATACAAATAAAAGTTATATTGAAAAAGACACGGTAAGTTTCTGGTGGATAAGTAGAAGAATCTATGCCATATACAATACGCTCGGGAACCTTGCCTTTTGTTGTGATGAGTATCGAAAGACTTGTGATGCATAAAGGCTCTAACTACATTCGGTACTTCGGTTGCGTAGGGTCTGAACGGAGACAGCTCCGCAAGGCGTAAATATTTGTCCGAACGGAGTGGAAGTATTCGGCATATATTTTTATTGATGTAGACACGGTTTAAGAGTGGAGATATCAATTTCTTATAAGTGATAGTGAAGTACATATATTCGATTATACAGTTATTGAATTGAATTGGAAAGCAACTACTAAAATTTGTAAAATTTAGTGCTGATCATTGTATACGATTTGAACAAACAGCATCAAGCGATGGATCATTGATAGCGTTACTCGACAGCGCCCAGGTCTTCTTTCCATATATGACTGTGCTATGTTGTCGGAGCCTTTTACCTCAACAAAATCTTGAACAACCAGTTTTATCGGAGTCGTGGCTAGTTACTTATGAAAATCTTATTTAAAAGACGAAGTGGTGGTGGATAAGAACAGCCGACAATTCCATTCCTGGCATCGTTATGCAATGGGGAATCCCCCTATCCTAGAACGATTGACGAGCTTTCCTGCTGAGATTAGGTGGTATAGGTTTTTCAGCGGTTTCAGGGAACTACAGCATTTTGCTTTTCATATGTCTAATGGAATTTTCGGAGCTAACGTGGAAAATATTTTTTTAAACAAATTCCTTAACTAAATGCATGTAGGATGCATGACCCACCCATTGAAATACGTTTCAGGACTGGTTTTGGTGAAAAGTATTACGAAAATTACGAGTAAATTAAAATTAATTTTAGGAAGATGAATATTTTCGTCGGCTTCTGGAACGAAATTGAGAAGAGGCGCCACAGGCCGGCACATTTAAGTATTACCTGCATGTTATAAAAGCCGACTTAAAAAAAGATAAAAATTTGTGGGTTAGTTTCGAATCTTTCTTTTACTGAAAGGTCAATTGCACCCCGTTTAAGGATTGACTTCGCGAATTCTACCTTGGGCTATCAAAAACAGATTATGATTGGTTTCTGGAATGTCCGTATGTTTTTCGACAACGGTATCGATGGCCCCCAGAATGCTTGCTTTCTTCAACTTTAGCGATACTTCCAGCGATATACGCTGGACATTATAGAATTCTTTATTATTTGTTGGTAGTTCTTTACAGCCAAGTTTACGGATAGTTCTTGATTCGAAACAGCATGTTACATTACATTACATTTTACTGATAAATGCTAAGATTTCCAGTTGGTTTCTAGCCAGACATTGGAAAAAATTTGCCCACCAAATTATACATATAATTGTATGCTAAGTTTCTTCCTAAGGGAAAGGAAAGGTTAGGCGATTGTAGCCGGTTTTTTCTATAAATTTGGTTTTTCAGGAAGATATTTTCTAATGCCGCAGAAATTGAAGGACTAATCAAATGAAAAAGGCCAAGCGAAGTAATAGGATCTGGCAGCATTTAAACTGAACTCGAAGTGCTGGGACCCAGTTTGGCTCAGTGAGCTATCGAGGAAGCTAGAATACCATCTAATAGGCACGACGATATAACCGTTCCAACATGGAATAAGAAAGGCCAGTCCATCGGAATCTCCAAACTACTTCCGATTCCAGTCAAGCGGAATAACAATCCTAATTTTTAGTGACTTGTCCAAAAGTCTTAATGATCACCACATACACTGAATCTAAATAAAACAACTCGTGGTAAGCGAGACGAATATCTTAGGTTGGAACAATTTCGTAACATTCGATATTATAGTTATGTAATTCGTGTTTACGGGAATTCACTAGTTAAAATTTGCGTGAATTCCCAAATCGATGGGAAACGATAGAAAGACTGACCAAAACAACGCTGATTTGAACCAAGCGACTGCACCTGGACCAAGCCCATAACCGCGAAAAGCGCGAATTCGATTTAGATGAGTCGACCCTTTTACCGAACGGGAGAAAGGCTAAAGAAGAACAAAAAACAATGACGTGGGGAGAGTTGATTTTAAAAAGGAATGGCCATTTCTCATTCTAGTGTGTGCTGTCAATGCAGAAAAATTTTAAAGACACTGATGAATACAACGCATAAAAGAAGAACTGAACATTTTCGTGTGTTGGTATTCCGAAAAACGAATCAAATTATTATTGTAATAAATATTATCTGCATGTTTATCTATGCGGGTTTTTTCGTCTGGGGCTACCTCATCGTGACAAAGTGGAAGTGGAGTACTCGTCTTAAGAAGCTCGGAAGCTTTATCGAAATGAAGCTCGGCTTCCGCTCTGCATTTTCCTGTACCGATCACATTAACAGTCTTCGGATAATCGCAATGTTCGCAGTTCAGACTCTCACTCCGCCTGCTTTCAATAGTTTCGAAGAGATTTTTGACAGCGTCAAAGTATACGGTACCTGGAGTGCTCTACGCAGGACAAGTATTTCGGAGAAGCTAATTGCTACTATCGTGCGCATGCCATTTTTAAGAATTTCCGCGACACAATTAAGGAAGTTTGATTTTTATTTGGTAAAGCGATCTACGGAACACTCGAGGCTCCAGGCCGTTAAGTGCACCCTAATTATCGTTATATAAAGTTATGGTATATGATTTTGATTTACTGACAAAGGTAGATAGGGTCTAGCCAGAATTACTAAATACATAAGGCCCGCAATAAGTTATTGATAACTTGATTGACTTTCAGAATTTTGATTTCTTGGGTTCATATTCAGTTTAGTCTCTAAAGGTGTATCAGCCGCATTACAGTATGATTACTGATTAACATAATTTTCTTGGCTTAGTGTGACTGTGCTATTAACTTTATTAGTATTAGCCGTAATTCAGAAGCAATTTTTAAACTGTCCTAGATCCTTTATTTTGAGTTTTGAAGCGCTTTATTCAAGACCGTAATGATACAATATAGGATTACAGTACCCTATAGGAGGCAATGTAGTCAGCATTGCGCTCGCCCGAGATTATTACCCTGATTTGTGCTCTAACCACTCAGCTGTCTGGACACGTAATATTATCATTGGTGAATATAAAAAAATCATTGACATACAAACTTGCTAACTTACTTACAAGTATGTTATAGGCATCTTCATATTCATTAAGGATATTGGAATATTCAGACCCATCTGATGTTTCTTCAACTAATGTATCTTCGCAAGTTGTATCTCTCTCACAATGTAAGTTTTCTCCATCTTCAATAATGGATACACTAATTTCTGAGTTTTTCTCAACTTCCATGACAATGACGTCACTGCTTGTAGTCACGCGCTTTATTCTAGGGTTATATATTCGATAACCTTTGATGTTATCCCCGTTGTCAACAAGTATCTGCTTTTCAGACTTTCTGCCCCATTTCTGAAGCTTCTCTTTAGCTATGTGGACCATAACATTGTTACCAAATACTCGTAAGTGACTTATATCAGGTTTACATCCCGTCCAGATCGCACAATATCCTTATCTTCTTATTTGTTTGTTTCTCAATCTTGGCTTTGAATTCTGCAGAACATTTAAGTGTCTCATTTTTATTAAGCATAAAAAAATACACAAACGCCATACGACTATAAACGTCAATAAATAGTACGAAATATCTGGCAGCTGCAAGTGATTCATGCTCCATAAGCCCACAAATATCTGTGTGAATTAAACGAAGTATGGTAATTCTTTATTTCTAAAAATTTCATTTGTAACTGGTAAACGACACTGTTTACCCTCACAACAAAGTATGCAGGATGACTTGTCAAGATCAACCTTTCCTTGCATTTTCATACCTTCAACAAGTTTCATGAAAATTCAAAGTTCAAAGTTATAGCAATTCAAACTTATTAATTTCGTGCGAGTTAACAGCATCCTAAGCCATACAAATAAGATGCTGACGTCATAATTAACAAGAATATTTGACAGTCAAGGGAAATATTTAAATACCATTCAAGAAGAATCTAATTCTCCCCAGCCCATTTTTATTTCTGATGTAGGTTACTCTGAGTGTGAAGCGTATGAGGTTGACTATTATTAAAACAGGGCTTTTCATTAAATGATTTATTTAGATCGCTTTCTAAAAAATAGAGGGCAATGGAATTTTTAGCTATGTGACACGGAGCTGTCGTGTACTCGTCGCTCCTCACATCTTCTTCTTTTTCTTCAGCTTTTACCCCGTTCTCAAGCGGAGTTGGCTCCTCGTGATCGGTTTCGCAATATTATTTTATTAAATGCCTGATCAGGATGTAATCGCGAGGCCTTTAAATCCCCATGCAGCATATCAAGCCACCGTTGTTTCGGTTGCTTACCGTTGACTTCGATGTTCAGACCAATATTGGTAAGTGAATTCTCGTTAGCGTGAATTACCTGACCACATCATCGAAAACACCTCTCTCGCAGTTTTTCCACGATCGGTGCAACCCCATATCGATGACCGATATCCTCATTTTGGACGTGATCAAAACATGTCACGCCACCAGTCCAATGCAACATCTTCGTCTCCATTACCGCAAGACGCCGTTCATTGTCTTTCTCCATTAGTTGATAGCACTGACCCGATACATTTAAATCGCTCAGTTCTGGGCAGGTTACTGCCATTGCCAGAACTGAGAGTTAAATATCTCGCGTCAATGCTATCAGCCAATGGAGAACTGCGTTATGGTCCTCACAACACAAGTTTCGCAACTTGTTTATCTATATTGAAGAAATAGTATTGAAATTCGTCACACTGACATCTGTTGAATGCAATCCCCACAGTCGTTCTAGGGTAATTTTTCGAAAAAAAAGGAAGTTAATCGCCTCTATAGGAAATCGAAACAGAGCTAGTAATTGATAAAGATAGATTAAATTATTATTGTGGTGAATAGAAATGACGGTTTTGCCTACAAATATATGAAACTTCTTCGACCCGGGAGTTTAATATTTAGCTTATAAACGAGTGAAATGAGTAAGTTTACTGATGCTCCAATAACCACAATTAATGTTTTTGAGGAGAATGAGAGCATAGACGTAAAAGAATATTGATCAAGCAATAAATTATAAACCCATGAGCGTATTTGTATTGACATATAGTACACTTCATACACATTTTAATGGAAGATCGTTAGTTAAATTCGCTTACCAACTTTGGTGAAGAGTTAAAAAAGAGAGCCTCACAACTTGCTGACATCGAAGGAAATCTGTAAAAAAAAACATAGGAGTCAAGTTTACAAGAAAATCTCAATATTTTTGCCATAGAAATAAAACAAATATTTGGATGGGCTGTGTACTTGAAGTGTAAAGTGATACTCTTTCGACGATTGATATAATTAGTATTGCTATTATGAGCCATTCTTGCTTATTCATAACAGCTTGATAATTTGGTTGTAAAAGTAGCTTTTTGGAAACTAAGAACACTGATTAGGAATAGCATTTCCTTTGAGAACTGACATGTGAGATGAAGGAACGGACTGTGATATATAATCATTGTATTTGCGTGCAATAAAGTTAGCCCCGGAAGAATTTGCCAAGTACATCACAACTTTCAGACCAATCAATCAAAAAATATGTTCACTTCGAATGAGATGTCACTTTTTAACGTTTGGTTAAATATAGAGTGACTCAAACAATTGTTTGCGATTTTTGGATTTTTACCTTGAAACTAAATAAAATGGCCATGGTATTTTTTCAAAAAGGTTTTATTATACAACTAATGAAATAAAATATAAAAACAGGTACAGTTTTCCGTCTTTATATAAAACATAAATTTAAGTAAGAATGGAACTTCATGAACCCGATCAATGTTTTGAGGAACCCTATCACTTAGTATAACCCCTTTTGCCTAACTAAAAATAAATAGGAATTAGACTGAGACCATGGTACAAACTAGAGGAACGACGTGAACTAGGCAAAACGTTGATTTCAACTACTTAGGACTCAACATCCTCAAATGTTGTCGGGCAATTATAAAAGGCAAATAATAAGATTGATAAGGCGGAGTCTGGTCATTCTTTGTGGCTAAATTAATTACTCTGTGCTACCAATATTAAAAAGTAAACATGTAACTAACGATTTGCAAAATACGATGATGGGCGATTAATCGAACAGCGAATCCTCCGGCTCTTATGCTCAAGGTATGGGACAGCGAATCAATGCCTGACGATTGGCAACGAGGCATTATCTGTCTCATACATAAAAAGGGAGATATAACACAGTGCAGCAATTATAGAGGTATCACGTTGCTGAGTACCATCTATAAGATATTCTCCACTATCTTGCTAGGCCGGATAGCCACATAAGCCCAGAACATCATTGGCCCATACCAAAGAAGCTTCACTCCAGGCAAATCAGCAACAGATCAGATTTTCTCTCTGCGGCAAGCGATGGAAAAACTGTTGGAATATGGACAACAGGTACATCATCTGTTCATCGACTTTAAAGCCGCCTATGATAGCATAGCCAGGGTAAAACTGTACACGGCCATGGGAGAATTCGTTATCCCGACGAAATTAATAAGACTGACTAGGCTGACCCTGACCAATGTGCGAGGCCAGATAAAAGCAGCAGGATCACTCTCAAGACCATTCGACATCAACAACGGTCTACGACAAGGGGATGCGCTATCATGCGTCCTCTTTAACCTGGCCCTCGAGAAAGTGATCCGTGATGCCGAGGTAAATGCAAGAGGTACGATCCTCTTCAAGTCCACCCAACTACTGGCCTATGCTGACGATATCGACATCATGGGAAGAACCACCCGAGACGTACAAACTGCCTTCATCCAGATCGAGCAGGCGACGCGAGATCTTGGGCTGCACATCAATGAAGGCAAGACAAAATATATGGTGGTAACGTCAGCATCAGAAAACCAACCAACCAACAGCATCAAACCGCACTGGTCAAACGGGAAGAATAAAGATAGGAGAATACAACTTTGAAACCGTTGATAATTTCTCCTATCTACAACCGATGACAGCTATGATGATGAAATCCGCACACGGTTGTTGCCAGCCAATAGAGCCTACTTCAGCTAACAAAAATTGTTCCGCTCGAAACGTCTCACCATTGGGTCAAAGCTCTTACTGTACAAGACTATAATCTTGCCAGTCCTCATGTATTCCTCGGAGACTTGGTTCTTAGCAAGAAGAATTGCGAACTCTTGGCCGCGTTCGAGAGAAGAATCCTCCGAAGAATTTTTGGCCCCCTACATGAGGATGGACGATTCCGTAGCCTACACAATGACGAAATCTATGAGCGATACCATGACCGTCCGGTTGTGGATAAAATCCGGCTCAATAGGTTACGGTGGGCGGGTCACTTAATCCGTATGGATGAGGATGATCCCACCCGGAAAGTCTATAAGGGCAATATCTATGGTAGAAAAAGAAGACGAGACGACGTTGCCACCATATATTTTGTCTTCGCGTGATCTTGGGCGGCAACAATTTAGAGGGAGAACAAATCAAGTTAAGCCAAAATGTCACTACGCCTGTATGCAACTCTTTAGCTCTCGTACAGAAAAATGTGAAGCGTTGTACACTTGTAAAGTCTAAATTAGGCCTTATAAACAATTTTAGAAACGCTATATATTATGGGAATCGATAGGGATAGAAATTCCCCAGAACAAGTGATGCTAAAATTGAAGAGATTATTTTCTTAGTACCTCAGTCAGTGAATTTTTAAAAAATCAAAAATTTGAAAATTCTGGGCAATAAAAAGTAGGATATAGAGAATTGATTTAGATGCTTCTGTTGACATATAAAGCTTAAGGTTATAATATGCAACTTACAACTCATTTTGCCTTGGGAATTTAGAAACTGCAAGTTATGAGCATGAAGAAAGATTATATAAAGGCGATTTTGAAATTGGAAGGACGTTTTCTGAGTAAATGGTGCCCAAGGATGATGATCCACCGCTGTTTCGCTATCAAGAGGGCACAACCGGCAGTTAAATATTCCAGCAAGGTTCGGGTGATGCAACGAAATATATTTTTTTAAGCAGGGTTATTCAAAAACGGTATTAACAATACTTTTTTATACGTTTGAAAATAATGAACAATGAAATAGATGCATAGTCAAATTAGAAATTTCAGTCTGCAAGGTGCAAGGTGCCAGACCTAAAATTTTGGAATTTATTGACGAAAATTCATATCCCCCAAGACGAGATTTATGTCGAAAGGCAAGAAAGTCAACAATAATCTTCGGAGAATAGGTTACATGTTTTATTTGACTTCTGAAAGTAGCCTTTTTAAACTACTGTAAATGTTCTAAAAGTTTTCTGAGCAACTTTGATAGAAACTAGTTTAATATAGACCTTCGATGTCATCAAATTGCGATTATGCTACGAAGATAATTCATGCAATCGATCTGCAACTAAGAATTTGAAGTAAAAGCGGCTAGAACAGAGTGCGTGAAAATTTTTGGGATTACCGTAGGTACCAGTCATTCATCTATGCGGGGCATCCTTATGGTTTCAATCAACTCTGACAAAGAGACATAGTATATTTCTAAATTATACATTTCAATGTCAAATTGCATAAATCTGTCAACAAAACTGGACAAAATAAGACTAGATTCCACGAAATTTTTGCCTGATATAAAAATGAAACGGGGTTTAAATGTATGTAATTTTCATAAGTTTATGAAATTATTCGGTTGGAAGGTAGGGGCATCGCAATCTGCAATTATAACCAGGTTGCATTGAAGGCGTTGAGTAGTCCTTGATCACCTCGAAAATCGTTCAGGAATGCAGAAACCGTTTGAACTCTATCTCTAGATTCAATACGGTGTAATTTCTGTGGGTACCTAGTCAATGTCGCATAGAGGAACCAGCAATTGGAGTACCAATAGTATTGGCTGTCTTCAAAAACTGAGAACAAGCTTCCCATAATGACAGGTTGCAGAGCCTAAACGCTGCTAGATACACCGAATTTTTCGTGTCAAAACCGAACATGCGTGCCGCAAAATTCATCCTGTCGTAAAAGCAGGAGGAGTTACAAGAGTATTGTAGGCATTCTGATAGGCAATAATTCACTATCTGGACATATATTCAGAATAGGAGTTATTCAAGATGATACGTGTCCCTCCTGTAATGAGGAAGCGAATTCACGGAGCATTTCCTATGTGAATGCCCCGCCTATAGACGCATCACGCATCAGATCCTCGGTGCCGATGTTCTTCAGTTGCGATGGGTAGCATCACGTCTACTAAAGGTAATCCTGCGATATTTTAAAGAATCCGGGATATTCCTTTAGATGGAGGTGTCGAGTACAATGGGCCACTAAGGCTTGAGCGCTCAGAATCCATAGTTTTTCCCCCAATTGTTAAAATTTAATATAAAGAAATTCTACCTAATTTAGCTCTTCCCCATTTTTAGGAGCGTACTTGTCTAGTTATAATCTTTATTTTTGTTCGTCTATCCTTCTTCTTTTTCTTCAGCCTTTGCCCCGTTCACAAGTGGGGTCGGCTGGTCGTGATCAGTTTCGCCATTTGGTTCTATCAAATGCCTGAACTGGATGCAATTGCGAGGCGTTTAAATCCCCATCCAGCGTATTAAGCAACTGTTGTTTCGGCCGGCCTTTTGGTCGCTTACAATCGACTTCGATGTTCAGACCAATCTTGGCGAGTGAATTCTCGTTAACGCGGATTACGTGACCATACCATCGAAGGCGCCTCTGCCGCAACTTTGCCACGATTGATGCAACCCCATATCGATCGTTGATATCCTCATTTCGGATGTGATCAAAACGTGTCACGCCACAAGTCCATCGCAATATCTTCGTCTCCATTACCGCAAAACATAGAGGGCGACATAGCAGTAAATTTGAGACGTTTATTGATACGTCGATCATAAAAAACACCAGTTATGAAATGCCACTTCATCCAGGTTGCGTTAATGCGTGAAACAATTTTATAACACAGTTCTCCATTGGCTGATACCATTGACCCGAGATATTTAAACCGTTCACTTCTGGGCAAGTCACTGCCGCTGACAGTGATTGCGATGTCCTGTTTCATAGGGATCGGTTGTCAAAAATTCAGTTTTATTTAAATTCATTCTGAGACCGTGTTGCATGAGGCAATCATTCCATTTTTGGACAAGTTACTCGAGATCAGTTTTGCTATTAGACGCTAGGAAAACATCATCTGCATAAGGCAGTGTATAGGGCGTTGGACGTTCGATATCCCGTGTAACAGTGATTATAACAAGAACAAAGAGGAGTGGTGAGAGGGCGTTACCTTGATGAGCACCAACAAAGACACACAGCGATTCTGATACACCTACCACACTTCGAGTTTTACTTTTCGGATCATGCTAGAGCAATTGAACTCAACGCCCGAGTTTTTCTGGCACTAAGTGTTGCCGTAGAGCATGCCAGATGAATTCGTCTGGCACACTATCCAACGCTTTTTCTAGATCTAGAAATGCAATGTAAAGAGGGCGATGTTTCACACAGTGTTTTTCCATAAGTAACCGCGCAGCGTATATTCCAAATCCGGCTTGCTTCACCATTATTTCAACGATTTCGCGAATACGACTGTTAAGAAGGCCTTCAAAAATCTTCATGGTATGGGAAAGTGACCGGCTTGGATGGTAACTTGAACATTCTGCTGGACTACCTGTCTTTTTCCATATTGGAACTGTGATACTTTCTTGCCAGTCAGACGGTGTTCTACCTTCCTGAATAACCCAATTAAAAAATTCACTGAGCCACAGTGTTGTGTCCCAGCTCTTTGCTTTTCAGAGCTTAGATGCGATGTCGTCAGGTTCTTTTGCTTTCCTCGATTTCATTCGTTTTGTTGCTTCGTCGACTTCAGTTGCGCTGACAGGTAGAACTGCTCCAAATTTCGGCAATAACTGTGGAAGTAGAGGATGAACAAATTCTTCGGTTGAAATCTGTTCGAAAGATTCTCGCGTTGCGGCTCGACGGTCGGTAAATAAGTACCGTTCTTGTCATCAACGCAATAGAAGTGTTCGATGTCTTGTGTGCGTTCGTGTCGGCTTTTGGCAGATCAATACAGATCTCTCTCTCGCCATCCCTAGTGTCCAGTTTATCGTACAGATTTTTATAATAGGTCGCTCGTGTGACAACGATCGCTTCCTTTGTTTCCCGGTTGACGTTTTATCGCAGAGAAACTTCTGAAAGAGGCGTTTCTTTTCACGGAACTTCATTTCAAAACCGTCAGTCCAAAGCCAAGTATCTCGATTGATGAGCCGCTTAGCTGGGTTGGTGACCTCGACGGTTGCAGAGGCCGCTTTGTGGATCGTGTCTTTAATTTGGTTCCACGATTCTTCCACATTTGTAATGGTTTTTAATCGTGTAAGTGAGATCATTTCTTCTTTCCTCTTACGAAATGTGCGGCACCTGTTTTATTGGTGGCTTAATTCGCAAAACGGCAATCAACGGCCGATGTTCGGTGCTTTCATAGGGAACGGCTTTACAATCAGTGACGATGGTAAAATGTCGGCGTCTTATGAGAATATAGTCGATTTCCGATTTACTATTCCCACTATAAAATGTAGGAAGATAAGACAATCGTTTGATGGACTATGTATTCATAAGTACAAGGTCATGGGTGCCCGCAAAACCGATTATACGCTCGCCATCCTCATTGCGCCCTCCAAATCCCTTTCTCCCATGGCACCTGCTATCGTCTGCATTTTCACCCGCATGACCATTAAGATCGCCGGCAACAAATCAGCAGGCACGTTGCAGGTCTTTGCATCGAGAAGTTTCCAGAATTCATCTTTTTCGGCATCAGGTCGACCTTTCTGTGGTGTGTACGCGGTGAAGAAGTGAATAGTCCGATCGGTTGATATAATGGTGAGCTTCATCAGCCGGTCATCAAATCGTTCGTCTTCTTTAATGGAATCATGGAAACTCTCTGAGATGGCAATGCTAATACCGTATTGAGTGTGTGGGCTACCAAAATCGACAAGTTTGTAGCCATTCTTACCGCGTTCGCGTTCTATGTCGCAGCTTTTGGAACCAGACTATCGGATTTCTTCCAGAGCGGAGATATCAATGCGCCTTTTGCGAAGAGCTCTTGCGAGTTCCTCGGTCTTTCGGAAATTCCGTTATTCCATCTGATTGAAACTTACAATTTAATTTCGTAAGTTCGGAGTTATAATATCCAATATGGAGTTGTGAATGATCTACAATTGACAATGTCTGAAAGCTTAAGTGTACTCCACCTTCCAGGATCAGTTCTAAATATGGCATAATCTTCATTATGATTGCAAAAAATATTAGCGTCATCTATAGATAGTACAAGAATTACTCGTTGTGCTGGTACCTTTTTAATTTTTACTCGTATTGAACCTGATATGTACACATGCTAGTTCTCGGAGCGTGGGTTGATTGAAAGCGACAATATGCACTGAGGTATCTATAAAATGATAAATAGCAACTGGTATATATATATGCATGGACAAATGAATTAAAGTTAACTTCCATTCATTCGGTTTGTGAAATTCTACTGTAAATATTCCTGCCATTATTACGAATTTATGGGACAGATTTTGTTTTCAAACATCACGATACAGAAACAAAACCTAATGTCATATTAAACGTTTGCAATAATTCATTGGAAAAATATCAAAACTAAAGGTATTCCAGATAAAAATGTTTTGTAAACTGATCCTAGTGCTATTTGATACAATTTGAAAACCCAATTGCCTTTAACTGAGATGATTGTATCGGAACTTTCTTTATGGGTTGCAAATCCATTAAAAGCCGAGCATGATTGCATTTGCCATTCAATATGAAGCCTCCCAATACCATTCTTGTGGAATTCTTAACGCTGTCGAAAACCCCGGTTCTTAAAATTGAGAAACTTAAACCAGCCTCTATTGATCAATATGTTTTCTTTTCAGGTGGTGTTTGTGGATGTTAGCAATCATTAAGTGGGCCTTACTAGTTGGCAAGGTCTCTGATTGGTTATAACAGGGTTGATTAATTTAATTCAATGCCTTATATATCAAGTGACATTTTTACAACAAAAAATCAATCAAATCAAATTTGATTTTTCCCATAAAGTTCATAGTTCATTCATAATCAAATTAGTTACATAAAATAAAAATACTTATTCAAATACAAAATTTTTATTTATTAATGTAAACTGCGTTATTGAAGGAAACTATAAATGAATAAGAAAGTCAACCAAGTAGAACTATTCATTATAATGTTTAAAAAGGCACACCAATGTCATTACTTAGCCTGTTCCGAAGATAAGATAGACCAGATCAAGCGTAGAAAAAAATCCTTTCTACAGATGGAGTGGAAGGCACGGCTATGAACAACTGATACAAGATAGGCGTTAAGTGCTCAACTATTCTGCTTAACTATGATTTCCACCATTGCAATGGTTTTATATTTTTATTTTTGATTATTTCTTCTGTCAACATTACTTCACAGTAGATTTGTTTCATGATATCTTAAGCATCTTCTGCAGCTTTTGTCTTGTCGTCAGCTGTTAACTGGAATTCAATTTTTGAAGGGCCCAACAAATATGGCAAATAATGAACAGGGGTGAGGACTATTTCATACATTTTTTTTTAAATACAAATAACTGATTCTATCATTCCTTTCTCGAAAAGTTTTCTGGATCTGTTTAAGATTTTGAGTGAAACAAAACCTTACTAAAATCGGTTTAATGTCTGTCTGTTCATCGGTCAGTCACACGAGATTTATACCGAAACGGCTGGAGCTATCTTCACGAAATTTGGTGAGAATATGTGGCCTGTGAACCGCCACACGTGCAACGGGGGGGATCATTCTTTGTTGGCTTTAAGGGGGCTCCCCATATATGCGAAAGGGGAGAGCAACATTTTTTTCTCACAGAATATGGAAGTGGGGTATCAAATGAAAGGGCTCAATTACTACTTTTCGAAAATGATTTGATCTGACATGGAGTGAGGATCCAAATGTGTGCCCCAAAGCTTGAAGCAGGGTTTCTTTTCAGAACCTACCCCCGCGAAATATCTGAAACAAGTCGGAATACCGGAAGCTCGCGCTTCGGGTATAAAGGTTTAGTGTTCATCTTATGTGAGAAACTTCTACGCACATTTTTCCATCCGTATAAAGCTACAAATCCAACATAGTCCTTCATATTTTTCCAAATTACAAGATATTCGTACATATTACAGACAGATATTATTCTCACCCTAAACAAACAAACTGCCTATTACCGAATATTGTACATATCCATGCATATATAAATTGATCCTACTTATATTTCCGGTTTACTTCATGTACAAAAGTATACATATGTACGTATATTGAATCCCGTGGGTTTAATGTATTAATATATTTATCTGGATTAACTACCCGTAAACTTCATTAGCACGTATATACACTTACTTACACACATACGTCTGTCTGGAGTAATTAATATTGATATACAAATGACCCAAAAAAAAAATTTTTCTTTGTGATCCTCCATTCATGTGAGCTCACATTGTTGTGGTGTTGGGATTATGACGTCATGCACGAAATTCACAACAAATGGCTAAGTTTCACCCTCTATAACTTTGTTAATAATAGTTGGATTTTCTTCAAACTTGTCCAAATTGTGCCTTATGTTGTTCTTTACGCAAAATTTGTAGTTTTAGTAAGAACTGATCACCAGCTAAAATTCTGAAATATGCTAATATACTATTATTAACTTTATTTGTGCATATATCGGAACGGGATGTATTTTAAAGCCTATTTTTCATTTAGATTCACAATTGTGATTTTTTTTCAGATTTTTCGATTGGATAAGTTCTGGGAACGAGACTTGTGACACTTTTTGGGGGTCATATTTTGAACCCTCACTCTCCAACGTTTCACCCGATATCAAATGCGGGGCCAGTTTTGAAAAGTACTAATTGAACCCTTTCATTTGATAATCCACATGACTATATTCTGTGAAAAATTCCAATCACATTTATTCACCCAAAACCTAAAACAATCACAATGATGTACCCATACAAAATCTAGGCCTCAAAATATATTCCATAGCGATATCTGGTCAAATAAAATTAACGGTAGCATATTATTATTAAGTAAATTTCGTCAAATTTTTCTTCACCTAAAAACATCAGGAAATATCAGCACATTGACGCCAATACTCTGAAATACACTATCATCATCATCAACGGCGCAACAGCCGGTATCCGGTCAAGGCCTACCCTAATAAGGAACTCCACACATCCCGGTTTTTGGCCGAGGTCCACCAATTCGATATCCCTAAAAGCTGTTTGGCGTTCTGACTTATGCTATCGTTCCATCTCAGGCAGGGTCTTTTTCTACCATAGATATCCTTATAGACATTCCGGGCAGGATCATCCTCACCCGTACGTATTAGATGATCCGCCCACCGCAACTTGTTGAGCTGGATTTTATCCACAACCAGACGGTCTCATAGATTTCATCGTTATAGAGGCTGCGGAAACGTCCATCCTCCTGTAGGTTGCCAAAAATTCTTCAGAGGATTCTTCTCTCGAACGCGGCCAAGAGTTCGCAATGTTTCTTGCTATGAACCCAATATACATAAGGACTGGCAAGATCATTGTCTTGTATAACAAGAGCTTTAAATCTATGGTGAAACGTTTCAAGCGAAACAGTTTTTGTAAGCTGAAATAGTTGTTGGAAGACAACAACCGTGCGCGGATTCCATCGCCATAGCTGTTATCGGTTGTGATTTTCGACCCTGGATAGGAGTAATTTTCAACGGTCTCAAAGTTATAGTATCCTGTCTTTATTATTCTTCTTTGACCAGTGCGATTCGATATTTTTCATTCTTTGGGTATTTGCGCTGACGTTGAATGTGCAGCCCAAGATCTCGCGCCGCCTACTCGATCTGGATGAAGACTGTACATCTCGGGTTGTTCTTCGAAGGGCAGTAGTTGGGTGGACTTGAAGAGGATGGTACCTCTTGCATTAACATCTGCACCGTGGATTACTTTTTCCAGGGCCATGTTAAAGAGGGCGCATGATAGGGCATCTCCTTGTCTTAGATCGTTGTTGATGTTGAATAGTCTCGAGAGTGATCCTGCTACTTTTATCTGGCCTCACACATTGGGCAGTGTCCATAGACGGGTGAGTCTCCAAGCGTGATGTAGAGCTCGGACGAATCTGCGCTAAGCGGCTCCACACTATAGCGCTTCCACAATGCAAGCATTTCTTGGAAATCTATTCCCAAAGGTGCGCAGATGTGTTGCGAACATCATTGGAAACTACAATCATATAAATCCTAGAGGAGCCTAGAGAACCTTGCGGTATGCTCCAATCATCAGCATCAGCACATATCAAAAGAACTTTCGACAAAGGACAGAAAGCACCTTGTTGCTCCAAAACCAAAAATGATTTTAAAAAAATCTCGCCCACTCAGTTCGGGAAGGCAGGAAGGAGTCTTCTGCAGAAATTTCGGGCTTAAACTGCCGTTACAATTTAGAAGCAATATGGTTCCCACACCTTATGCGTTCATACAAGCCCTTTGCGAAATGACCACGCCTGACATAACTGAAGCGGATATTGGAGCAATAGTAATAATCGTTGGCGTAACAATCCATAATGGATCAGGGCCCTGAAGTCTGTTAGAGCACTTAATTCAAAACCGTAATGGCTTGTTCGCTAAGCAGAAATATAATAGGGAATGTTTAAGTAAGCCCAAAAATACATAGTGTAATAACGTCCGTGCCCTCTAAAGGCAGCAAGTACTTATAGCGTGAAATAGTATCCAAATAAATTATGCAAAACCTCATCGACAGCGCGAGAAACAGTATTTTCAAACTGTTTACCGCTCTGGAAAGCTGGTAGATTATTAACAGCAACCTACTGTTAGCTGCTAATGTCAATTTATCATCGAAACATTTGCTGTTTCTGGGTTAATATTATTATGAAACACTCAAATATTTGGTACTTATTTCTTTCCCGTTATTTTATAGATGAAATTTGACGTAAGTGTTCCCTAGGGCGTTAGAAAACCCTCCTTCTATCAAGCGCAATATAATGGTAATCTATAGATACCCTGCGCTGGCGAATAACAAACCCTTGCATGGTAGTTTTAACACTTAATTAAGTAGCCTTAGCGAATATTCGTGACAAACACAATAAGCTATAGGGTCACAGAAAGCCGCCTATGCAAGATGCCTAGTCTTCAAATAAGCCTAAGAATCTCTCGACATCGATATATTACAATTTAAAACGTACAACACCGTATGTATCAATCTAATATTTGTATGAGTTTACATGTTGAGGCTGCATGAATATGGGAGGCCACATGTATACTAATACTTATCAACATCAACTGTAAACTCCTCAACAGTATAGAGAAATAAAACAAGTCATGAAACCGGAAGCTAGATGCTTCAGGTATGAAAGGTTTTGTGTATTTTTTTTATAAAGACGTTTGAGTGTGCATTTTTCCTATTAGTATGTAGCACGTAATATATGCAAAGATTATGTCAAAATATCCACTTTCAGGTGATGTTGAAATTCAAAGTCTTGAATTTGCACAGAAGCGTGTATTTCTGCAAAATTTCGTAATTCTAGGATGAACCTAGGGCGGGTTTTCCTGCAAATTGCTAAAAATTATAGTAATGTACTATTATTAACTTTATTTGAACATGTATCGGTATGGAGGGTGTTTTGGAGCCTAGGCACCATACAGTGGCAGCCTCTTGACCTTTTTCAGATTTTCTGGTTGACCAGTTTCTGAGAATGTGTCCGTTAAAGAAACTTTCAATTTCATCCCCCCGCACTCCCCACCTTTCCAACAAATGTCAAAACTAAGACCGGCTTCGAAAAGTACTAATCGAAACTTTTCATTTGATACCCGACATGACTGTTTGGTGAAAAAAATTGTACACCCCCTTTTCGCATGTATGGGGACCCCCTCAAATTCTATGTAAAGGGATATAACTCTATATGTGCGAGCGTTCAAAGTTCCCGCCTTCCTACCAAATTTGGTGTCAATCATTACAACCGTCTCCGAGAAAAATGCGTGTGACGGACAGACAGTAAACCGTTAATAAGATTTTGTATTTACATAAAACCTTACAAACATTCCTCGCCTGGGAGTGTGACCTACTCAAAAAAGGCTGGCCTTAAAGGGTAGACCTGTGTTAATGCATTCACTGCATGTGAACTGTAAAAATCATGGAGATACGGGATCTTGGAAGTCATTCAACTTCCCTCGCTCATCAATAAAACAAAATAACTGTGACGCAGAACAAGTCAAAAATTATATTAATTTTGGAAGAACTCTCATTTACGTCCCGCAAAGACGGCACATATACATCCTTGCTTTCGTCATAAATTTGTCTAAAATCGCTGTTTTATGATAGAATAACATTCATTTGTCTTGTTAAAATCGAACTTGACAGTCCTTTGGGACTCAGATTCAGAGCATGGTCTTTTTAATGGTGGGAACTGCTTTGCGCTTCAGCGATGTAAACAGTCTTTCAGTACTTTACCGTGACATTGGGACCGACTTCCGCCGCCATTCCCACTACCGCTGCTGCAATGACTTCTTTTTATAAATTCTCCAGCCTATCATCAAGCAATTCTGGACATCGTCTGTCGACACCACTCACAAACAAAATACGTTTTGGCGGCCTCTGAATGTACAAAAAAGGGACGTACGCGCCGTGAAGATGCTTAACATACTCCGGCACTGCTGGCATATTCCTGAAAATCACAGCCCCCACCCGGTATTAAGGATTTGATCTCGGAACATTCGGGCGTAACCATAAGTTCCATAAAGACAACAGAAGAAAACGCGACTGTGCAGTTGCAAGTTTGTTTATGGGCAGAGAATCCGATTTTAATTGATTTACGAGGAAGCCACTTACTTGCCATTCAGGCTCCGTCTAAGCCGATGTATGCATGAGCCCCTTGAAATGGCACGCGGACAGATTTCGGTTCCGCCGCACTGTACGTGGCAGCTGCAACATCCTGTCGGTAAGATGATATCGTTGCCACCTCCACGCTTTCCTTGCGCAACAACAGATGAGTCTTCTTCAAGAGCAATTATCTCGGTCACGTTTTCTGGCGAGCATTTTTTTCGGAAGCAACCCGGATTGCTGGTTCCAAGACCGGGAGCTCCGGCTTCTTCCACTTCCGCGAACGGACTCTGTTCACTCTGATCTGCATGCCCCGGATGTAATTCCGACCAGTTTTTCGGAGCGATTCCTGTCGTTATACCGAAGACATGGTCTTCAGCCATTTTATTTCATAACACAGGTGTTACTCACTCGACACACCATTAGCCGACAATGGAGGGTTGCACCTTCACAAAACCGACACCTAAAACACTTTCCTGTTATCACCATTTGATCTCATCACAGGATATCTGTGCACATCTGTTGTAGGCACAAAACACGACTTCATTATTTCACAACTTTCATTCGCGGAAACGACTGTCGGATTCAAATCCCGCAAACAATTTCGAATATGCAAACAGGTGAGCGGCACTAATCAAACAAACTCCACGACGGGACAGACAAAACGCAAATGACAAGACGCGCCAAAGAGAGAAACCACGCAAAACGTCAAAGTTGCAGTCGCTAGAGAGCCGTAATGTGCTCCCTCCTGACCAGATGCCATTTAAAAATCGAAGGGAATTTGTCCAGGGAAATTTCAAAGTAAACTTTAACTAATAAAAACAAGTCCATATTCATTTCAAGCTGCTTAAGTGCCATCTCTTTGGCAGTAGTACAGACTGCGGATAGCAACCCAGGCCGCGAACCGCAAACGCTCAGCCAGTACACATCCGCGTATAAATTTGCGCGACACATGCGTGTGAACAAATCGGCGGCTCTGCAACATGTACAAACAGAACCCGAAAGCCATGGTCTGCCATTCTGAATGAAAAATGTCAACAATGTTGCGCAACATGGCGGCTATGAAAATAGAAACTACTTCCTGGGGACATTTGTGTACACTGCTGGGGAAAAGCCATTACCCTATATTTATGAAGTTGTCCACAAACAATTCTAGTTAGTCTGAATTTGTGTTGCCCATAGTGAAAACGTTGCCAACAAGGAGAAAATCCATGAAATTGGTACGGAAACGGAAACAGTGGTCGTTGTTTTGTACAGCGAATTCCAATCCGAATGTAATATTGCGGATGGGCTTCTAGTGAGGATAAATTTAATATTGTACTGTATAAAGTAAAAAGAAAGATATTTTTATAAAATTTTGAAATTTACACACCCTCTTGCATGTATGCGACCGCCACCCCCCCCCCCCCCCCCCTAAATTCGACATAAAAGCATGTAACTCACTGCATGCGAGAGAGTTCAGAGTTCCAATCTTTCCACCAAATTTGGTGTCAATCGCTATAACCGTCTCCGAGAAAAATGCGTGTAACGGACAGACAGAGAACCGATTTTAATAAGGTTTTGTTTTACACAAAACCTTAAAAATGGCGGTTGACATGATTCTGCAGTTCTGATTGATCGAAAAAAATTAAATAAATTGGGTTATTATACTATAAAATTAAAAGGAATAAAAACTTTAATCTCTCTTTTCTACGGGCTTTTCGGCCTCTTTCGATGCCTTCCATTATGTTTATGAGCTACCCTTATTGGCAGGACATAATTTGTGATCATACCTATGGGTATGCATGATTTTTAGCAGAAAGTCTAATCGTGGCTTCCATAACCTGCATAATATTTAATATGATGCAAAACCTTTCATTGAAAGATACAAGTGGCATTGTGGCACGAATTGCGTGACCATACCATCGAAGACGCCTCTCTCGCAATTTTTCCCCGATCGATGCAACCCACAAGGAGTAACACGTGTTGATTACATCCGAAATGAGGATATCTGCGATCGTCACGGGGTTGCATCGACTTGTGTCCAACGCAACATCTCCGTCTCCATTGCCGCAAGACGCCGTTCATTGTCTTTTATAGACGGTCAACACTCAGAACCATAGAGAGCGACTAACGGATGACATTGCGGTAAATTCTAGATTTGAGACGTTCGTTGATACGTCGATCACAAAGAACACCAGTTGTGGAACGCCAGTTCAGCCAGGTTGCGTTAATGAGTGAAGCCAATTCCTAACGCAGTTCTCCATTGACTGATAGTGTTGACGCGAGGTATTTAAGTCACTGAATTCCGGGCAGATCACTGCCCCTGACAGTGAGGTTTTATGGGGATCGGTCGTCAAAAATTCAGTTTTGTTTAGATTCAATCTGAGACCGTGTTGGACAAGTTACTCGAGACCATTTTTGCTATCAGATGCTAGGAAAACATCATCTGCATAAAGCAGTGTGTAGGGCGCTGAACGTTCGATATCTCGTGTGACGGTGTCCATAACAAGAACAAAGAGGAGTGGTGATAGGGCGCTTCCTTGATGAACACCAATAGAGACACGAAGCGGTTTTGATACACCCGCCATACTTCGAACTTGACTTTTTGGATCCTGGTAGAGCAATTGAACCCAGCGCACGACTTCTTCTGGAACTAAGTGTTGTCGTAAAGCATACCAGATGAGGCACACGGTCAAACGCTTTCTCTATATCCAGAAATGCAATGTAAAGAGGGCGATGCTTCTCACGGTGTTTATCCATGAATAATCGCGTAGCGTGTCTTTCGTCAACAGTTCCACAGTTTTTGAGAAATCCGGCTTGATTCACCGTTATTTCAACAATTTCCCGTATACGGTTGTCAAGAATGCGTTCAAAAATCTTCATGGTATGGGAAAGTAACCGGATCGGACGGTAATTTGAACATTCTGCTGGGCTACCTTTCTTTTCCCATATTGTCACAGTGGCATTTTTTGGCAGTCACATGGTGTTCTTCCTTCCTGAATAACCCGATTAAAGA